>NC_140579.1:323899294-325099294 GCF_964204655.1 Triturus cristatus
ACCGCCAACCAAACCCTATTCAACGCACACTGCCAACCAAGAATAGGCCTCTATAAGCTCCCGTCTGACATAGGGGGTACACAAACCAACGGGGAGCAGAAATACTAACTGCTCCCCATCACCACCAGCGAAACCCTAGTCCACAGACACTGCCAACCAAGAATAGGCCTGTATAAGCTCCCGTCTGAAATAGGGGGTACACAAACCAACAGGGAGCAGAAATACTATCTGCTCCCCATCACCGCCAGCCAAACCCTAGTCAACGCACACTGCCAACCAAGAATAGGCCTGTATAAGCTCCCGTCTGACATAGGGGGTACACAAACCAATGGGGAGCAGAAATACTATCTGCTCCCCATCACCACCAGCCAAACCCTACTCCACGTACACTGCCAGCCAAGAATAGGCCTCTATGAGCTCCCTTCTGACATAGGGGGTACACAAACCAACGGGGAGCAGAAATACTATCTGCTCCCCATCACCGCCTGCCAAACCCTAGTCAACGGACACTGCCAACCAAGAATAGGCCTGTATAAGCTCCCGTGTGACATAGGGGGTACACAAACCAACGGGGAACAGAAATACTATCTGCTCCCCATCACCACCAGCCAAACCCTAGTCCACAGACACTGCCAACCAAGAATAGGCTTGTATAAGCTCCCGTCTGACATAGGGGGTACACAAACCAACGGGGAACAGAAATACTATCTGCTCCCCATCACCAACAGCCAAATCCTAGTCCACAGACACTGCCAACCAAGAATAGGCCTGTATAAGCTCCCGTCTGACATAGGGGTTACACAAACGAACGGGGAGCAGAAATACTATCTGCTCCCCACCACCGCCAGCCAAACCCTAGTCAACGCACACTGCCAACCAAGAATAGGCCTGTATAAGCTCCCGTCTGACATAGGGGGTACACAAACCAACGGGGAACAGAAATATTATCTGCTCCCCATCACCACCAGCCACACCCTAGTCCACAGACACTGCCAACCAAGAATAGGCTTGTAAAAGCTCCCGTCTGAAATAGGGGGTTCACAAACCAACGGGGAGCAGAACTACTATCTGCTCTCCATCACCGCCAGCCAAACGCTAGTCAACACACACTGCCAACCAAGAATCATCCTGTATAAGCTCCCGTCTGACATAGAGGGTACACAAAACAACGGGGAGCAGAAATACGATCTGCTCCCAATCACCGACAGCCAAACCCTAGTCAACACACACTGCCAACCAAGAATAGGCCTCTATAAGCTCCCGTCTGACATAGGGGGTACACAAACCAACGGGGAGCAGAAATACTAACTGCTCCCAATCATCGCCAGCCAAACCCTAGTCAACGCATATTGCCATCCAAGAATAGGCCTCTATAAGCTCCCGTCTGACATAGGGGGTACACAAACCAACGGGGAGCAGAAATACTATCTGCTCCCTATCACCGCCTGCCAAACCCTAGTCAACGCACACTGCCAACCAAGAATAGGCCTGTATAAGCTCCCGTCTGACATAGGGGGTACACAAACCAACGGGGAACAGAAATACTATCTGCTCCCCATCACCACCAGCCAAACCCTAGTCCACAGACACTGCCAACCAAGAATAGGTCTGTATAAGCTCCTGTCTGACATAGGGGGTACACAAACCAATGGGAGGCAGAAATAGTTTCTGCTCCCCATCACCACCAGTCAAACCCTAGTCCACGCACACTGCCAACCAAGATTAGGCCTGTATAAGCTCCCGTCTGATATAGGGGGTGCACAAACCAACGGGGAGCAGAAATACTATCTGCTCTCCATCACCGCCAGCCAAACGCTAGTCAACACACACTGCCAACCAAGAATCATCCTGTATAAGCTCCCGTCTGACATAGAGGGTACACAAAACAACGGGGAGCAGAAATACGATCTGCTCCCAATCACCGACAGCCAAACCCTAGTCAACACACACTGCCAACCAAGAATAGGCCTCTATAAGCTCCCGTCTGACATAGGGGGTACACAAACCAACGGGGAGCAGAAATACTAACTGCTCCCAATCATCGCCAGCCAAACCCTAGTCAACGCACATTGCCATCCAAGAATAGGCCTCTATAAGCTCCCGTCTGACATAGGGGGTACACAAACCAACGGGGAGCAGAAATACTATCTGCTCCCTATCACCGCCTGCCAAACCCTAGTCAACGCACACTGCCAACCAAGAATAGGCCTGTATAAGCTCCCGTCTGACATAGGGGGTACACAAACCAACGGGGAACAGAAATACTATCTGCTCCCCATCACCACCAGCCAAACCCTAGTCCACAGACACTGCCAACCAAGAATAGGCCTGTATAAGCTCCCGTCTGACATAGGGGGTACACAAACCAATGGGAGGCAGAAATAGTTTCTGCTCCCCATCACCACCAGTCAAACCCTAGTCCACGCACACTGCCAACCAAGATTAGGCCTGCATAAGCTCCCGTCTGATATAGGGGGTGCACAAACCAACGGGGAGCAGAAATACTATCTGTTCCCCATTACCGCCAGCCAAAACCTAGTCAACGCACACTGCCAACGAAGAATAGGCCTGTATAAGCTCCCGTCTGACATAGGGGGTACACAAAACAATGGGGAGCAGAAAAACTATCTGCTCCCAATCACCGCCAGCCAAACCCTAGTCAACGCACACTGCCAACCAAGAATAGGCCTCTATAAGCTCTCGTCTGACATAGGGGGTACACAAACCAAAGGGGAGCAGAAATACTAATTGCTCCCAATCACCGCCAGCCAAACCCTAGTCAACGCACACTGCCAACCACGAATAGGCCTGTATAAGCTCCCGTCTGACATAGGGGGTACACAAACCAACGGGGAACAGAAATACTATCTGCTCCCCATCACCACCAGCCAAACCCTAGTCCACGGACACTGCCAACAAAGAATAGGCCTGTATAAGCTCCCGTCTGACATAGGGGGTACACAAATCAACGGGGAGCAGAAATACTATCCTCTCCTCATCACTGCCAGCCAAACCCTAGCCATCCCACACTGACATCTTAGAATCAGTCTGTATAAGCTCCCGTCTGACATAGGGGGTACATAAACCAACGGGGGCAGAAATACCATCTGCTCCCCGTCACCACCAGCCAAGCCTTAGTCCAAGCACACTGCAACCAAGATTAGGCCTGTATAAACTCCCATCTGAAATAGGGGGTACACAAACCAACGAGAAGCAGAAATACTATCTGCTCCCCATCACCGCCAGCCAAACCCTAGTCCACTCACACTGCCAACCTAGAATCGGCCTGTATAAGCTCCCATCTTGCATAGGGGGTACACATACCAACGGGGAGCAGAAATACTATCTGCTCCCCATCACCGCCAGCCAAACCCTAGTCAACCACACACTACCAACCAAGAATAGGCCTCTATAAGCTCCCATCTGACATAGGGGGTACACAAACCAACGGGGAGCAGAATTATTATCTGCTCACCATCAACGCCAGCCAAACCATAATAAACGCACACTGCCAACCTAGAATCAACCTGTATAAGCTCCCATCTGACATAGGGGTACCCAAAACAACGGGGAGCAGAAATACTATCTGTTCCCCCTCACCGCCATCCAATCCCTAGTCAACGCACACTGCCAACCAAGAATAGGCCTCTATAAGCTCCCGTCTGACATAGGGGGTACACAAACCAACGGGGAGCAGAAATACTATCTGCTCCCCATCACCGCCAGCCAAACCCTAGTCAACGCACATTGCCAACCAAGAACAGGCCTGTATAAGCTCACGTCTGACATAGGGGGTACACAAATCAAAGGGGAACAGAAATACTATCTGCTCCCCATCACCACCAGCCAAACCCTAGTCCACAGACACTGCCAACCAAGAATAGGCCTGTATAAGCTCCCGTCTGAAATAGGGGGTACACAAACCAACAGGGAGCAGAAATACTATCTGCTCCCCATCACTGCCAGCCAAACCCTAGTCAACGCACACTGCCAATGAAGAATAGGCCTGTATAAGCTCTCGTCTGACATAGGGGGTACACAAAACAACGGGGAGCAGAAATACTATCTGCTCCCAATCACCGCCAACCAAACCCTATTCAACGCACACTGCCAACCAAGAATAGGCCTCTATAAGCTCCCGTCTGACATAGGGGGTACACAAACCAACGGGGAGCAGAAATACTAACTGCTCCCCATCACCACCAGCCAAACCCTAGTCCACAGACACTGCCAACCAAGAATAGGCCTGTATAAGCTCCCGTCTGAAATAGGGGGTACACAAACCAACAGGGAGCAGAAATACTATCTGCTCCCCATCACCGCCAGCCAAACCCTAGTCAACGCACACTGCCAACCAAGAATAGGCCTGTATAAGCTCCCGTCTGACATAGGGGGTACACAAACCAATAGGGAGCAGAAATACTATCTGCTCCCCATCACCACCAGCCAAACCCTACTCCACGTACACTGCCAGCCAAGAATAGGCCTCTATGAGCTCCCTTCTGACATAGGGGGTACACAAACCAACGGGGAGCAGAAATACTATCTGCTCCCCATCACCGCCTGCCAAACCCTAGTCAACGCACACTGCCAACCAAGAATAGGCCTGTATAAGCTCCCGTCTGACATAGGGGGTACACAAACCAACGGGGAACAGAAATACTATCTGCTCCCCATCACCAACAGCCAAATCCTAGTCCACAGACACTGCCAACCAAGAATAGGCCTGTATAAGCTCCCGTCTGACATAGGGGTTACACAAACGAACGGGGAGCAGAAATACTATCTGCTCCCCATCACCGCCAGCCAAACCCTAGTCAACGCACACTGCCAACCAAGAATAGGCCTGTGTAAGCTCCCGTCTGACATAGGGGGTACACAAACCAACGGGGAACAGAAATATTATCTGCTCCCCATCACCACCAGCCACACCCTAGTCCACAGACACTGCCAACCAAGAATAGGCTTGTAAAAGCTCCCGTCTGAAATAGGGGGTTCACAAACCAACGGGGAGCAGAAATACGATCTGCTCCCCATCACCACCAGCCACACCCTAGTCAACACACACTGCCAACCAAGAATCATCCTGTATAAGCTCCCGTCTGACATAGGGGGTACACAAAACAACGGGGAGCAGAAATACGATCTGCTCCCAATCACCGACAGCCAAACCCTAGTCAACACACACTGCCAACCAAGAATAGGCCTCTATAAGCTCCCGTCTGACATAGGGGGTACACAAACCAACGGGGAGCAGAAATACTAACTGCTCCCAATCATCGCCAGCCAAACCCTAGTCAACGCACATTGCCATCCAAGAATAGGCCTCTATAAGCTCCCGTCTGACATAGGGGGTACACAAACCAACGGGGAGCAGAAATACTATCTGCTCCCCATCACCGCCTGCCAAACCCTAGTCAACGCACACTGCCAACCAAGAATAGGCCTGTATAAGCTCCCGTCTGACATAGGGGGTACACAAACCAACGGGGAACAGAAATACTATCTGCTCCCCATCACCACCAGCCAAACCCTAGTCCACAGACACTGCCAACCAAGAATAGGCCTGTATAAGCTCCCGTCTGACATAGGGGGTACACAAACCAATGGGAGGCAGAAATAGTTTCTGCTCCCCATCACCACCAGTCAAACCCTAGTCCACGCACACTGCCAACCAAGATTAGGCCTGTATAAGCTCCCGTCTGATATAGGGGGTGCACAAACCAACGGGGAGCAGAAATACTATCTGTTCCCCATTACCGCCAGCCAAAACCTAGTCAACGCACACTGCCAACGAAGAATAGGCCTGTATAAGCTCCCGTCTGACATAGGGGGTACACAAACTAAAGGGGAGCAGAAATACTAATTGCTCCCAATCACCGCCAGCCAAACCCTAGTCAACGCACACTGCCAACCAAGAATAGGCCTCTATAAGCTCCCGTCTGAGATAGGGGGTACACAAACCAACGGGGAGCAGAAATACTATCTGCTCTCCATCACCGCCAGCCAAACGCTAGTCAACACACACTGCCAACCAAGAATCATCCTGTATAAGCTCCCGTCTGACATAGAGGGTACACAAAACAACGGGGAGCAGAAATACGATCTGCTCCCAATCACCGACAGCCAAACCCTAGTCAACACACACTGCCAACCAAGAATAGGCCTCTATAAGCTCCCGTCTGACATAGGGGGTACACAAACCAACGGGGAGCAGAAATACTAACTGCTCCCAATCATCGCCAGCCAAACCCTAGTCAACGCACATTGCCATCCAAGAATAGGCCTCTATAAGCTCCCGTCTGACATAGGGGGTACACAAACCAACGGGGAGCAGAAATACTATCTGCTCCCTATCACCGCCTGCCAAACCCTAGTCAACGCACACTGCCAACCAAGAATAGGCCTGTATAAGCTCCCGTCTGACATAGGGGGTACACAAACCAACGGGGAACAGAAATACTATCTGCTCCCCATCACCACCAGCCAAACCCTAGTCCACAGACACTGCCAACCAAGAATAGGCCTGTATAAGCTCCCGTCTGACATAGGGGGTACACAAACCAATGGGAGGCAGAAATAGTTTCTGCTCCCCATCACCACCAGTCAAACCCTAGTCCACGCACACTGCCAACCAAGATTAGGCCTGTATAAGCTCCCGTCTGATATAGGGGGTGCACAAACCAACGGGGAGCAGAAATACTATCTGTTCCCCATTACCGCCAGCCAAAACCTAGTCAACGCACACTGCCAACGAAGAATAGGCCTGTATAAGCTCCCGTCTGACATAGGGGGTACACAAAACAATGGGGAGCAGAAAAACTATCTGCTCCCAATCACCGCCAGCCAAACCCTAGTCAACGCACACTGCCAACCAAGAATAGGCCTCTATAAGCTCTCGTCTGACATAGGGGGTACACAAACCAAAGGGGAGCAGAAATACTAATTGCTCCCAATCACCGCCAGCCAAACCCTAGTCAACGCACACTGCCAACCACGAATAGGCCTGTATAAGCTCCCGTCTGACATAGGGGGTACACAAACCAACGGGGAACAGAAATACTATCTGCTCCCCATCACCACCAGCCAAACCCTAGTCCACGGACACTGCCAACAAAGAATAGGCCTGTATAAGCTCCCGTCTGACATAGGGGGTACACAAATCAACGGGGAGCAGAAATACTATCCGCTCCTCATCACTGCCAGCCAAACCCTAGCCATCCCACACTGACATCTTAGAATCAGTCTGTATAAGCTCCCGTCTGACATAGGGGGTACATAAACCAACGGGGGCAGAAATACCATCTGCTCCCCGTCACCACCAGCCAAGCCTTAGTCCAAGCACACTGCAACCAAGATTAGGCCTGTATAAACTCCCATCTGAAATAGGGGGTACACAAACCAACGAGAAGCAGAAATACTATCTGCTCCCCATCACCGCCAGCCAAACCCTAGTCCACTCACACTGCCAACCTAGAATCGGCCTGTATAAGCTCCCATCTTGCATAGGGGGTACACATACCAACGGGGAGCAGAAATACTATCTGCTCCCCATCACCGCCAGCCAAACCCTAGTCAACCACACACTACCAACCAAGAATAGGCCTCTATAAGCTCCCATCTGACATAGGGGGTACACAAACCAACGGGGAGCAGAATTATTATCTGCTCACCATCAACGCCAGCCAAACCATAATAAACGCACACTGCCAACCTAGAATCAACCTGTATAAGCTCCCATCTGACATAGGGGTACCCAAAACAACGGGGAGCAGAAATACTATCTGTTCCCCCTCACCGCCAGCCAATCCCTAGTCAACGCACACTGCCAACCAAGAATAGGCCTCTATTAGCTCCCGTCTGACATAGGGGGTACACAAACCAACGGGGAGCAGAAATACTATCTGCTCCCCATCACCGCCAGCCAAACCCTAGTCAACGCACATTGCCAACCAAGAACAGGCCTGTATAAGCTCACGTCTGACATAGGGGGTACACAAATCAAAGGGGAACAGAAATACTATCTGCTCCCCATCACCACCAGCCAAACCCTAGTCCACAGACACTGCCAACCAAGAATAGGCCTGTATAAGCTCCCGTCTGAAATAGGGGGTACACAAACCAACAGGGAGCAGAAATACTATCTGCTCCCCATCACTGCCAGCCAAACCCTAGTCAACGCACACTGCCAATGAAGAATAGGCCTGTATAAGCTCTCGTCTGACATAGGGGGTACACAAAACAACGGGGAGCAGAAATACTATCTGCTCCCAATCACCGCCAACCAAACCCTATTCAACGCACACTGCCAACCAAGAATAGGCCTCTATAAGCTCCCGTCTGACATAGGGGGTACACAAACCAACGGGGAGCAGAAATACTAACTGCTCCCCATCACCACCAGCGAAACCCTAGTCCACAGACACTGCCAACCAAGAATAGGCCTGTATAAGCTCCCGTCTGAAATAGGGGGTACACAAACCAACAGGGAGCAGAAATACTATCTGCTCCCCATCACCGCCAGCCAAACCCTAGTCAACGCACACTGCCAACCAAGAATAGGCCTGTATAAGCTCCCGTCTGACATAGGGGGTACACAAACCAATGGGGAGCAGAAATACTATCTGCTCCCCATTACCACCAGCCAAACCCTACTCCACGTACACTGCCAGCCAAGAATAGGCCTCTATGAGCTCCCTTCTGACATAGGGGGTACACAAACCAACGGGGAGCAGAAATACTATCTGCTCCCCATCACCGCCTGCCAAACCCTAGTCAACGCACACTGCCAACCAAGAATAGGCCTGTATAAGCTCCCGTGTGACATAGGGGGTACACAAACCAACGGGGAACAGAAATACTATCTGCTCCCCATCACCACCAGCCAAACCCTAGTCCACAGACACTGCCAACCAAGAATAGGCTTGTATAAGCTCCCGTCTGACATAGGGGGTACACAAACCAACGGGGAACAGAAATACTATCTGCTCCCCATCACCAACAGCCAAATCCTAGTCCACAGACACTGCCAACCAAGAATAGGCCTGTATAAGCTCCCGTCTGACATAGGGGTTACACAAACGAACGGGGAGCAGAAATACTATCTGCTCCCCACCACCGCCAGCCAAACCCTAGTCAACGCACACTGCCAACCAAGAATATGCCTGTATAAGCTCCGGTCTGACATAGGGGGTACACAAACCAACGGGGAACAGAAATATTATCTGCTCCCCATCACCACCAGCCACACCCTAGTCCACAGACACTGCCAACCAAGAATAGGCTTGTAAAAGCTCCCGTCTGAAATAGGGGGTTCACAAACCAACGGGGAGCAGAACTACTATCTGCTCTCCATCACCGCCAGCCAAACGCTAGTCAACACACACTGCCAACCAAGAATCATCCTGTATAAGCTCCCGTCTGACATAGAGGGTACACAAAACAACGGGGAGCAGAAATACGATCTGCTCCCAATCACCGACAGCCAAACCCTAGTCAACACACACTGCCAACCAAGAATAGGCCTCTATAAGCTCCCGTCTGACATAGGGGGTACACAAACCAACGGGGAGCAGAAATACTAACTGCTCCCAATCATCGCCAGCCAAACCCTAGTCAACGCATATTGCCATCCAAGAATAGGCCTCTATAAGCTCCCGTCTGACATAGGGGGTACACAAACCAACGGGGAGCAGAAATACTATCTGCTCCCTATCACCGCCTGCCAAACCCTAGTCAACGCACACTGCCAACCAAGAATAGGCCTGTATAAGCTCCCGTCTGACATAGGGGGTACACAAACCAACGGGGAACAGAAATACTATCTGCTCCCCATCACCACCAGCCAAACCCTAGTCCACAGACACTGCCAACCAAGAATAGGTCTGTATAAGCTCCCGTCTGACATAGGGGGTACACAAACCAATGGGAGGCAGAAATAGTTTCTGCTCCCCATCACCACCAGTCAAACCCTAGTCCACGCACACTGCCAACCAAGATTAGGCCTGTATAAGCTCCCGTCTGATATAGGGGGTGCACAAACCAACGGGGAGCAGAAATACTATCTGCTCTCCATCACCGCCAGCCAAACGCTAGTCAACACACACTGCCAACCAAGAATCATCCTGTATAAGCTCCCGTCTGACATAGAGGGTACACAAAACAACGGGGAGCAGAACTACGATCTGCTCCCAATCACCGACAGCCAAACCCTAGTCAACACACACTGCCAACCAAGAATAGGCCTCTATAAGCTCCCGTCTGACATAGGGGGTACACAAACCAACGGGGAGCAGAAATACTAACTGCTCCCAATCATCGCCAGCCAAACCCTAGTCAACGCACATTGCCATCCAAGAATAGGCCTCTATAAGCTCCCGTCTGACATAGGGGGTACACAAACCAACGGGGAGCAGAAATACTATCTGCTCCCTATCACCGCCTGCCAAACCCTAGTCAACGCACACTGCCAACCAAGAATAGGCCTGTATAAGCTCCCGTCTGACATAGGGGGTACACAAACCAACGGGGAACAGAAATACTATCTGCTCCCCATCACCACCAGCCAAACCCTAGTCCACAGACACTGCCAACCAAGAATAGGCCTGTATAAGCTCCCGTCTGACATAGGGGGTACACAAACCAATGGGAGGCAGAAATAGTTTCTGCTCCCCATCACCACCAGTCAAACCCTAGTCCACGCACACTGCCAACCAAGATTAGGCCTGTATAAGATCCCGTCTGATATAGGGGGTGCACAAACCAACGGGGAGCAGAAATACTATCTGTTCCCCATTACCGCCAGCCAAAACCTAGTCAACGCACACTGCCAACGAAGAATAGGCCTGTATAAGCTCCCGTCTGACATAGGGGGTACACAAAACCATGGGGAGCAGAAAAACTATCTGCTCCCAATCACCGCCAGCCAAACCCTAGTCAACGCACACTGCCAACCAAGAATAGGCCTCTATAAGCTCTCGTCTGACATAGGGGGTACACAAACCAAAGGGGAGCAGAAATACTAATTGCTCCCAATCACCGCCAGCCAAACCCTAGTCAACGCACACTGCCAACCACGAATAGGCCTGTATAAGCTCCCGTCAGACATAGGGGGTACACAAACCAACGGGGAACAGAAATACTATCTGCTCCCCATCACCACCAGCCAAACCCTAGTCCACGGACACTGCCAACAAAGAATAGGCCTGTATAAGCTCCCGTCTGACATAGGGGGTACACAAATCAACGGGGAGCAGAAATACTATCCGCTCCTCATCACTGCCAGCCAAACCCTAGCCATCCCACACTGACATCTTAGAATCAGTCTGTATAAGCTCCCGTCTGACATAGGGGGTACATAAACCAACGGGGGCAGAAATACCATCTGCTCCCCGTCACCACCAGCCAAGCCTTAGTCCAAGCACACTGCAACCAAGATTAGGCCTGTATAAACTCCCATCTGACATAGGGGGTACACAAACCAACGAGAAGCAGAAATACTATCTGCTCCCCATCACCGCCAGCCAAACCCTAGTCCACTCACACTGCCAACCTAGAATCGGCCTGTATAAGCTCCCATCTTGCATAGGGGGTACACATACCAACGGGGAGCAGAAATACTATCTGCTCCCCATCACCGCCAGCCAAACCCTAGTCAACCACACACTACCAACCAATAATAGGCCTCTATAAGCTCCCATCTGACATAGGGGGTACACAAACCAACGGGGAGCAGAATTATTATCTGCTCACCATCAACGCCAGCCAAACCATAATAAACGCACACTGCCAACCTAGAATCAACCTGTATAAGCTCCCATCTGACATAGGGGTACCCAAAACAACGGGGAGCAGAAATACTATCTGTTCCCCCTCACCGCCAGCCAATCCCTAGTCAACGCACACTGCCAACCAAGAATAGGCCTCTATAAGCTCCCGTCTGACATAGGGGGTACACAAACTAACGGGGAGCAGAAATACTATCTGCTCCCCATCACCGCCAGCCAAACCCTAGTCAACGCACATTGCCAACCAAGAACAGGCCTGTATAAGCTCACGTCTGACATAGGGGGTACACAAATCAAAGGGGAACAGAAATACTATCTGCTCCCCATCACCACCAGCCAAACCCTAGTCCACAGACACTGCCAACCAAGAATAGGCCTGTATAAGCTCCCGTCTGAAATAGGGGGTACACAAACCAACAGGGAGCAGAAATACTATCTGCTCCCCATCACTGCCAGCCAAACCCTAGTCAACGCACACTGCCAATGAAGAATAGGCCTGTATAAGCTCCCGTCTGACATAGGGGGTACACAAAACAACGGGGAGCAGAAATACTATCTGCTCCCAATCACCGCCAACCAAACCCTAGTCAACGCACACTGCCAACCAAGAATAGGCCTCTATAAGCTCCCGTCTGACATAGGGGGTACACAAACCAACGGGGAGCAGAAATACTAACTGCTCCCCATCACCACCAGCCAAACCCTAGTCCACAGACACTGCCAACCAAGAATAGGCCTCTATAAGCTCCCGTCTGACATAGGGGGTACACAAACTAACGGGGAGCAGAAATACTATCTGCTCCCCATCACCGCCAGCCAAACCCTAGTCAACGCACATTGCCAACCAAGAACAGGCCTGTATAAGCTCACGTCTGACATAGGGGGTACACAAATCAAAGGGGAACAGAAATACTATCTGCTCCCCATCACCACCAGCCAAACCCTAGTCCACAGACACTGCCAACCAAGAATAGGCCTGTATAAGCTCCCGTCTGAAATAGGGGGTACACAAACCAACAGGGAGCAGAAATACTATCTGCTCCCCATCACTGCCAGCCAAACCCTAGTCAACGCACACTGCCAATGAAGAATAGGCCTGTATAAGCTCCCGTCTGACATAGGGGGTACACAAAACAACGGGGAGCAGAAATACTATCTGCTCCCAATCACCGCCAACCAAACCCTAGTCAACGCACACTGCCAACCAAGAATAGGCCTCTATAAGCTCCCGTCTGACATAGGGGGTACACAAACCAACGGGGAGCAGAAATACTAACTGCTCCCCATCACCACCAGCCAAACCCTAGTCCACAGACACTGCCAACCAAGAATAGGCCTGTATAAGCTCCCGTCTGAAATAGGGGGTACACAAAACAACAGGGAGCAGAAATACTAACTGCTCCCCATCACCGCCAGCCAAACCCCTAGTCAACGCACACTGCCAACCAAGAATAGGCCTGTATAAGCTCCCGTCTGACATAGGGGGTACACAAACCAATGGGGAGCAGAAATACTATCTGCTCCCCATCACCACCAGCCAAACCCTACTCCACGTACACTGCCAGCCAAGAATAGGCCTCTATGAGCTCCCTTCTGACATAGGGGTTACACAAACCAACGGGGAGCAGAAATACTATCTGCTCCCCATCACCACCTGCCAAACCCTAGTCAACGCACACTGCCAACCAAGAATAGGCCTGTATAAGCTCCCGTCTGACATAGGGGGTACACAAACCAACGGGGAACAGAAATACTATCTGCTCCCCATCACCACCAGCCAAACCCTAGTCCACAGACACTGCCAACCAAGAATAGGCTTGTATAAGCTCCCGTCTGACATAGGGGGTACACAAACCAACGGGGAACAGAAATACTATCTGCTCCCCATCACCAACAGCCAAATCCTAGTCCACAGACACTGCCAACCAAGAATAGGCCTGTATAAGCTCCCGTCTGACATAGGGGTTACACAAACGAACGGGGAGCAGAAATACTATCTGCTCCCCACCACCGCCAGCCAAACCCTAGTCAACGCACACTGCCAACCAAGAATAGGCCTGTATAAGCTCCCGTCTGACATAGGGGGTACACAAACCAACGGGGAACAGAAATATTATCTGCTCCCCATCACCACCAGCCACACCCTAGTCCACAGACACTGCCAACCAAGAATAGGCTTGTAAAAGCTCCCGTCTGAAATAGGGGGTTCACAAACAAACGGGGAGCAGAACTACTATCTGCTCTCCATCACCGCCAGCCAAACGCTAGTCAACACACACTGCCAACCAAGAATAGGCCTCTATAAGCTCCCGTCTGACATAGGGGGTACACAAACCAACGGGGAGCAGAAATACTAACTGCTCCCAATCATCGCCAGCCAAACCCTAGTCAACGCATATTGCCATCCAAGAATAGGCCTCTATAAGCTCCCGTCTGACATAGGGGGTACACAAACCAACGGGGAGCAGAAATACTATCTGCTCCCTATCACCGCCTGCCAAACCCTAGTCAACGCACTCTGCCAACCAAGAATAGGCCTGTATAAGCTCCCGTCTGACATAGGGGGTACACAAACCAACGGGGAACAGAAATACTATCTGCTCCCCATCACCACCAGCCAAACCCTAGTCCACAGACACTGCCAACCAAGAATAGGTCTGTATAAGCTCCCGTCTGACATAGGGGGTACACAAACCAATGGGAGGCAGAAATAGTTTCTGCTCCCCATCACCACCAGTCAAACCCTAGTCCACGCACACTGCCAACCAAGATTAGGCCTGTATAAGCTCCCGTCTGATATAGGGGGTGCACAAACCAACGGGGAGCAGAAATACTATCTGTTCCCCATTACCGCCAGCCAAAACCTAGTCAACGCACACTGCCAACGAAGAATAGGCCTGTATAAGCTCCCGTCTGACATAGGGGGTACACAAAACAATGGGGAGCAGAAAAACTATCTGCTCCCAATCACCGCCAGCCAAACCCTAGTCAACGCACACTGCCAACCAAGAATAGGCCTCTATAAGCTCTCGTCTGACATAGGGGGTACACAAACCAAAAGGGAGCAGAAATACTAATTGCTCCCAATCACCGCCAGCCAAACCCTAGTCAACGCACACTGCCAACCACGAATAGGCCTGTATAAGCTCCTGTCTGACATAGGAGGTACACAAACCAACGGGGAACAGAAATACTATCTGCTCCCCATCACCACCAGCCAAACCCTAGTCCACGGACACTGCCAACAAAGAATAGGCCTGTATAAGCTCCCGTCTGACATAGGGGGTACACAAATCAACGGGGAGCAGAAATACTATCCGCTCCTCATCACTGCCAGCCAAACCCTAGCCATCCCACACTGACATCTTAGAATCAGTCTGTATAAGCTCCCGTCTGACATAGGGGGTACATAAACCAACGGGGGCAGAAATACCATCTGCTCCCCGTCACCACCAGCCAAGCCTTAGTCCAAGCACACTGCAACCACGATTAGGCCTGTATAAACTCCCATCTGACATAGGGGGTACACAAACCAACGAGAAGCAGAAATACTATCTGCTCCCCATCACCGCCAGCCAAACCCTAGTCCACTCACACTGCCAACCTAGAATCGGCCTGTATAAGCTCCCATCTTGCATAGGGGGTACACATACCAACGGGGAGCAGAAATACTATCTGCTCCCCATCACCGCCAGCCAAACCCTAGTCAACCACACACTACCAACCAAGAATAGGCCTCTATAAGCTCCCATCTGACATAGGGGGTACACAAACCAACGGGGAGCAGAATCATTATCTGCTCACCATCAACGCCAGCCAAACCATAATAAACGCACACTGCCAACCTAGAATCAGCCTGTATAAGCTCCCATCTGACATAGGGGTACCCAAAACAACGGGGAGCAGAAATACTATCTGTTCCCCATCACCGCCAGCCAATCCCTAGTCAACGCACACTGCCAACCAAGAATAGGCCTCTATAAGCTCCCGTCTGACATAGGGGGTACACAAACCAACGGGGAGCAGAAATACTATCTGCTCCCCATCACCGCCAGCCAAACCCTAGTCAACGCACATTGCCAACCAAAAACAGGCCTGTATAAGCTCACGTCTGACATAGGGGGTACACAAATCAAAGGGGAACAGAAATACTATCTGCTCCCCATCACCACCAGCCAAACCCTAGTCCACAGACACTGCCAACCAAGAATAGGCCTCTATAAGCTCCCGTCTGACATTGGGGGTGCACAAACCAACGGAAGCAGAAATACTATCTGCTCCCCATCACCGCCAGCCAAACCCTAGCCATCCCACACTGACTTCTTAGAATCAGTCTGTATAAGCTCCCGTCTGACATAGGGGGTACATAAACCAACGGGGGCAGAAATACCATCTGCTCCCCGTCACCACCAGCCAAGCCTTAGTCCAAGCACACTGCAACCAAGATTAGGCCTGTATAAACTCCCATCTGACATAGGGGGTACACAAACCAACGAGAAGCAGAAATACTATCTGCTCCCCATCACCGCCAGCCAAACCCTAGTCCACTCACACTGCCAACCTAGAATCGGCCTGTATAAGCTCCCATCTTGCATAGGGGGTACACATACCAACGGGAGCAGAAATACTATCTGCTCCCCATCACCGCCAGCCAAACCCTAGTCAACCACACACTACCAACCAAGAAAAGGCCTCTATAAGCTCCCATCTGACATAGGGGGTACACAAACCAACGGGGAGCAGAATTATTATCTGCTCACCATCAACGCCAGCCAAACCATAATAAACGCACACTGCCAAGCTAGAATCAGCCTGTATAAGCTCCCATCTGACATAGGGGTACCCAAAACAACGGGGAGTAGAAATACTATCTGTTCCCCATCACCGCCAGCCAATCCCTAGTCAACGCACACTGCCAACCAAGAATAGGCCTCTATAAGCTCCCGTCTGACATAGGGGGTACACAAACCAACGGGGAGCAGAAATACTATCTGCTCCCCATCACCGCCAGCCAAACCCTAGTCAACGCACATTGCCAACCAAGAACAGGCCTGTATAAGCTCACTTCTGACATAGGGGGTACACAAATCAAAGGGGAACAGAAATACTATCTGCTCCCCATCACCACCAGCCAAACCCTAGTCCACAGACACTGCCAACCTAGAATAGGCCTGTATAAGCTCCCGTCTGAAATAGGGGGTACACAAACCAACAGGGAGCAGAAATACTATCTGCTCCCCATCACCGCCAGCCAAACCCTAGTCAACGCACACTGCCAACGAAGAATAGGCCTGTATAAGCTCCCGTCTGACATAGGGGGTACACAAAACAACGGGGAGCAGAAATACTATCTGCTCCCAATCACCACCAACCAAACCCTAGTCAACGCACACTGCCAACCAAGAATAGGCCTCTATAAGCTCCCATCTGACATAGGGGGTACACAAACCAACGGGGAGCAGAAATACTAACTGCTCCCCATCACCGCCAGCCCAACCCTAGACAAAGCACACTGCAAACCAAGAATAGGCCTCTATAAGCTCCCGTCTGACATAGGGGGTACACAAACCAACAGGGAGCAGAAATACTATCTGCTCCCCATCACCTCCTGCCAAATCCAAGTCAACGCACACTGCCAACCAAGAATAGGCCTGTATAAGCTCCTGTCTGACATAGGGGGTACACAAACAGACGGGGAACAGAAATACTATCTGCTCCCCATCACCACCAGCCAAACCCTAGTCCACAGACACTGCCAACAAAGAATAGGCCTGTATAAGCTCCCGTCTGACATAGGGGGTACACAAATCAACGGGGAGCAGAAATACTATCCGCTCCTCATCACTGCCAGCCAAACCCTAGCCAACCCACACTGACATCTTAGAATCGGTCTGTATCGCCTGTATAAGCTCCCGTCTGACATAGGGGGTACACAAACCAACGGGGAACAGAAATACTATCTGCTCCCCATCACCACCAGCCAAACCCTAGTCCACAGACACTGCCAACCAAGAATAGGCCTGTATAAGCTCCCGTCTGACATAGGGGGTACACAAACCAACGGGGAGCAGAAATACTATCTGCTCCCCATCACCGCCTGCCAATCTCTAGTCAACGCACACTGCCAACCAAGAATAGGCCTCTATAACCTCCCGTCTGACATAGGGGGTACACAAACCAACGGGGAGCAGAAATACTATCTGCTCCCCATCACCACCAGCCAAATCCTAGTTCACAGACACTGCCAACCAAGAATAGGCCGGTATAAGCTCCCGTCTGACATAGGGGGTACACAAACGAACGGGGAGCAGAAATACTATCTGCTCCCCATCACCGCCAGCCAAACCCTAGTCAACGCATACTGCCAACCAAGAATAGGCCTGTATAAGCTCCCGTCTGACATAGGGGTTACACAAACCAACGGGGAGCAGATATACTATCTGCTCCCCATCACCGCCAGCCAAACCCTAGTCAACGCACAGTGCCAACCAAGAATAGGCCTGTATAAGCTCCCGTCTGACATAGGGGGTACACAAACCAACGGGGAACAGAAATATTATCTGCTCCCCATCACCACCAGCCACACCCTAGTCCACAGACACTGCCAACCAAGAATAGGCTTGTATAAGCTCCCGTCTGAAATATGGGGTTCACAAACCAACGGGGAGCAGAACTACTATCTGCTCTCTATCACCGCCAGCCAAACGCTAGTCAACACACACTGCCAACCAAGAATCAGCCTGTATAAGCTCCCGTCTGACATAGGGGGTACACAAAACAACGGGGAGCAGAAATACGATCTGCTCCCAATCACCGCCAGCCAAACCCTAGTCAACACACACTGCCAACCAAGAATAGGCCTCTATAAGCTCCCGTCTGACATAGGGGGTACACAAACCAACGGGGAGCAGAAATACTATCTGCTCCCCATCACCGCCTGCCAAACCCTAGTCAACGCACACTGCCAACCAAGAATAGGCCTGTATGAGCTCCCGTCTGACATAGGGGGTACACAAACCAACGGGGAACAGAAATACTATCTGCTCCCCATCACCACCAGCCAAACCCTAGTCCACAGACACTGCTAACCAAGAATAGGCCTGTATAAGCTCCCGTCTGACATAGGGGGTACACAAACCAATGGGGAGCAGAAATACTATCTGCTCCCCATCACCACCAGCAAAACCCTACTCCACGTACACTGCGAGCCAAGAATAGGCCTCTATAAGCTCCCGTCTGACATAGGGGGTACACAAACCAACGGGGAGCAGAAATACTATCTGCTCTCAATCACCACAAGCCAAACCCTAGTCCACAGACACTGCCAACCAAGAATAGGCCTGTATAAGCTCCCGTCTGACATAGGGGGTACACAAACCAATGGGAGGCAGAAATAGTTTCTGTCCCCATCACCACCAGTCAAACCCTAGTCCACGCACACTGCCAACCAAGATTAGGCCTGTATAAGCTCCCGTCTGATATAGGGGGTGCACAAACCAACGGGGAGCAGAAATACTATCTGTTCCCCATTACCGCCAGCCAAAACCTAGTCAACGCACACTGCCAACGAAGAATAGGCCTATATAAGCTCCCGTCTGACATAGGGGGTACACAAAACAATGGGGAGCAGAAAAACTATCGGCTCCCAATCACCGCCAGCCAAACCCTAGTCAACGCACACTGCCAACCAAGAATAGGCCTCTATAAGCTCCCGTCTGACATAGGGGGTACACAAACCAAAGGGGAGCAGAAATACTAATTGCTCCCAATCACCGCCAGCCAAACCCTAGTCAACGTACACTGCCAACCACGAATAGGCCTGTAGAAGCTCCCGTCTGACATAGGGGGTACACAAACCAACGGGGAACAGAAATACTATCTGCTCCCCATCACCACCAGCCAAACCCTAGTCCACAGACACTGCCAACCAAGAATAGGCCTGTATAAGCTCCCGTCTGACATAGGGGGTACACAAACCAACGGGAAGCAGAAATACTATCTGCTCCCTATCACCGCCTGCCAAACCCTAGTCAACGCACACTGCCAACCAAGAATAGGCCTGTATAAGCTCCCGTGTGACATAGGGGGTACACAAACCAACGGGGAACAAAAATACTATCTGCTCCCCATCACCACCAGCCAAACCCTAGTCCACAGACACTGCCAACCAAGAATAGGCCTGTATAAGCTCCCGTCTGACATAGGGGGTACACAAACCAATGGGGAGCAGAAATACTATCTGCTCCCCATCACCACCAGCCAAACCCTACTCCACGTACACTGCCAGCCAAGAATAGGCCTCTATAAGTTCCCGTCTGACATAGGGGGTACACAAACCAACGGGGAGCAGAAATACTTTCTGCTCCCCATCACCGCCTGCCAAACCCTAGTCAACGCACACTGCCAACCAAGAATAGGCCTGTATAAGCTCCCGTCTGACATAGGGGGTACACAAACCAACGGGGAACAGAAATACTATCTGCTCCCCATCACCACCAGCCAAACCCTAGTCCACAGACACTGCCAACCAAGAGTAGGCCTGTATAAGCTCCCGTCTGACATAGGGGGTACACAAACCAACGGGGAACAGAAATACTATCTGCTCCCCATCACCAACAGCCAAATCCTAGTCCACAGACACTGCCAACCAAGAATAGGCCGGTATAAGCTCCCGTCTGACATAGGGGGTACACAAACGAACAGGGAGCAGAAATACTATCTGCTCCCCATCACCGCCAGCCAAACCCTAGTCAACGCATACTGCCAACCAAGAATAGGCCTGTATAAGCTCCCGTCTGACATAGGGGTTACACAAACCAACGGGGAGCAGATATACTATCTGCTCCCCATCACCGCCAGCCAAACCATAGTCAACGCACAGTGCCAACCAAGAATAGGCCTGTATAAGCTCCCGTCTGACATAGGGGGTACACAAACCAATGGGAGGCAGAAATAGTTTCTGCTCCCCATCACCACCAGTCAAACCCTAGTCCACGCACACTGCCAACCAAGATTAGGCCTGTATAAGCTCCCGTCTGATATAGGGGGTGCACAAACCAACGGGGAGCAGAAATACTATCTGTTCCCCATTACCGCCAGCCAAAACCTAGTCAACGCACACTGCCAACGAAGAATAGGCCTGTATAAGCTCCCGTCTGACATAGGGGGTACACAAAACAATGGGGAGCAAAAAAACTATCTGCTCCCAATCACCGCCAGCCAAACCCTAGTCAACGCACACTGCCAACCAAGAATAGGCCTCTATAAGCTCCCGTCTGACATAGGGGGTACACAAACCAAAGGGGAGCAGAAATACTAATTGCTCCCAATCACCGCCAGCCAAACCCTAGTCAACGCACACTGCCAACCACGAATAGGCCTGTATAAGCTCCCGTCTGACATAGGGGGTACACAAACCAACGGGGAGCAGAAATACTAATTGCTCCCAATCACCGCCAGCCAAACCCTAGTCAACGCACACTGCCAACCAAGAATAGGCCTCTATAAGCTCCCGTCTGAGATAGGGGGTACACAAACCAACGGGGAGCAGAAATACTAACTGCTCCCAATCACCGCCAGCCAAACCCTAGTCAACACACACTGCCAACCAAGAATCATCCTGTATAAGCTCCCGTCTGACATAGAGGGTACACAAAACAACAGGGAGCAGAAATACGATCTGCTCCCAATCACCGACAGCCAAACCCTAGTCAACACACACTGCCAACCAAGAATAGGCCTCTATAAGCTCCCGTCTGACATAGGGGGTACACAAACCGATAGGGAGCAGAAATACTATATGCTCCCCATCACCGCCTGCCAAATCCTAGTCAACGCACACTGCCAACCAAGAATAGGCCTGTATAAGCTCCCGTCTGACATAGGGGGTACACAAACAGACGGGGAACAGAAATACTATCTGCTCCACATCACCACCAGCCAAACCCTAGTCCACAGACACTGCCAACAAAGAATAGGCCTGTATAAGCTCCCGTCTGACATAGGGGGTACACAAACCAACGGGGAGCAGAAATACTAGCTGCTCCCCATCAACGCCAGCCAAACCCTAGTCTACGCATACTGCCAACCAAGAATAGGCCTGTATAAGCTCCCGTCTGACTAAGGGGTTACACAAACCAACGGGGAGCAGATATACTATCTGCTCCCCATCACCGCCAGCCAAACCCTAGTCAACGCACAGTTCCAACCAAGAATAGGCCTGTATAAGCTCCCGTCTGACATAGGGGGTACACAAACCAACGGGGAGCAGAAATATTATCTGCTCCCCATCACCACCAGCCACACCCTAGTCCACAGACACTGCCAACCAAGAATAGGCTTGTATAAGCTCCCGTCTGAAATAGGGGGTAAACAAACCAACAGGGAGCAGAAATACTATCTGCTCCCTATCACCGCCAGCCAAACCCTAGTCAACGCACACTGCCAACAAAGAATAGGCCTGTATAAGCTCCCGTCTGACATAGGGGGTACACAAAACAACGGGGAGCAGAAATACTATCTGCTCCCAATCACCGACAACCAAACCCTAGTCAACGCACACTGCCATCCAAGAATAGGCCTCTATAAGCTCCCGTCTGACATAGGGGGTACACAAACCAACGGGGAGCAGAAATACTAACTGCTCCCAATCACCGCCAGCCAAACCCTAGACAAAGCACACTGCAAACCAAGAATAGGCCTCAATAAGCTCCCGTCTGACATAGGGGGTACACAAACCAACAGGGAGCAGAAATACTATATGCTCCCCATCACCGCCTGCCAAATCCTAGTCAACGCACACTGCCAACCAAGAATAGGCCTGTATAAGCTCCCGTCTGACATAGGGGGTACACAAACAGACGGGGAACAGAAATACTATCTGCTCCACATCACCACCAGCCAAACCCTAGTCCACAGACACTGCCAACAAAGAATAGGCCTGTATAAGCTCCCGTCTGACATAGGGGGTACACAAATCAACGGGGAGCAGAAATACTATCCGCTCCTCATCACTACCAGCCAAACCCTAGCCAACCCACACTGACATCTTAGAATCGGTCTGTATAAGCTCCCGTCTGACATAGGGGGTACATAAACCAACGGGGGCAGAAATACTATCTGCTCCCCATCACCGCCAGCCAAGCCCTAGTCCAAGCACACTGCAACCAAGATTAGGCCTGTATAAGCTCCCATCTGACATAGGGGGTACACAAACCATCGAGAAGCAGAAATACTATCTGCTCCCCATCACCGCCAGCCAAACCCTAGTCCACTCACACTGCCAACCAAGAATAGGCCTCTATAAGCACCCGTCTGACATAGGGGGTACACAAACCAACGGGGAGCAGAATTACTATCTGCTCACCATCAACGCCAGCCAAACCATAATAAACGCACACTGCCAACCTAGAATCAGCCTGTATAAGCTCCCATCTGACATAGAGGTACCCAAAACAACGGGGAGCAGAAATACTATCTGTTCCCCATCAACGCCACCCAATCCCTAGTCAGCGCACACTGCCAACGAAGAATAGGCCTGTATAACCTCCCGTCTGACTTAGTGGGTACACAAACCAACGGGGAGCAGAAATACTATCTGCTCCCAATCACCGCCAGCCAATCCCTAGTCAACGCACACTGCCAACCAAGAATAGGCCTCTATAACCTCCCATCTGACATAGGGGGTACACAAACCAACGGGAGCAGAAAAACTATCTGCTCCCCATCACCTCCAGCCAAACCCTAGTCAACGCACACTGCCAACCAAGAATAGGCCTCTATAAGCTCCCGTCTGACATAGGGGGTACACAAACCAACGGGGAGCAGAAATACTATCTGCTCCCCATCACCACCAGCCAAATCCTACTCCACAGACACTGCCAACCAATAATAGGCCGGTTTAAGCTCCCGTCTGACATAGGGGGTACACAAACGAACGGGGAGCAGAAATACTAGCTGCTCCCCATCAACGCCAGCCAAACCCTAGTCAACGCATACTGCCAACCAAGAATAGGCCTGTATAAGCTCCCGTCTGACTAAGGGGTTACACAAACCAACGGGGAGCAGATATACTATCTGCTCCCCATCAACGCCAGCCAAACCCTAGTCAACGCACAGTGCCAACCAAGAATAGGCCTGTAAGCTCCCGTCTGACATAGGGGGTACACAAACCAACAGGGAACAGAAATATTATCTGCTCCCCATCACCACCAGCCACACCCTAGTCCACAGACACTGCCAACCAAGAATAGGCTTGTATAAGCTCCCGTCTGAAATAGGGGGTTCACAAACCAACGGGGAGCAGAACTACTATCTGCTCTCCATCACCGCCAGCCAAACGCTAGTCAACACACACTGCCAACCAAGAATCAGCCTGTATAAGCTCCCGTATGACATAGGGGGTACACAAAACAACGGGGAGCAGAAATACGATCTGCTCCCAATCACCGCCAGCCAAACCCTAGTCAACACACACTGCCAACCAAGAATAGGCATCTATAAGCTCCCGTCTGACATAGGAGGTACACAAACCAACGGGGAGCAGAAATACTAACTGCTCCCAATCATCGCCAGCCAAACCCTAGTCAACGCACATTGCCAACCAAGAATAGGCCAAAGAATAGGTCTCTATAAGCTCCCGTCTGACATAGGGGGTACACAGACGAACGGGGAGCAGAAATACTATCTGCTCCCCATCACCGCCTGCCAAACCCTAGTCAACGCACACTGCCAACCGAGAATAGGCATGTATAAGCTCCCGTCTGACATAGGGGGTACACAAACCAACGGGGAACAGAAATACTATCTGCTCCCCATCACCACCAGCCAAACCCTAGTCCACAGACACTGCTAACCAAGAATAGGCCTGTATAAGCTCCCGTCTGACATAGGGGGTACACAAACCAATGGGGAGCAGAAATACTATCTGCTCCCCATCACCATCAGCCAAACCCTTCTCCACGTACACTGCCAGCCAAGAAAAGGCCTCTATAAGCTCCCGTCTGACATAGGGGGTACAAAAACCAACGGGGAGCAGAAATACTATCTGCTCCCAATCACCACAAGCCAAACCCTAGTCCACAGACACTGCCAACCAAGAATAGGCCTGTATAAGCTCCCGTCTGACATAGGGGGTACACAAACCAATGGGAGGCAGAAATAGTTTCTGCTCCCCATCACCACCAGTCAAACCCTAGTCCACGCACACTGCCAACCAAGATTAGGCCTGTATAAGCTCCCGTCTGATATAGGGGGTGCACAAACCAACAGGGAGCAGAAATACTATCTGTTCCCCATTACCGCCAGCCAAAACCTAGTCAACGCACACTGCCAACGAAGAATAGGCCTGTATAAGCTCCCGTCTGACATAGGGGGTACACAAAACAATGGGGAGCAGAAAAACTATCTGCTCCCAATCACCGCCAGCCAAACCCTAGTCATCGCACACTGCCAACCAAGAATAGGCCTCTATAAGCTCCCGTCTGACATAGGGGGTACACAAACCAAAGGGGAGCAGAAATACTAATTGCTCCCAATCACCGCCAGCCAAACCCTAGTCAACGCACACTGCCAACCACGAATAGGCCTGTATAAGCTCCCGTCTGACATGGGGGTACACAAACCAACGGGGAACAGAAATACTATCTGCTCCCCATCACCACCAGCCAAACCCTAGTCCACAGACACTGCCAACCAAGAATAGGCCTGTATAAGCTCCCGTCTGACATAGGGGGTACAAAAACCAACGGGGAGCAGAAATACTATCTGCTCCCCATCACCGCCTGCCAAACCCTAGTCAACGCACACTGCCAACCAAGAATAGGCCTGTATAAGCTCCCGTCTGACATAGGGGGTACACAAACCAACGGGGAACAAAAATACTATCTGCTCCCCATCACCACCAGCCAAACCCTAGTCCACAGACACTGCCAACCAAGAATAGGCCTGTATAAGCTCCCATCTGACATAGGGGGTACACAAACCAATGGGGAGCAGAAATACTATCTGCTCCCCATCACCACCAGCCAAACCCTACTCCACGTACACTGCCAGCCAAGAATAGGCCTCTATAAGCTCCCGTCTGACATAGGGGGTACACAAACCAACGGGGAGCAGAAATACTATCTGCTCCCCATCACCTCCTGCCAAACCCTAGTCAACGCACACTGCCAACCAAGAATAGGCCTGTATGAGCTCCCGTCTGACATAGGGGGTACACAAACCAATGGGGAACAGAAATATTATCTGCTCCCCATCACCACCAGCCAAACCCTAGTCCACAGACACTGCCAACCAAGAATAGGCCTGTATAAGCTCCAGTCTGACATAGGGGGTACACAAACCAACGGGGAACAGAAATACTATCTGCTCCCCATCACCAACAGCCAAACGCTAGTCAACACACACTGCCAACCAAGAATCAGCCTGTATAAGCTCCCGTCTGATATAGGGGGTGCACAAACCAACGGGGAGCAGAAATACTATCTGTTCCCCATTACCGCCAGCCAAAACCTAGTCAACGCACACTGCCAACGAAGAATAGGCCTGTATAAGCTCCCGTCTGACATAGGGGGTACACAAAACAATGGGGAGCAAAAAAACTATCTGCTCCCAATCACCGCCAGCCAAACTCTAGTCAACGCACACTGCCAACCAAGAATAGGCCTCTATAAGCTCCCGTCTGACATAGGGGGTACACAAACCAAAGGGGAGCAGAAATACTAATTGCTCCCAATCACCGCCAGCCAAACCCTAGTCAACGCACACTGCCAACCACGAATAGGCCTGTATAAGCTCCCGTCTGACATAGGGGGTACACAAACCAACAGGGAACAGAAATACTATCTGCTCCCCATCACCACCAGCCAAACCCTAGTCCACAGACACTGCCAACAAAGAATAGGCCTGTATAAGCTCCCGTCTGACAAAGGGGGTACACAAATCAACGGGGAGCAGAAATACTATCCGCTCCTCATCACTGCCAGCCAAACCCTAGCCATCCCACACTGACATCTTAGAATCGGTCTGTATAAGCTCCCGTCTGACATAGGGGGTACATAAACCAACGGGGGCAGAAATACCATCTGCTCCCCATCACCACCAGCCAAGCCCTAGTCCAAGCACACTGCAACCAAGATTAGGCCTGTATAAGCTCCCATCTGACATAGGGGGTACACAAACCAACGAGAAGCAGAAATACTATCTGCTCCCCATCACCGGCATCCAAACCCTAGTCCACTCACACTGCCAACCTAGAATCGGCCTGTATAAGCTCCCATCTTGCATAGGGGGTACACATACCAACGGGGAGCAGAAATACTATCTGCTCCCCATCACCGCCAGCCAAACCCTAGTCAACCGCACACTACCAACCAAGAATAGGCCTCTATAAGCTCCCGTCTGACATAGGGGGTACACAAACCAACGGGGAGCAGAATTATTATCTGCTCACCATCAACGCCAGCCAAACCATAATAAACGCACACTGCCAACCTAGAATCAGCCTGTATAAGCTCCCATCTGACATAGGGGTACCCAAACAACGGGGAGCAGAAATACTATCTGTTCCCCATCAACGCCAGCCAAACCCTAGTCAGCGCACACTGCCAACGAAGAATAGGCCTGTATAACCTCCCGTCTGACATAGGGGGTACACAAATCAAAGGGGAACAGAAATACTATCTGCTCCCCATCACCACCAGCCAAACCCTAGTCCACAGACACTGCCAACCAAGAATAGGCCTGTATAAGCTCCCGTCTGAAATAGGGGGTACACAAACCAACAGGGAGCAGAAATACTATCTGCTCCCCATCACCGCCAGCCAAACCCTAGTCAACGCACACTGCCAACGAAGAATAGGCCTGTATAAGCTCCCGTCTGACATAGGGGGTACACAAAACAACGGGGAGCAGAAATACTATCTGCTCCCAATCACCGACAACCAAACCCTAGTCAACGCACACTGCCAACCAAGAATAGGCCTCTATAAGCTCCCGTCTGACATAGGGGGTACACAAACCAACAGGGAGCAGAAATACTACATGCTCCCCCTCACCGCCTGCCAAATCCTAGTCAACGCACACTGCCAACCAAGAATAGGCCTGTATAAGCTCCCGTCTGACATAGGGGGTACACAAACAGACGGGGAACAGAAATACTATCTGCTCCACATCACCACCAGCCAAATTCTAGTCCACAGACACTGCCAACAAAGAATAGGCCTGTATAAGCTCCCGTCTGACATAGGGGGTACACAAATCAACGGGGAGCAGAAATTCTATCCGCTCCTCATCACTGCCAGCCAAACCCTAGCCAACCCACACTGACATCTTAGAATCGGTCTGTATAAGCTCCCGTCTGACATAGGGGGTACATAAACCAACGGGGGCAGAAATACTATCTGCTCCCCATCACCGCCAGCCAAGCCCTAGTCCAAGCACACTGCAACCAAGATTAGGCCTGTATAAGCTCCCATCTGACATAGGGGGTACACAAACCATTGAGAAGCAGAAATACTATCTGCTCCCCATCACCGCCAGCCAAACCCTAGTCCACTCACACTGCCAACCAAGAATAGGCCTCTATAAGCACCCGTCTGACATAGGGGGTACACAAACCAACGGGGAGCAGAATTACTATCTGCTCACCATCAACGCCAGCCAAACCATAATAAACGCACACTGCCAACCTAGAATCAGCCTGTATAAGCTCCCATCTGACACAGAGGTACCCAAAACAACGGGGAGCAGAAATACTATCTGTTCCCCATCAACGCCACCCAATCCCTAGTCAGCGCACACTGCCAACGAAGAATAGGCCTGTATAACCTCCCGTCTGACTTAGTGGGTACACAAACCAACGGGGAGCAGAAATACTATCTGCACCCAATCACCGCCAGCCAATCCCTAGTCAACGCACACTGCCAACCAAGAATAGGCCTCTATAACCTCCCGTCTGACATAGGGGGTACACAAACCAACGGGAGCAGAAAAACTATCTGCTCCCCATCACCTCCAGCCAAACCCTAGTCAACGCACACTGCCAACCAAGAATAGGCCTCTATAAGCTCCCGTCTGACATAGGGGGTACACAAACCAACGGGGAGCAGAAATACTATCTGCTCCCCATCACCACCAGCCAAATCCTAGTCCACAGACACTGCCAACCAAGAATAGACCGGTATAAGCTCCCGTCTGACATAGGGGGTACACAAACGAATGGGGAGCAGAAATACTAGCTCCTCCCCATCAACGCCAGCCAAACCCTAGTCAACGCATACTGCCAACCAAGAATAGGCCTGTATAAGCTCCCGTCTGACATAGGGGGTACACAAACCAACGGGGAACAGAAATATTATCTGCTCCCCATCACCACCAGCCACACCCTAGTCCACAGACACTGCCAACCAAGAATAGGCTTGTATAAGCTCCCGTCTGAAATAGGGGGTACACAAACCAACAGGGAGCAGAAATACTATCTGCTCCCCATCACCGCCAGCCAAACACTAGTCAACGCACACTGCCAACGAAGAATAGGCCTGTATAAGCTCCCGTCTGACATAGGGGGTACACAAAACAACGGGGAGCAGAAATACTATCTGCTCCCAATCACCGACAACCAAACCCTAGTCAACGCACACTGCCAACCAAGAATAGGCCTCTATAAGCTCCCGTCTGACATAGGGGGTTCACAAACCAACGGGGAGCAGAAATACTAACTGCTCCCAATCACCGCCAGCCAAACCCTAGACAAAGCACACTGCAAACCAAGAATAGGCCTCTATAAGCTCCCGTCTGACATAAGGGGTACACAAACCAACAGGGAGCAGAAATACTATATGCTCCCCATCACCGCCTGCCAAATCCTAGTCAACGCACACTGCCAACCAAGAATAGGCCTGTATAAGCTCCCGTCTGACATAGGGGGTACACAAACAGACGGGGAACAGAAATACTATCTGCTCCACATCACCACCAGCCAAACCCTAGTCCACAGACACTGCCAACAAAGAATAGGCCTGTATAAGCTCCCGTCTGACATAGGGGGTACACAAATCAACGGGGAGCAGAAATACTATCCGCTCCTCATCACTGCCAGCCAAACCCTAGCCAACCCACACTGACATCTTAGAATCGGTCTGTATAAGTTCCCGTCTGACATAGGGGGTACATAAACCAACGGGGGCAGAAATACTATCTGCTCCCCATCACCGCCAGCCAAGCCCTAGTCCAAGCACACTGCAACCAAGATTAGGCCTGTATAAGCTCCCATCTGACATAGGGGGTACACAAACCATCGAGAAGCAGAAATACTATCTGCTCCCCATCACCGCCAGCCAAACCCTAGTCCACTCACACTGCCAACCAAGAATAGGCCTCTATAAGCACCCGTCTGACATAGGGGGTACACAAACCAACGGGGAGCAGAATTACGATCTGCTCACCATCAACGCCAGCCAAACCATAATAAACGCACACTGCCAACCTAGAATCAGCCTGTATAAGCTCCCATCTGACATAGAGGTACCCAAAACAACGGGGAGCAGAAATACTATCTGTTCCCCATCAACGCCACCCAATCCCTAGTCAGCGCACACTGCCAACGAAGAATAGGCCTGTATAACCTCCCGTCTGACTTAGTGGGTACACAAACCAACGGGGAGCAGAAATACTATCTGCTCCCAATCACCGCCAGCCAATCCCTAGTCAACGCACACTGCCAACGAAGAATAGGCCTGTATAACCTCCCGTCTGACTTAGTGGGTACACAAACCAATGGGGAGCAGAAATACTATCTGCTCCCCATCACCGCCAGCCAATCCCTAGTCAACGCACACTGCCAACCAAGAATAGTCCTCTATAAGCTCCCGTCTGACATAGGGGGTACACAAACCAACGGGGAGCAGAAATACTATCTGCTCCCCATCACCGCCAGCCAAACCCTAGTCAACGCACATTGCCAACCAAGAATAGGCCTGTATAAGCTCACGTCTGACATAGGGGGTACACAAATCAAAGGGGAACAGAAATACTATCTGCTCCCCATCACCACCAGCCAAACCCTAGTCCACAGACACTGCCAACCAAGAATAGGCCTGTATAAGCTCCCGTCTGAAATAGGGGGTACACAAACCAACAGGGAGCAGAAATACTATCTGCTCCCCATCACCGCCAGCCAAACCCTAGTCAACGCACACTGCCAACGAAGAATAGGCCTGTATAAGCTCCCGTCTGACATAGGGGGTACACAAAACAACGGGGAGCAGAAATACTATCTGCTCCCAATCACCGCCAACCAAACCCTAGTCAACGCACACTGCCAACCAAGAATAGGCCTCTATAAGCTCCCGTCTGACATAGGGGGTACACAAACCAACGAGGAGCAGAAATAGTAACTGCTCCCAATCACCGCCAGCCAAACCCTAGACAAAGCACACTGCAAACCAAGAATAGGCCTCTATAAGCTCCCGTCTGACATAGGGGGTACACAAACCAACAGGGAGCAGAAATACTATCTGCTCCCCATCACCGCCTGCCAAATCCTAGTCAACGCACACTGCCAACCAAGAATAGGCCTGTATAACCTCCCGTCTGACATAGGGGGTACACAAACAGACGGGGAACAGAAATACTATCTGCTCCCCATCACCACCAGCCAAACCCTAGTCCACAGACACTGCCAACAAAGAATAGGCCTGTATAAGCTCCAGTCTGACATAGGGGGTACACAAACCAACAGGGAACAGAAATACTATCTGCTCCCCATCACCACCAGCCAAACCCTAGTCCACAGACACTGCCAACCAAGAATAGGCCTGTATAAGCTCCCGTCTGACATAGGGGGTACACAAACCAATGGGGAGCAGAAATACTATCTGCTCCCCATCACCACCAGCCAAACCCTACTCCACGTACACTGCCAGCCAAGAATAAGCCTCTATAAGCTCCCGTTTGACATAGGGGGTACACAAACCAACGGGGAGCAGAAATACTATCTGCTCCCAATCACCACAAGCCAAACCCTAGTCCACAGACACTGCCAACCAAGAATAGGCCTGTATAAGCTCACGTCTGACATAGGGGGTACACAAATCAAAGGGGAACAGAAATACTATCTGCTCCCCATCACCACCAGCCAAACCCTAGTCCACAGACACTGCCAACCAAGAATAGGCCTGTATAAGCTCCCGTCTGAAATAGGGGGTACACAAACCAACAGGGAGCAGAAATACTATCTGCTCCCCATCACCGCCAGCCAAACCCTAGTCAACGCACACTGCCAACGAGGAATAGGCCTGTATAAGCTCCCGTCTGACATAGGGGGTACACAAAACAACGGGGAGCAGAAATACTATCTGCTCCCAATCACCGCCAACCAAACCCTAGTCAACGCACACTGCCAACCAAGAATAGGCCTCTATAAGCTCCCGTCTGACATAGGGGGTACACAAACCAACGAGGAGCAGAAATACTAACTGCTCCCAATCACCGCCAGCCAAACCCTAGACAAAGCACACTGCAAACCAAGAATAGGCCTCTATAAGCTCCCGTCTGACATAGGGGGTACACAAACCAACAGGGAGCAGAAATACTATCTGCTCCCCATCACCGCCTGCCAAATCCTAGTCAACGCACACTGCCAACCAAGAATAGGCCTGTATAAGCTCCCGTCTGACATAGGGGGTACACAAACAGACGGGGAACAGAAATACTATCTGCTCCCCATCACCACCAGCCAAACCCTAGTCCACAGACACTGCCAACAAAGAATAGGCCTGTATAAGCTCCAGTCTGACATAGGGGGTACACAAACCAACGGGGAACAGAAATACTATCTGCTCCCCATCACCACCAGCCAAACCCTAGTCCACAGACACTGCCAACCAAGAATAGGCCTGTATAAGCTCCCGTCTGACATAGGGGGTACACAAACCAATGGGGAGCAGAAATACTATCTGCTCCCCATCACCACCAGCCAAACCCTACTCCACGTACACTGCCAGCCAAGAATAAGCCTCTATAAGCTCCCGTTTGACATAGGGGGTACACAAACCAACGGGGAGCAGAAATACTATCTGCTCCCAATCACCACAAGCCAAACCCTAGTCCACAGACACTGCCAACCAAGAATAGGCCTGTATAAGCTCCCGTCTGACATAGGGGGTACACAAACCAATGGGAGGCAGAAATAGTTTCTGCTCACCATCACCACCAGTCAAACCCTAGTCCACGCACACTGCCAACCAAGATTAGGCCTGTATAAGCTCCCGTCTTATATAGGGCGTGCACAAACCAACGGGGAGCAGAAATACTATCTGTTCCCCATTACCGCCAGCCAAAACCTAGTCAACGCACACTGCCAACGAAGAATAGGCCTGTATAAGCTCCCGTCTGACATAGGGGGTACACAAAACAATGGGGAGCAAAAAAACTATCTGCTCCCAATCACCGCCAGCCAAACCCTAGTCAACGCACACTGCCAACCAAGAATAGGCCTCTATAAGCTCCCGTCTGACATAGGGGGTAAACAAACCAAAGGGGAGCAGAAATACTAATTGCTCCCAATCACCGCCAGCCAAACCCTAGTCAACGCACACTGCCAACCACGAATAGGCCTGTATAAGCTCCCATCTGACATAGGGGGTACACAAACCAACGGGGAGCAGAAATACTATCTGCTCCCCATCACCGCCTGCCAAACCCTAGTCAACGCACACTGCCAACCAAGAATAGGCCTGTATAAGCTCCCGTCTGACATAGGGGGTTCACAAACCAACGGGGAACAGAAATACTATCTGCTCCCCATCACCACCAGCCAAACCCTAGTCCACAGACACTGCCAACCAAGAATAGGCCTGTATAAGCTCCCGTCTGACATAGGGGATACACAAACCAATGGGGAGCAGAAATACTATCTGCTCCCCATCACCACCAGCCAAACCCTACTCCAAGTACACTGCCAGCCAAGAATAGGCCTCTATAAGCTCCTGTCTGACATAGGGGGTACACAAACCAATGGGAGGCAGAAATAGTTTCTGCTCCCCATCACCACCAGTCAAACCCTAGTCCACGCACAATGCCAACCAAGATTAGGCCTGTATAAGCTCCCGTCTGATATAGGGGGTGCACAAACCAACGGGGAGCAGAAATACTATCTGCTCCCAATCACCGCCAGCCAAACCCTAGTCAACGCACACTGCCAACCACGAATAGGCCTGTATAAGCTCCCGTCTGACATAGGGGGTACACAAACCAATGGGGAACAGAAATACTATCTGCTCCCCATCACCACCAGCCAAACCCTAGTCCACAGACACTGCCAACCAAGAATAGGCCTGTATAAGCTCCTGTATGACATAGGGGGTACACAAACCAACAGGGAGCAGAAATACTATCTGCTCCCCATCACCACCAGCCAAACCCTACTCCACGTACACTGCTAGCCAATAATAGGCCTCTATAGCCTCCCGTCTGACATAGGGGGTACACAAATACTACGGGGAGCAGAAATAATATCTGCTCCCAATCACCACCAGCCAAACCCTAGTCCACAGACACTTCCAACCAAGAATAGGACTGTATCAGCTCCCGTCTGACATAGGGGGTACACAAACCAACGGGGAGCAGAAATACTTTCTGCTCCCCATCACCACCAGTCAAACCCTAGTCCACGCACACTGCCAACCAAGATTAGGCCTGTAGAAGCTCCCGTCTGATATAGGGGGTGCAAAAACCAACGGGGAGCAGAAATACTATCTGCTCCCAATCACCACCAGCCAATCCCTAGTCAACGCACACTGCCAACCAAGACTAGGCCTCTATAAGCTCCCGTCTGACATAGGGGGTACACAAACCAACGGGGAGCAGAAATACTATCTGCTCCCCATCACCGCCAGCCAAACCCTAGTCAACGCACACTGCCAACCAAGAATAGGCCTGTATGAGCTCCCGTCTGACATAGGGGGTACACAAACCAACGGGGAGCAGAAATAATATCTGCTCCCCATCACTGCCTGCCAAACCATAGTCAACGCACACTGCCAACCAAGAATAGGCCTGTATAAGCTCCCGTCTGACATAGGCGGTACACAAACCAACGCGGAACAGAAATACTATCTGCTCCCCATCACCACCAGCCAAATCCTAGTCCACAGACACTGCCAACCAAGAATAGGCCGGTATAAGCTCCTGTCTGACATAGGAGGTACACAAACGAACGGGGAGCAGAAATACTATCTGCTCCCCATCACCGCCAGCCAAACCCTAGTCAACGCACACTGCCAACCAAGAATAGGCCTGTATAAGCTCCCGTCTGACATAGTGGGTACACAAACCAACGGGGAACAGAAATACTATCTGCTCCCCATCACCACCAGCCAAACCCTAGTCCACAGACACTGCCAACCAAGAATAGGCCTGTATAAGCTCCCGTCTGACATAGGGGGTACACAAACCAACGGGGAGCAGAAATACTATCTGCTCCCCATCACCGCCTGCCAAACCCTAGTCAACGCACACTGCCAACCAAGAATAGGCCTGTATAAGCTCCCGTCTGATATAGGGGGTACACAAACCAACGGGGAACAGAAATACTATCTGCTCCCCATCACCACCAGCCAAACCCTAGTCCACAGACACTGCCAACCAAGAATAGGCCTGTATAAGCTCCCGTCTGACATAGGGGATACACAAACCAATGGGGAGCAGAAATACTATCTGCTCCCCATCACCACCAGCCAAACCCTACTCCACGTACACTGCCAGCCAAGAATAGGCCTCTATAAGCTCCTGTCTGACATAGGGGGTACACAAACCACTGGGAGGCAGAAATAGTTTCTGCTCCCCATCACCACCAGTCAAAACCTAGTCCACGCACACTGCCAACCAAGATTAGGCCTGTTTAAGCTCCCGTCTGATATAGGGGGTGCACAAACCAACGGGGAGCAGAAATACTATCTGCTCCCAATCACCGCCGGCCAAACCCTAGTCAACGCACACTGCCAACCACGTATAGGCCTGTATAAGCTCCCGTCTGACATAGGGGGTACACAAACCAATGGGGAACAGAAATACTATCTGCTCCCCATCACCACCAGCCAAACCCTAGTCCACAGACACTGCCAACCAAGAATAGGCCTGTATAAGCTCCCGTATGACATAGGGGGTACACAAACCAACAGGGAGCAGAAATACTATCTGCTCCCCATCACCACCAGCCAAACCCTACTCCACGTACACTGCTAGCCAATAATAGGCCTCTATAGCCTACCGTCTGACATAGGGGGTACACAAATACTACGGGGAGCAGAAATAATATCTGCTCCCAATCACCACCAGCCAAACCCTAGTCCACAGACACTTCCAACCAAGAATAGGACTGTATCAGCTCCCGTCTGACATAGGGGGTACACAAACCAACGGGGAGCAGAAATACTTTCTGCTCCCCATCACCACCAGTCAAACCCTAGTCCACGCACACTGCCAACCAAGATTAGGCCTGTAGAAGCTCCCGTCTGATATAGGGGGTGCAAAAACCAACAGGGAGCAGAAATACTATCTGCTCCCCATTACCGCCGGCCAAACCCTAGTCCACGCAGACTGCCAACCTAGAATCGGCCTGTATAAGCTCCCGTCTGACATAGGGGGTACACAAACCAACGGGGAGCAGAAATACTATCTGCTCCCAATCACCACCAGCCAATCCCTAGTCAACGCACACTGCCAACCAAGACTAGGCCTCTATAAGCTCCCGTCTGACATAGGGGGTACACAAACCAACGGGGAGCAGAAATACTATCTGCTCCCCATCACCACCAGCCAAACCCTAGTCAACGCACACTGCCAACCAAGAATAGGCCTGTATAAGCTCCCGTCTGACATAGGCGGTACACAAACCAACGCGGAACAGAAATACTATCTGCTCCCCATCACCACCAGCCAAATCCTAGTCCACGCACACTTCCAACCAAGATTAGGCCCGTATAAGCTCCCGTCTGACATAAGGGGTACACAAACTAACGGGGAACAGAAATACTATCTGCTCCCCATCACCACCAGCCAAACCCTAGTCAACGCACACTGCCAACCAAGAATAGGCCTCTATAAGCTCCCGTCTGACATAGGGGGTACACAAACCAACGGGGAGCAGTAATACTATCTGCTCCCCATCACCGCCAGCCAAACCCTAGTCAACGCACAGTGCCAACCAAGAATATGCCTGTATAAGCTCCCGTCTGACATAGGGGGTACACAAACCAACGGGGAACAGAAATACTATCTGCTCCCCATCACCACCAGCCAAACCCTAGTCCACAGACACTGCCAACCAAGAATAGGCCTGTATAAGCTCCCGTCTGAAATAGGGGGTACACAAACCAACAGGGAGCAGAAATACTTTCTGCTCCCCATCACCGCCAGCCAAACCCTAGTCAACGCACACTGCCAACGAAGAATAGGCCTGTATAAACTCCCGTCTGACATAGGGGGTACACAAGACAACGGGGAGCAGAAATACTATCTCCTCCCAATCACCGCCAGCCAAACCCTAGTCAACGCACACTGCCAACCAAGAATAGGCCTGTATAAGCTCCCGTCTGACATAGGGGGTACACAAAACAATGGGGAGCAGTAATAGTATCTGCTCCCAATCACCACCAGCCAAACCCTAGTCAACGCACACTGCCAACCAAGAATAGGCCTCTATAAGCTCCCGACTGACATAGGGGGTACACAAACCAACGGGGAGCAGAAATACTAACTGCTCCTAATCACCGCCAGCCAAACCCTAGTCAACGCACACTGCCAACCACGAATAGGCCTGTATAAGCTCCCGTCTGACATAGGGGGTACACAAACCAACGGGGAACAGAAATACTATCTGCTCCCCATCACCACCAGCCAAACCCTAGTCCACAGACACTGCCAACCAAGAATAGGCCTGTATAAGCTCCCGTCTGACATAGGGGGTACACAAACCAACAGGGAGGAGAAATACTATCTGCTCCCCATCACCACCACCCAAACCCTACTCCACGTACACTGCCAGCCAAGAATAGGCCTCTATAGGCTCCCGTCTGACATAGTGGGTACACAAATCCTACGGGGAGCAGAAATAATATCTGTTCCCAATCACCACCAGCCAAACCCTAGTCCACAGACACTGCCAACCAAGAATAGGACTGTATAAGCTCCCGTCTGACATAGGGGGTACACAAACCAACGGGGAGCAGAAATACTTTCTGCTCCCCATCACCACCAGTCAAACCCTAGTCCACGCACACTGACAACCAAGATTAGGCCTGTATAAGCTCCCGTCTGATATAGGGGGTGCACAAACCAACGGGGAGCAGAAATGCTATCTGCTCCCCATTACCGTCAGCCAAACCCTAGTCCACGCAGACTGCCAACCTAGAATCGGCCTGTATAAGCTCCCGTCTGACATGGGGGTACACAAACCAACGGGGAGCAGAAATACTACCTTCTCCCCATCACCGCCAGCCAAACCCTAGTCAGCGCACACTGCCAACGAAGAATAGGCCTGTATAAGCTCCCGTCTGACATAGGGGTACACAAACCAACGGGGAGCAGAAATAATATCTGCTCCCAATCACCACCAGCCAATCCCTAGTCAACGCACACTGCCAAGCAAGAATAGGCCTCTATCAGCTCCCGTCTGACATAGGGGGTACACAAACCAACTGGGAGCAGAAATACTATCTGCTCCCCATCACCGCCAGCCAAACCCTAGTCAATGCACACTGCCAACCAAGAATAGGCCTGTATAAGCTCCCGTCTGACATAGGGGGTACACAAACCAACGGGGAGCAGAAATAATATCTGCTCCCCATCACGGCCTGCCAAACCCTAGTCAACGCACACTGCCAACCAAGAATAGGCCTGTATAAGCTCCCGTCTGACATAGGCGGTACACAAACCAAAGCGGAACAGAAATACTATCTGCTCCCCATCACCACCAGCCAAACCCTAGTCCACAGACACTGCCAACCAAGAATAGGCCTGTATAAGCTCCCGTCTGACATAGGTGGTACACAAACCAACGGGGAGCTGAAATACTATCTGCTCCCCATCACCGCCTGCCAAACCCTAGTGAACGCACACTGCCAACCAAGAATAGGCCTGTATAAGCTCCCGTCTGACATAGGGGGTACACAAACCAACGGGGAACAGAAATACTATCTGCTCCCCATCACCACCAGCCAAACCCTAGTCCACAGACACTGCCAACCAAGAATAGGCCTGTATAAGCTCCCGTCTGACATAGGGGATACACAAACCAATGGGGAGCAGAAATACTATCTGCTCCCCATCACCACCAGCCAAACCCTACTCCACGTACACTGCCAGCCAAGAATAGGCCTCTATAAGCTCCTGTCTGACATAGGGGGTACACAAACCAATGGGAGGCAGAAATAGTTTCTGCTCCCCATCACCACCAGTCAAACCCTAGTCCACGCATACTGCCAACGAAGATTAGGCCTGTATAAGCTCCAGTCTGATATAGGGGGTGCACAAACCAACGGGGAGCAGAAATACTATCTGCTCCCAATCACCGCCAGGCAAACCCTAGTCAACGCACACTGCCAACCACGAATAGGCCTGTATAAGCTCCCGTCTGACATAGGGGGTACACAAACCAATGGGGAACAGAAATACTATCTGCTCCCCATCACCACCAGCCAAACCCTAGTCCACAGACACTGCCAACCAAGAATAGGCCTGTAGAAGCTCCCGTCTGACATAGGGGGTTCACAAACCAACGGGGAGCAGAAATACTAACTGCTCCCAATCACCGCCAGCCAAACCCTAGACAAAGCACACTGCAAACCAAGAATAGGCCTCTATAAGCTCCCGTCTGACATAAGGGGTACACAAACCAACAGGGAGCAGAAATACTATATGCTCCCCATCACCGCCTGCCAAATCCTAGTCAACGCACACTGCCAACCAAGAATAGGCCTGTATAAGCTCCCGTCTGACATAGGGGGTACACAAACAGACGGGGAACAGAAATACTATCTGCTCCACATCACCACCAGCCAAACCCTAGTCCACAGACACTGCCAACAAAGAATAGGCCTGTATAAGCTCCCGTCTGACATAGGGGGTACACAAATCAACGGGGAGCAGAAATACTATCCGCTCCTCATCACTGCCAGCCAAACCCTAGCCAACCCACACTGACATCTTAGAATCGGTCTGTATAAGCTCCCGTCTGACATAGGGGGTACATAAACCAACGGGGGCAGAAATACTATCTGCTCCCCATCACCGCCAGCCAAGCCCTAGTCCAAGCACACTGCAACCAAGATTAGGCCTGTATAAGCTCCCATCTGACATAGGGGGTACACAAACCATCGAGAAGCAGAAATACTCTCTGCTCCCCATCACCGCCAGCCAAACCCTAGTCCACTCACACTGCCAACCAAGAATAGGCCTCTATAAGCACCCGTCTGACATAGGGGGTACACAAACCAACGGGTAGTAGAATTACGATCTGCTCACCATCAACGCCAGCCAAACCATAATAAACGCACACTGCCAACCTAGAATCAGCCTGTATAAGCTCCCATCTGACATAGAGGTACCCAAAACAACGGGGAGCAGAAATACTATCTGTTCCCCATCAACGCCACCCAATCCCTAGTCAGCGCACACTGCCAACGAAGAATAGGCCTGTATAACCTCCCGTCTGACTTAGTGGGTACACAAACCAACGGGGAGCAGAAATACTATCTGCTCCCAATCACCGCCAGCCAATCCCTAGTCAACGCACACTGCCAACGAAGAATAGGCCTGTATAACCTCCCGTCTGACTTAGTGGGTACACAAACCAATGGGGAGCAGAAATACTATCTGCTCCCCATCACCGCCAGCCAATCCCTAGTCAACGCACACTGCCAACCAAGAATAGGCCTCTATAAGCTCCCGTCTGACATAGGGGGTACACAAACCAACGGGGAGCAGAAATACTATCTGCTCCCCATCACCGCCAGCCAAACCCTAGTCAACGCACATTGCCAACCAAGAATAGGCCTGTATAAGCTCACGTCTGACATAGGGGGTACACAAATCAAAGGGGAACAGAAATACTATCTGCTCCCTATCACCACCAGCCAAACCCTAGTCCACAGACACTGCCAACCAAGAATAGGCCTGTATAAGCTCCTGTCTGAAATAGGGGGTACACAAACCAACAGGGAGCAGAAATACTATCTGCTCCCCATCACCGCCAGCCAAACCCTAGTCAACGCACACTGCCAACGAAGAATAGGCCTGTATAAGCTCCCGTCTGACATAGGGGGTACACAAAACAACGGGGAGCAGAAATACTATCTGCTCCCAATCACCGCCAACCAAACCCTAGTCAACGCACACTGCCAACCAAGAATAGGCCTCTATAAGCTCCTGTCTGACATAGGGGGTACACAAACCAACGAGGAGCAGAAATACTAACTGCTCCCAATCACCGCCAGCCAAACCCTAGACAAAGCACACTGCAAACCAAGAATAGGCCTCTATAAGCTCCCGTCTGACATAGGGGGTACACAAACCAACAGGGAGCAGAAATACTATCTGCTCCCCATCACCGCCTGCCAAATCCTAGTCAACGCACACTGCCAACCAAGAATAGGCCTGTATAAGCTCCCGTCTGACATAGGGGGTACACAAACAGACGGGGAACAGAAATACTATCTGCTCCCCATCACCACCAGCCAAACCCTAGTCCACAGACACTGCCAACAAAGAATAGGCCTGTATAAGCTCCAGTCTAACATAGGGGGTACACAAACCAACGGGGAACAGAAATACTATCTGCTCCCCATCGCCACCAGCCAAACCCTAGTCCACAGACACTGCCAACCAAGAATAGGCCTGTATAAGCTCCCGTCTGACATAGGGGGTACACAAACCAATGGGGAGCAGAAATACTATCTGCTCCCCATCACCACCAGCCAAACCCTACTCCACGTACACTGCCAGCCAAGAATAAGCCTCTATAAGCTCCTGTTTGACATAGGGGGTACACAAACCAACGGGGAGCAGAAATACTATCTGCTCCCAATCACCACAAGCCAAACCCTAGTCCACAGACACTGCCAACCATGAATAGGCCTGTATAAGCTCACGTCTGACATAGGGGGTACACAAATCAAAGGGGAACAGAAATACTATCTGCTCCCCATCACCACCAGCCAAACCCTAGTCCACAGACACTGCCAACCAAGAATAGGCCTGTATAAGCTCCCGTCTGAAATAGGGGGTACACAAACCAACAGGGAGCAGAAATACTATCTGCTCCCCATCACCGCCAGCCAAACCCTAGTCAACGCACACTGCCAACGAAGAATAGGCCTGTATAAGCTCCCGTCTGACATAGGGGGTACACAAAACAACGGGGAGCAGAAATACTATCTGCTCCCAATCACCGCCAACCAAACCCTAGTCAACGCACACTGCCAACCAAGAATAGGCCTCTATAAGCTCCCGTCTGACATAGGGGGTACACAAACCAACGAGGAGCAGAAATACTAACTGCTCCCAATCACCGCCAGCCAAACCCTAGTCAAAGCACACTGCAAACCAAGAATAGGCCTCTATAAGCTCCCGTCTGACATAGGGGGTACACAAACCAACAGGGAGCAGAAATACTATCTGCTCCCCATCACCGCCTGCCAAATCCTAGTCAACGCACACTGCCAACCAAGAATAGGCCTGTATAAGCTCCCTTCTGACATAGGGGGTACACAAACCAACGGGGAACAGAAATACTATCTGCTCCCCATCACCACCAGCCAAACCCTAGTCCACAGACACTGCCAACCAAGAATAGGCCTCTATAAGCTCCCGTCTGACATAGGGGGTACACAAACAGACGGGGAACAGAAATACTATCTGCTCCCCATCACCACCAGCCAAACCCTAGTCCACAGACACTGCCAACAAAGAATAGGCCTGTATAAGCTCCAGTCTGACATAGGGGGTACACAAACCAACGGGGAACAGAAATACTATCTGCTCCCCATCACCACCAGCCAAACCCTAGTCCACAGACACTGCCAACCAAGAATAGGCCTGTATAAGCTCCCGTCTGACATAGGGGGTACACAAACCAATGGGGAGCAGAAATACTATCTGCTCCCCATCACCACCAGCCAAACCCTACTCCACGTACACTGCCAGCCAAGAATAAGCCTCTATAAGCTCCCGTTTGACATAGGGGGTACACAAACCAACGGGGAGCAGAAATACTATCTGCTCCCAATCACCACAAGCCAAACCCTAGTCCACAGACACTGCCAACCAAGAATAGGCCTGTATAAGCTCCCGTCTGACATAGGGGGTACACAAACCAATGGGAGGCAGAAATAGTTTCTGCTCCCCATCACCACCAGTCAAACCCTAGTCCACGCACACTGCCAACCAAGATTAGGCCTGTATAAGCTCCCGTCTGATATAGGGGGTGCACAAACCAACGGGGAGCAGAAATACTATCTGTTCCCCATTACCGCCAGCCAAAACCTAGTCAACGCACACTGCCAACGAAGAATAGGCCTGTATAAGCTCCCGTCTGACATAGGGGGTACACAAAACAATGGGGAGCAAAAAAACTATCTGCTCCCAATCACCGCCAGCCAAACCCTAGTCAACGCACACTGCCAACCAAGAATAGGCCTCTATAAGCTCCCGTCTGACATAGGGGGTAAACAAACCAAAGGGGAGCAGAAATACTAATTGCTCCCAATCACCGCCAGCCAAACCCTAGTCAACGCACACTGCCAAACACGAATAGGCCTGTATAAGCTCCCATCTGACATAGGGGGTACACAAACCAACGGGGAACAGAAATACTATCTGCTCCCCATCACCACCAGCCAAACCCTAGTCCACAGACACTGCCAACAAAGAATAGGCATGTATAAGCTCCCGTCTGACATAGGGGGTACACAAACCAACGGGGAGCAGAAATACTATCTGCTCCCCATCACCGCCTGCCAAACCCTAGTCAACGCACACTGCCAACCAAGAATAGGCCTGTATAAGCTCCCGTCTGACATAGGGGGTACACAAACCAACGGGGAACAGAAATACTATCTGCTCCCCATCACCACCAGCCAAACCCTAGTCCACAGACACTGCCAACCAAGAATAGGCCTGTATAAGCTCCCGTCTGACATAGGGGATACACAAACCAATGGGGAGCAGAAATACTATCTGCTCCCCATCACCACCAGCCAAACCCTACTCCACGTACACTGCCAGCCAAGAATAGGCCTCTATAAGCTCCTGTCTGACATAGGGGGTACACAAACCAATGGGAGGCAGAAATAGTTTCTGCTCACCATCACCACCAGTCAAACCCTAGTCCACGCACACTGCCAACCAAGATTAGGCCTGTATAAGCTCCCGTCTGATATAGGGGGTGCACAAACCAACGGGGAGCAGAAATACTATCTGCTCCCAATCACCGCCAGCCAAACCCTAGTCAACGCACACTGCCAACCACGAATAGGCCTGTATAAGCTCCCGTCTGACATAGGGGGTACACAAACCAATGGGGAACAGAAATACTATCTGCTCCCCATCACCACCAGCCAAACCCTAGTCCACAGACACTGCCAACCAAGAATAGGCCTGTATAAGCTCCTGTATGACATAGGGGGTACACAAACCAACAGGGAGCAGAAATACTATCTGCTCCCCATCACCACCAGCCAAACCCTACTCCACGTACACTGCTAGCCAATAATAGGCCTCTATAGCCTCCCGTCTGACATAACGGGTACACAAATACTACGGGGAGCAGAAATAATATCTGCTCCCAATCACCACCAGCCAAACCCTAGTCCACAGACACTTCCAACCAAGAATAGGACTGTATCAGCTCCCGTCTGACATAGGGGGTACACAAACCAACGGGGAGCAGAAATACTTTCTGCTCCCCATCACCACCAGTCAAACCCTAGTCCACGCACACTGCTTACCAAGATTAGGCCTGTAGAAGCTCCCGTCTGATATAGGGGGTGCAAAAACCAACGGGGAGCAGAAATATTATCTGCTCCCCATTACCGCCAGCCAAACCCTAGTCCACGCAGACTGCGAACCTAGAATCGGCCTGTATAAGCTCCCGTCTGACATAGGGGGTACACAAACCAACGGGGAGCAGAAATACTATCTGCTCCCAATCACCACCAGCCAATCCCTAGTCAACGCACACTGCCAACCAAGACTAGGCCTCTATAAGCTCCCGTCTGACATAGGGGGTACACAAACCAACGGGGAGCAGAAATACTATCTGCTCCCCATCACCGCCAGCCAAACCCTAGTCAACGCACACTGCCAACCAAGAATAGGCCTGTATAAGCTCCCGTCTGACATAGGGGGTACACAAACCAACGGGGAGCAGAAATAATATCTGCTCCCCATCACTGCCTGCCAAACCATAGTCAACGCACACTGCCAACGAAGAATAGGCCTGTATAAGCTCCCGTCTGACATAGGCGGTACACAAACCAACGCGGAACAGAAATACTATCTGCTCCCCATCACCACCAGCCAAATCCTAGTCCACAGACACTGCCAACCAAGAATAGGCCGGTATAAGCTTTTGTCTGACATAGGAGGTACACAAACGAACGGGGAGCAGAAATACTATCTGCTCCCCATCACCGCCAGCCAAACCCTAGTCAACGCACACTGCCAACCAAGAATAGGCCTGTATAAGCTCCCGTCTGACATAGTGGGTACACAAACCAACGGGGAACAGAAATACTATCTGCTCCCCATCACCACCAGCCAAACCCTAGTCCACAGACACTGCCAACCAAGAATAGGCCTGTATAAGCTCCCGTCTGACATAGGGGGTACACAAACCAACGGGGAGCAGAAATTCTATCTGCTCCCCATCACCGCCTGCCAAACCCTAGTCAACGCACACTGCCAACCAAGAATAGGCCTGTATAAGCTCCCTTCTGACATAGGGGGTACACAAACCAACGGGGAACAGAAATACTATCTGCTCCCCATCACCACCAGCCAAACCCTAGTCCACAGACACTGCCAACCAAGAATAGGCCTGTATAAGCTCCCGTCTGACATAGGGGATACACAAACCAATGGGGAGCAGAAATACTATCTGCTCCCCATCACCACCAGCCAAACCCTACTCCACGTACACTGCCAGCCAAGAATAGGCCTCTATAAGCTCCTGTCTGACATAGGGGGTACACAAACCAATGGGAGGCAGAAATAGTTTCTGCTCCCCATCACCACCAGTCAAAACCTAGTCCACGCACACTGCCAACCAAGATTAGGCCTGTATAAGCTCCCGTCTGATATAGGGGGTGCACAAACCAACGGGGAGCAGAAATACTATCTGCTCCCAATCACCGCCGGCCAAACCCTAGTCAACGCACACTGCCAACCACGAATAGGCCTGTATAAGCTCCCGTATGACATAGGGGGTACACAAACCAATGGGGAACAGAAATACTATCTGCTCCCCATCACCACCAGCCAAACCCTAGTCCACAGACACTGCCAACCAAGAATAGGCCTGTATAAGCTCCCGTATGACATAGGGGGTACACAAACCAACGGGGAGCAGAAATACTATCTGCTCCCCATCACCGCCAGCCAAACCCTAGTCAACGCACACTGCCAACCAAGAATAGGCCTGTATAAGCTCCCGTCTGACATAGGGGGTACACAAACCAACGGGGAGCAGAAATAATATCTGCTCCCCATCACCGCCAGCCAATCCCTAGTCAACGCACACTGCCAACGAAGAATAGGCCTGTATAACCTCCCGTCTGACTTAGTGGGTACACAAACCAATGGGGAGCAGAAATACTATCTGCTCCCCATCACCGCCAGCCAATCCCTAGTCAACGCACACTGCCAACCAAGAATAGGCCTCTATGAGCTCCCGTCTGACATAGGGGGTACACAAACCAACGGGGAGCAGAAATACTATCTGCTCCCCATCACCGCCAGCCAAACCCTAGTCAACGCACATTGCCAACCAAGAATAGGCCTGTATAAGCTCACGTCTGACATAGGGGGTACACAAATCAAAGGGGAACAGAAATACTATCTGCTCCCCATCACCACCAGCCAAACCCTAGTCCACAGACACTGCCAACCAAGAATAGGCCTGTATAAGCTCCTGTCTGAAATAGGGGGTACACAAACCAACAGGGAGCAGAAATACTATCTGCTCCCCATCACCGCCAGCCAAACCCTAGTCAACGCACACTGCCAACGAAGAATAGGCCTGTATAAGCTCCCGTCTGACATAGGGGGTACACAAAACAACGGGGAGCAGAAATACTATCTGCTCCCAATCACCGCCAACCAAACCCTAGTCAACGCACACTGCCAACCAAGAATAGGCCTCTATAAGCTCCCGTCTGACATAGGGGGTACACAAACCAACGAGGAGCAGAAATACTAACTGCTCCCAATCACCGCCAGCCAAACCCTAGACAAAGCACACTGCAAACCAAGAATAGGCCTCTATAAGCTCCCGTCTGACATAGGGGGTACACAAACCAACAGGGAGCAGAAATACTATCTGCTCCCCATCACCGCCTGCCAAATCCTAGTCAACGCACACTGCTAACCAAGAATAGGCCTGTATAAGCTCCCGTCTGACATAGGGGGTACACAAACAGACGGGGAACAGAAATACTATCTGCTCCCCATCACCACCAGCCAAACCCTAGTCCACAGACACTGCCAACAAAGAATAGGCCTGTATAAGCTCCAGTCTGACATAGGGGGTACACAAACCAACGGGGAACAGAAATACTATCTGCTCCCCATCACCACCAGCCAAACCCTAGTCCACAGACACTGCCAACCAAGAATAGGCCTGTATAAGCTCCCGTCTGACATAGGGGATACACAAACCAATGGGGAGCAGAAATACTATCTGCTCCCCATCACCACCAGCCAAACCCTACTCCACGTACACTGCCAGCCAAGAATAAGCCTCTATAAGCTCCCGTTTGACATAGGGGGTACACAAACCAACGGGGAGCAGAAATACTATCTGCTCCCAATCACCACAAGCCAAACCCTAGTCCACAGACACTGCCAACCAAGAAAAGGCCTGTATAAGCTCACGTCTGACATAGGGGGTACACAAATCAAAGGGGAACAGAAATACTATCTGCTCCCCATCACCACCAGCCAAACCCTAGTCCACAGACACTGCCAACCAAGAATAGGCCTGTATAAGCTCCCGTCTGAAATAGGGGGTACACAAACCAACAGGGAGCAGAAATACTTTCTGCTCCCCATCACCGCCAGCCAAACCCTAGTCAACGCACACTGCCAACGAAGAATAGGCCTGTATAAGCTCCCATCTGACATAGGGGGTACACAAAACAACGGGGAGCAGAAATACTATCTGCTCCCAATCACCGCGAACCAAACCCTAGTCAACGCACACTGCCAACCAAGAATAGGCCTCTATAAGCTCCCGTCTGACATAGGGGGTACACAAACCAACGAGGAGCAGAAATACTAACTGCTCCCAATCACCGCCAGCCAAACCCTAGTCAAAGCACACTGCAAACCAAGAATAGGCCTCTATAAGCTCGCGTCTGACATAGGGGGTACACAAACCAACAGGGAGCAGAAATACTATCTGCTCCCCATCACCGCCTGCCAAATCCTAGTCAACGCACACTGCCAACCAAGAATAGGCCTGTATAAGCTCCCGTCTGACATAGGGGGTACACAAACAGACGGGGAACAGAAATACTATCTGCTCCCCATCACCACCAGCCAAACCCTAGTCCACAGACACTGCCAACAAAGAATAGGCCTGTATAAGCTCCAGTCTGACATAGGGGGTACACAAACCAACGGGGAACAGAAATACTATCTGCTCCCCATCACCACCAGTCAAACCCTAGTCCACGCACACTGCCAACCAAGATTAGGCCTGTAGAAGCTCCCGTCTGATATAGGGGGTGCAAAAACCAACGGGGAGCAGAAATATTATCTGCTCCCCATTACCGCCAGCCAAACCCTAGTCCACGCAGACTGCCAACCTAGAATCGGCCTGTATAAGCTCCCGTCTGACATAGGGGGTACACAAACCAACGGGGAGCAGAAATACTATCTGCTCCCAATCACCACCAGCCAATCCCTAGTCAACGCACACTGCCAACCAAGACTAGGCCTCTATAAGCTCCCGTCTGACATAGGGGGTACACAAACCAACGGGGAGCAGAAATACTTTCTGCTCCCCATCACCACCAGTCAAACCCTAGTCCACGCACACTGCCAACCAAGATTAGGCCTGTAGAAGCTCCCGTCTGATATAGGGGGTGCAAAAACCAACGGGGAGCAGAAATATTATCTGCTCCCCATTACCGCCAGCCAAACCCTAGTCCACGCTGACTGCCAACCTAGAATCGGCCTGTATAAGCTCCCGTCTGACATAGGGGGTACACAAACCAACGGGGAGCAGAAATACTATCTGCTCCCAATCACCACCAGCCAATCCCTAGTCAACGCACACTGCCAACCAAGACTAGGCCTCTATAAGCTCCCGTCTGACATAGGGGGTACACAAACCAACGGGGAGCAGAAATACTATCTGCTCTCCATCACCGCCAGCCAAACCCTAGTCAACGCACACTGCCAACCAAGAATAGGCCTGTATAAGCTCCCGTCTGACATAGGTGGTACACAAACCAACGGGGAGCAGAAATAATATCTGCTCCCCATCACTGCCTGCCAAACCATAGTCAACGCACACTGCCAACGAAGAATAGGCCTGTATAAGCTCCCGTCTGACATAGGCGGTACACAAACCAACGCGGAACAGAAATACTATCTGCTCCCCATCACCACCAGCCAAATCCTAGTCCACAGACACTGCCAACCAAGAATAGGCCGGTATAAGCTCCTGTCTGACATAGGAGGTACACAAACGAACGGGGAGCAGAAATACTATCTGCTCCCCATCACCGCCAGCCAAACCCTAGTCAACGCACACTGCCAACCAAGAATAGGCCTGTATAAGCTCCCGTCTGACATAGTGGGTACACAAACCAACGGGGAACAGAAATACTATCTGCTCCCCATCACCACCAGCCAAACCCTAGTCCACAGACACTGCCAACCAAGAATAGGCCTGTATAAGCTCCCGTCTGACATAGGGGGTACACAAACCAACGGGGAGCAGAAATTCTATCTGCTCCCCATCACCGCCTGCCAAACCCTAGTCAACGCACACTGCCAACCAAGAATAGGCCTGTATAAGCTCCCGTCTGACATAGGGGGTACACAAACCAACGGGGAACAGAAATACTATCTGCTCCCCATCACCACCAGCCAAACCCTAGTCCACAGACACTGCCAACCAAGAATAGGCCTGTATAAGCTCCCGTCTGACATAGGGGATACACAAACCAATGGGGAGCAGAAATACTATCTGCTCCCCATCACCACCAGCCAAACCCTACTCCACGTACACTGCCAGCCAAGAATAGGCCTCTATAAGCTCCTGTCTGACATAGGGGGTACACAAACCAATGGGAGGCAGAAATAGTTTCTGCTCCCCATCACCACCAGTCAAAACCTAGTCCACGCACACTGCCAACCAAGATTAGGCCTGTATAAGCTCCCGTCTGATATAGGGGGTGCACAAACCAACGGGGAGCAGAAATACTATCTGCTCCCAATCACCGCCGGCCAAACCCTAGTCAACGCACACTGCCAACCACGAATAGGCCTGTATAAGCTCCCGCCTGACATAGGGGGTACACAAACCAACGGGGAGCAGAAATACTATCTGCTCCCCATCACCGCCAGCCAAACCCTAGTCAACGCACACTGCCAACCAAGAATAGGCCTGTATAAGCTCCCGTCTGACATAGGGGGTACACAAACCAACGGGGAGCAGAAATAATATCTGCTCCCCATCACCGCCAGCCAATCCCTAGTCAACGCACACTGCCAACGAAGAATAGGCCTGTATAACCTCCCGTCTGACTTAGTGGGTACACAAACCAATGGGGAGCAGAAATACTATCTGCTCCCCATCACCGCCAGCCAATCCCTAGTCAACGCACACTGCCAACCAAGAATAGGCCTCTATAAGCTCCCGTCTGACATAGGGGGTACACAAACCAACGGGGAGCAGAAATACTATCTGCTCCCCATCACCGCCAGCCAAACCCTAGTCAACGCACATTGCCAACCAAGAATAGGCCTGTATAAGCTCACGTCTGACATAGGGGGTACACAAATCAAAGGGGAACAGAAATACTATCTGCTCCCCATCACCACCAGCCAAACCCTAGTCCACAGACACTGCCAACCAAGAATAGGCCTGTATAAGCTCCTGTCTGAAATAGGGGGTACACAAACCAACAGGGAGCAGAAATACTATCTGCTCCCCATCACCGCCAGCCAAACCCTAGTCAACGCACACTGCCAACGAAGAATAGGCCTGTATAAGCTCCCGTCTGACATAGGGGGTACACAAAACAACGGGGAGCAGAAATACTATCTGCTCCCAATCACCGCCAACCAAACCCTAGTCAACGCACACTGCCAACCAAGAATAGGCCTCTATAAGCTCCCGTCTGACATAGGGGGTACACAAACCAACGAGGAGCAGAAATACTAACTGCTCCCAATCACCGCCAGCCAAACCCTAGACAAAGCACACTGCAAACCAAGAATAGGCCTCTATAAGCTCCCGTCTGACATAGGGGGTACACAAACCAACAGGGAGCAGAAATACTATCTGCTCCCCATCACCGCCTGCCAAATCCTAGTCAACGCACACTGCCAACCAAGAATAGGCCTGTATAAGCTCCCGTCTGACATAGGGGGTACACAAACAGACGGGGAACAGAAATACTATCTGCTCCCCATCACCACCAGCCAAACCCTAGTCCACAGACACTGCCAACAAAGAATAGGCCTGTATAAGCTCCAGTCTGACATAGGGGGTACACAAACCAACGGGGAACAGAAATACTATCTGCTCCCCATCACCACCAGCCAAACCCTAGTCCACAGACACTGCCAACCAAGAATAGGCCTGTATAAGCTCCCGTCTGACATAGGGGGTACACAAACCAATGGGGAGCAGAAATACTATCTGCTCCCCATCACCACCAGCCAAACCCTACTCCACGTACACTGCCAGCCAAGAATAAGCCTCTATAAGCTCCCGTTTGACATAGGGGGTACACAAACCAACGGGGAGCAGAAATACTATCTGCTCCCAATCACCACAAGCCAAACCCTAGTCCACAGACACTGCCAACCAAGAAAAGGCCTGTATAAGCTCACGTCTGACATAGGGGGTACACAAATCAAAGGGGAACAGAAATACTATCTGCTCCCCATCACCACCAGCCAACCCTAGTCCACAGACACTGCCAACCAAGAATAGGCCTGTATAAGCTCCCGTCTGAAATAGGGGGTACACAAACCAACAGGGAGCAGAAATACTATCTGCTCCCCATCACCGCCTGCCAAATCCTAGTCAACGCACACTGCCAACCAAGAATAGGCCTGTATAAGCTCCCGTCTGACATAGGGGGTACACAAACAGACGGGGAACAGAAATACTATCTGCTCCCCATCACCACCAGCCAAACCCTAGTCCACAGACACTGCCAACAAAGAATAGGCCTGTATAAGCTCCAGTCTGACATAGGGGGTACACAAACCAACGGGGAACAGAAATACTATCTGCTCCCCATCACCACCAGCCAAACCCTAGACCACAGACACTGCCAACCAAGAATAGGCCTGTATAAGCTCCCGTCTGACATAGGGGGTACACAAACCAATGGGGAGCAGAAATACTATCTGCTCCCCATCACCACCAGCCAAACCCTACTCCACGTACACTGCCAGCCAAGAATAAGCCTCTATAAGCTCCCGTTTGACATAGGGGGTACACAAACCAACGGGGAGCAGAAATACTATCTGCTCCCAATCACCACAAGCCAAACCCTAGTCCACAGACACTGCCAACCAAGAATAGGCCTGTATAAGCTCCCGTCTGACATAGGGGGTACACAAACCAATGGGAGGCAGAAATAGTTTCTGCTCCCCATCACCACCAGTCAAACCCTAGTCCACGCACACTGCCAACCAAGATTAGGCCTGTATAAGCTCCCGTCTGATATAGGGGGTGCACAAACCAACGGGGAGCAGAAATACTATCTGTTCCCCATTACCGCCAGCCAAAACCTAGTCAACGCACACTGCCAACGAAGAATAGGCCTGTATAAGCTCCCGTCTGACATAGGGGGTACACAAAACAATGGGGAGCAAAAAAACTATCTGCTCCCAATCACCGCCAGCCAAACCCTAGTCAACGCACACTGCCAACCAAGAATAGGCCTCTATAAGCTCCCGTCTGACATAGGGGGTAAACAAACCAAAGGGGAGCAGAAATACTAATTGCTCCCAATCGCCGCCAGCCAAACCCTAGTCAACGCACACTGCCAACCACGAATAGGCCTGTATAAGCTCCCATCTGACATAGGGGGTACACAAACCAACGGGGAACAGAAATACTATCTGCTCCCCATCACCACCAGCCAAACCCTAGTCCACAGACACTGCCAACAAAGAATAGGCCTGTATAAGCTCCCGTCTGACATAGGGGGTACACAAACCAACGGGGAGCAGAAATACTATCTGCTCCCCATCACCGCCTGCCAAACCCTAGTCAACGCACACTGCCAACCAAGAATAGGCCTGTATAAGCTCCCGTCTGACATAGGGGGTACACAAACCAACGGGGAACAGAAATACTATCTGCTCCCCATCACCACCAGCCAAACCCTAGTCCACAGACACTGCCAACCAAGAATAGGCCTGTATAAGCTCCCGTCTGACATAGGGGATACACAAACCAATGGGGAGCAGAAATACTATCTGCTCCCCATCACCACCAGCCAAACCCTACTCCACGTACACTGCCAGCCAAGAATAGGCCTCTATAAGCTCCTGTCTGACATAGGGGGTACACAAACCAATGGGAGGCAGAAATAGTTTCTGCTCCCCATCACCACCAGTCAAACCCTAGTCCACGCACACTGCCAACCAAGATTAGGCCTGTATAAGCTCCCGTCTGATATAGGGGGTGCACAAACCAACGGGGAGCAGAAATACTATCTGCTCCCAATCACCGCCAGCCAAACCCTAGTCAACGCACACTGCCAACCACGAATAGGCCTGTATAAGCTCCCGTCTGACATAGGGTGTACACAAACCAATGGGGAACAGAAATACTATCTGCTCCCCATCACCACCAGCCAAACCCTAGTCCACAGACACTGCCAACCAAGAATAGGCCTGTATAAGCTCCTGTATGACATAGGGGGTACACAAACCAACAGGGAGCAAAAATACTATCTGCTCCCCATCACCACCAGCCAAACCCTACTCCATGTACACTGCTAGCCAATAATAGGCCTCTATAGCCTCCCGTCTGACATAGGGGGTACACAAATACTACGGGGAGCAGAAATAATATCTGCTCCCAATCACCACCAGCCAAACCCTAGTCCACAGACACATCCAACCAAGAATAGGACTGTATCAGCTCCCGTCTGACATATGGGGTACACAAACCAACGGGGAGCAGAAATACTTTCTGCTCCCCATCACCACCAGTCAAACCCTAGTCCACGCACACTGCCAACCAAGATTAGGCCTGTAGAAGCTCCCGTCTGATATAGGGGGTGCAAAAACCAACGGGGAGCAGAAATATTATCTGCTCCCCATTACCGCCAGCCAAACCCTAGTCCACGCAGACTGCCAACCTAGAATCGGCCTGTATAAGCTCCCGTCTGACATAGGGGGTACACAAACCAACGGGGAGCAGAAATACTATCTGCTCCCAATCACCACCAGCCAATCCCTAGTCAACGCACACTGCCAACCAAGACTAGGCCTCTATAAGCTCCCGTCTGACATAGGGGGTACACAAACCAACGGGGAGCAGAAATACTATCTGCTCCCCATCACCGCCAGCCAAACCCTAGTCAACGCACACTGCCAACCAAGAATAGGCCTGTATAAGCTCCCGTCTGACATAGGGGGTACACAAACCAACGGGGAGCAGAATTAATATCTGCTCCCCATCACTGCCTGCCAAACCATAGTCAACGCACACTGCCAACCAAGAATAGGCCTGTATAAGCTCCCGTCTGACATAGGCGGTACACAAACCAACGCGGAACAGAAATACTATCTGCTCCCCATCACCACCAGCCAAATCCTAGTCCACAGACACTGCCAACCAAGAATAGGCCGGTATAAGCTCCTGTCTGACATAGGAGGTACACAAACGAACGGGGAGCAGAAATACTATCTGCTCCCCATCACCGCCAGCCAAACCCTAGTCAACGCACACTGCCAACCAAGAATAGGCCTGTATAAGCTCCCGTCTGACATAGTGGGTACACAAACCAACGGGGAACAGAAATACTATCTGCTCCCCATCACCACCAGCCAAACCCTAGTCCACAGACACTGCCAACCAAGAATAGGCCTGTATAAGCTCCCGTCTGACATAGGGGGTACACAAACCAACGGGGAGCAGAAATACTATCTGCTCCCCATCACCGCCTGCCAAACCCTAGTCAACGCACACTGCCAACCAAGAATAGGCCTGTATAAGCTCCCGTCTGACATAGGGGGTACACAAACCAACGGGGAACAGAAATACTATCTGCTCCCCATCACCACCAGCCAAACCCTAGTCCACAGACACTGCCAACCAAGAATAGGCCTGTATAAGCTCCCGTCTGACATAGGGGATACACAAACCAATGGGGAGCAGAAATACTATCTGCTCCCCATCACCACCAGCCAAACCCTACTCCACGTACACTGCCAGCCAAGAATAGGCCTCTATAAGCTCCTGTCTGACATAGGGGGTACACAAACCAATGGGAGGCAGAAATAGTTTCTGCTCCCCATCACCACCAGTCAAAACCTAGTCCACGCACACTGCCAACCAAGATTAGGCCTGTATAAGCTCCCGTCTGATATAGGGGGTGCACAAACCAACGGGGAGCAGAAATACTATCTGCTCCCAATCACCGCCGGCCAAACCCTAGTCAACGCACACTGCCAACCACGAATAGGCCTGTATAAGCTCCCGTCTGACATAGGGGGTACACAAACCAATGGGGAACAGAAATACTATCTGCTCCCCATCACCACCAGCCAAACCCTAGTCCACAGACACTGCCAACCAAGGATAGGCCTGTATAAGCTCCCGTATGACATAGGGGGTACACAAACCCACAGGGAGCAGAAATACTATCTGCTCCCCATCACCACCAGCCAAACCCTACTCCACGTACACTGCTAGCCAATAATAGGCCTCTATAGCCTACCGTCTGACATAGGGGGTACACAAATACTACGGGGAGCAGAAATAATATCTGCTCCCAATCACCACCAGCCAAACCCTAGTCCACAGACACTTCCCACCAAGAATAGGACTGTATCAGCTCCCGTCTGACATAGGGGGTACACAAACCAACGGGGAGCAGAAATACTTTCTGCTCCCCATCACCACCAGTCAAACCCTAGTCCACGCACACTGCCAACCAAGATTAGGCCTGTAGAAGCTCCCGTCTGATATAGGGGGTGCAAAAACCAACGGGGAGCAGAAATACTATCTGCTCCCCATTACCGCCGGCCAAACCCTAGTCCACGCAGACTGCCAACCTAGAATCGGCCTGTATAAGCTCCCGTCTGACATAGGGGGTACACAAACCAACGGGGAGCAGAAATACTATCTGCTCCCAATCACCACCAGCCAATCCCTAGTCAACGCACACTGCCAACCAAGACTAGGCCTCTATAAGCTCCCGTCTGACATAGGGGGTACACAAACCAACGGGGAGCAGAAATACTATCTGCTCCCCATCACCACCAGCCAAACCCTAGTCAACGCACACTGCCAACCAAGAATAGGCCTGTATAAGCTCCCGTCTGACATAGGCGGTACACAAACCAACGCGGAACAGAAATACTATCTGCTCCCCATCACCACCAGCCAAATCCTAGTCCACGCACACTTCCAACCAAGATTAGGCCCGTATAAGCTCCCGTCTGACATAAGGGGTACACAAACTAACGGGGAACAGAAATACTATCTGCTCCCCATCACCACCAGCCAAACCCTAGTCAACGCACACTGCCAACCAAGAATAGGCCTGTATAAGCTCCCGTCTGACATAGGGGGTACACAAACCAACGGGGAGCAGAAATACTATCTGCTCCCCATCACCGCCAGCCAAACCCTAGTCAACGCACAGTGCCAACCAAGAATAGGCCTGTATAAGCTCCCGTCTGACATAGGGGGTACACAAACCAACGGGGAACAGAAATACTATCTGCTCCCCATCACCACCAGCCAAACCCTAGTCCACAGACACTGCCAACCAAGAATAGGCCTGTATAAGCTCCCGTCTGAAATAGGGGGTACACAAACCAACAGGGAGCAGAAATACTTTCTGCTCCCCATCACCGCCAGCCAAACCCTAGTCAACGCACACTGCCAACGAAGAATAGGCCTGTATAAACTCCCGTCTGACATAGGGGGTACACAAGACAACGGGGAGCAGAAATACTATCTGCTCCCAATCACCGCCAGCCAAACCCTAGTCAACGCACACTTCCAACCAAGTATAGGCCTCTATAAGCTCCCGTCTGACATAGGGGGTACACAAACCAACGGGGAGCAGAAATACTAACTGCTCCCAATCACCGCCAGCCAAACCCTAGACCAAGCACACTGCCAACCAAGAATAGGCCTGTATAAGCTCCCGTCTGACATAGGGGGTACACAAAACAATGGGGAGCAGTAATACTATCTGCTCCCAATCACCGCCAGCCAAACCCTAGTCAACGCACACTGCCAACCAAGAATAGGCCTCTATAAGCTCCCGACTGACATAGGGGGTACACAAACCAACGGGGAGCAGAAATACTAACTGCTCCTAATCACCGCCAGCCAAACCCTAGTCAACGCACACTGCCAACCACGAATAGGCCTGTATAAGCTCCCGTCTGACATAGGGGGTACACAAACCAACGGGGAACAGAAATACTATCTGCTCCCCATCACCACCAGCCAAACCCTAGTCCACAGACACTGCCAACCAAGAATAGGCCTGTATAAGCTCCCGTCTGACATAGGGGGTACACAAACCAACAGGGAGGAGAAATACTATCTGCTCCCCATCACCACCAGCCAAACCCTACTCCACGTACACTGCCAGCCAAGAATAGGCCTCTATAGGCTCCCGTCTGACATAGTGGGTACACAAATCCTACGGGGAGCAGAAATAATATCTGTTCCCAATCACCACCAGCCAAACCCTAGTCCACAGACACTGCCAACCAAGAATAGGACTGTATAAGCTCCCGTCTGACATAGGGGGTACACAAACCAACGGGGAGCAGAAATACTTTCTGCTCCCCATCACCACCAGTCAAACCCTAGTCCACGCACACTGACAACCAAGATTAGGCCTGTATAAGCTCCCGTCTGATATAGGGGGTGCACAAACCAACGGGAAGCAGAAATGCTATCTGCTCCCCATTACCGTCAGCCAAACCCTAGTCCACGCAGACTGCCAACCTAGAATCGGCCTGTATAAGCTCCCGTCTGACATGGGGGTACACAAACCAACGGGGAGCAGAAATACTACCTTCTCCCCATCACCGCCAGCCAAACCCTAGTCAGCGCACACTGCCAACGAAGAATAGGCCTGTATAAGCTCCCGTCTGACATAGGGGTACACAAACCAACGGGAGCAGAAATAATATCTGCTCCCAATCACCACCAGCCAATCCCTAGTCAACGCACACTGCCAAGCAAGAATAGGCCTCTATCAGCTCCCGTCTGACATAGGGGGTACACAAACCAACTGGGAGCAGAAATACTATCTGCTCCCCATCACCGCCAGCCAAACCCTAGTCAATGCACACTGCCAACCAAGAATAGGCCTGTATAAGCTCCCGTCTGACATAGGGGGTACACAAACCAACGGGGAGCAGAAATAATATCTGCTCCCCATCACTGCCTGCCAAACCCTAGTCAACGCACACTGCCAACCAAGAATAGGCCTGTATAAGCTCCCGTCTGACATAGGCGGTACACAAACCAAAGCGGAACAGAAATACTATCTGCTCCCCATCACCACCAGCCAAACCCTAGTCCACAGACACTGCCAACCAAGAATAGGCCTGTATAAGCTCCCGTCTGACATAGGGGGTACACAAACCAACGGGGAGCAGAAATACTATCTGCTCCCCATCACCGCCTGCCAAACCCTAGTGAACGCACACTGCCAACCAAGAATAGGCCTGTATAAGCTCCCGTCTGACATAGGGGGTACACAAACCAACGGGGAACAGAAATACTATCTGCTCCCCATCACCACCAGCCAAACCCTAGTCCACAGACACTGCCAACCAAGAATAGGCCTGTATAAGCTCCCGTCTGACATAGGGGATACACAAACCAATGGGGAGCAGAAATACTATCTGCTCCCCATCACCACCAGCCAAACCCTACTCCACGTACACTGCCAGCCAAGAATAGGCCTCTATAAGCTCCTGTCTGACATAGGGGGTACACAAACCAATGGGAGGCAGAAATAGTTTCTGCTCCCCATCACCACCAGTCAAACCCTAGTCCACGCATACTGCCAACCAAGATTAGGCCTGTATAAGCTCCCGTCTGATATAGGGGGTGCACAAACCAACGGGGAGCAGAAATACTATCTGCTCCCCATCACCGCCAGCCAAACCCTAGTCAACGCACACTGCCAACCACGAATAGGCCTGTATAAGCTCCCGTCTGACATAGGGGGTACACAAACCAATGGGGAACAGAAATACTATCTGCTCCCCATCACCACCAGCCAAACCCTAGTCCACAGACACTGCCAACCAAGAATAGGCCTGTAGAAGCTCCCGTATGACATAGGGGGTACACAAACCAACAGGGAGCAGAAATACTATCTGCTCCCCATCACCACCAGCCAAACCCTACTCCACGTAGACTGCTAGCCAATAATAGGCCTCTATAGCCTCCCGTCTGACATAGGGGGTACACAAATACTACGGGGAGCAGAAATAATATCTGCTCCCAATCACCACCAGCCAAACCCTAGTCCACAGACATTTCCAACCAAGAATAGGACTGTATCAGCTCCCGTCTGACATAGGGGGTACACAAACCAACGGGGAGCAGAAATACTTTCTGCTCCCCATCACCACCAGTCAAACCCTAGTCCACACACACTGCCAACCAAGATTAGGCCTGTAGAAGCTCCCGTCTGATATAGGGGGTGCAAAAACCAACGGGGAGCAGAAATACTATCTGCTCCCCATTACCGCCAGCCAAACCCTAGTCCACGCAGACTGCCAACCTAGAATCGGCCTGTATAATCTCCCGTCTGACATAGGGGGTACACAAACCAACGGGGAGCAGAAATACTATCTGCTCCCAATCACCACCAGCCAATCCCTAGTCAACGCACACTGCCAACCAAGACTAGGCCTCTATAAGCTCCCGTCTGACATAGGGGGTACACAAACCAACGGGGAGCAGAAATACTATCTGCTCCCCATCACCACCAGCCAAACCCTAGTCAACGCACACTGCCAACCAAGAATAGGCCTGTATAAGCTCCCGTCTGACATAGGCGGTACACAAACCAACGCGGAACAGAAATACTATCTGCTCCCCATCACCACCAGCCAAATCCTAGTCCACGCACACTTCCAACCAAGATTAGGCCCGTATAAGCTCCCGTCTGACATAAGGGGTACACAAACTAACGGGGAACAGAAATACTATCTGCTCCCCATCACCACCAGCCAAACCCTAGTCAACGCACACTGCCAACCAAGAATAGGCCTCTATAAGCTCCCGTCTGACATAGGGGGTACACAAACCAACGGGGAGCAGAAATACTATCTGCTCCCCATCACCGCCAGCCAAACCCTAGTCAACGCACAGTGCCAACCAAGAATAGGCCTGTATAAGCTCCCGTCTGACATAGGGGGTACACAAACCAACGGGGAACAGAAATACTATCTGCTCCCCATCACCACTAGCCAAACCCTAGTCCACAGACACTGCCAACCAAGAATAGGCCTGTATAAGCTCCCGTCTGAAATAGGGGGTACACAAACCAACAGGGAGCAGAAATAATATCTGCTCCCCATCACCGCCAGCCAAACACTAGTCAACGCACACTGCCAACAAAGAATAGGCCTGTATAAACTCCCGTCTGACATAGGGGGTACACAAGACAACGGGGAGCAGAAATACTATCTGCTCCCAATCACCGCCAGCCAAACCCTAGTCAACGCACACTGCCAACCAAGTATAGGCCTCTATAAGCTCCCGTCTGACATAGGGGGTACACAAACCAACGGGGAGCAGAAATACTAACTGCTCCCAATCACCGCCAGCCAAACCCTAGACAAAGCACACTGCAAACCAAGAATAGGTCTCTATAAGCTCCCGTCTGACATAGGGGGGGGTACACAAACCAACAGGGAGCAGAAATACCATCTGCTCCCCATCACCGCCTGCCAAATCCTAGTCAACGCACACTGCCAACCAAGAATAGGCCTGTATAAGCTCCCGTCTGACATAGGGGGTACACAATACAATGGGGAGCAGTAATACTATCTGCTCCCAATCACCGCCAGCCAAACCCTAGTCAACGCACACTGCCAACCAAGAATAGGCCTCTATAAGCTCCCGACTGACATAGGGGGTACACAAACCAACGGGGAGCAGAAATACTATCTGCTCCCCATCACCACCAGCCAAACCCTAGTCCACAGACACTGCCAACCAAGAATAGGCCTGTATAAGCTCCCGTCTGACATAGGGGGTACACAAACCAACAGGGAGGAGAAATACTATCTGCTCCCCATCACCACCGGCCAAACCCTACTCCACGTACACTGCCAGCCAAGAATAGGCCTCTATAGGCTTCCGTCTGACATAGTGGGTACACAAATCCTACGGGGAGCAGAAATAATATCTGCTCCCAATCACCACCAGCCAAACCCTAGTCCACAGACACTGCCAACCAAGAATAGGACTGTATAAGCTCCCGTCTGACATAGGGGGTACACAAACCAACGGGGAGCAGAAATACGATCTGCTCCCCATTACCGTCAGCCAAACCCTAGTCCACGCAGACTGCCAACCTAGAATCGGCCTGTATAAGCTCCCGTCTGACATGGGGGTACACAAACCAACGGGGAGCAGAAATACTACCTTCTCCCCATCACCGCCAGCCAAACCCTAGTCAGCGCACACTGCCAACGAAGAATAGGCCTGTATAAGCTCCCGTCTGACATAGGGGTACACAAACCAACGGGGAGCAGAAATACTATCTGCTCCCAATCACCGCCAGCCAAACCCTAGTCAACGCACACTGCCAACCAAGCATAGGCCTCTATAAGCTCCCGTCTGACATAGGGGGTACACAAACCAACGGGGAGCAGAAATACTAACTGCTCCCAATCACCGCCAGCCAAACCCTAGACAAAGCACACTGCAAACCAAGAATAGGTCTCTATAAGCTCCCGTCTGACATAGGGGGGGGTACACAAACCAACAGGGAGCAGAAATACCATCTGCTCCCCATCACCGCCTGCCAAATCCTAGTCAACGCACACTGCCAACCAAGAATAGGCCTGTATAAGCTCCCGTCTGACATAGGGGGTACACAATACAATGGGGAGCAGTAATACTATCTGCTCCCAATCACCGCCAGCCAAACCCTAGTCAACGCACACTGCCAACCAAGAATAGGCCTCTATAAGCTCCCGACTGACATAGGGGGTACACAAACCAACGGGGAGCAGAAATACTATCTGCTCCCCATCACCACCAGCCAAACCCTAGTCCACAGACACTGCCAACCAAGAATAGGCCTGTATAAGCTCCCGTCTGACATAGGGGGTACACAAACCAACAGGGAGGAGAAATACTATCTGCTCCCCATCACCACCGGCCAAACCCTACTCCACGTACACTGCCAGCCAAGAATAGGCCTCTATAGGCTTCCGTCTGACATAGTGGGTACACAAATCCTACGGGGAGCAGAAATAATATCTGCTCCCAATCACCACCAGCCAAACCCTAGTCCACAGACACTGCCAACCAAGAATAGGACTGTATAAGCTCCCGTCTGACATAGGGGGTACACAAACCAACGGGGAGCAGAAATACTATCTGCTCCCCATTACCGTCAGCCAAACCCTAGTCCACGCAGACTGCCAACCTAGAATCGGCCTGTATAAGCTCCCGTCTGACATGGGGGTACACAAACCAACGGGGAACAGAAATACTACCTTCTCCCCATCACCGCCAGCCAAACCCTAGTCAGCGCACACTGCCAACGAAGAATAGGCCTGTATAAGCTCCCGTCTGACATAGGGGTACACAAACCAACGGGGAGCAGAAATAATATCTGCTCCCAATCACCACCAGCCAATCCCTAGTCAACGCACACTGCCAAGCAAGAATAGGCCTCTATCAGCTCCCGTCTGACATAGGGGGTACACAAACCAACTGGGAGCAGAAATACTATCTGCTCCCCATCACCGCCAGCCAAACCCTAGTCAATGCACACTGCCAACCAAGAATAGGCCTGTATAAGCTCCCGTCTGACATAGGGGGTACACAAACCAACGGGGAGCAGAAATAATATCTGCTCCCCATCACTGCCTGCCAAACCCTAGTCAACGCACACTGCCAACCAAGAATAGGCCTGTATAAGCTCCCGTCTGACATAGGCGGTACACAAACCAAAGCGGAACAGAAATACTATCTGCTCCCAATCACCACCAGCCAAACCCTGGTCCACAGACACTGCCAACCAAGAATAGGACTGTATAAGCTCCCGTCTAACATAGGGGGTACACAAACCAACGGGGAGCAGAAATACTATCTGCTCCCCATCACCGCCAGCCAAACCCTAGTCAACGCACACTGCCAATGAAGAATAGGCCTTTATAAGCTCCTGTCTGACATAGGGGGTACACAAACCAACGGGGAGCAGAAATACTATCTGCTCCCCATCACCGCCAGCCAAACCCTAGTCAACGCACAGTGCCAACCAAGAATAGGCCTGTATAAGCTCCCGTCTGACATAGGGGGTACACAAACCAACGGGGAACAGAAATACTATCTGCTCCCCATCACCACTAGCCAAACCCTAGTCCACAGACACTGCCAACCAAGAATAGGCCTGTATAAGCTCCCGTCTGAAATAGGGGGTACACAAACCAACAGGGAGCAGAAATACTATCTGCTCCCCATCACCGCCAGCCAAACCCTAGTCAACGCACACTGCCAACAAAGAATAGGCCTGTATAAACTCCCGTCTGACATAGGGAGTACACAAGACAACGGGGAGCAGAAATACTATCTGCTCCCAATCACCGCCAGCCAAACCCTAGTCAACGCACACTGCCAACCAAGTATAGGCCTCTATAAGCTCCCGTCTGACATAGGGGGTACACAAACCAACGGGGAGCAGAAATACTAACTGCTCCCAATCACCGCCAGCCAAACCCTAGACAAAGCACACTGCAAACCAAGAATAGGTCTCTATAAGCTCCCGTCTGACATAGGGGGTACACAAACCAACAGGGAGCAGAAATACCATCTGCTCCCCATCACCGCCTGCCAAATCCTAGTCAACGCACACTGCCAACCAAGAATAGGCCTGTATAAGCTCCCGTCTGACATAGGGGGTACACAAAACAATGGGGAGCAGTAATACTATCTGCTCCCAATCACCGCCAGCCAAACCCTAGTCAACGCACACTGCCAACCAAGAATAGGCCTCTATAAGCTCCCGACTGACATAGGGGGTACACAAACCAACGGGGAGCAGAAATACTAACTGCTCCTAATCACCGCCAGCCAAACCCTAGTCAACGCACACGGCCAACCACGAATAGGACTGTATAAGCTCCCGTCTGACATAGGGGGTACACAAACCAACGGGGAACAGAAATACTATCTGCTCCCCATCACCACCAGCCAAACCCTAGTCCACAGACACTGCCAACCAAGAATAGGCCTGTATAAGCTCCCGTCTGACATAGGGGGTACACAAACCAACAGGGAGGAGAAATACTATCTGCTCCCCATCACCACCAGCCAAACCCTACTCCACGTACACTGCCAGCCAAGAATAGGCCTCTATAGGCTTCCGTCTGACATAGTGGGTACACAAATCCTACGGGGAGCAGAAATAATATCTGCTCCCAATCACCACCAGCCAAACCCTAGTCCACAGACACTGCCAACCAAGAATAGGACTGTATAAGCTCCCGTCTGACATAGGGGGTACACAAACCAACGGGGAGCAGAAATACTATCTGCTCCCCACTACCGTCAGCCAAACCCTAGTCCACGCAGACTGCCAACCTAGAATTGGCCTGTATAAGCTCCCGTCTGACATGGGGGTACACAAACCAACGGGGAGCAGAAATACTACCTTCTCCCCATCACCGCCAGCCAAAGCCTAGTCAGCGCACGCTGCCAACGAAGAATAGGCCTGTATAAGCTCCCGTCTGACATAGGGGTACACAAACCAACGGGGAGCAGAAATAATATCTGCTCCCAATCACCACCAGCCAATCCCTAGTCAACGCACACTGCCAAGCAAGAATAGGCCTCTATCAGCTCCCGTCTGACATAGGGGGTACACAAACCAACTGGGAGCAGAAAAACTATCTGCTCCCCATCACCGCCAGCCAAACCCTAGTCAATGCACACTGCCAACCAAGAATAGGCCTGTATAAGCTCCCGTCTGACATAGGGGGTACACAAACCAACGGGGAGCAGAAATAATATCTGCTCCCCATCACTGCCTGCCAAACCCTAGTCAACGCACACTGCCAACCAAGAATAGGCCTGTATAAGCTCCCGTCTGACATAGGCGGTACACAAACCAAAGCGGAACAGAAATACTATCTGCTCCCAATCACCACCAGCCAAACCCTGGTCCACAGACACTGCCAACCAAGAATAGGACTGTATAAGCTCCCGTCTAACATAGGGGGTACACAAACCAACGGGGAGCAGAAATACTATCTGCTCCCCATCACCGCCAGCCAAACCCTAGTCAACGCACACTGCCAATGAAGAATAGGCCTTTATAAGCTCCTGTCTGACATAGGGGGTACACAAACCAATAGGGAGCAGAAATACTATCTGCTCCCCATCACCGCCAGCCAAACCCTAGTCAACGCACACTGCCAACCAAGAATATGCCTGTATAAGCTCCCGTCTGACATAGGGGGTACACAAACTAACGGGGAACAGAAATACTATCTGCTCCCTATCACCACCAGCCAAACCCTAGTCAACGCACACTGCCAACCAAGAATAGGCCTCTATAAGCTCCCATCTGACATAGGGGGTACACAAACCAACGGGGAGCAGAAACACTGTCTGCTCCCCATCACCTCCAGCCAAGCCCTAGTCCACGCACACTTCCAACCAAGATTAGGCCCGTATAAGCTCCCGTCTGACATAGGGGGTACACAAACTAACGGGGAACAGAAATACTATCTGCTCCCCATCACCACCAGCCAAACCCTAGTCAACGCACACTGCCAACCAAGAATAGGCCTCTATAAGCTCCCATCTGACATAGGGGGTACACAAACCAACGGGGAGCAGAAATACTATCTGCTCCCCATCACCGCCAGCCAAACCCTAGTCAACGCACAGCGCCAACCAAGAATAGGCCTGTATAAGCTCCCGTCTGACATAGGGGGTACACAAACCAACGGGCAACAGAAATACTATCTGCTCCCCATCACCACCAGCCAAACCCTAGTCCACAGACACTGCCAACCAAGAATAGGCCTGTGTTGGAAACTGCCCTTTTTGCAGGGTTATCCCCAAACGTTTTGCTTCTTCCTCCTTTAGTTTTTTCTGACCCGTGGTTGTTGGCAATAGGACTCTGGGTACTTTACCACTGCTGATCAGTGCTAAAGTGCATATGCTCTCTGTATAAATTGTTATATTGATTGGTTATCCATGATTGGCATATTTGTTTCACCTGTTAGCCCCTAGTAAAGTGCACTGAGTGTGCCAGGGCTGGTGATTCAAATGCTACTAGTGGGCTGCAGCACTGATTTTGCCACCCACAGGAGTAGCGCTAAAATGATGTCTTAGGCCTGCTTGCAGTGCCTATGTGCAGTCCAGGACTGCCATGTCGACCTGGCCAGTGCACCCACTGACCAGGCCTTATCCTTCCCTTTCTGTACATGTCAGGCATCCCTATGGTGGCCCTAGGTACCCCCCTGGGCTGGGTGCAGTGTATCTGAAAGGTAGGGCATGTACTGAGGTGTGTAACATGCCCTGGTAGTGAATGACAGCCATTTTCGTTTTTCACTGCTGAGAGGCTATCTTGCCCATAGGATAGAATGGGGGAGGCTGTTTACATGCCTATCTTCCCATAAGGGCAAGATAGAAAATCCAAGTTTGGTATCTTTGTGTTCAGAATTTAATTATACATCTTTTTAGCAAGATGGTTTTTAAATTCACTGTGTGAGAATAGCACTTTTTAGAAAGTAGCTATTCTCCTGTTTAACCTTCCTGTGTGCCTGTGTGCTGGTTGGCTGACTGGTGTCATGTGATGGGCTAGGTGGCTCCAGGAGCCTGGATGAGTCAGCAGCAGGGTGAATAGGGAGATCTGCTTTAGATGGGTGGGAGGAGTAGTCCCTGGGTTTGAATGGGGCTGCCCCTGGGAGCACAAAGCTGGCTCCACCCCCTGCTGGCCAGGCTGAGGACTCTGCCTCCGCTGGCACAAAGAAGGCTCCACCTCCTGCTGAGCGTCTAACGACCCTGCCCCTCACTCTGAAAGGAACCAGGTGCTCCAGAGCAGAGCACACCCAGGAACCGGTTTGAGCAGGGGAATCCCCCCACTGGAACAAAGAGAGACAAAGACTTGGAGGGGTATAAGAAGAGGACCCCAGACACCTAAACTTTAGATCACTTTGGAACTAAGAAGAAACCTCTGCCAAGGAGAAAGCTGAAAAGGACTGAAGAGGAGAAGACTGCCTGCTTGCTGTTTTGCTTTGCTGCCAAGGAGAGGGGAAGGACTTTGCTGTGTCCCCTTCTTTTGATTCTGATCTCCAAGGGCCTGGGTAGAGCTGGCTCCCTGTTAAGAAGTCCCAGGAACAAAAGGACTTCACCACCAGCTCCCCTGGAACTCTGCTGAAGGAGTTCTGACCTGCCTTGGAGTGCTTGCCCAGTCTTGGGGCCTCAGGAGGTCGTTTTTGCTGTGTTTGGGAGCTGGAAAGCAGAAGCCTGAAAAAGAGTAACTGGTACCCAACGCATCATCCGATTGCGTGTCGCAAGAACGAGAGTGCGTGGAAATTTCTTTGCGGCACCGTCGCAACACGCAGGGTCCCCGCATCGCCGAGTGCGTCGAGCATCGTCCCGAAGCGTGAAGATTCCTGACATTGCGAGGGTCGTCGCAGAACCAGTTTGCGGGCCGCACCACTGCCGGTGCGTGAAAGTATCCAGTCGCTGCGTGCGTCGACGCAGAGTCCCGTTCCGTGGCGCATCGAGAGTTGCGGCGCCGGAAGTCAACGCTGCGCCACGCATCGTGCCACATCGAAGAGTGTTGCATCGAACCTGTGCATGAAGCTTCCCCCTAAGAAACCTACGCAACGAAAGCCAAAGTCATCGCATCCTCCCCCTACAGGTCGGAGCCGGCACATCCACCTCTGCTGCGTGAAGCAGGGCTGCTGCAAAGCTTTCCCAGGATCTCAGGAGTATCGCATCGCCTTTGCCATCTTCCTTGTGATAGCTTTTGGGAACCTTATCGCAACTACAGGTACTGTTGGGCACGAGAGTGTCGCATTTTGTGCATTGAGAGTCGTATTGTGCAGGACACTGACTTTTACATCCTGGAGTACTTTCTGCAAACTCTTGAACTATCTTTGAAGTAATCTTTTTAATTGTATGTTGGTTTGTCTGTAGTATTTGGTCTTGTGAAGTTGTTAGTAAAGATACCTTATTTTTCTAAAACTGGTGTGGAGTAAATCTGTGGTGTTTTCAGTGTGTTACTGTGAGTGTTGGTACAAATACTTTACACATTGCCTTTGATAGCCTAGACTGTTCAGGCCAAGCTACCTAGAGGGTGAGCAGGGGTTATCTTAACAGTGTATCCCCCTTTCCCTGACTAGAAGCAAGGGTCCCTACTTGGACAGTGGTACCTACCCTGCCAACTAGAGACCCCCAGATCTAACATTGGTGGTCAGCGGTGAGGATTGAACTTGTATTTGTACTTGACCCACAGTAATTGGTGTACATCACTAGTTTAAGTGCAGACCAATACGCAACCACATACTGTATTTTTGAGTAACTCTTCAAGAGCATCATGTCTCAGGTGGCAACAAGTGAGAGGGCAGAATTGGAGTTTTCCATTGCGGATTTATATTCATACAGAGTTGAGGAGCTCAAGCAATTCTGCAAAGACCTTGGTTGCCCTGTGAAAAGCGGATCTGGAAAGGATGTGCTACAAAGATTCTTGAAGGCCTGTTGGGAGGCCCAAGAGGAAGATGATGCAGATGAAGAGAATGGTTTTATTCCCCAAGATCTGCCAGTGGTAGGACCAGTCTCAAGGGCTGGCAGCTCCCATTCCAGTAGGGGGCTCACTCCAGAGGAGTTGGAGGAGAATCAAAGGGTGAGAAACCATGAATTGGAAATAATGAAAATGAAAATGAAGCAATTGGAAGTAGAAAAGGCGGCGGAGGAGAGCAAGAATGCCCGTGCCTTGGAAGAGAAGAAATTGCTTCTGGCTCATGAGTTGAGGATGAGGGAGCTTGATTTGGAGCTCGAGAGGCTTGAGGCCATGAGTGTCTCAGCTGAAGAAGAAAAATGGGTAGCTCAAGAAGTGAGTTTTGCTGAGTTGGAGGTGGAGTCCAGCTCGGATGGTGGCAGCAAGATTGTAAGTTCTAGTGCTGAGAGAAAGGTACAAACACCCAGAGATGTGGCACCTGACTTGAAGGAGGGGGTTGACATACACCAGGGGGTTCAGGTTTATGATGTAGTTCCAGTGGAGTGCAGTGTCCCTGAAGTGGATTGGGGAACTGGCACAGGGGACCATATTCCTAGTGGTGGGAGGGACACTCTACTGACCCTAGATGAGAGGTACAGGGAGAGGGGTTCCCCCATGGTAGAAACCTTGGTGTGTGAGTGTGAAGACCGCCCAGAAGAGTGTGAGTTGTGTGACAGAGACAGTCAGGTACTGTCTTGCCAATCTCAGGAGAGTGGTGTGGGGTACTTGTGTGAGGCACTGGAGGGTGAGGCAAACGGTAGCTTGGTTAACAACTGTGGGGGGCTGTGTGATTCATTTGTTGGAGAGCATATTTTAAGTCCCTGTTTTCCAGAGCTATGCCAACACCAGGTGGAGTGTGAGTTCTCTGGTTCCAGAGAGCTTGCGTTGGAGGCAGACCTTTGGTTGGATGCCAAAAGGTCTGGAGAGGCATTGGGGAGTGATCCCAAAAGAAGTGGCCCAGATATCTTCCAGACCTGTGAGGTGGAAGAGGTTCAGTGTAGCCCGGTTAGGTCCCAGTGTAGTGGGAGGGGTGTAGGGGCTCACGTCCTGTCTCAGTGGAGAAGGGGTGAGTGTGGGACTGTGGGTCCCAAGGTGCCCGAAACCCAGTCTCAGGGCCTGGTGGGTTCCGTAAGGGAACACCAGGTTGGGGGCCTAGACAGTGCTAGTAGGCCATTTGAGGAGGATCTCCTAGTGTCAGGAGAACCTGGAGCCTCTGTAAACAGAGCTCCAGTGGTTCTGGTGTCTGGCGGTACCGCTCCAGTTGGGAGGGTGCAGAAGTCCAGACTGAGGGGTGAGAGGGGGATGTGTTCCCCAGTGGGAGAACCAGTGGGTCAGGGACCAGCCAGAAGGGCTGAGTCCCCTAGGAGTGACCATGGTGACACCACTTCTGTCCTGGGGGATCTTCGTGCACTGTCAGGTGGACAGGGGCCGGGAGATCTGCGCCAGTCAGACTGTCACGAGACACATGAGTCATGTGTCACCCTCGGGGAGATACTGTGTGAGTCCCCAGAAGTCCTGGCATGCCAGGCAGGTGTGCAACCGCAGGGTTTAGACCCTGGGTTGGGAGGCCAGGTTCAGAATCTGCCTGACCTGGGGGGAAGGACATTTGTAAACTGTGTCCTGACCGGTTTGGCTTCCAGGGGTACCACTCCAGTGGGGAGGGTGCAGCTCTCTGGAAGGGGGTGCAGAGGGAGAGAGTCCTCGCCTCTGACCCCGGTGCAACCTGAGGGTTTAGACCCTAGGTTGGGAGACCAGTTGCTGGAGAGAGGTCCTGAACTGGAGGGAGGGACATCTGTAAGCAGTGTCTCTACCAGTTTGTCTTTGAGGTGTATGTATGTATGTATGTATAAAATATTTATAAAGCGCACTGCAACCCAACGGGCATCCTGGCGGTTTGTCTGTAGTATTTGGTCTTGTGAAGTTTTTAGTAAAGATACCTTATTTTTCTAAAACTGGTGTGGAGTAAATCTGTGGTGTTTTCACTGTGTTACTGTGAGTGTTGGTACAAATACTTTACACATTGCCTTTGATAGCCTAGACTGCTCAGGCCAAGCTACCTAGAGGGTGAGCAGGGGTTATCTTAACAGTGTATCCCCCTTTCCCTGACTAGAAGCAAGGGTCCCTACTTGGACAGTGGTACCTACCCTGCCAACTAGAGACCCCCAGATCTAACAGACTGTATAAGCTCCCGTCTGAAATAGGGGGTACACAAACCAACAGGGAGCAGAAATACTATCTGCTCCTCATCACTGCCAGCCAAACCATAGTCAACGCACACTGCCAACCAAGAATAGGCCTCTATAAGCTCCCGTCTGACATAGGGGATACACAAACCAACGGGGAGCAGATATACTATCTGCTCCCCATCACCGCCAGCCAAACCCTAGTCAACGCACAGTGCCAACCAAGAATAGGCCTGTATAAGCCCCCGTCTGACATAGGGGGTACACAAATCAACGGGTAGCAGAAATACTATCCGCTCCTCATCACTGCCAGCCAAACCATAGTCAACGCACACTGCCAACCAAGAATAGGCCTCTATAAGCTCCCGTCTGACATAGGGGATACACAAACCAACGGGGAGCAGATATACTATCTGCTCCCCATCACCGCCAGCCAAACCCTAGTCAACGCACAGTGCCAACCAAGAATAGGCCTGTATAAGCCCCCGTCTGACATAGGGGGTACACAAACCAACGGGGAACAGAAATATTATCTGCTCCCCACCACCACCAGCCAAACCCTAGTCCACAGACACTGCCAACCAAGAATAGGCCTGTATAAGCTCCCGTCTGAAATAGGGGGTTCACAAACCAACGTGGAGCAGAAAAACTATCTGCTCTCCATCACCGCCAGCCAAACCCTGCCAACCAAGAATCAGCCTGTATCAGCTCCCATCTGACATAGTTGGTACACGAACCAACGGTGAGCAGAAATACTATCTGCTCCCTATCAACGCCAGCCAAACCCTAGTCAACGCACACTGCCAACGAAGAATAGGCCTGTATAAGCTCCCGTCTGACATAGGGGGTACACAAAACAACGGGGAGCAGAAATACTATCTGCTTCCAATCACCGCCAGCCAAACCCTAGTCAACACACACTGCCAACCAAGAATAGGCCTCTATAAACTCCCGTCTGACATAGGGGGTACACAAACCAACAGGGAGCAGAAATACTATCTGCTCCCAATCACCACAAACCAAACCCTAGTCCACAGACACTGCCAACCAAGAATAGGCCTGTATAAGCTCCCGTCTGACATAGGGGGTAAACAAACCAATGGGAGGCAGAAATACTTTCTGCTCCCCATCACCACCACTCAAACCCTAGTCAACGCACACTGCCAATGAAGAATAGGCCTTTATAAGCTCCCGTCTGACATAGGGGGTACACAAACCAATAGGGAGCAGAAATACTATCTGCTCCCCATCACCGCCAGCCAAACCCTTGTCAACGCACACTGCCAACCAAGAATAGGCCTGTATAAGCTCCCATCTGACATAGTTGGTACACGAACCAACGGTGAGCAGAAATACTATCTGCTCCCTATCAACGCCAGCCAAACCCTAGTCAACGCACACTGCCAACGAAGAATAGGCCTGTATAAGCTCCCGTCTGACATAGGGGGTACACAAAACAACAGGGAGCAGAAATACTATCTGCTTCCAATCACCGCCAGCCAAACCCTAGTCAACACACACTGCCAACCAAGAATAGGCCTCTATAAACTCCTGTCTGACATAGGGGGTACACAAACCAACGGGGAGCAGAAATACTATCTACTCCCCATTACCGCTAGCCAAACCCTAGTGCACGCAGACTGCCAACCTAGAATCGGCCTGTAGAAGCTCCCGTCTGACAAAGGGGGTACCCAAACCAACGGGGAGCAGAATTACTATCTGCTCCCTCTCACCGCCGGCCAAACCCTAGTCAACGCACACTGCCAACCAAGAATAGGCCTCTATAAGCTCCTGTCTGACATAGGGGGTACACAAACCGACGGGAGCAGAAATACTTTCTGCTCCCCATCACCGCCAGCCAAACCCTAGTCAACGCACACTGCCAACCAACAATAGGCCTCTATAAGCTCCCGTCTGACATAGGGGGTACACAAACCAACGGGGAGCAGAAATACTATCTGCTCCCCATCACCGCCTGGCAAACCCTAGTCAACGCACACTGCCAACCAAGAATAGGCCTGTATAAGCTCCCGTCTGACATAGGCGGTATACAAACCAACGCGGAACAGAAATACTATCTGCTCCCAATCACCACCAGCCAAACCCTAGTCCACAGACACTGCCAACCAAGAATAGGACTGTATAAGCTCCCGTCTAACATAGGGGGTACACAAACCAACGGGGAGCAGAAATACCATCTGCTCCCCATCACCGCCAGCCAAGCCCTAGTCAACGCACACTGCCAATGAAGAATAGGCCTTTATAAGCTCCCGTCTGACATGGGGATACACAAACCAATGGGGAGCAGAAATACTATCTGCTCCCCATCACCGCCAGCCAAACCCTAGTCAACGCACACTGCCAACCAAGAATAGGCCTGTATAAGCTCCCGTCTGACATAGGGGGTACACAAACCAACGGGGAGCAGAAATAATATCTGCTCCCCATCACTGCCTGCCAAACCCTAGTCAACGCACACTGCCAACCAAGAATAGGCCTGTATAAGCTCCCGTCTGACATAGGCGGTACACAAACCAATGCGGAACAGAAATACTATCTGCTCCCCATCACCACCAGCCAAATCCTAATCCACGCACACTTCCAACCAAGATTAGGCCCGTATAAGCTCCCGTCTGACATAGGGGGTACACAAACTAACGGGGAACAGAAATACTATCTGCTCCCCATCACCACCATCCAAACCCTAGTTAACGCACAGTGCCAACCAAGAATAGGCCTGTATAAGCTCCCGTCTGACATAGGGGGTACACAAACCAACGGGGAACAGAAATACTATCTGCTCCCCATCACCACCAGCCAAACCCTAGTCCACAGACACTGCCAACCAAGAATAGGCCTGTATAAGCTCCCGTCTGAAATAGGGGGTACACAAACCAACAGGGAGCAGAAATACTATCTGCTCCCCATCACCGCCAGCCAAACCCTAGTCAACGCACACTGCCAACGAAGAATAGGCCTGTATAAGCTCCCGTCTGACATAGAGGGTACACAAAACAACGGGGAGCAGAAATACTATCTGCTCCCAATCACCGTCAGCCAAACCCTAGTCAACGCACACTGCCAACCAAGAATAGGCCTCTATAAGCTCCTGACTGACATAGGGGGTACACAAACCTACGGGGAGCAGAAATACTAACTGCTCCCAATCACCGCCAGCCAAACCCTAGTCAACGCACACTGCCAACCACGAATAGGCCTGTATAAGCTCCCGTCTGACATAGGGGGTACACAACAAAACGGGGAACAGAAAACTATCTGCTCCCCATCACCACCAGCCAAACCCTAGTCCACAGACACTGCCAACCAAGAATAGGCCTGTATAAGCTCCCGTCTGACATAGGGGGTACACAAACCAACAGGGAGGAGAAATACTATCTGCTCCCCATCACCACCAGCCAAACCCTACTCCACGTACACTGCCAGCCAAGAATAGGCCTCTATAGGCTCCCGTCTGACATAGTGGGTACATAAATCCTACGGGGAGCAGAAATAATATCTGCTCCCAATCACCACCAGCCAAATCCTAGTCCACAGACACTGCCAACCAAGAATAGGACTGTATAAGCTCCCGTCTGACATAGGGGGTACACAAACCAACGGGGAGCAGAAATACTTTCTGTTCCCCATCACCACCAGTCAAACCCTAGTCCACGCACACTGCCAACCAAGATTAGGCCTGTATAAGCTCCCGTCTGATATAGGGGGTGCACAAACCAACGGGGAGAAGAAATACTATCTGCTCCCCATTACCGTCAGCCAAACCCTAGTCCACGCAGACTGCCAACCTAGACTCGGCCTGTATAAGCTCCCGTCTGACATAGGGGGTACACAAACTAACGGGGAACAGAAATACTATCTGCTCCCCATCACCACCAGCCAAACCCTAGTCAACGCACACTGCCAACCAAGAATAGGCCTGTATAAGCTCCCGTCTGACATAGGCGGTACACAAACCAACGCGGAACAGAAATACTATCTGCTCCCCATCACCACCAGCCAAATCCTAGTCCACGCACACTTCCAACCAAGATTAGGCCCGTATAAGCTCCCGTCTGACATAAGGGGTACACAAACTAACGGGGAACAGAAATACTATCTGCTCCCCATCACCACCAGCCAAACCCTAGTCAACGCACACTGCCAACCAAGAATAGGCCTCTATAAGCTCCCGTCTGACATAGGGGGTACACAAACCAACGGGGAGCAGAAATCCTATCTGCTCCCCATCACCGCCAGCCAAACCCTAGTCAACGCACAGTGCCAACCAAGAATAGGCCTGTATAAGCTCCCGTCTGACATAGGGGGTACACAAACCAACGGGGAACAGAAATACTATCTGCTCCCCATCACCACCAGCCAAACCCTAGTCCACAGACACTGCCAACCAAGAATAGGCCTGTATAAGCTCCCGTCTGAAATAGGGGGTACACAAACCAACAGGGAGCAGAAATACTATCTGCTCCCCATCACCGCCAGCCGAACCCTAGTCAACGCACACTGCCAACGAAGAATAGGCCTGTATAAACTCCCGTCTGACATAGGGGGTACACAAGACAACGGGGAGCAGAAATACTATTTGCTCCCAATCACCGCCAGCCAAACCCTAGTCAACGCACACTGCCAACCAAGAATAGGCCTCTATAAGCTCCCGTCTGACATAGGGGGTACACAAACCAACGGGGAGCAGAAATACTAACTGCTCCCAATCACCGCCAGCCAAACCCTAGACAAAGCACACTGCAAACCAAGAATAGGCCTCTATAAGCTCCCGTCTGACATAGGGGGTACACAAACCAACAGGGAGCAGAAATACCATCTGCTCCCCATCACCGCCTGCCAAATCCTAGTCAACGCACACTGCCAACCAAGAATAGGCCTGTATAAGCTCCCGTCTGACATAGGGGGTACACAAAACAATGGGGAGCAGTAATACTATCTGCTCCCAATCACCGCCAGCCAAACCCTAGTCAACGCACACTGCCAACCAAGAATAGGCCTCTATAAGCTCCCGAATGACATAGGGGGTACACAAACCAACGGGGAGCAGAAATACTAACTGCTCCCAATCACCGCCAGCCAAACCCTAGTCAACGCACACTGCCAACCACGAATAGGCCTGTATAAGCTCCCGTCTGACATAGGGGGTACACAAAACAATGGGGAGCAGTAATACTATCTGCTCCCAATCACCGCCAGCCAAACCCTAGTCAACGCACACTGCCAGCCAAGAATAGGCCTCTATAGGCTCCCGTCTGACATAGTGGGTACACAAATCCTACGGGGAGCAGAAATAATATCTGCTCCCAATCACCACCAGCCAAACCCTAGTCCACAGACACTGCCAACCAAGAATAGGACTGTATAGGCTCCCGTCTGACATAGGGGGTACACAAACCAACGGGGAGCAGAAATACTTTCTGCTCCCCATCACCACCAGTCAAACCCTAGTCCACGCACACTGCCAACCAAGATTAGGCCTGTATAAGCTCCCGTCTGATATAGGGGGTGCACAAACCAACGGGGAGAAGAAATACTATCTGCTCCTCATTACCGTCAGCCAAACCCTAGTCCACGCAGACTGCCAACCTAGAATCGGCCTGTATAAGCTCCCGTCTGACATAGGGGGTACACAAACTAACGGGGAACAGAAATACTATCTGCTCCCCATCACCACCAGCCAAACCCTAGTCAACGCACACTGCCAACCAAGAATAGGCCTGTATAAGCTCCCGTCTGACATAGGCGGTACACAAACCAACGCGGAACAGAAATAATATCTGCTCCCCATCACCACCAGCCAAATCCTAGTCCACGCACACTTCCAACCAAGATTAGGCCCGTATAAGCTCCCGTCTGACATAAGGGGTACACAAACTAACGGGGAACAGAAATACTATCTGCTCCCCATCACCACCAGCCAAACCCTAGTCAACGCACACTACCAACCAAGAATAGGCCTCTATAAGCTCCCGTCTGACATAGGGGGTATACAAACCAACGGGGAGCAGAAATACTATCTGCTCCCCATCACCGCCAGCCAAACCCTAGTCAACGCACAGTGCCAACCAAGAATAGGCCTGTATAAGCTCCCGTCTGACATAGGGGGTACACAAACCAACGGGGAACAGAAATATTATCTGCTCCCCACCACCACCAGCCAAACCCTAGTCCACAGACACTGCCAACCAAGAAAAGGCCTGTATAAGCTCCCGTCTGAAATAGGGGGTTCACAAACCAACGTGGAGCAGAAAAACTATCTGCTCTCCATCACCGCCAGCCAAACCCTGCCAACCAAGAATCAGCCTGTATAAGCTCCCATCTGACATAGTTGGTACACAAACCAACGGTGAGCAGAAATACTATCTGCTCCCTATCAACGCCAGCCAAACCCTAGTCAACGCACACTGCCAACGAAGAATAGGCCTGTATAAGCTCCCGTCTGACATAGGGGGTACACAAAACAACGGGGAGCAGAAATACTATCTGCTTCCAATCACCGCCAGCCAAACCCTCGTCAACACACACTGCCAACCAAGAATAGGCCTCTATAAACTCTCGTCTGACATAGGGGGTACACAAACCAACAGGGAGCAGAAATACTATCTGCTCCCAATCACCACAAACCAAACCCTAGTCCACAGACACTGCCAACCAAGAATAGGCCTGTATAAGCTCCCGTCTGACATAGGGGGTAAACAAACCAATGGGAGGCAGAAATACTTTCTGCTCCCCATCACCACCACTCAAACCCTAGTCAACGCACACTGCCAAAGAAGAATAGGCCTTTATAAGCTCCCGTCTGACATAGGGGGTACACAAACCAATAGGGAGCAGAAATACTATCTGCTCCCCATCACCGCCAGCCAAACCCTTGTCAACGCACACTGCCTACCAAGAATAGGCCTGTATAAGCTCCCGTCTGGCATAGGGGGTACACTAACCAACGGGGAGCAGAAATACTATCTGCTCCCCATCACCGCCAGCCAAACCCTAGTCAACGCACACTACCAACCAAGAATAGGCCTCTATAAGCTCCTGTCTGACATAGCGGGTACACAAACCAATGGGGAGCAGAAATACTATCTACTCCCCATTACCGCTAGCCAAACCCTAGTACACGCAGACTGCCAACCTAGAATCGGCCTGTAGAAGCTCCCGTCTGACATAGGGGGTACACAAACCAACGGGGAGCAGAAATAATATCTGCTCCCCATCACCACCAGCCAAACCCTAGTCCACAGACACTGCCAACCAAGAATAGGACTGTTTAAGCTCCCGTCTAACATAGGGGGTACACAAACCAACGGGGAGCAGAAATACCATCTGCTCCCCATCACCGCCAGCCAAACCCTAGTCAACGCACACTGCCAATGAAGAATAGGCCTTTATAAGCTCCCGTCTGACATGGGGATACACAAACCAATGGGGAGCAGAAATACTATCTTCTCCCCATCACCGCAGGCCAAACCCTAGTCAACGCACACTGCCAACCAAGAATAGGCCTGTATAAGCTCCCGTCTGACATAGGGGGTACACAAACCAACGGGGAGCAGAAATAATATCTGCTCCCCATCACTGCCTGCCAAACCCTAGTCAACGCACACTGCCAACCAAGAATAGGCCTGTATAAGCTCCCGTCTGACATAGGCGGTACACAAACCAACGCGGAACAGAAATACTATCTGCTCCCCATCACCACCAGCCAAATCCTAATCCACGCACACTTCCAACCAAGATTAGGCCCGTATAAGCTCCCGTCTGACATAGGGGGTACACAAACTAACGGGGAACAGAAATACTATCTGCTCCCCATCACCACCATCCAAACCCTAGTCAACGCACAGTGCCAACCAAGAATAGGCCTGTATAAGCTCCCGTCTGACATAGGGGGTACACAAACCAACGGGGAACAGAAATACTATCTGCTCCCCATCACCACCAGCCAAACCCTAGTCCACAGACACTGCCAACCAAGAATAGGCCTGTATAAGCTCCCGTCTGAAATAGGGGGTACACAAACCAACAGGGAGCAGAAATACTATCTGCTCCCCATCACCGCCAGCCAAACCCTAGTCAACGCACACTGCCAACGAAGAATAGGCCTGTATAAGCTCCCGTCTGACATAGAGGGTACACAAAACAACGGGGAGCAGAAATACTATCTGCTCCCAATCACCGCCAGCCAAACCCTAGTCAACGCACACTGCCAACCAAGAATAGGCCTCTATAAGCTCCCGTCTGACATAGGGGGTACACAAACCAACGGGGAGCAGAAATACTAACTGCTCCCAATCACCGCCAGCCAAACCCTAGACAAAGCACACTGCAAACCAAGAATAGGCCTCTATAAACTCCCGTCTGACATAGGGGGTACACAAACCAACAGGATGCAGAAATTCCATCTGCTCCCCATCACCGCCTGCCAAATCCTAGTCAATGCACACTGCCAACCAAGAATAGGCCTGTATAAGCTCCTGTCTGACATAGGGGGTACACAAAACAATGGGGAGCAGATATACTATCGGCTCCCAATCACCGTCAGCCAAACCCTAGTCAACGCACACTGCCAACCAAGAATAGGCCTCTATAAGCTCCTGACTGACATAGGGGGTACACAAACCTACGGGGAGCAGAAATACTAACTGCTCCCAATCACCGCCAGCCAAACCCTAGTCAACGCACACTGCCAACCACGAATAGGCCTGTAAAAGCTCCCGTCTGACATAGGGGGTACACAACAAAACGGGGAACAGAAAACTATCTGCTCCCCATCACCACCAGCCAAACCCTAGTCCACAGACACTGCCAACCAAGAATAGGCCTGTATAAGCTCCCGTCTGACATAGGGGGTACACAAACCAAAAGGGAGGATAAATACTATCTGCTCCCCATCTCCACCAGCCAAACCCTACTCCACGTACACTGCCAGCCAAGAATAGGCCTCTATAGGCTCCCGTCTGACATAGTGGGTACACAAATCCTACGGGGAGCAGAAATAATATCTGCTCCCAATCACCACCAGCCAAATCCTAGTCCACAGACACTGCCAACCAAGAATAGGACTGTATAAGCTCCCGTCTGACATAGGGGGTACACAAACCAACGGGGAGCAGAAATACTTTCTGTTCCCCATCACCACCAGTCAAACCCTAGTCCACGCACACTGCCAACCAAGATTAGGCCTGTATAAGCTCCCGTCTGATATAGGGGGTGCACAAACCAACGGGGAGAAGAAATACTATCTGCTCCCCATTACCGTCAGCCAAACCCTAGTCCACGCAGACTGCCAACCTAGATTAGGCCCGTATAAGCTCCCGTCTGACATAACGGGTACACAAACTAACGGGGAACAGAAATACTATCTGCTCCCCATCACCACCAGCCAAACCCTAGTCAACGCACACTGCCAACCAAGAATAGGCGTCTATAAGCTCCCGTCTGACATAGGGGGTACACAAACCAACGGGGAGCAGAAATACTATCTGCTCCCCATCACCGCCAGCCAAACCTTAGTCAACGCACAGTGCCAACCAAGAATAGGCCTGTATAAGCTCCCGTCTGACATAGGGGGTACACAAACCAACGGGGAACAGACATACTATCTGCCACCCATCACCACCAGCCAAACCCTAGTCCACAGACACTGCCAACCAAGAATAGGCCTGTATAAGCTCCCGTCTGAAATAGGGGGTACACAAACCAACAGGGAGCAGAAATACTATCTGCTCCCCATCACCGCCAGCCGAACCCTAGTCAACGCACACTGCCAACGAAGAATAGGCCTGTATAAACTCCCGTCTGACATAGGGGGTACACAAGACAACGGGGAGCAGAAATACTATCTGCTCCCAATCACCGCCAGCCAAACCCTAGTCAACTCACACTGCCAACCAAGAATAGGCCTCTATAAGCTCCCGTCTGACATAGGGGGTACACAAACCAACGGGGAGCAGAAATACTAACTGCTTCCAATCACCGCCAGCCAAACCCTAGACAAAGCACACTGCAAACCAAGAATAGGCCTCTATAAGCTCCCGTCTGACATAGGGGGTACACACACCAACAGGGAGCAGAAATACCATCTGCTCCCCATCACCGCCTGCCAAATCCTAGTCAACGCACACTGCCAACCAAGAATAGGCCTGTATAAGCTCCCGTCTGACATAGGGGGTACACAAAACAATGGGGAGCAGTAATACTATCTGCTCCCAATCACCGCCAGCCAAACCCTAGTCAACGCACACTGCCAACCAAGAATAGGCCTCTATAAGCTCCCGACTGACATAGGGGGTACACAAACCAACGGGGAGCAGAAATACTAACTGCTCCCAATCACCGCCAGCCAAACCCTAGTCAACGCACACTGCCAACTACGAATAGGCCTGTATAAGCTCCCGTCTGACATAGGGGGTACACAAACCAACGGGGAGCAGAAATACTATCTGCTCCCTATCACCGCCTGCCAAACCCTAGTCAACGCACACTGCCAACCAAGAATAGGCCTGTATAAGCTCCCGTCTGACATAGGGGGTACACAAACCAACGGGGAGCAGAAATACTATCTGCTCCCTATCACCGCCTGCCAAACCCTAGTCAACGCACACTGCCAACCAAGAATAGGCCTCTATAAGCTCCCGTCTGAAATAGGGGGTACACAAACCAACAGGGAGCAGAAATACTATCTGCTCCCCATCACCGCCAGCCGAACCCTAGTCAACGCACACTGCCAACGAAGAATAGGCCTGTTTAAACTCCCGTCTGACATAGGGGGTACACAAGACAACGGGGAGCAGAAATACTATCTGCTCCCAATCACCGCCAGCCAAACCCTAGTCAACTCACACTGCCAACCAAGAATAGGCCTCTATAAGCTCCCGTCTGACATAGGGGGTACACAAACCAACGGGGAGCAGAAATACTAACTGCTCCCAATCACCGCCAGCCAAACCCTAGACAAAGCACACTGCAAACCAAGAATAGGCCTCTATAAGCTCCCGTCTGACATAGGGGGTACACACACCAACAGGGAGAAGAAATACCATCTGCTCCCCATCACCGCCTGCCAAATCCTAGTCAACGCACACTGCCAACCAAGAATAGGCCTGTATAAGCTCCCGTCTGACATAGGGGGTACACAAAACAATGGGGAGCAGTAATACTATCTGCTCCCAATCACCGCCAGCCAAACCCTAGTCAACGCACACTGCCAACCAAGAATAGGCCTCTATAAGCTCCCGACTGACATAGGGGGTACACAAACCAACGGGGAGCAGAAATACTAACTGCTCCCAATCACCGCCAGCCAAACCCTAGTCAACGCACACTGCCAACTACGAATAGGCCTGTATAAGCTCCCGTCTGACATAGGGGGTACACAAAACAATGGGGAGCAGTAATACTATCTGCTCCCAATCACCGCCAGCCAAACCCTAGTCAACGCACACTGCCAGCCAAGAATAGGCCTCTATAGGCTCCCGTCTGACATAGTGGGTACACAAATCCTACGGGGAGCAGAAATAATATCTGCTCCCAATCACCACCAGCAAAACCCTAGTCCACAGACACTGCCAACCAAGAATAGGACTGTATAAGCTCCCGTCTGACATAGGGGGTACACAAACCAACGGGGAGCAGAAATACTTTCTGCTCCCCATCACCACCAGTCAAACCCTAGTCCACGCACACTGCCAACCAAGATTAGGCCTGTATAAGCTCCCGTCTGATATAGGGGGTGCACAAACCAACGGGGAGAAGAAATACTATCTGCTCCTCATTACCGTCAGCCAAACCCTAGTCCACGCAGACTGCCAACCTAGAATCGGCCTGTATAAGCTCCCGTCTGACATAGGGGGTACACAAACTAACGGGGAACAGAAATACTATCTGCTCCCCATCACCACCAGCCAAACCCTAGTCAACGCACACTGCCAACCAAGAATAGGCCTGTATAAGCTCCCGTCTGACATAGGCGGTACACAAACCAACGCGGAACAGAAATAATATCTGCTCCCCATCACCACCAGCCAAATCCTAGTCCACGCACACTTCCAACCAAGATTAGGCCCGTATAAGCTCCCGTCTGACATAAGGGGTACACAAACTAACGGGGAACAGAAATACTATCTGCTCCCCATCACCACCAGCCAAACCCTAGTCAACGCACACTACCAACCAAGAATAGGCCTCTATAAGCTCCCGTCTGACATAGGGGGTATACAAACCAACGGGGAGCAGAAATACTATCTGCTCCCCATCACCGCCAGCCAAACCCTAGTCAACGCACAGTGCCAACCAAGAATAGGCCTGTATAAGCTCCCGTCTGACATAGGGGGTACACAAACCAACGGGGAACAGAAATACTATCTGCTCCCCATCACCACCAGCCAAACCCTAGTCCACAGACACTGCCAACTAAGAATAGGCCTGTATAAGCTCCCGTCTGAAATAGGGGGTACACAAACCAACAGGGAGCAGAAATACTATCTGCTCCCCATCACCGCCAGCCAAACCCTAGTCAACGCACACTGCCAACGAAGAATAGGCCTGTATAAACTCCCGTCTGACATAGGGGGTACACAAGACAACGGGGAGCAGAAATACTATCTGCTCCCAATCACAGCCAGCCAAACCCTAGTCAACGCACACTGCCAACCAAGAATAGGCCTCTATAAGCTCCCGTCTGACATAGGGGGTACACAAACCAACGGGACGCAGAAATACTAACTGCTCCAAATCACCGCCAGCCAAACCCTAGACAAAGCACACTGCAAACCAAGAATAGGCCTCTATAAGCTCCCGTCTGACATAGGGGGTACACAAACCAACAGGGAGCAGAAATACCATCTGCTCCCCATCACCGCCTGCCAAATCCTAGTCAACGCACACTGCCAACCAAGAATAGGCCTGTATAAGCTCCCGTCTGACATAGGGGGTACACAAAACAATGGGGAGCAGTAATACTATCTGCTTCCAATCACCGCCAGCCAAACCCTAGTCAACACACACTGCCAACCAAGAATAGGCCTCTATAAGCTCCCGACTGACATAGGGGGTACACAAACCAACGGGGAGCAGAAATACTAACTGCTCCCAATCACCGCCAGCCAAACCCTAGTCAACGCACACTGCCAACCACGAATAGGCCTGTATAAGCTCCCGTCTGACATAGGGGGTACACAAACCAATGGGGAACAGAAATACTATCTGCTCCCCATCACCACCAGCCAAACCCTAGTCCACAGACACTGCCAACCAAGAATAGGCCTGTATAAGCTCCCGTCTGACATAGGGGGTACACAAACCAACAGGGAGGAGAAATACTATCTGCTCCCCATCACCACCAGCCAAACCCTACTCCACGTACACTGCCAGCCAAGAATAGGCCTCTATAGGCTCCCGTCTGACATAGTGGGTACACAAATCCTACGGGGAGCAGAAATAATATCTGCTCCCAATCACCACCAGCCAAACCCTATTCCACAGACACTGCCAACCAAGAATAGGACTGTATAAGCTCCCGTCTGACATAGGGGGTACACAAACCAACGGGGAGCAGAAATACTTTCTGCTCCCCATCACCACCAGTCAAACCCTAGTCCACGCACACTGACAACCAAGATTAGGCCTGTATAAGCTCCCGTCTGATATAGGGGGTGCACAAACCAACGGGGAGCAGAAATACTATCTGCTCCCCATTACCGTCAGCCAAACCCTAGTCCACGCAGACTGCCAACCTAGAATCGGCCTGTATAAGCTCCCGTCTGACATGGGGGTACACAAACCAACGGGGAGCAGAAATACTACCTGCTCCCCATCACCGCCAGCCAAACCCTAGTCAGCGCACACTGCCAACGAAGAATAGGCCTGTATAAGCTCCCGTCTGACATAGGGGTACACAAACCAACGGGGAGCAGAAATAATATCTGCTCCCAATCACCACCAGCCAATCCCTAGTCAACGCACACTGCCAACCAAGAATAGGCCTCTATAAGCTCCCGTCTGACATAGGGGGTACACAAACCAACTGGGAGCAGAAATACTATCTGCTCCCCATCACCGCCAGCCAAACCCTAGTCAATGCACACTGCCAACCAAGAATAGGCCTGTATAAGCTCCCGTCTGACATAGGGGGTACACAAACCAACAGGGAGCAGAAATAATATCTGCTCCCCATCACTGCCTGCCAAACCTTAGTCAACGCACACTGCCAACCAAGAATAGGCCTGTATAAGCTCCCGTCTGACATAGGCGGTACACAAACCAAAGCGGAACAGAAATACTATCTGCTCCCAATCACCACCAGCCAAACCCTGGTCCACAGACACTGCCAACCAAGAATAGGACTGTATAAGCTCCCGTCTAACATAGGGGGTACACAAACCAACGGGGAGCAGAAATACTATCTGCTCCCCATCACCGCCAGCCAAACCCTAGTCAACGCACACTGCCAATGAAGAATAGGCCTTTATAAGCTCCCGTCTGACATAGGGGGTACACAAACCAATAGGGAGCAGAAATACTATCTGCTCCCCATCACCGCCAGCCAAACCCTAGTCAACGCACACTGCCAACCAAGAATATGCCTGTATAAGCTCCCGTCTGACATAGGGGTAAACAAACCAACGGGGAGCAGAAATAATATCTGCTCCCCATCACTGCCTGCCAAACCCTAGTCAACGCACACTGCCAACCAAGAATAGGCCTGTATAAGCTCCCGTCTGACATAGGCGGTACACAACCCAACGCGGAACAGAAATACTATCTGCTCCCCATCACCACCAGCCAAATCCTAGTCCACAGACACTGCCAACCAAGAATAGGCCGGTATAAGCTCCCGTCTGACATAGGAGGTACACAAACGAACGGGGAGCAGAAATACTATCTGCTCCCCATCACCGCCAGCCAAACCCTAGTCAACGCACACTGCCAATGAAGAATAGGCCTTTATAAGCTCCCGTCTGACATAGGCGGTACACAAACCAACGGGGAGCAGAAACACTATCTGCTCCCCATCACCTCTAGCCAAGCCCTAGTCCACGCACACTTCCAACCAAGATTAGGCCCGTATAAGCTCCCGTCTGACATAAGGGGTACACAAACTAACGGGGAACAGAAATACTATCTGCTCCCCATCACCACCAGCCAAACCCTAGTCAACGCACACTACCAACCAAGAATAGGCCTCTATAAGCTCCCGTCTGACATAGGGGGTATACAAACCAACGGGGAGCAGAAATACTATCTGCTCCCCATCACCGCCAGCCAAACCCTAGTCAATGCACAGTGCCAACCAAGAATAGGCCTGTATAAGCTCCCGTCTGACATAGGGGGTACACAAACCAACGGGGAACAGAAATACTATCTGCTCCCCATCACCACCAGCCAAACCCTAGTCCACAGACACTGCCAACCAAGAATAGGCCTGTATAAGCTCCCGTCTGAAATAGGGGGTACACAAACCAACAGGGAGCAGAAATACTATCTGCTCCCCATCACCGCCAGCCAAACCCTAGTCAACGCACACTGCCAACGAAGAATAGGCCTGTATAAACTCCCGTCTGACATAGGGGGTACACAAGACAACGGGGAGCAGAAATACTATCTGCTCCCAATCACAGCCAGCCAAACCCTAGTCAACGCACACTGCCAACCAAGAATAGGCCTCTATAAGCTCCCGTCTGACATAGGGGGTACACAAACCAACGGGACGCAGAAATACTAACTGCTCCCAATCACCGCCAGCCAAACCCTAGTCAACGCACACTGCCAACTACGAATAGGCCTGTATAAGCTCCCGTCTGACATAGGGGGTACACAAACCAACGGGGAGCAGAAATACTATCTGCTCCCTATCACCGCCTGCCAAACCCTAGTCAACGCACACTGCCAACCAAGAATAGGCCTGTATAAGCTCCCGTCTGACATAGGGGGTACACAAACCAACGGGGAGCAGAAATACTATCTGCTCCCTATCACCGCCTGCCAAACCCTAGTCAACGCACACTGCCAACCAAGAATAGGCCTCTATAAGCTCCCGTCTGAAATAGGGGGTACACAAACCAACAGGGAGCAGAAATACTATCTGCTCCCCATCACCGCCAGCCGAACCCTAGTCAACGCACACTGCCAACGAAGAATAGGCCTGTTTAAACTCCCGTCTGACATAGGGGGTACACAAGACAACGGGGAGCAGAAATACTATCTGCTCCCAATCACCGCCAGCCAAACCCTAGTCAACTCACACTGCCAACCAAGAATAGGCCTCTATAAGCTCCCGTCTGACATAGGGGGTACACAAACCAACGGGGAGCAGAAATACTAACTGCTCCCAATCACCGCCAGCCAAACCCTAGACAAAGCACACTGCAAACCAAGAATAGGCCTCTATAAGCTCCCGTCTGACATAGGGGGTACACACACCAACAGGGAGAAGAAATACCATCTGCTCCCCATCACCGCCTGCCAAATCCTAGTCAACGCACACTGCCAACCAAGAATAGGCCTGTATAAGCTCCCGTCTGACATAGGGGGTACACAAAACAATGGGGAGCAGTAATACTATCTGCTCCCAATCACCGCCAGCCAAACCCTAGTCAACGCACACTGCCAACCAAGAATAGGCCTCTATAAGCTCCCGACTGACATAGGGGGTACACAAACCAACGGGGAGCAGAAATACTAACTGCTCCCAATCACCGCCAGCCAAACCCTAGTCAACGCACACTGCCAACTACGAATAGGCCTGTATAAGCTCCCGTCTGACATAGGGGGTACACAAAACAATGGGGAGCAGTAATACTATCTGCTCCCAATCACCGCCAGCCAAACCCTAGTCAACGCACACTGCCAGCCAAGAATAGGCCTCTATAGGCTCCCGTCTGACATAGTGGGTACACAAATCCTACGGGGAGCAGAAATAATATCTGCTCCCAATCACCACCAGCAAAACCCTAGTCCACAGACACTGCCAACCAAGAATAGGACTGTATAAGCTCCCGTCTGACATAGGGGGTACACAAACCAACGGGGAGCAGAAATACTTTCTGCTCCCCATCACCACCAGTCAAACCCTAGTCCACGCACACTGCCAACCAAGATTAGGCCTGTATAAGCTCCCGTCTGATATAGGGGGTGCACAAACCAACGGGGAGAAGAAATACTATCTGCTCCTCATTACCGTCAGCCAAACCCTAGTCCACGCAGACTGCCAACCTAGAATCGGCCTGTATAAGCTCCCGTCTGACATAGGGGGTACACAAACTAACGGGGAACAGAAATACTATCTGCTCCCCATCACCACCAGCCAAACCCTAGTCAACGCACACTGCCAACCAAGAATAGGCCTGTATAAGCTCCCGTCTGACATAGGCGGTACACAAACCAACGCGGAACAGAAATAATATCTGCTCCCCATCACCACCAGCCAAATCCTAGTCCACGCACACTTCCAACCAAGATTAGGCCCGTATAAGCTCCCGTCTGACATAAGGGGTACACAAACTAACGGGGAACAGAAATACTATCTGCTCCCCATCACCACCAGCCAAACCCTAGTCAACGCACACTACCAACCAAGAATAGGCCTCTATAAGCTCCCGTCTGACATAGGGGGTATACAAACCAACGGGGAGCAGAAATACTATCTGCTCCCCATCACCGCCAGCCAAACCCTAGTCAACGCACAGTGCCAACCAAGAATAGGCCTGTATAAGCTCCCGTCTGACATAGGGGGTACACAAACCAACGGGGAACAGAAATACTATCTGCTCCCCATCACCACCAGCCAAACCCTAGTCCACAGACACTGCCAACCAAGAATAGGCCTGTATAAGCTCCCGTCTGAAATAGGGGGTACACAAACCAACAGGGAGCAGAAATACTATCTGCTCCCCATCACCGCCAGCCAAACCCTAGTCAACGCACACTGCCAACGAAGAATAGGCCTGTATAAACTCCCGTCTGACATAGGGGGTACACAAGACAACGGGGAGCAGAAATACTATCTGCTCCCAATCACAGCCAGCCAAACCCTAGTCAACGCACACTGCCAACCAAGAATAGGCCTCTATAAGCTCCCGTCTGACATAGGGGGTACACAAACCAACGGGACGCAGAAATACTAACTGCTCCAAATCACCGCCAGCCAAACCCTAGACAAAGCACACTGCAAACCAAGAATAGGCCTCTATAAGCTCCCGTCTGACATAGGGGGTACACAAACCAACAGGGAGCAGAAATACCATCTGCTCCCCATCACCGCCTGCCAAATCCTAGTCAACGCACACTGCCAACCAAGAATAGGCCTGTATAAGCTCCCGTCTGACATAGGGGGTACACAAAACAATGGGGAGCAGTAATACTATCTGCTTCCAATCACCGCCAGCCAAACCCTAGTCAACACACACTGCCAACCAAGAATAGGCCTCTATAAGCTCCCGACTGACATAGGGGGTACACAAACCAACGGGGAGCAGAAATACTAACTGCTCCCAATCACCGCCAGCCAAACCCTAGTCAACGCACACTGCCAACCACGAATAGGCCTGTATAAGCTCCCGTCTGACATAGGGGGTACACAAACCAATGGGGAACAGAAATACTATCTGCTCCCCATCACCACCAGCCAAACCCTAGTCCACAGACACTGCCAACCAAGAATAGGCCTGTATAAGCTCCCGTCTGACATAGGGGGTACACAAACCAACAGGGAGGAGAAATACTATCTGCTCCCCATCACCACCAGCCAAACCCTACTCCACGTACACTGCCAGCCAAGAATAGGCCTCTATAGGCTCCCGTCTGACATAGTGGGTACACAAATCCTACGGGGAGCAGAAATAATATCTGCTCCCAATCACCACCAGCCAAACCCTATTCCACAGACACTGCCAACCAAGAATAGGACTGTATAAGCTCCCGTCTGACATAGGGGGTACACAAACCAACGGGGAGCAGAAATACTTTCTGCTCCCCATCACCACCAGTCAAACCCTAGTCCACGCACACTGACAACCAAGATTAGGCCTGTATAAGCTCCCGTCTGATATAGGGGGTGCACAAACCAACGGGGAGCAGAAATACTATCTGCTCCCCATTACCGTCAGCCAAACCCTAGTCCACGCAGACTGCCAACCTAGAATCGGCCTGTATAAGCTCCCGTCTGACATGGGGGTACACAAACCAACGGGGAGCAGAAATACTACCTGCTCCCCATCACCGCCAGCCAAACCCTAGTCAGCGCACACTGCCAACGAAGAATAGGCCTGTATAAGCTCCCGTCTGACATAGGGGTACACAAACCAACGGGGAGCAGAAATAATATCTGCTCCCAATCACCACCAGCCAATCCCTAGTCAACGCACACTGCCAACCAAGAATAGGCCTCTATAAGCTCCCGTCTGACATAGGGGGTACACAAACCAACTGGGAGCAGAAATACTATCTGCTCCCCATCACCGCCAGCCAAACCCTAGTCAATGCACACTGCCAACCAAGAATAGGCCTGTATAAGCTCCCGTCTGACATAGGGGGTACACAAACCAACAGGGAGCAGAAATAATATCTGCTCCCCATCACTGCCTGCCAAACCTTAGTCAACGCACACTGCCAACCAAGAATAGGCCTGTATAAGCTCCCGTCTGACATAGGCGGTACACAAACCAAAGCGGAACAGAAATACTATCTGCTCCCAATCACCACCAGCCAAACCCTGGTCCACAGACACTGCCAACCAAGAATAGGACTGTATAAGCTCCCGTCTAACATAGGGGGTACACAAACCAACGGGGAGCAGAAATACTATCTGCTCCCCATCACCGCCAGCCAAACCCTAGTCAACGCACACTGCCAATGAAGAATAGGCCTTTATAAGCTCCCGTCTGACATAGGGGGTACACAAACCAATAGGGAGCAGAAATACTATCTGCTCCCCATCACCGCCAGCCAAACCCTAGTCAACGCACACTGCCAACCAAGAATATGCCTGTATAAGCTCCCGTCTGACATAGGGGTAAACAAACCAACGGGGAGCAGAAATAATATCTGCTCCCCATCACTGCCTGCCAAACCCTAGTCAACGCACACTGCCAACCAAGAATAGGCCTGTATAAGCTCCCGTCTGACATAGGCGGTACACAACCCAACGCGGAACAGAAATACTATCTGCTCCCCATCACCACCAGCCAAATCCTAGTCCACAGACACTGCCAACCAAGAATAGGCCGGTATAAGCTCCCGTCTGACATAGGAGGTACACAAACGAACGGGGAGCAGAAATACTATCTGCTCCCCATCACCGCCAGCCAAACCCTAGTCAACGCACACTGCCAATGAAGAATAGGCCTTTATAAGCTCCCGTCTGACATAGGCGGTACACAAACCAACGGGGAGCAGAAACACTATCTGCTCCCCATCACCTCTAGCCAAGCCCTAGTCCACGCACACTTCCAACCAAGATTAGGCCCGTATAAGCTCCCATCTGACATAGGGGGTACACAAACTAACGGGGAACAGAAATACTATCTGCTCCCCATCACCACCAGCCAAACCCTAGTCAACGCACACTGCCAACCAAGAATAGGCCTCTATAAGCTCCCATCTGACATAGGGGGTACACTAACCAACGGGGAGCAGAAATACTATCTGTTCCCCATCACCGCCAGCCAAACCCTAGTCAACGCACAGTGCCAACCAAGAATAGGCCTGTATAAGCTCCCATCTGACATAGGGGGTACACAAACCAACGGGGAACAGAAATACTATCTGCTCCCCATCACCACCAGCCAAACCCTAGTCCACAGACACTGCCAACCAAGAATAGGCCTGTGTTGGAAACGGCCCTTTTTGCAGGGTTATCCCCAAACTTTTTGCTTCTTCCTCCTTTATTTTTTCTGACCCGTGGTTGTTGGCAATAGGACTCTGGGCACTTTACCACTGCTGATCAGTGCTAAAGTGCATATGCTCTCTGTATAAATTGTTATATTGATTGGTTATCCATGATTGGCATATTTGTTTCACCTGTTAGCCCCTAGTAAAGTGCACTGAGTGTGCCAGGGCTGGTGATTCAAATGCTACTAGTGGGCTGCAGCACTGATTGTGCCACCCACAGGAGTAGCGCTAAAATGATGTCTTAGGCCTGCTTGCAGTGCCTATGTGCAGTCCAGGACTGCCATGTCGACCTGGCCAGTGCACCCACTGACCAGGCCTTATCCTTCCCTTTCTGTACATGTCAGGCATCCCTATGGTGGACCTAGGTACCCCCCTGGGCTGGGTGCAGTGTATCTGAAAGGTAGGGCATGTACTGAGGTGTGCAACATGCCCTGGTAGTGAATTACAGCCATTTTCGTTTTTCACTGCTGAGAGGCTATCTTGCCCATAGGATAGAATGGGGGAGGCTGTTTACATGCCTATCTTCCCATAAGGGCAAGATAGAAAATCCAAGTTTGGTATCTTTGTGTTCAGAATTTAATTATACATCTTTTTAGCAAGATGGTTTTTAAATTCACTGTGTGAGAATAGCACTTTTTAGAAAGTAGCTATTCTCCTGTTTAACCTTCGTGTGTGCCTGTGTGCTGGTTGGCTGACTGGTGTCATGTGATGGGCTAGGTGGCTCCAGGAGCCTGGATGAGTCAGCAGCAGGGTGAATAGGGAGATCTGCTTTAGATGGGTGGGAGGAGTAGTCCCTGGGTTTGAATAGGGCTGCCCCTGCCAGCACAAAGCTGGCTCCACCCCCTGCTGGCCAGGCTGAGGACTCTGCCTCCGCTGGCACAAAGAAGGCTCCACCTCCTGCTGAGCGTCTAACGACCCTGCCCCTCACTCTGAAAGGAACCAGGTGCTCCAGAGCAGAGCACACCCAGGAACTGGTTTGAGCAGGGGAATCCCCCCACTGGAACAAAGAGAGACAAAGACTTGGAGGGGTATAAGAAGAGGACCCCAGACACCTAAACTTTAGATCACTTTGGAACTAAAAAGAAACCTATGCCAAGGAGAAAGCTGAAAAGGACTGATGAGGAGAAGACTGCCTGCTTGCTGTTTTGCTTTGCTGCCAAGGAGAGGGGAAGGACTTTGCTGTGTCCCCTTCTTTTGATTCTGATCTCCAAGGGCCTCGGAAGAGCTGGCTCCCTGTTAAGAAGTCCCAGGAACAAAAGGACTTCACCATCAGCTCCCCTGAAACTCTGCGGAAGGAGTTCTGACCTGCCTTGGAGTGCTTGCCCAGTCTTGGGGCCTCAGGAGGTCGTTTTTGCTGTGTTTGGGAGCTGGGAAGCAGAAGTGTGAAAAAGAGTAACTGGTACCCAACGCATCATCCGATTGCGTGTCGCAAGAACGAGAGTGCGTGGAAAATTTCATCGCGGCACCATCGCAACACGCAAGGTCCCCGCATCGCCGAGTGCGTCGAGCATCGTCCCGAAGCGTGAAGATTCCTGACATTGCGAGTGTCGTCGCAGAACCAGTTTGCGGGCCGCACCACTGCCGGTGCGTGAAAGTATCCAGTCGCTGCGTGCGTCGACGCAGAGTCCCGTTCCGTGGCGCATCGAGAGTTGTGGCGCCGGAAGTCAACGCTGCGCCGCGCATCGTGCCACATCGAAGAGTGTCGCATCGAACCTGTGCGCGAAGCTTCCCCCTAAGAAACCTACGCAACGAAAGCCAAAGTCATCGCATCCTCCCCCTACAGATCGGAGCCGGCACATCCACCTCTGCTGCGTGAAGCAGGGCTGCTGCAAAGCCTCCCCAGGATCTCAGGAGTATCGCATCGCCTTTGCCATCTTCCTTGTGATAGCTTTTGGGAACCTTATCGCAACTACAGGTACTGTTGGGCACGAGAGTGTGGCATTTTGTGCATTGAGAGTCGCATTGTGCAGGACACTGACTTTTACATCCTGGAGTACTTTCTGCAAACTCTTGAACTATCTTTGAAGTAACCTTTTTAATTGTATGTTGGTTTGTCTGTAGTATTTGTCTGTGGTGTTTTCACTGTGTTACTGTGAGTGTTGGTACAAATTCTTTACACATTGCCTTTGATAGCCTAGACTGCTCAGGCCAAGCTAACTAGAGGGTGAGCAGGGGTTATCTTAACAGTGTATCCCCCTTTCCCTGACTAGAAGCAAGGGTCCCTACTTGGACAGTGGTACCTACCCTGACAACTAGAGACCCCCAGATCTAACAGCCTGTATAAGCTCCCGTCTGAAATAGGGGGTACACAAAACAACGGGGAACAGAAATACTATCTGCTCCCAATCACCGCCAGCCAAACCCTAGTCAACGCACACTGCCAACCAAGAATAGGCCTCTATAAGCTCCCGTCTGACATAGGGGGTACACAAACCAACGGGGAGCAGAAATACTAACTGCTCCCAATCACCGCCAGCCAAACCCTAGACAAAGCACACTGCAAACCAAGAATAGGCCTCTATAAGCTCCCGTCTGACATAGGGGGTACACAAACCAACAGGATGCAGAAATTCCATCTGCTCCCCATCACCGCCTGCCAAATCCTAGTCAATGCACACTGCCAACCAAGAATAGGCCTGTATAAGCTCCCGTCTGACATAGGGGGTACACAAAACAATGGGGAGCAGATATACTATCGGCTCCCAATCACCGTCAGCCAAACCCTAGTCAACTCACACTGCCAACCAAGAATAGGCCTCTATAAGCTCCTGACTGACATAGGGGGTACACAAACCTACGGGGAGCAGAAATACTAACTGCTCCCAATCACCGCCAGCCAAACCCTAGTCAACGCACACTGCCAACCACGAATAGGCCTGTATAAGCTCCCGTCTGACATAGGGGGTACACAACAAAACGGGGAACAGAAAACTATCTGCTCCCCATCACCACCAGCCAAACCCTAGTCCACAGACACTGCCAACCAAGAATAGGCCTGTATAAGCTCCCGTCTGACATAGGGGGTACACAAACCAACAGGGAGGAGAAATACTATCTGCTCCCCATCACCACCAGCCAAACCCTACTCCACGTACACTGCCAGCCAAGAATAGGCCTCTATAGGCTCCCGTCTGACATAGTGGGTACACAAATCCTACGGGGAGCAGAAATAATATCTGCTCCCAATCACCACCAGCCAAATCCTAGTCCACAGACACTGCCAACCAAGAATAGGACTGTATAAGCTCCCGTCTGACATAGGGGGTACACAAACCAACGGGGAGCAGAAATACTTTCTGTTCCCCATCACCACCAGTCAAACCCTAGTCCACGCACACTGCCAACCAAGATTAGGCCTGTATAAGCTCCCGTCTGATATAGGGGGTGCACAAACCAACGGGGAGAAGAAATACTATCTGCTCCCCATTACCGTCAGCCAAACCCTAGTCCACGCAGACTGCCAACCTAGACTCGGCCTGTATAAGCTCCCGTCTGACATAGGGGGTACACAAACTAACGGGGAACAGAAATACTATCTGCTCCCCATCACCACCAGCCAAACCCTAGTCAACGCACACTGCCAACCAAGAATAGGCCTGTATAAGCTCCCGTCTGACATAGGCGGTACACAAACCAACGCGGAACAGAAATACTATCTGCTCCCCATCACCACCAGCCAAATCCTAGTCCACGCACACTTCCAACCAAGATTAGGCCCGTATAAGCTCCCGTCTGACATAAGGGGTACACAAACTAACGGGGAACAGAAATACTATCTGCTCCCCATCACCACCAGCCAAACCCTAGTCAACGCACACTGCCAACCAAGAATAGGCCTCTATAAGCTCCCGTCTGACATAGGGGGTACACAAACCAACGGGGAGCAGAAATACTATCTGCTCCCCATCACCGCCAGCCAATCCCTAGTCAACGCACAGTGCCAACCAAGAATAGGCCTGTATAAGCTCCCGTCTGACATAGGGGGTACACAAACCAACGGGGAACAGAAATACTATCTGCTCCCCATCACCACCAGCCAAACCCTAGTCCACAGACACTGCCAACCAAGAATAGGCCTGTGTAAGCTCCCGTCTGAAATAGGGGGTACACAAACCAACAGGGAGCAGAAATACTATCTGCTCCCCATCACCACCAGCCAAACCCTACTCCACGTACACTGCCAGCCAAGAATAGGCCTCTATAGGCTCCCGTCTGACATAGTGGGTACACAAATCCTACGGGGAGCAGAAATAATATCTGCTCCCAATCACCACCAGCCAAATCCTAGTCCACAGACACTGCCAACCAAGAATAGGACTGTATAAGCTCCCGTCTGACATAGGGGGTACACAAACCAACGGGGAGCAGAAATACTTTCTGTTCCCCATCACCACCAGTCAAACCCTAGTCCACGCACACTGCCAACCAAGATTAGGCCTGTATAAGCTCCCGTCTGATATAGGGGGTGCACAAACCAACGGGGAGAAGAAATACTATCTGCTCCCCATTACCGTCAGCCAAACCCTAGTCCACGCAGACTGCCAACCTAGACTCGGCCTGTATAAGCTCCCGTCTGACATAGGGGGTACACAAACTAACGGGGAACAGAAATACTATCTGCTCCCCATCACCACCAGCCAAACCCTAGTCAACGCACACTGCCAACCAAGAATAGGCCTGTATAAGCTCCCGTCTGACATAGGCGGTACACAAACCAACGCGGAACAGAAATACTATCTGCTCCCCATCACCACCAGCCAAATCCTAGTCCACGCACACTTCCAACCAAGATTAGGCCCGTATAAGCTCCCGTCTGACATAAGGGGTACACAAACTAACGGGGAACAGAAATACTATCTGCTCCCCATCACCACCAGCCAAACCCTAGTCAACGCACACTGCCAACCAAGAATAGGCCTCTATAAGCTCCCGTCTGACATAGGGGGTACACAAACCAACGGGGAGCAGAAATACTATCTGCTCCCCATCACCGCCAGCCAATCCCTAGTCAACGCACAGTGCCAACCAAGAATAGGCCTGTATAAGCTCCCGTCTGACATAGGGGGTACACAAACCAACGGGGAACAGAAATACTATCTGCTCCCCATCACCACCAGCCAAACCCTAGTCCACAGACACTGCCAACCAAGAATAGGCCTGTGTAAGCTCCCGTCTGAAATAGGGGGTACACAAACCAACAGGGAGCAGAAATACTATCTGCTCCCCATCACCGCCAGCCGAACCCTAGTCAACGCACACTGCCAACGAAGAATAGGCCTGTATAAACTCCCGTCTGACATAGGGGGTACACAAGACAATGGGGAGCAGAAATACTATCTGCTCCCAATCACCGCCAGCCAAACCCTAGTCAACGCACACTGCCAACCAAGAATAGGCCTCTATAAGCTCCCGTCTGACATAGGGGGTACACAAACCAACGGGGAGCAGAAATACTAACTGCTCCCAATCACCACCAGCCAAACCCTAGACAAAGCACACTGCAAACCAAGAATAGGCCTCTATAAGCTCCCGTCTGACATAGGGGGTACACAAACCAACAGGGAGCAGAAATACCATCTGCTCCCCATCACCGCCAGCCAAATCCTAGTCAACGCACACTGCCAACCAAGAATAGGCCTGTATAAGCTCCCGTCTGACATAGGGGGTACACAAAACAATGGGGAGCAGTAATACTATCTGCTCCCAATCACCGCCAGCCAAACCCTAGTCAACGCACACTGCCAACCAAGAATAGGCCTCTATAAGCTCCCGACTGACATAGGGGGTACACAAACCAACGGGGAGCAGAAATACTAACTGCTCCCAATCACCGCCAGCCAAACCCTAGTCAACGCACACTGCTAACCACGAATAGGCCTGTATAAGCTCCCGTCTGACATAGGGGGTACACAAAACAATGGGGAGCAGTAATACTATCTGCTCCCAATCACCGCCAGCCAAACCCTAGTCAACGCACACTGCCAGCCAAGAATAGGCCTCTATAGGCTCCCGTCTGACATAGTGGGTACACAAATCCTACGGGGAGCAGAAATAATATCTGCTCCCAATCACCACCAGCCAAACCCTAGTCCACAGACACTGCCAACCAAGAATAGGACTGTATAAGCTCCCGTCTGACATAGGGGGTACACAAACCAACGGGGAGCAGAAATACTTTCTGCTCCCCATCACCACCAGTCAAACCCTAGTCCACGCACACTGCCAACCAAGATTAGGCCTGTATAAGCTCCCGTCTGATATAGGGGGTGCACAAACCAACGGGGAGAAGAAATACTATCTGCTCCCCATCACCACCAGCCAAACCCTAGTCCACAGACACTGCCAACCAAGAATAGGACTGTATAAGCTCCCGTCTGACATAGGGGGTACACAAACCAACGGGGAGCAGAAATACTTTCTGCTCCCCATCACCACCAGTCAAACCCTAGTCCACGCACACTGACAACCAAGATTAGGCCTGTATAAGCTCCCGCCTGATATAGGGGCTGCACAAACCAACGGGGAGCAGAAATACTATCTGCTCCCCATTACCGTCAGCCAAACCCTAGTCCACGCAGACTGCCAACCTAGAATCGGCCTGTATAAGCTCCCGTCTGACATGGGGGTACACAAACCAACGGGGAGCAGAAATACTACCTGCTCCCCATCACCGCCAGCCAAACCCTAGTCAGCGCACACTGCCAACGAAGAATAGGCCTGTATAAGCTCCCGTCTGACATAGGGGTACACAAACCAACGGGGAGCAGAAATAATATCTGCTCCCAATCACCACCAGCCAATCCCTAGTCAACGCACACTGCCAACCAAGAATAGGCCTCTATAAGCTCCCGTCTGACATAGGGGGTACACAAACCAACTGGGAGCAGAAATACTATCTGCTCCCCATCACCGCCAGCCAAACCCTAGTCAATGCACACTGCCAACCAATAATAGGTCTGTATAAGCTCCCGTCTGACATAGGGGGTACACAAACCAACGGGGAGCAGAAATAATATCTGCTCCCCATCACTGCCTGCCAAACCCTAGTCAACGCACACTGCCAACCAAGAATAGGCCTGTATAAGCTCCCGTCTGACATAGGCGGTACACAAACCAAAGCGGAACAGAAATACTATCTGCTCCCAATCACCACCAGCCAAACCCTGGTCCACAGACACTGCCAACCAAGAATAGGACTGTATAAGCTCCCGTCTAACATAGGGGGTACACAAACCAACGGGGAGCAGAAATACTATCTGCTCCCCATCACCGCCAGCCAAACCCTAGTCAACGCACACTGCCAATGAAGAATAGGCCTTTATAAGCTCCCGTCTGACATAGGGGGTACACAAACCAATAGGGAGCAGAAATACTATCTGCTTCCCATCACCGCCAGCCAAACCCTAGTCAACGCACACGGCCAACCAAGAATATGCCTGTATAAGCTCCCGTCTGACATAGGCGGTACACAAACCAACGCGGAACAGAAATACTATCTGCTCCCCATCACCACCAGCCAAATCCTAGTCCACAGACAGTGCCAACCAAGAATAGGCCGGTATAAGCTCCCGTCTGACATAGGAGGTACACAAACGAACGGGGAGCAGAAATACTATCTGCTCCCCATCACCGCCAGCCAAACCCTAGTCAACGCACACTGCCAATGAAGAATAGGCCTTTATAAGCTCCCGTCTGACATAGGCGGTACACAAACCAACGGGGAGCAGAAACACTATCTGCTCCCCATCACCTCCAGCCAAGCCCTAGTCCACGCACACTTCCAACCAAGATTAGGCCCGTATAAGCTCCCGTCTGACATAGGGGGTACACAAACTAACGGGGAACAGAAATACTATCTGCTCCCCATCACCACCAGCCAAACCCTAGTCAACGCACACTGCCAACCAAGAATAGGCCTCTATAAGCTCCCATCTGACATAGGGGGTACACAAACCAACGGGGAGCAGAAATACTATCTGTTCCCCATCACCGCCAGCCAAACCCTAGTCAACGCACAGTGCCAACCAAGAATAGGCCTGTATAAGCTCCCGTCTGACATAGGGGGTACACAAACCAACGGGGAACAGAAATACTATCTGCTCCCCATCACCACCAGCCAAACCCTAGTCCACAGACACTGCCAACCAAGAATAGGCCTGTGTTGGAAACGGCCCTTTTTGCAGGGTTATCCCCAAACTTTTTGCTTCTTCCTCCTTTATTTTTTCTGACCCGTGGTTGTTGGCAATAGGACTCTGGGCACTTTACCACTGCTGATCAGTGCTAAAGTGCATATGCTCTCTGTATAAATTGTTATATTGATTGGTTATCCATGATTGGCATATTTGTTTCACCTGTTAGCCCCTAGTAAAGTGCACTGAGTGTGCCAGGGCTGGTGAATCAAATGCTACTAGTGGGCTGCAGCACTGATTGTGCCACCCACAGGAGTAGCGCTAAAATGATGTCTTAGGCCTGCTTGCAGTGCCTATGTGCAGTCCAGGACTGCCATGTCGACCTGGCCAGTGCACCCACTGACCAGGCCTTATCCTTCCCTTTCTGTACATGTCAGGCATCCCTATGGTGGACCTAGGTACCCCCCTGGGCTGGGTGCAGTGTATCTGAAAGGTAGGGCATGTACTGAGGTGTGCAACATGCCCTGGTAGTGAATTACAGCCATTTTCGTTTTTCACTGCTGAGAGGCTATCTTGCCCATAGGATAGAATGGGGGAGGCTGTTTACATGCCTATCTTCCCATAAGGGCAAGATAGAAAATCCAAGTTTGGTATCTTTGTGTTCAGAATTTAATTATACATCTTTTTAGCAAGATGGTTTTTAAATTCACTGTGTGAGAATAGCACTTTTTAGAAAGTAGCTATTCTCCTGTTTAACCTTTGTGTGTGCCTGTGTGCTGGTTGGCTGACTGGTGTCATGTGATGGGCTAGGTGGCTCCAGGAGCCTGGATGAGTCAGCAGCAGGGTGAATAGGGAGATCTGCTTTAGATGGGTGGGAGGAGTAGTCCCTGGGTTTGAATAGGGCTGCCCCTGCCAGCACAAAGCTGGCTCCACCCCCTGCTGGCCAGGCTGAGGACTCTGCCTCCGCTGGCACAAAGAAGGCTCCACCTCCTGCTGAGCGTCTAACGACCCTGCCCCTCACTCTGAAAGGAACCAGGTGCTCCAGAGCAGAGCACACCCAGGAACTGGTTTGAGCAGGGGAATCCCCCCACTGGAACAAAGAGAGACAAAGACTTGGAGGGGTATAAGAAGAGGACCCCAGACACCTAAACTTTAGATCACTTTGGAACTAAAAAGAAACCTATGCCAAGGAGAAAGCTGAAAAGGACTGAAGAGGAGAAGACTGCCTGCTTGCTGTTTTGCTTTGCTGCCAAGGAGAGGGGAAGGACTTTGCTGTGTCCCCTTCTTTTGATTCTGATCTCCAAGGGCCTGGGAAGAGCTGGCTCCCTGTTAAGAAGTCCCAGGAACAAAAGGACTTCACCACCAGCTCCCCTGAAACTCTGCGGAAGGAGTTCTGACCTGCCTTGGAGTGCTTGCCCAGTCTTGGGGCCTCAGGAGGTCGTTTTTGCTGTGTTTGGGAGCTGGGAAGCAGAAGTGTGAAAAAGAGTAACTGGTACCCAACGCATCATCCGATTGCGTGTCGCAAGAACGAGAGTGCGTGGAAAATTTCATCGCGGCACCATCGCAACACGCAAGGTCCCCGCATCGCCGAGTGCGTCGAGCATCGTCCCGAAGCGTGAAGATTCCTGACATTGCGAGTGTCGTCGCAGAACCAGTTTGCGGGCCGCACCACTGCCGGTGCGTGAAAGTATCCAGTCGCTGCGTGCGTCGACGCAGAGTCCCGTTCCGTGGCGCATCGAGAGTTGCGGCGCCGGAAGTCAACGCTGCGCCGCGCATCGTGCCACATCGAAGAGTGTCGCATCGAACCTGTGCGTGAAGCTTCCCTCTAAGAAACCTACGCAACGAAAGCCAAAGTCATCGCATCCTCCCCCTACAGATCGGAGCCGGCACATCCACCTCTGCTGCGTGAAGCAGGGCTGCTGCAAAGCCTCCCCAGGATCTCAGGAGTATCGCATCGCCTTTGCCATCTTCCTTGTGATAGCTTTTGGGAACCTTATCGCAACTACAGGTACTGTTGGGCACGAGAGTGTGGCATTTTGTGCATTGAGAGTCGCATTGTGCAGGACACTGACTTTTACATCCTGGAGTACTTTCTGCAAACTCTTGAACTATCTTTGAAGTAACCTTTTTAATTGTATGTTGGTTTGTCTGTAGTATTTGTCTGTGGTGTTTTCACTGTGTTACTGTGAGTGTTGGTACAAATTCTTTACACATTGCCTTTGATAGCCTAGACTGCTCAGGCCAAGCTAACTAGAGGGTGAGCAGGGGTTATCTTAACAGTGTATCCCCCTTTCCCTGACTAGAAGCAAGGGTCCCTACTTGGACAGTGGTACCTACCCTGACAACTAGAGACCCCCAGATCTAACAGCCTGTATAAGCTCCCGTCTGAAATAGGGGGTACACAAACCAACAGGGAGCAGAAATACTATCTGCTCCCCATCACCGCCAGCCAAACCCTAGTCAACGCACACTGCCAACGAAGAATAGGCCTGTATAACCTCCCGTCTGACATAGAGGGTACACAAAACAACAGGGAGCAGAAATACTATCTGCTCCCAATCACCGCCAGCCAAACCCTAGTCAACGCACACTGCCAATCAAGAATAGGCCTCTATAAGCTCCCGTCTGACATAGGGGGTACACAAACCAACAGGGAGCAGAAATACTATCTGCTCCCCATCACCGCCTGCCAAATCCTAGTCAACGCACACTGCCAACCAAGAATAGGCCTGTATAAGCTCCCGTCTGACATAAGGGGTACACAAATCAACGGGGAGCAGAAATACTATCCGCTCCTCATCACTGCCAGCCAAACCATAGTCAACGCACACTGCCAACCAAGAATAGGCCTCTATAAGCTCCCGTCTGACATAGGGGATACACAAACCAACGGGGAGCAGATATACTATCTGCTCCCCATCACCGCCAGCCAAACCCTAGTCAACGCACAGTGCCAACCAAGAATAGGCCTGTATAAGCCCCCGTCTGACATAGGGGGTACACAAACCAACGGGGAACAGAAATATTATCTGCTCCCCACCACCACCAGCCAAACCCTAGTCCACAGACACTGCCAACCAAGAATAGGCCTGTATAAGCTCCCGTCTGAAATAGGGGGTTCACAAACCAACGTGGAGCAGAAAAACTATCTGCTCTCCATCACCGCCAGCCAAACCCTAGTCAACACACACTGCCAACCAAGAATCGGCCTGTATAAGCTCCCATCTGACATAGTTGGTACACAAACCAACGGTGAGCAGAAATACTATCTGCTCCCCATCAACGCCAGCCAAACCCTAGTCAACGCACACTGCCAACGAAGAATAGGCCTGTATAAGCTCCCGTCTGACATAGGGGGTACACAAAACAACGGGGAGCAGAAATACTATCTGTTTCCAATCACCGCCAGCCAAACCCTAGTCAACACACACTGCCAACCAAGAATAGGCCTCTATAAACTCCCGTCTGACATAGGGGGTACACAAACCAACAGGGAGCAGAAATACTATCTGCTCCCAATCACCACAAACCAAACCCTAGTCCACAGACACTGCCAACCAAGAATAGGCCTGTATAAGCTCCCGTCTGACATAGGGGGTAAACAAACCAATGGGAGGCAGAAATACTTTCTGCTCCCCATCACCACCACTCAAACCCTAGTCAACGCACACTGCCAATGAAGAATAGGCCTTTATAAGCTCCCGTCTGACATAGGGGGTACACAAACCAATAGGGAGCAGAAATACTATCTGCTCCCCATCACTCCCTGCCAAACCCTAGTCAACGCACTCTGCCATCCAAGAATAGGCCTCTATAGGCTCCCGTCTGACAAAGGGGGTACACAAATCCTATGGGGAGCAGAAATAATATCTGCTCCCAATCACCACCAGCCAAACCCTAGTCCACAGACACTGCCAACCAAGAATAGGACTGTATAAGCTCCCGTCTGACATTGGGGGTACACAAACCAACGGGGAGCAGAAATACTTTCTGCTCCCTATCACCACCAGTCAAACCCTAGTCCACACACACTGCCAACCAAGATTAGGCCTGTATAAGCTCCCGTCTGATATAGGGGGTGCACAAACCAACTGGGAGCAGAAATACTATCTGCTCCCCATTACCGCCAGCCAAACCCTTGTCCACGCCGACTGGCAACCTAGAATCGGCCTGTATAACCTCCCGTCTGACATAGGGGGTACACAAACCAACGGGAAGCAGAAATACTATCTGCTCCCCATCACAGCCAGCCAAACCCTAGTCAGCGCACACTGCCAACGAAGAATAGGCCTGTATAAGCTCCCGTCTGACATAGGGGTACACAAACCAACGGGGAGCAGAAATGCTACCTGCTCCCAATCACCACCAGCCAATCCCTAGTCAACGCACACTGCCAACCAAGAATAGGCCTCTATAAGCTCCCGTCTGACATAGGGGGTACACAAACCAACGGGGAGCAGAAATACTATCTGCTCCCCATCACCGCCAGCCAAACCCTAGTCAACGCACACTGCCAATGAAGAATAGGCATTTATAAGCTCCCGTCTGACATAGGGGGTACACAAACAAACGGGGAGCAGAAATACTATCTGCTCCCAATCACCGCCAGCCAAACCCTAGACAACGCACACTGCCAACCAAGAATAGGCCTCTATAAGCTCCCGTCTGACATAGGGGGTACACAAACCAACTGGGAGCATAAATAATATCTGCTCCCCATCACTGCCTGCCAAACCCTAGTCAACTCACACTGCCAACCAAGAATAGGCCTGTATAAGCTCCCGTCTGACATAGGGGGTACACAAACCAACGGGGAACAGAAATACTATCTGCTCCCCATCACCACCAGCCAAACCCTAGTCCACAGACACTGCCAACCAAGAATAGGCCGGTATAAGCTCCCGTATGACATAGGAGGTACACAAACGAACGGGGAGCAGAAATACTATCTGCTCCCCATCACCGCCAGCCAAACCCTAGTCAACGCACACTGCCAACCAAGAATAGGCCTGTATAAGCTCCCGTCTGACATTGGGGGATACACAAACCAACGGGGAGCAGAAATACTATCTGCTCCCCATTACCGCTAGCCAAATCCTAGTACACGCAGACTGCCAACCTAGAATCGGCCTGTAGAAGCTCCCGTCTGACATAGGGGGTACACAAACCAACGGGGAGCAGAATTACTATCTGCTCCCCATCACCGCCACCCAAACCCTAGTCAACGCACACTGCCAACCAAGAATAGGCCTCTATAAGCTCCCGTCTGACACAGGGGGTACACAAACCAACGGGGAGCAGAAATACTATCTGCTCCCCATCACCGCCTGGCAAACCCTAGTCAACGCACACTGCCAACCAAGAATAGGCCTGTATAAGCTCCCGTCTGACATAGGGGGTACACAAACCAAAGGGGAACAGAAATACTATCTGCTCCCCATCACCACCAGCCAAACCCTAGTCCACAGACACTGCCAACAAAGAATAGGCCTGTATAAGCTCCCGTCTGACATAGGGGGTACACAAACCAACGGCGATCAGAAATACTATCCGCTCCCCATTACCGCCAGCCAAACCCTTGTCAACGCACACTGACAATATAGAATTGGTCTGCATAAGCTCCCATCTGACATAGGGGGTACATAAGCCAACGGGGAGCAGAAATACTATCTGCTCCCCATCACCGCCAGCCAAGCCCTAGCCCAACCACACTGCCAACCTAGAATCGGCCTGTATAAGCTCCCGTCTGACATAGGGGGCACACAAACCAACGGGGAGCAGAATTACTATCTGCTCACCATCACAACCAGCCAAACCCTAGTAAACGCACACTGCCAGCCAAGAATCAGCCTGTATAAGCTCCCATCTGACATAGGGGGTACACAAACAAACGGGTAGCAGAAATACAATCTGCTCCCCATCAACGCCAGCCAAACCTTAGTCAGTGCACACTGCCAACGAAGAATAGGCCTGTATAAGCTCCCGTCTGACATAGGGGGTACACAAACCAACGGGGAGCAGAAATACTATCTGCTCCCAATCACAGCCAGCCAATCCCTAGTCAACGCACACTGCCAACCAAGAATAGGCCTCCATAAGCTCCCATCTGACATAGAGGGTACACAAACCAACGGGGAGCAGAAATACTATCTGCTCCCCATCACCGCCTGCCAAACCCTAGTCAACACACTGCCAAACAAGAATAGGCCTCTATAAGTTCCCGTCTGACATAGGGGATACACAAACCAACGGGAGCAGAAATACTATCTGTACCCCATCACCGCCAGCCAAACCCTAGTCAACGCACACTGCCAACCAAGAATAGGCCTCCATAAGCTCCCATCTGACATAGAGGGTACACAAACCAACGGGGAGCAGAAATACTATCTGCTCCCCATCACCGCCTGCCAAACCCTAGTCAACACACTGCCAACCAAGAATAGGCCTGTATAAGCTCCCGTCTGAGGTAGGGAATACACAAACCAACGGGGAACAGAAATACTATCTGCTCCCCATCACCACCAGCCAAACGCTAGTCCGCAGACACTGCCAACAAATAATAGGCCTGTATAAGCTCCTGTCTGACATAAGTGGTACACAAATCAACGGGGAGCAGAAATACTATCCGCTCCCCATCACCGCCAGCCAAATCCTAGTCAACGCACACTGACAACTTAGAATCGGTCTGTATAAGCTCCCGTCTGACATAGGAGGTACATAAACCAACGGTGAGCAGATATACTATCTGCTCCCCATCCCCACCAACAAAGCCCTAGTCCCAGCACACTGCCAACCAAGATTAGACCTGTATAAGCTCCCGTCTGACATAGGGGGTACACAAACCAACGAGGAGCAGAACTACTATCTGCTCCCTATCACCGCCAGCCAAACCCTAGTCCACTCACACTGCCAACCTACAATCGGCCTGTATAAGCTCCCATCTGGCATAGGGGGTACACTAACCAACGGGGAGCAGAAATACTATCTGCTCCCCATCACCGCCAGACAAACCCTAGTCAACGCACACTACCAACCAAGAAAAGGCCTCTATAAGCTCCTGTCTGACATAGGGGGTACACAAACCAACGGGGAGCAGAACTACTATCTGCTCCCCATTACCGCTAGCCAAACCCTAGTACACGCAGACTGCCAACCTAGAATCGGCCTGTATAAGCTCCCGTCTGACATAGGGGGTACACAAACCAACAGGGAGCAGAAATACTATCTGCTCCCCATCACCGCCTGCCAAATCCTAGTCAACGCACACTGCCAACCAAGAATAGGCCTGTATAAGCTCCCGTCTGACATAAGGGGTACACAAATCAACGGGGAGCAGAAATACTATCCGCTCCTCATCACTGCCAGCCAAACCATAGTCAACGCACACTGCCAACCAAGAATAGGCCTCTATAAGCTCCCGTCTGACATAGGGGATACACAAACCAACGGGGAGCAGATATACTATCTGCTCCCCATCACCGCCAGCCAAACCCTAGTCAACGCACAGTGCCAACCAAGAATAGGCCTGTATAAGCCCCCGTCTGACATAGGGGGTACACAAACCTACGGGGAACAGAAATATTATCTGCTCCCCACCACCACCAGCCAAACCCTAGTCCACAGACACTGCCAACCAAGAATAGGCCTGTATAAGCTCCCGTCTGAAATAGGGGGTTCACAAACCAACGTGGAGCAGAAAAACTATCTGCTCTCCATCACCGCCAGCCAAACCCTAGTCAACACACACTGCCAACCAAGAATCGGCCTGTATAAGCTCCCATCTGACATAGTTGGTACACAAACCAACGGTGAGCAGAAATACTATCTGCTCCCCATCAACGCCAGCCAAACCCTAGTCAACGCACACTGCCAACGAAGAATAGGCCTGTATAAGCTCCCGTCTGACATAGGGGGTACACAAAACAACGGGGAGCAGAAATACTATCTGTTTCCAATCACCGCCAGCCAAACCCTAGTCAACACACACTGCCAACCAAGAATAGGCCTCTATAAACTCCCGTCTGACATAGGGGGTACACAAACCAACAGGGAGCAGAAATACTATCTGCTCCCAATCACCACAAACCAAACCCTAGTCCACAGACACTGCCAACCAAGAATAGGCCTGTATAAGCTCCCGTCTGACATAGGGGGTAAACAAACCAATGGGAGGCAGAAATACTTTCTGCTCCCCATCACCACCACTCAAACCCTAGTCAACGCACACTGCCAATGAAGAATAGGCCTTTATAAGCTCCCGTCTGACATAGGGGGTACACAAACCAATAGGGAGCAGAAATACTATCTGCTCCCCATCACCGCCAGCCAAACCCTTGTCAACGCACACTGCCAACCAAGAATAGGCCTGTATAAGCTCCCGTCTGACATAGGGGTACACAAACCAACGGGGAGCAGAAATAATATCTGCTCCCCATCACTGCCTGCCAAACCCTAGTCAACGCACTCTGCCATCCAAGAATAGGCCTCTATAGGCTCCCGTCTGACAAAGGGGGTACACAAACCAACGGGGAGCAGAAATACTATCTGCTCCCAATCACCACCAGCCAAACCCTAGTCCACAGACACTGCCAACCAAGAATAGGACTGTATAAGCTCCCGTCTGACATAGGGGGTACACAAACCAACGGGGAGCAGAAATACTTTCTGCTCCCCATCACCACCAGTCAAACCCTACTCCACACACACTGCCAACCAAGATTAGGCCTGTATAAGCTCCCGTCTGATATAGGGGGTGCACAAACCAACTGGGAGCAGAAATACTATCTGCTCCCCATTACCGCCAGCCAAACCCTTGTCCACGCAGACTGGCAACCTAGAATCGGCCTGTATAACCTCCCGTCTGACATAGGGGGTACACAAACCAACGGGAAGCAGAAATACTATCTGCTCCCCATCACCGCCAGCCAAACCCTAGTCAGCGCACACTGCCAACGAAGAATAGGCCTGTATAAGCTCCCGTCTGACATAGGGGTACACAAACCAACGGGGAGCAGAAATGCTACCTGCTCCCAATCACCACCAGCCAATCCCTAGTCAACGCACACTGCCAACCAAGAATGGGCCTCTATAAGCTCCCGTCTGACATAGGGGGTACACAAACCAACGGGGAGCAGAAATACTATCTGCTCCCCATCACCGCCAGCCAAACCCTAGTCAACGCACACTGCCAATGAAGAATAGGCCTCTATAAGCTCCCGTCTGACATAGGGGGTACACAAACAAACGGGGAGCAGAAATACTATCTGCTCCCAATCACCGCCAGCCAAACCCTAGACAACGCACACTGCCAACCAAGAATAGGCCTCTATAAGCTCCCGTCTGATTTAGGGGGTACACAAACCAACGGGGAGCAGAATTACTATCTGCTCCCCATCACCGCCAGCCAAACCCTAGTCAGCGCACACTGCCAACGAAGAATAGTCCTGTATAAGCTCCCGTCTGACATAGGAGGTACACAATCCAACGGGGAGCAGAAATACTATCTGCTCCCAATCACCGCCTGCCAATCCCTAGTCAACGCACACTGCCAACCAAGAATAGGCCTCTATAAGCTCCCATCTGACATAGGGGGTACAAAAACCAACGGGAGCAGAAATACTATCTGCTCCCCATCACCGCCAGCCAAACCCTAGTCAACGCACACTGCCAACCAAGAATAGGCCTGTATAAGCTCCCGTCTGAGATAAGAGGTACACAAACCAACGGGGAATAGAAATACTATCTGCTCCCCATCACCGCCTGCCAAACCCTAGTCAACGCACACTGACTACCAAGAATAGGCCTGTATAAGCTTCCGTCTGACATAGGGGGTACACAAACCAACGGGGAGCAGAAATACTAACTGCTCCCAATCACCGCCAGCCAAACCCTAGACAACGCACACTGCCAACCAAGAATAGACCTCTATAAGCTCCCGTCTGACATAGGGGGTACACAAACCAACGGGGAGCAGAAATACTATCTGCTCCCCATCTTCGCCTTCCAAACCCTAGTCAACGCACACTGACTACCAAGAATAGGCCTGTCTAAGCTCCCGTCTGACATAGGGGGTACACAAACCAACGGGGAGCAGAAATACTAACTGCTCCCAATCACCGCCAGCCAAACCCTAGACAACGCACACTGCCAAACAAGAATAGGCCTGTATAAGCTCCCGTCTGACATAGGGGGTACACACACCAACGGGGAACAGAAATACTATCTGCTCCCCATCACCACCAGCCAAACCCTAGTCCACAGACACTGCCAACAAAGAATAGGCCTGTATAAGCTCCCGTCTGACATAGGGGGTACACAAATCAACGGGGAGCAGAAATACTATCCGCTCCCCATCACGGCCAGTCAAACCCTAGACAACGCACACTGCAAACCAAGAATAGGCCTGTATAAGCTCCCGTCTGACAGAGGGGGTACACAAATAATCGGGGAGCAGAAATACTATCCGCTCCCCATCACTGCCAGCCAAACCCTAGCCAACCCACACTGACATCTTAGAATCAGTCTGTATAAGCTCCCGTCTGAAATAGGGGGTACATAAACCAACGGGGGCAGAAATACTATCTGCTCCCCATCACCGCCAGCCAAGCCCTAGTCCAAGCACACTTCCAACCAAGATTAGGCCTGTATAAGCTCCCATCTGACATAGGGGGTACACAAACCAACGAGAAGCAGAAATACTATCTGCTCCCCATCACCGCCAGCCAAACCCTAGTCCACTCACACTGCCAACCTAGAATCGGCCTGTATAAGCTCCCATCTTGCATAAGGGGTACATATACCAACGGGGAGCAGAAATACTATCTGCTCCCCATCACTGCCAGCCAAACCCTAGTCAACGCACACTACCAACCAAGAATAGGCCTCTATAAGCTCCCGTCTGACATAGGGGGTACACAAACCAACGGGGAGCAGAAATACTATCTGCTCCCCATCACCGCCTGCCAAACTCTAGTTAACGCACACTGCCAACCAAGAATAGGCCTCTATTAGCTACCGTTTGACATAGGGGGTACACAAACCAACGAGGAGCAGAATTACTATCTGCTCACCATCAACACCAGCCAAACCACAATAAACGCACACTGCCAACCTAGAATCAGCCTGTATAAGCTCCCATCTGACATAGGGGTACACAAAACAACGGGGTGCAGAAATACTATCTGTTCCCCATCAACGCCAGCCAAACCCTAGTCAGCGCACACTGCCAACAAAGAATAGGCCTGTATAACCTCCCGTCTGACTTAGGGTAGGGGTGGGCGGAATTTGCGGAATTAACCTTCGCAAATTATCGCGAGAATGTTTAAAATTATCGCAAACAAGCAGAAATATCGCGAAGATGCAGAAGTTTTTTTCCGGCATGTTCGCGAGATTTTCTGCATGGTTGCGGGTCGCCAACTTACCCATGTGGTTGCTTGCGGGCGCGGCCATCTTGTTTTGAGTTGTTCTCGCGGTGCATGATCGCGAGAAGAAAGACGTGATCGCGCGACGCATGACGTCACTGCGGGCGCGAACTGTCGCGAGACAGCGCAAATGGCTAAAAACAATACAACATCTCATGGAGAACGCGACCGGATCAAGAAAACTTGTCGGCGAACGCAGGGATTCAGGTAAGGCGATCGCGCGCGCGCGAGAATGTATCATTTTACAGCGCGAGCAAGAAACAAATTATCGCCAAGCTGCGGAAACCGGAATTTTTGACATTTTCGCGCTCTCCGCGGAACGCAAAAATGTCAAATTATCGCAATTTCCGCGAACGGAACGAAATTTTTGCCCAGGCCTAACTTAGGGGGTACACAAACCAACGGGGAGCAGAAATACTATCTGCTCCCAATCACCGCCAGCCAATCCCTAGTCAACGCACACTGCCAACCAAGAATAGGCCTCTATAAGCTCCCGTCTGACATAGGGGGTACACAAACCAACGGGAGCAGAAATACTATCTGCTCCCCATCACCTCCAGCCAAACCATAGTCAACGCACACTGCCAACCAAGAATAAGCCTCTATAAGCTCCCGTCTGACATAGGGGGTACACAAACCAACGGGGAGCAGAAATACTATCTGCTCCCCATCACCGCCTGCCAAACCATAGTCAACGCACACTGCCTACCAAGAATAGGCCTGTATAAGCTCCCGTCTGACATAGGGGGTACACAAACCAACGGGGAGCAGAAATACTAACTGCTCTCAATCACCGCCAGCCAAACCCTAGACAACGCACACTGCCAACCAAGAAAAGGCCTCTATAACCTCCCGTCTGACATAAGGGGTACACAAACCAACGGGGAGCAGAAATACTATCTGCTCCCCATCACCACCAGCCAAACCCTAGTCCACAGACACTGCCAACAAAGAATAGGCCTGTATAAGCTCCCGTCTGACATAAGGGGTACACAAAACAACGGGGAGCAGAAATACTATCCGCTCCCCATCACCGCCAGCCAAACCCTAGTCAGCGCACACTGACAACTTAGAATCGGTCTGTATAAGCTCCCGTCTGACATAGGGGGTACATAAACCAACGGTAGGCAGAAATACTATCTGCTCCCCATCACCACCAACAAAGCCCTAGTCCAAGCACACTGCCAACCAAGATTAGGCCTGTATAAGCTCCCGTCTGACATAGGGGGTACACAAACCAACAAGGAGCAGAAATACTATCCGCTCCCCATCACCGCCAGCCAAACCCTAGTCCACTCACACTGCCAACCTAGAATCGTCCTGTATAAGCTCCCATCTTGCATAGGGGGTACACAAACCAACCGGGAGCAGAAATACTATCTGCTCCCAATCACCGCCAGCCAATCCCTAGTCAACGCACACTGCCAACCAAGAATAGGCCTCTATAAGCTCCCGTCTGACATAGGGGGTACACAAACCAACGGGAGCAGAAATACTATCTGCTCCCCATCACCTCCAGCCAAACCCTAGTCAACGCACACTGCCAACCAAGAATAGGCCTCTATTAGCTCCCGTCTGACATAGGGGGTACACAAACCAAGGGGGAGCAGAAATACTATCTGCTCCCCATCACCGCGTGCCATACCCTAGTCAACGCACACTGCCTACCAAGAAGAAGCCTGTATAAGCTCCCGTCTGACATAGGGGGTACACAAACCAACGGGGAGCAGAAATACTATCTGCTCCCAATCACCACCAGTCAAACCCTAGTCCACAGACACTGCCAACCAAGAATAGGCCTGTATAAGCTCCCGTCTGACACAGGGGATACACAAACCAACGGGGAGCAGAAATACTTTCTGCTCCCCATCACCACCAGCCAAACCCTACTCCACGCACACTGCCAACCAAGATTAGGACTGTATAAGCTCCCGTCTGACATAGAGGGTGCACAAACCAACGGGGAGCAGAAATACTATCTGCTCCCCATTACCGCTAGCCAAACCCTAGTACACGCAGACTGCCAACCAAGAATCGGCCTGTATAAGCTCCCGTCTGACATAGGGGGTGCACAAACCAACGGGGAGCAGAATTACTATCTGCTCCCCATCACCGCCAGCCAAACCCTAGTCAGCGCACACTGCCAACGAAGAATAGTCCTGTATAAGCTCCCGTCTGACATAGGGGGTACACAAACCAACGGGGAGCAGAAATACTATCTGCTCCCAATCACCGCCTGCCAATCCCTAGTCAACGCACACTGCCAACCAAGAATAGGCCTCTATAAGCTCCCGTCTGACATAGGGGGTACAGAAACCAACGGGAGCAGAAATACTATCTGCTCCCCATCAACGCCAGCCAAACCCTAGTCAACGCACACTGCCAACCAAGAATAGGCCTCTATAAGCCCCCGTATGACATAGGGGGTGCACAAACCAACGGGGAGCAGAAATACTATCTGCTCCCCATTACCGCTAGCCAAACCCTAGTACACGCAGACTGCCAACCAAGAATCGGCCTGTATAAGCTCCCGTCTGATTTAGGGGGTACACAAACCAACGGGGAGCAGAATTACTATCTGCTCCCCATCACCGCCAGCCAAACCCTAGTCAGCGCACACTGCCAACGAAGAATAGTCCTGTATAAGCTCCCGTCTGACATAGGAGGTACACAAACCAACGGGGAGCAGAAATACTATCTGCTCCCCATCACCGCCAGCCAAACCCTAGTCAACGCACACTACCAACCAAGAATATCCCTCTATAAGCTCCCTTCTGACATAGGGGGTACACAAACAAACGGGGAGCAGAAATACTATCTGCTCCCCATCACCGCATGCCAAACTCTAGTCAACGCACACTGCCAACCAAGAATAGGCCTCTATTAGCTCCCCTTTGACGTAGGGGGTACACAAACCAACGGGGAGCTGAATTACTATCTGCTCACCATCAACGCCAGCCAAACCATAATAAACGCACACTGCCAACCTAGAATCAGCCTGTATAAGCTCCCACCTGACATAGGGGGTACACAAAACAACTGGGAGCAGAAATACTATCTGCTCCCAATCACCGCCAGCCAATCCCTAGTCAACGCACACTGCCAACCAAGAATAGGCCTCTATAAGCTCCCGTCTGACATAGGGGGTACACAAACCAACGGGAGCAGAAATACTATCTGCTCCCCATCACCTCCAGCCAAACCCTAGTCAACGTACACTGCCAACCAAGAATAGGCCTCTATTAGCTCCCGTCTGACATAGGGGGTACACAAACCAACGGGGAGCAGAAATACTATCTGCTCCCCATCACCGCGTGCCATACCCTAGTCAACGCACACTGCCTACCAAGAAGAAGCCTGTATAAGCTCCCGTCTGACATAGGGGGTACACAAACCAACGGGGAGCAGAAATACTATCTGCTCCCCATCACCGCCTGCCAAACTCTAGTTAACGCACACTGCCAACCAAGAATAGGCCTCTATTAGCTACCGTTTGACATAGGGGGTACACAAACCAACGAGGAGCAGAATTACTATCTGCTCACCATCAACACCAGCCAAACCACAATAAACGCACACTGCCAACCTAGAATCAGCCTGTATAAGCTCCCATCTGACATAGGGGTACACAAAACAACGGGGTGCAGAAATACTATCTGTTCCCCATCAACGCCAGCCAAACCCTAGTCAGCGCACACTGCCAACAAAGAATAGGCCTGTATAACCTCCCGTCTGACTTAGGGTAGGGGTGGGCGGAATTTGCGGAATTAACCTTCGCAAATTATCGCGAGAATGTTTAAAATTATCGCAAACAAGCAGAAATATCGCGAAGATGCAGAAGTTTTTTTCCGGCATGTTCGCGAGATTTTCTGCATGGTTGCGGGTCGCCAACTTACCCATGTGGTTGCTTGCGGGCGCGGCCATCTTGTTTTGAGTTGTTCTCGCGGTGCATGATCGCGAGAAGAAAGACGTGATCGCGCGACGCATGACGTCACTGCGGGCGCGAACTGTCGCGAGACAGCGCAAATGGCTAAAAACAATACAACATCTCATGGAGAACGCGACCGGATCAAGAAAACTTGTCGGCGAACGCAGGGATTCAGGTAAGGCGATCGCGCGCGCGCGAGAATGTATCATTTTACAGCGCGAGCAAGAAACAAATTATCGCCAAGCTGCGGAAACCGGAATTTTTGACATTTTCGCGCTCTCCGCGGAACGCAAAAATGTCAAATTATCGCAATTTCCGCGAACGGAACGAAATTTTTGCCCAGGCCTAACTTAGGGGGTACACAAACCAACGGGGAGCAGAAATACTATCTGCTCCCAATCACCGCCAGCCAATCCCTAGTCAACGCACACTGCCAACCAAGAATAGGCCTCTATAAGCTCCCGTCTGACATAGGGGGTACACAAACCAACGGGAGCAGAAATACTATCTGCTCCCCATCACCTCCAGCCAAACCATAGTCAACGCACACTGCCAACCAAGAATAAGCCTCTATAAGCTCCCGTCTGACATAGGGGGTACACAAACCAAAGGGGAGCAGAAATACTATCTGCTCCCCATCACCGCCTGCCAAACCATAGTCAACGCACACTGCCTACCAAGAATAGGCCTGTATAAGCTCCCGTCTGACATAGGGGGTACACAAACCAACGGGGAGCAGAAATACTAACTGCTCTCAATCACCGCCAGCCAAACCCTAGACAACGCACACTGCCAACCAAGAAAAGGCCTCTATAACCTCCCGTCTGACATAAGGGGTACACAAACCAACGGGGAGCAGAAATACTATCTGCTCCCCATCACCACCAGCCAAACCCTAGTCCACAGACACTGCCAACAAAGAATAGGCCTGTATAAGCTCCCGTCTGACATAAGGGGTACACAAAACAACGGGGAGCAGAAATACTATCCGCTCCCCATCACCGCCAGCCAAACCCTAGTCAGCGCACACTGACAACTTAGAATCGGTCTGTATAAGCTCCCGTCTGACATAGGGGGTACATAAACCAACGGTAGGCAGAAATACTATCTGCTCCCCATCACCACCAACAAAGCCCTAGTCCAAGCACACTGCCAACCAAGATTAGGCCTGTATAAGCTCCCGTCTGACATAGGGGGTACACAAACCAACAAGGAGCAGAAATACTATCTACTCCCCATCACCGCCAGCCAAACCCTAGTCCACTCACACTGCCAACCTAGAATCGGCCTGTATAAGCTCCCATCTGGCATAGGGGGTACACTAACCAACGGGGAGCAGAAATACTATCTGCTTCCCATCACCGCCAGCCAAACCCTAGTCAACGCACAATGCCAACCAAGAATAGGCCTGTATAATCTCCCGTCTGACATAGGGGGTACACACACCAATGGGGAACGGAAATACTATCTGCTCCCCATCACCACCAGCCAAACCCTAGTCCACAGACACTGCCAACAAAGAATAGGCCTGTATAAGCTCCCGTCTGACATAGGGGGTACACAAATCAACGGGGAGCAGAAATACTATCCGCTCCCCATCACCGCCAGCCAAACCCTAGTCCACTCACACTGCCAACCTAGAATCGTCCTGTATAAGCTCCCATCTTGCATAGGGGGTACACAAACCAACCGGGAGCACAAATACTATCTGCTCCCCATCACCGCCAGCCAAACCCTAGTCAACGCACACTACCAACCAAGAATATCCCTCTATAAGCTCCCTTCTGACATAGGGGGTACACAAACAAACGGGGAGCAGAAATACTATCTGCTCCCCATCACCGCATGCCAAACTCTAGTCAACGCACACTGCCAACCAAGAATAGGCCTCTATTAGCTCCCCTTTGACATAGGGGGTACACAAACCAACGGGGAGCTGAATTACTATCTGCTCACCATCAACGCCAGCCAAACCATAATAAACGCACACTGCCAACCTAGAATCAGCCTGTATAAGCTCCCACCTGACATAGGGGGTACACAAAACAACTGGGAGCAGAAATACTATCTGCTCCCAATCACCGCCAGCCAATCCCTAGTCAACGCACACTGCCAACCAAGAATAGGCCTCTATAAGCTCCCGTCTGACATAGGGGGTACACAAACCAACGGGAGCAGAAATACTATCTGCTCCCCATCACCTCCAGCCAAACCCTAGTCAACGCACACTGCCAACCAAGAATAGGCCTCTATTAGCTCCCGTCTGACATAGGGGGTACACAAACCAACAGGGAGCAGAAATACTATCTGCTCCCCATCACCGCGTGCCATACCCTAGTCAACGCACACTGCCTACCAAGAAGAAGCCTGTATAAGCTCCCGTCTGACATAGGGGGTACACAAACCAACGGGGAGCAGAAATACTATCTGCTCCCAATCACCACCAGTCAAACCCTAGTCCACAGACACTGCCAACCAAGAATAGGCCTGTATAAGCTCCCGTCTGACACAGGGGATACACAAACCAACGGGGAGCAGAAATACTTTCTGCTCCCCATCACCACCAGCCAAACCCTACTCCACGCACACTGCCAACCAAGATTAGGACTGTATAAGCTCCCGTCTGACATAGAGGGTGCACAAACCAACGGGGAGCAGAAATACTATCTGCTCCCCATTACCGCTAGCCAAACCCTAGTACACGCAGACTGCCAACCTAGAATCGGCCTGTATAAGCTCCCGTATGACATAGGGGGTGCACAAACCAACGGGGAGCAGAATTACTATCTGCTCCCCATCACCGCCAGCCAAACCCTAGTCAGCGCACACTGCCAACGAAGAATAGTCCTGTATAAGCTCCCGTCTGACATAGGGGGTACACAAACCAACGGGGAGCAGAAATACTATCTGCTCCCAATCACCGCCTGCCAATCCCTAGTCAACGCACACTGCCAACCAAGAATAGGCCTCTATAAGCTCCCGTCTGACATAGGGGGTACAGAAACCAACGGGAGCAGAAATACTATCTGCTCCCCATCAACGCCAGCCAAACCCTAGTCAACGCACACTGCCAACCAAGAATAGGCCTCTATAAGCCCCCGTATGACATAGGGGGTGCACAAACCAACGGGGAGCAGAAATACTATCTGCTCCCCATTACCGCTAGCCAAACCCTAGTACACGCAGACTGCCAACCAAGAATCGGCCTGTATAAGCTCCCGTCTGATTTAGGGGGTACACAAACCAACGGGGAGCAGAATTACTATCTGCTCCCCATCACCGCCAGCCAAACCCTAGTCAGCGCACACTGCCAACGAAGAATAGTCCTGTATAAGCTCCCGTCTGACATAGGAGGTACACAAACCAACGGGGAGCAGAAATACTATCTGCTCCCCATCACCGCCAGCCAAACCCTAGTCAACGCACACTACCAACCAAGAATATCCCTCTATAAGCTCCCTTCTGACATAGGGGGTACACAAACAAACGGGGAGCAGAAATACTATCTGCTCCCCATCACCGCATGCCAAACTCTAGTCAACGCACACTGCCAACCAAGAATAGGCCTCTATTAGCTCCCCTTTGACATAGGGGGTACACAAACCAACGGGGAGCTGAATTACTATCTGCTCACCATCAACGCCAGCCAAACCATAATAAACGCACACTGCCAACCTAGAATCAGCCTGTATAAGCTCCCACCTGACATAGGGGGTACACAAAACAACTGGGAGCAGAAATACTATCTGCTCCCAATCACCGCCAGCCAATCCCTAGTCAACGCACACTGCCAACCAAGAATAGGCCTCTATAAGCTCCCGTCTGACATAGGGGGTACACAAACCAACGGGAGCAGAAATACTATCTGCTCCCCATCACCTCCAGCCAAACCCTAGTCAACGTACACTGCCAACCAAGAATAGGCCTCTATTAGCTCCCGTCTGACATAGGGGGTACACAAACCAACGGGGAGCAGAAATACTATCTGCTCCCCATCACCGCGTGCCATACCCTAGTCAACGCACACTGCCTACCAAGAAGAAGCCTGTATAAGCTCCCGTCTGACATAGGGGGTACACAAACCAACGGGGAGCAGAAATACTATCTGCTCCCAATCACCACCAGTCAAACCCTAGTCCACAGACACTGCCAACCAAGAATAGGCCTGTATAAGCTCCCGTCTGACACAGGGGATACACAAACCAACGGGGAGCAGAAATACTTTCTGCTCCCCATCACCACCAGCCAAACCCTACTCCACGCACACTGCCAACCAAGATTAGGACTGTATAAGCTCCCGTCTGACATAGAGGGTGCACAAACCAACGGGGAGCAGAAATACTATCTGCTCCCCATTACCGCTAGCCAAACCCTAGTACACGCAGACTGCCAACCTAGAATCGGCCTGTATAAGCTCCCGTCTGACATAGGGGGTGCACAAACCAACGGGGAGCAGAATTACTATCTGCTCCCCATCACCGCCAGCCAAACCCTAGTCAGCGCACACTGCCAACGAAGAATAGTCCTGTATAAGCTCCCGTCTGACATAGGGGGTACACAAACCAACGGGGAGCAGAAATACTATCTGCTCCCAATCACCGCCTGCCAATCCCTAGTCAACGCACACTGCCAACCAAGAATAGGCCTCTATAAGCTCCCGTCTGACATAGGGGGTACAGAAACCAACGGGAGCAGAAATACTATCTGCTCCCCATCAACGCCAGCCAAACCCTAGTCAACGCACACTGCCAACCAAGAATAGGCCTCTATAAGCCCCCGTATGACATAGGGGGTGCACAAACCAACGGGGAGCAGAAATACTATCTGCTCCCCATTACCGCTAGCCAAACCCTAGTACACGCAGACTGCCAACCAAGAATCGGCCTGTATAAGCTCCCGTCTGATTTAGGGGGTACACAAACCAACGGGGAGCAGAATTACTATCTGCTCCCCATCACCGCCAGCCAAACCCTAGTCAGCACACACTGCCAACGAAGAATAGTCCTGTATAAGCTCCCGTCTGACATAGGAGGTACACAAACCAACGGGGAGCAGAAATACTATCTGCTCCCAATCACCGCCTGCCAATCCCTAGTCAACGCACACTGCCAACCAAGAATAGGCCTCTATAAGCTCCCATCTGACATAGGGGGTACAAAAACCAACGGGAGCAGAAATACTATCTGCTCCCCATCACCGCCAGCCAAACCCTAGTCAACGCACACTGCCAACCAAGAATAGGCCTGTATAAGCTCCCGTCTGACATAAGAGGTACACAAACCAACGGGGAATAGAAATACTATCTGATCCCCATCACCGCCAGCCAATCCCTAGTCAACGCACACTGCCAACCAAGAATAGGCCTCTATAAGCTCCCGTCTGACATAGGGGGTACACAAACCAATGGGAGCAGAAATACTATCTGCTCCCCATCACCTCCAGCCAAACCATAGTCAACGCACACTGCCAACCAAGAATAAGCCTCTATAAGCTCCCGTCTGACATAGGGGGTACACAAACCAACGGGGAGCAGAAATACTATCTGCTCCCCATCACCGCCTGCCAAACCCTAGTCAACGCACACTGACTACCAAGAACAGGCCTGTATAAGCTTCCATCTGACATAGGGAGTACACAAACCAACGGGGAGCAGAAATACTAACTGCTCCCAATCACCGCCAGCCAAACCCTAGACAACGCACACTGCCAACCAAGAATAGGCCTCTATAAGCTCCCGTCTGACATAGGGGGTACACAAACCAACGGGGAGCAGAAATACTATCTGCTCCCCATCACCGCCTTCCAAACCCTAGTCAACGCACACTGACTACCAAGAATAGGCCTGTATAAGCTCCCGTCTGACATAGGGGGTACACAAACCAACGGGGAGCAGAAATACTAACTGCTCCCAATCACCGCCAGCCAAACCCTAGACAACGCACACTGCCAAACAAGAATAGGCCTGTATAAGCTCCTGTCTGACATAGGGGGTACACACACCAACGGGGAACAGAAATACTATCTGCTCCCCATCACCACCAGCCAAACCCTAGTTCACAGACACTGCCAACAAAGAATAGGCCTGTATAAGCTCCCGTCTGACATAGGGGGTACACAAATCAACGGGGAGCAGAAATACTATCCGCTCCCCATCACCGCCAGCCAAACCCTAGTCCACTCACACTGCCAACCTAGAATCGTCCTGTATAAGCTGCCATCTTGCATAGGGGGTACACAAAACAACCGGGAGCAGAAATACTATCTGCTCCCCATCACCGCCAGCCAACCCCTAGTCAACGCACACTACCAACCAAGAATATTCCTCTATAAGCTCCCTTCTGACATAGGGGGTACACAAACAAACGTGGAGCAGAAATACTATCTGCTCCCCATCACCGCATGCCAAACTCTAGTCAACGCACACTGCCAACCAAGAATAGGCCTCTATTAACTCCCCTTTGACATAGGGGGTACACAAACCAACGGGGAGTTGAATTACTATCTGCTCACCATCAACGCCAGCCAAACCATAATAAACGCACACTGCCAACCTAGAATCAGCCTGTATAAGCTCCCACCTGACATAGGGGGTACACAAAACAACGGGGAGCAGAAATACTATCTGCTCCAAATCACCGCCAGCCAATCCCTAGTCAACGCACACTGCCAACCAAGAATAGGCCTGTATAAGCTCCCGTCTGACAGAGGGGGTACACAAATAATCTGGGAGTAGAAATACTATCCGCTCCCCATCACTGCCAGCCAAACCCTAGCCAACCCACACTGACATCTTAGAATCAGTCTGTATAAGCTCCCGTCTGAAATAGGGGGTACATAAACCAACGGGGGCAGAAATACTATCTGCTCCCCATCACCGCCAGCCAAGCCCTAGTCCAAGCACACTGCCAACCAAGATTAGGCCTGTATAAGCTCCCATCTGACATAGGGGGTACACAAACCAACGAGAAGCAGAAATACTATCTGCTCCCCATCACCGCCAGCCAAACCCTAGTCCACTCACACTGCCAACCTAGAATCGGCCTGTATAAGCTCCCATCTTGCATAGGGGGTACACATACCAACGGGGAGCAGAAATACTATCTGCTCCCCATCACCGCCAGCCAAACCCTAGTCAACGCACACTACCAACCAAGAATAGGCCTCTATAAGCTCCCGTCTGACATAGGGGGTACACAAACCAACGGGGAGCAGAAATACTATCTGCTCCCAATCACCGCCAGCCAATCCCTAGACAACGCACACTGCCAACCAAGAATAGGCCTCTATAAGCTCCCGTCTGACATAGGGGGTACACAAACCAACGGGAGCAGAAATACTATCTGCTCCCCATCACCTCCAGCCAAACCGTAGTCAACGCACACTGCCAACCAAGAATAAGCCTCTATAAGCTCCCGTCTGACATAGGGGGTACACAAACCAACGGGGAGAAGAAATACTATCTGCTCCCAATCACCGCCAGCCAATCCCTAGACAACGCACTCTGCCAACCAAGAATAGGCCTCTATAAGCTCCCGTCTGACATAGGGGGTACACAAACCAACGGGAGCAGAAATACTATCTGCTCCCCATCACCTCCAGCCAAACCGTAGTCAACGCACACTGCCAACCAAGAATAAGCCTCTATAAGCTCCCGTCTGACATAGGGGGTACACAAACCAACGGGGAGCAGAAATACTATCTGCTCCCCATCACCGCCTGCCAAACCCTAGTCAACGCACACTGCCTACCAAGAATAGGCCTGTATAAGCTCCCGTCTGACATAGGGGGTACACAAACCAACGGGGAGCAGAAATACTAACTGCTCTCAATCACCGCCAGCCAAACCCTAGACAACGCACACTGCCAACCAAGAAAAGGCCTCTATAACCTCCCGTCTGACATAAGGGGTACACAAACCAACGGGGAGCAGAAATACTATCTGCTCCCCATCACCGCCAGCCAAACCCTAGTCAGCGCACACTGACAACTTAGAATCGGTCTGTATAAGCTCCCGTCTGACATAGGGGGTACATAAACCAACGGTAGGCAGAAATACTATCTGCTCCCCATCACCACCAACAAAGCCCTAGTCCAAGCACACTGCCAACCAAGATTAGGCCTGTATAAGCTCCCGTCTGACATAGGGGGTACCCAAACCAACAAGGAGCAGAAATACTATCTGCTCCCCATCACCGCCAGCCAAACCCTAGTCCACTCACACTGCCAACCTAGAATCGGCCTGTATAAGCTCCCATCTGGCATAGGGGGTACACTAACCAACGGGGAGCAGAAATACTATCTGCTTCCCATCACCGCCAGCCAAACCCTAGTCAACGCACAATGCCAACCAAGAATAGGCCTGTATAAGCTCCCGTCTGACATAGGGGGTACACACACCAATGGGGAACAGAAATACTATCTGCTCCCCATCACCACCAGCCAAACCCTAGTCCACAGACACTGCCAACAAAGAATAGGCCTGTATAAGCTCCCGTCTGACATAGGGGGTACACAAATCAACGGGGAGCAGAAATACTATCCGCTCCCCATCACCGCCAGCCAAACCCTAGTCCACTCACACTGCCAACCTAGAATCGTCCTGTATAAGCTCCCATCTTGCATAGGGGGTACACAAACCAACCGGGAGCACAAATACTATCTGCTCCCCATCACCGCCAGCCAAACCCTAGTCAACGCACACTACCAACCAAGAATATCCCTCTATAAGCTCCCGTCTGACATAGGGGGTACACAAACAAACGGGGAGCAGAAATACTATCTGCTCCCCATCACCGCATGCCAAACTCTAGTCAACGCACACTGCCAACCAAGAATAGGCCTCTATTAGCTCCCCTTTGACATAGGGGGTACACAAACCAACGGGGAGCTGAATTACTATCTGCTCACCATCAACGCCAGCCAAACCATAATAAACGCACACTGCCAACCTAGAATCAGCCTGTATAAGCTCCCACCTGACATAGGGGGTACACAAAAAAACTGGGAGCAGAAATACTATCTGCTCCCAATCACCGCCAGCCAATCCCTAGTCAACGCACACTCACAACCAAGAATAGGCCTCTATAAGCTCCCGTCTGACATAGGGGGTACACAAACCAACGGGAGCAGAAATACTATTTGCTCCCCATCACCTCCAGCCAAACCCTAGTCAACACACACTGCCAACCAAGAATAGGCCTCTATTAGCTCCCGTCTGACATAGGGGGTACACAAACCAACGGGGAGCAGAAATACTATCTGCTCCCCATCACCGCGTGCCATACCCTAGTCAACGCACACTGCCTACCAAGAAGAAGCCTGTATAAGCTCCCGTCTGACATAGGGGGTACACAAACCAACGGGGAGCAGAAATACTATCTGCTCCCAATCACCACCAGCCAAACCCTAGTCCACAGACACTGCCAACCAAGAATAGGCCTGTATAAGCTCCCGTCTGACATAGGGGATACACAAACCAACGGGGAGCAGAAATACTTTCTGCTCCCCATCACCACCAGCCAAACCCTACTCCACATACACTGCCAACCAAGATTAGGACTGTATAAGCTCCCGTCTGACATAGGGGGTGCACAAACCAACGGGGAGCAGAAATACTATCTGCTCCCCATTACCGCTAGCCAAACCCTAGTACACGCAGACTGCCAACCTAGAATCGGCCTGTATAAGCTCCCGTCTGACATAGGGGGTGCACAAACCAACGGGGAGCAGAATTACTATCTGCTCCCCATCACCGCCAGCCAAACCCTAGTCAGCGCACACTGCCAACGAAGAATAGTCCTGTATAAGCTCCCGTCTGACATAGGGGGTACACAAACCAACGGGGAGCAGAAATACTATCTGCTCCCAATCACCGCCTGCCAATCCCTAGTCAACGCACACTGCCAACCAAGAATAGGCCTCTATAAGCTCCCGTCTGACATAGGGGGTACAGAAACCAACGGGAGCAGAAATACTATCTGCTCCCCATCAACGCCAGCCAAACCCTAGTCAACGCACACTGCCAACCAAGAATAGGCCTCTATAAGCCCCCGTATGACATAGGGGGTGCACAAACCAACGGGGAGCAGAAATACTATCTGCTCCCCATTACCGCTAGCCAAACCCTAGTACACGCAGACTGCCAACCTAGAATCGGCCTGTATAAGCTCCCGTCTGATTTAGTAGGTACACAAACCAACGGGGAGCAGAATTACTATCTGCTCCCCATCACCGCCAGCCAAACCCTAGTCAGCGCACACTGCCAACGAAGAATAGTCCTGTATAAGCTCCCGTCTGACATAGGGGGTACACAAACCAACGGGGAGCAGAAATACTATCTGCTCCCAATCACCGCCTGCCAATCCCTAGTCAACGCACACTGCCAACCAAGAATAGGCCTCTATAAGCTCCCATCTGACATAGGGGGTCCAAAAACCAACGGGAGCAGAAATACTATCTGCTCCCCATCACCGCCAGCCAAACCCTAGTCAACGCACACTGCCAACCAAGAATAGGCCTGTATAAGCTCCCGTCTGACATAAGAGGTACACAAACCAACGGGGAATAGAAATACTATCTGCTCCCCATCACCACCAGCCAAACCTTAGTCTACAGACACTGCCAACAAAGAATAGGCCTGTATAAGCTCCCGTCTTACATAGGGGGTACACAAACCAACGGGGATCAGAAATACTATCCGCTCCCCATTACCGCCAGCCAAACCCTAGTCAACGCACACTGACAATTTAGAATCGGTCTGTATGAGCTCCCGTCTGACATAGGGGGTACATAAGCCAACGGGGAGCAGAAATACTATCTGCTCCCCATCTCCGCCAGCCAAGCCCTAGTCCAACCACACTGCCAACCTAGAATCGGCCTGTATAAGCTCCCGTCTGACATAGGGGGCACACAAACCAACGGGGAGCAGAATTACTATCTGCTCACCATCACAACCAGCCAAACCCTAGTAAACGCACACTGCCAGCCAAGAATCAGCCTGTATAAGCTCCCATCTGACATAGGGGGTACACAAACAAACGGGGAGCAGAAATACAATCTGCTCCCCATCACCGCCAGCCAAACCTTAGACAGTGCACACTGCCAACGAAGAATAGGCCTGTATAAGCTCCCGTCTGACATAGGGGGTACACAAACCAACGGGGAGCAGAAATACTATCTGCTCCCAATCACAGCCAGCCAATCCCTAGTCAACGCACACTGCCAAATAAGAATAGGCCTCTATAAGCTCCCGTCTGACATAGGGGATACACAAACCAACGAGAGCAGAAATACTATCTGTACCCCATCACCGCCAGCCAAACCCTAGTCAACGCACACTGCCAACCAAGAATAGGCCTCTATAAGCTCCCATCTGCAATAGAGGGTACACAAACCAACGGGGAGCAGATATACTATCTGCTCCCCATCACCGCCTGCAAAACCCTAGTCAACACACACTGCCAACCAAGAATAGGCCTGTATAAGCTCCCGTCTGAGGTAGGGGATACACAAACCAACGGGGAACAGAAATACTATCTGCTCCCCATCACCACCAGCCAAACCCTAGTCCACAGACACTGCCAACAAAGAATAGGCCTGTATAAGCTCCCGTTTGACATAAGGGGTACACAAATCAACAGGGAGCAGAAATACTATCTGCTCCCCATCACCGCCAGACAAACCCTAGTCTACTCACACTGCCAACCTAGAATCGGCCTGTATAAGCTCCCATCTGGCATAGGGGGTACACTAACCAACGGGGAGCAGAAATACTATCTGCTCCCCATCACCGCCAGCCAAACCCCAGTCAACGCACACTACCAACCAAGAATAGGCCTCTATAAGCTCCCGTCTGACATATGGGGTACACAAACCAACGGGGAACAGAAATACTATCTGCTCTCCATCACCGCCTGCCAAACTCTAGTCAACGCACACTGCCAACCAAGAATAGGCCTCTATTATCTCCCGTTTGACATAGGGGTACACAAACCAACGGGGAGCAGAATTACTATCTGCTCAGCATCAATATCAGCCAAACCATAATAAACGCACACTGCCAACCTAGAATCAGCCTGTATAAGCTCCCATCTGACATAGGGGGTACACAAAACAACGGGGAGCAGAAATACTATCTGCTCCCCATCAATGCCAGCCAAACCCTAGTCAGCGCACACTGCCAACGAAGAATAGGCCTGTATAACCTCCCGTCTGACATAGGGGGTGCACAAACCAACGGGGAGCAGAAATACTATCTGCTCCAAATCACCGCCAGCCAAACCCTAGTCAACGCACACTGCCAACCAAGAATAGGCCTGTATAAGCTCCTGTCTGACATAGGGGATACACAAACCAACTGGGAGAAGAAATACTATCTGCTCCCCATCACCGCCAGCCAAACCCTAGTCAACGCACACTGCCAACCAAGAATAGGCCTGTATAAGCTCCCTTCTGACATAAGGGGTACCCAAACCAACGGGGAGTAGAAATACTATCTGCTCCCCATCCCCGCCACCCAAACCCTTGTCAAAGCACACTGCTAACCAAGAATAGGCCTCTATTAGCTACTGTTTGACATAGGGGGTACACAAACCAATGGGGAGCAGAATTACTATCTGCTCACCATCAACACCAGCCAAACCATAATAAACGCACACTGCCAACCTAGAATCAGCCTGTATAAGCTCCCATCTGACATAGTTGGTACACAAACCAACGGTGAGCAGAAATACTATCTGTTCCCCATCAACGCCAGCCAAACCCTAGTCAGCGCACACTGCCAACGAAGAATAGGCCTGTATAACCTCCTGTCTCACTTAGGGGGTACACAAACCAACGGGGAGCAGAAATACTATCTGCTCCCAATCACCGCCAGCCAATCCCTAGTCAACGCACACTGCCTACCAAGAATAGGCCTGTATAAGCTCCCGTCTGACATAGGGGGTACACAAACCAACGGGGAACAGAAATACTAACTGCTCCCAATCACCGCCAGCCAAACCCTAGACAACGCACACTGCCAACCAAGAAAAGGCCTCTATAAGCTCCCGTCTGACATAGGGGGTACACAAACCAACGGGGAGCAGAAATACTTTCTGCTCCCCATCCCCGCCAGCCAATCCCTAGTCAACGCACACTGCCAACCAAGAATAGGCCTCTATAAGCTCCCGTCTGACGTAGGGGGTACACAAACCAACGGGAGGAGAAATACTATCTGCTCCCCATCACCTCCGGCCAAACCCTAGTCAACGCACACTGCCAACCAAGAATAGGCCTCTATAAGCTCCCGTCTGACATAGGGGGTACACAAACCAACGGGGAGCAGAAATACTATCTTCTCCCCATCACCGCCTGCCATACCCTAGTCAATGCACACTGCCTACCAAGAATAGGCCTGTATAAGCTCCCGTCTGACATAGGGGGTACACAAACTAACGGGGAGCAGAAATACTATCTGCGCCCATTCACCACCAGCCAAACCCTAGTCCACAGACACTGCCAACCAAGAATAGGCCTGTATAAGCTCCCGTCTGACATAGGGGATACATAAACCAAAGGCGAGCAGAAATACTTTCTGCTCCCCATCACCACCAGCCAAACCCTACTCCACGCACACTGCCAACCAAGATTAGGCCTGTATAAGCTCCTGTCTGACATAGGGGGTGCACAAACCAACGGGGAGCAGAAATACTATCTGCTCCCCATTACCGCTAGCCAAACCCTAGTACACGCAGACTGCCAACCTAGAATCGGCCTGTATAAGCTCCCGTCTGACATAGGGGGTACACAAACCAACGGGGAGCAGAACTACTATCTGCTCCCCATCACCGCCAGCCAAACCCTAGTCAGCGCACACTGCCAAAGAAAAATAGTCCTGTATAAGCTCCCGTCTGACATAGGGGGTACACAAACCAACAGGGAGCAGAAATACTATCTGCTCCCAATCATCGCCTGCCAATCCCTAGTCAACGCACACTGCCAACCAAGAATAGGCCTCTATAAGCTCCCGTCTGACATAGGGTGTACACAAACCAACGGGAGCAGAAATACTATCTGCTCCCTATCACGGCCAGCCAAACCCTAGTCAACGCACACTGCCAACCAAGAATAGGCCTGTATAAGCTCCCGTCTGACATAGGGGGTACACAAACCAACGGGGAGCAGAAATACTATCTGCTCCCAATCACAGCCAGCCAAACCTTAGTCAGTGCACACTGCCAACGAAGAATAGGCCTGTATAAGCTCCCGTCTGACATAGGGGGTACACAAACCAACGGGGAGCAGAAATACTATCTGCTCCCAATCACAGCCAGCCAATCCCTAGTCAACTCACACTGCCAAATAAGAATAGGCCTCTATAAGCTCCCATCTGACATAGGGGATACACAAACCAACGGGAGCAGAAATATTATCTATACCCCATCACCGCCAGCCAAACCCTAGTCAACGCACACTGCCAACCAAGAATAGGCCTCTATAAGCTCCCATCTGACATAGAGGGTACACAAACCAACGGGGAGCAGATATACTATCTGCTCCCCATCACCGCCTGCCAAACCCTAGTCAACACACACTGCCAACCAAGAATAGGCCTGTATAAGCTCCCGTCTGAGGTAGGGGATACACAAACCAACGGGGAACAGAAATACTATCTGCTCCCCATCACCACCAGCCAAACCCTAGTCCACAGACACTGCCAACAAAGAATAGGCCTGTATAAGCTCCCGTCTGACATAAGCGGTACACAAATCAACGGGGAGCAGAAATACTATCCGCTCCCCATCACCGCCAGCCAAGCCCTAGTCAACGCACACTGACAACTTAGAATCGGTCTGTATAAGCTCCCGTCTGACATAGGGGGTACATAAACCAACGGTGAGCAGAAATACTATCTGCTCCCCATCACCACCAACAAAGCCCTAGTCCAAGCACACTGCCAACCAAGATTAGGCCTGTATAAGCTCCCGTCTGACATAGGGGGTACACAAACCAACAAGGAGCAGAAATACTATCTGCTCCTCATCACCGCCAGCCAAACCCTAGTCCACTCACACTGCCAACCTAGAATCGGCCTGTATAAGCTCCCATCTGGCATAGGGGGTACACTAACCAACGGGGAGCAGAAATACTCTCTGCTTCCCATCACCGCCAGCCAAACCCTACTCAACGCACACTACCAACCAAGAATAGGCCTCTATAAGCTCCCGTCTGACATAGGGGGTACACAAACCAACGGGGAGCAGAAATACTATCTGCTCCCCATCACCGCCTGCCAAACTCTAGTCAACGCACACTGCCAACCAAGAATAGGCCTCTATTAGCTCTCGTTTGACGTAGGGGTACACAAACCAACGGGGAGCAGAATTACTATCTGCTCACCATCAATACCAGCCAAACCATAATGAACGTACACTGCCAACCTAGAATCAGCCTGTATAAGCTCCCATCTGACATAGGGGGTACACAAAACAACGGGAAGCAGAAATACTATCTGCTCCCCATCAACGCCGGCCAAACCCTAGTCAGCGCACACTGCCAACGAACAATAGGCCTGTATAACCTCCCGTCTGACATAGGGGGTGCACAAACCAACGGGGAGCAGAAATACTATCTGCTCCCCATCACGGCCAGCCAATCCCTAGTCAATGCACACTGCCAACCAAGAATCAGCCTGTATAAGCTCCCGTCTGACATAGGGGGTACACACACCAACGGGGAACAGAAATACTATCTGCTCCCCATCACCACCAGCCAAACCCTAGTCCACAGACACTGCCAACAAAGAATAGGCCTGTATAAGCTCCCGTCTGACATAGGGGGTACACAAATCAACGGGGAGCAGAAATACTATCCGCTCCCTGTCACCGCCAGCCAAACCCTAGTCCACTCACACTGCCAACCTAGAATCGTCCTGTATAAGCTCCCATCTTGCATAGGGGGTACACAAACCAACCGGGAGCAGAAATACTATCTGCTCCCCATCACCGCCAGCCAAACCCTAATCAACGCACACTACCAACCAAGAATATTCCTCTATAAGCTCCCTTCTGACATAGGGGGTACACAAACAAATGGGGAGCAGAAATACTATCTGCTCCCCATCACCGCATGCCAAACTCTAGTCAACGCACACTGCCAACCAAGAATAGGCCTCTATTAGCTCCCCTTTGACATAGGGGGTACACAAACCAACGGGGAGCTAAATCACTATCTGCTCACCATCAACGCCAGCCAAACCATAATAAACGCACACTGCCAACCTAGAATCAGCCTGTATAAGCTCCCACCTGACATAGGGGGTACACAAAATAACGGGGAGCAGAATTACTATCTGCTCCCAATTACCGCCAGCCAATCCCTAGTCAACGCACACTGCCAACCAAGAATAGGCCTCTATAAGCTCCCGTCTGACATAGGGGGTACACAAACCAACGGGGAGCAGAAATACTATCTTCTCCCCATCACCGCCTGCCATACCTTAGTCAACGCACACTGCCTACCAAGAATAGGCCTGTATAAGCTCCCGTCTGACATAGGGGGTACACAAACCAACGGGAGCAGAAATACTATCTGCTCCCCATCACCGCCAGCCACACCCTGGTCAACGCACACTGCCAACCAAGAATAGGCCTCTATAAGCTCCCGTCTGACATAGGGGGTACACAAACCAACGGGGAGCAGAATTACTATCTGCTCCCCATCACCGCCAGCCAAACCCTAGTCAGCGCACACTGCCAAAGAAAAATAGTCCTGTATAAGCTCCCGTCTGACATAGGGGGTACACAAACCAACGGGGAGCAGAAATACTATCTGCTCTTAATCACCGCCTGCCAATCCCTAGTCAATGCACACTGCCAACAAAGAATAGGCCTCTATAAGCTCCCGTCTGACATAGGGGGTACACAAACCAATGGGAGCAGAAATACTATCTGCTCCCCATCACCGCCAGCCACACCCTGGTCAACGCACACTGCCAACCAAGAATAGGCCTCTATAAGCTCCCGTCTGACATAGGGGGTACACAAACCAACGGGGAGCAGAAATACTATCTGCTCCCCATCACCGCCTGGCAAACCCTAGTCAACGCACACTGCCAACCAAGAATAGGCCTGTATAAGCTCCCGTCTGACATAAGAGGTACACAAACCAACGGGGAACAGAAATACTATCTGCTCCCCATCACCACCAGCCAAACCCTAGTCTACAGACACTGCCAACAAAGCATAGGCCTGTATAAGCTCCCGTCTGACATAGGGGGTACACAAACCAACGGGGATCAGAAATACTATCCGCTCCCGATTACCGCCAGCCAAACCCTAGTCAACACACACTGACAATTTGAATCGGTCTGTATAAGCTCCCGTCTGACATAGGGGGTACATAAGCCAACGGGGTGCAGAAATACTATCTGCTCCCCATCACCGCCAGCCAAGCCCTAGTCCAACCACACTGCCAATCTAGAATCGGCCTGTATAAGCTCCCGTCTGACATAGGGGGCACACAAACCAACGGGGAGTAGAATTACTATCTGCTCACTATCACAACCAGCCAAACCCTAGTAAACGCACACTGCCAGCCAAGAATCAGCCTGTATAAGCTCCCATCTGACATAGGGGGTACACAAACAAACGGGGAGCAGAAATACAATCTGCTCCCCATCACCGCCAGCCAAGCCTTAGTCAGTGCACACTGCCAAATAAGAATAGGCCTCTGTAAGCTCCCGTCTGACATAGGGGATACACAAACCAACGGGAGCAGAAATACTATCTGTACCCCATCACCGCCAGCCAAACCCTAGTCAAGGCACACTGCCAACCAAGAATAGGCCTCTATAAGCTCCCATCTGACATAGAGGGTACACAAACCAACGGGGAGCAGATATACTATCTGCTCCCCATCACCGCCTGCCAAAGCCTAGTCAACACACACTGCCAACCAAGAATAGGCCTGTATAAGCTCCCGTGTGAGGTAGGGGATACACAAACCAACTTGGAACAGAAATACTATCTGCTCCCCATCACCACCAGCCAAACCCTAGTCCACAGACACTGCCAACAAAGAATAGGCCTGTATAAGCTCCCGTCTGACATAAGGGGTACAAAAATCAATGGGGAGCAGAAATACTATCCGCTCCCCATCACCGCCCGCCAAACCCTAGTCAATGCACACTGACAACTTAGAATCGGTCTGTATAAGCTCCCATCTGGCATAGGGGGTACACTAACCAACGGGGAGCAGAACTTAACATCTTTTGGATAGCCTCGCATTCACTGCCATTTCGCTGCAGCTCGCTGCTGTAAATACTTTTAAATAACGTCCCGTTTTGTCTTTTATTTTAATTCAGTTACTCGGTTTTCCCCTGGTTTTAAAATTCAGCCACTCGCACACCCGCATTGCTGCCACCTTACCTCCACCTAATTTTGGATAAAGCACCGCGTTTTAGCGGGTCCCTGCCCACTGTCTCGTTCTGGTGGCCATCTTGGGAGGGGGATATTGCAGGAGGCGTAGGTAGCGCTCTAGTCTCCCTAGTGTCCCGCGCTCGACGAGTATAAAGTCAGGCAAATTCCAGGTGAGCACCCTTAACATCTTTTGGATAGCCTCGCATTCACTGCCATTTCGCTGCAGCTCGCTGCTGTAAATACTTTTAAATAACGTCCCGTTTTGTCTTTTATTTTAATTCAGTTACTTGGTTTTCCCCTGGTTTTAAAATTCAGCCACTCGCACACCCGCATTGCTGCCACCTTACCTCCACCTAATTTTGGATAAAGCACCGCGTTTTAGCGGGTCCCTGCCCACTGTCTCGTTCTGGTGGCCATCTTGGGAGGGGGATATTGCAGGAGGCGTAGGTAGCGCTCTAGTCTCCCTAGTGTCCCGCGCTCGACGAGCATAAAGCCAGCCATGTTGACGCGCAGCGTCATCACGCAGCGTCATCACCGGAATTTCGCCGGAGTTTCGCCAGAGTCAAGCCCGTCTGTGCCCGTCCGGGCCCAGACGGGCCCAGGGCCTGTCATTATACCCGACCCTGTGGCTCCATTTACCACCTGGCTGCGATATGGGAGGGACGCCTTATTGGCTTTGCGGCCGCCCCACCCCATTAGTTGTAGCTTTGCTCAGATGGGAACTATTCCGTTTTTACCGTGTAGAGCCTGTCCCACCGGCCACAATTCAGTGGCGGTGAAATCTGTTATTTCCATGGCTTTACTAAATTGCCGGTCCTTGCCAAGCCATGCCATTGAAATTAACTCTCTTATCTTAGACCACGAGTTGGATGTACTGTATCTTACTGAGACGTGGCTCGCCCCCAGCTCTGGTCCTGATATGGTCAGAGCACTCCCCCCGGGCTTTCACATAGCCCATCTTGATAGACCTAAAGGGAGGGGAGGAGGAATTGCAGTCCTCTATAGAGACACGTTTGCTTGTAAGATTCAGAATGGAGGGGTGACTGATTGTGAGAGCTTACAGTTCTCCCTTCGGGTGTCACCTACTGTGTCTTTGGTTGGTTTGTTGATTTACCGCCCCCCTGGACCTTTGGGTAGCTTCCATAATTCCCTTCTTGAAACTACTGCACTCCTTGCCTCTTCGACTGCCAACTTTGTCGTCCTCGGGGATTTTAATATCCATTTCGAGGACCCCACTAATGCCGCGGGAGTCGATTTGCTTGACGACCTTAAATCGTTCGGAATTAATCTGGCCAACTCAGGCAGGACTCATGAGAAGGGCCATCTGCTTGATCCTATATTTTCCAACTTGGACCATCTTACTTCATCTTCTGCTCTTGCCCTGCCTTGGACAGACCACTTTTTGGTGTCCGCTATATGGCAATCCGATAGTCCAACTGCAGTGGTTTCACGGGTACACACCCTAGAGAGAGCCTGGTCGAGGCTCCCAGTTGACACCTGGATGCTGCATTTGGAGGCCACGCAGCCCTCCCTGGGATCTAACCCTATAGATGCTGACGCAAACCTTCATACCTGGCTCGTGGATTCCCTGGATACTCTCCTACCTAAAAAGATACAACTCACGAGGGGGAAGAGAACGGGCTCTGCACCCTGGTACTCACCTGAACTGAGAACCCTGAGGAAGGGATGCAAGAGACTAGAGCGGTCCTGGAGGAGAGACTGGAGTGAGTCGAGTCGCAAAGAATATCGTGCGGCCCTGAGCAGGTATAAATCCGCTATCCGGGTGGCAAAATCAGGATTCTTTGAAGAGCGTATAGGCTCGGCGGCCAACTCTTCTAAAGAATCATTCAGGGTTATTAAGGAGCTATTGAATGCCCCCGACCCTCCGGTTCGCCACGAGGACCCTCGTAAAAAATGTACAGAACTAGCCTCGTTTTTCAAAAATAAAATTGACAACATTTTGGCCTCCCTTCCTCGGCCAGGTGAGGTCTTGTCCTTGGAGGACAGTCCCACCTCCCAACGTAAGTCGCAATCGGTGGAGCTGGCCTCCTTTGGTCCGGTCACTAAGGAGGAAGTTTTGGCGGTTCTGGGGTCTATGAAGAGCGGCTCCCCGAAAGACCCAGTACCGATTAAATATCTCAAACAGGTGTCATCTATAATTGGTGGCCCTGTGACGGACCTGATAAATCTGTCTCTCGCCCAGGGGGTAGTTCCCCCTAGTTGGAAAGGCGCGGTGGTCAAGGCCCTTTTGAAAAAACCTAACCTTGATCCCGCTGACCTCGCTAACTTTCGGCCTATCTCCTTGCTGCCGGGTATCAGTAAGGTGGCTGAGAAGCTGGTGAACAGCCGCCTTTCGGACTTTCTGGAAATCAATTCCCTTCTGGGCGATTCCCAAACGGGTTTTCGCCCTGGTCAGGGGACTGACACCGCCTTGCTGGCGGTCGTGGAGAATGCGAGAAGCATGCTGGACTCGGGAGGTTCAGTGGCAGTGATCCTCCTGGATCTCAGCGCTGCTTTTGACACCGTGGACCATCAGGTGCTTCTCCAACGGCTCTCTGGGGTGGGGATAACGGGTTTGGCCCTCAAATGGTTCGCCTCCTTCTTGGAAGGTCGCTCATTTGAGGTATGGGAAGGCCAGGAAAAATCATCTTCATCCCCTCTCCAGTGTGGTGTGCCACAGGGCTCCTCATTGAGCCCTACCTTATTTAACATTTACATGGCCCCCCTGGAGAGTGTGGTACTGCCGCTGGGTTTTAAAATCATCAGTTATGCTGATGATACTCAGCTGGTGGTTGGCCTTCCCCAGTCGACACACCATCCCGACCGGCTGCACACGTGTCTTGAAAAGATCTACACTTGGATGTGCAGCTCAGCCCTAAAGTTAAATGGCTCCAAGACGGAATTGATGCTGCTGGGGAACTCTTCTCCATCTCTGTCCCCCAGCAGCTGGCCAGACTGTCTGGGACCGGTACCTTCCCCCAAGCGGGAGATTAAGAGCCTGGGGGTATGGCTGGAGCAGGACCTATCTTTTAAAGCCCATGCCAAAAAGACTGCTGGCGTGTGCTTTGGCCTGCTCCGCTCAGCTCAGAAGATTCTGCCTCTACTCCCAGTAGCCACCCGCAGGCTTCTCATCCAGGGACTTATCATCTCGCGGCTGGACTTCAGCAATGCGCTTTTCCTGGGTGCTCCCGAAGCTACCCTGAATAAACTGCAGCAAGTGCAGAATGCGGCTGCTAGGCTTCTGACGGGTCTCCCTAGGTGCCAATCTGCCCGCCCGGCCTTGAGAGCATTGCACTGGCTCCCGGTGAGGGACAGGGTGAAATTTAAATCACTTTGCATTGCCCACAAAGTTCTGCATGGGGTGGGTCCACCCATTTTGGAGGAAATGGTCCAGCCTTACAAGGCCTCTCGTTCTCTCCGCTCTGACCATCAGCATCTCCTTCAGGTCAGCAGGGTGAAAAAGGCAAGAACTGGTGGCAGAAGGTTCTCTATAAATGTGGCCTCCCTGTGGAATTCATTGCCCCTACAACTGCGCGCGGAAGCCAGTATTTTTCGTTTCCGTAAACTTTTAAAAACTTTTCTGTTCCCCGTGTAGGCCCTGTTTTTTGCAGTAGTGGCTTGTGCCGTCAAGCGCTGGGATGCCTATTTGGTAACCAGGCGCTATACAAAACTCAGAATAATAATAATAATAATAATAAATACTATCTGCTTCCCATCACCGCCAGCCAAACCCTAGTCAACGCACACTACCAACCAAGAATAGGCCTCTATAAGCTCCCGTCTGACATAGGGGGTACACAAACCAACGAGGAGCAGAAATACTATCTGCTCACCATCAACACCAGCCAAACCATAATAAACGCACACTGCCAACCTAGAATCAGCCTGTATAAGCTCCCATCTGACATAGTTGGTACACAAACCAACGGTGAGCAGAAATACTATCTGTTCCCCATCAACGCCAGCCAAACCCTAGTCCACAGACACTGCCAACAAAGAATAGGCCTGTATAAGCTCCCGTCTGACATAGGGGGTACACAAATCAACGGGGAGCAGAAATACTATCCGCTCCCTATCACCGCCAGCCAAACCCTAGTCCACTCACACTGCCAATCTAGAATCGTCCTGTATAAGCTCCCATCTTGCATAGGGGGTACACACACCAACCGGGAGCAGAAATACTATCTGCTCCCCATCACCGCCAGCCAAACCCTAGTCAACGCACACTACCAACCAAGAATATTCCTCTATAAGCTCCCTTCTGACATAGGGGGTACACAAACAAACGGGGAGCAGAAATACTATCTGCTCCCCATCACCGCATGCCAAACTCTAGTCAATGCACACTGCCAACCAAGAATAGGCCTCTATTAGCTCCCCTTTGACATAGGGGGTACACAAACCAACGGGGAGCTGAATTACTATCTGCTCACCATCAACGCCAGTTAAACCATAATAAACGCACACTGCCAACCTAGAATCAGCCTGTATAAGCTCCCACCTGACATAGGGGGTACACAAAATAACGGGGAGCAGAAATACTATCTGCTCCCAATCACCGCCAGAAAATCCCCAGTCAACGCACACTGCCAACCAAGAATAGGCCTCTATAAGCTCCCGTATGACATAAGGGGTACACAAACAAACGGGAGCAGAAATACTATCTGCTCCCCATCACCTCCAGGCAAACCCGAGTCAACGCACACTGCCAACCAAGAATAGGCCTCTATAAGCTCCCGTCTGACATAGGGGGTACACAAACCAACGGGGAGCAGAAATACTATCTTCTCCCCATCACCGCCTGCCATACCTTAGTCAACGCACACTGCCTACCAAGAATAGGCCTGTATAAGCTCCCGTCTGACATAGGGGATACACAAACCAACGGGGAGCAGAAATACTTTCTGCTCCCCATCACCACCAGCCAAACCCTACTCTACGCACACTGCCAACCAAGATTAGGCCTATATAAGCTCCGGTCTGACATAGGGGGTGCACAAACCAACGGGGAGCAGAAATACTATCTGCTCCCCATTACCGCTAGCCAAACCCTAGTACACGCAGACTCCCAACCTAGAATCGGCCTGTATAAGCTCCCGTCTGACATAGGGGGTACACAAACCAACGGGGAGCCGAATTACCATCTGCTCCCCATCACCGCCAGCCAAACCCTAGTCAGAGCACACTGAAAAAGAAAAATAGTCCTGTATAAGCTCCCGTCTGACATAGGGGGTACACAAACCAACGGGGAGCAGAAATACTATCTGCTCCCAATCACCGCCTGCCAATCCCTAGTCAACGCACACTGCCAACCAAGAATAGGGCTCTGTAAGCTCCCGTCTGAAATAGGGGGTACACAATCCAACGGGAGCAGAAATACTATCTGCTCCCCATCACCGCTAGCCACACCCTGGTCAACGTACACTGCCAACCAAGAATAGGCCTCTATAAGCTCCAGTCTGACACAGGGGGTACACAAACCAACGGGGAGCAGAAATACTATCTGCTCCCAATCACCGCCTGCCAATCCCTAGTCAACGCACACTGCCAACCAAGAATAGGCCTCTATAAGCTACCGTCTGACATAGGGGGTACACAATCCAACGGGAGCAGAAATACTATCTGCTCCCCATCACCGCCATCCACACCCTGGTCAACGCACACTGCCAACCAAGAATAGGCCTCTATAAGCTCCCGTCTGACATAGGGGGTACACAAATCAACGGGGAGCAGAAATACTATCCGCTCCCTATCACCGCCAGCCAAACCCTAGTCCACTCACACTGCCAACCTAGAATCGTCCTGTATAAGCTCCCATCGTGCATAGGGGGTACACACACCAACCGGGAGCAGAAATACTATCTGCTCCCCATCACCGCCAGCCAAACCCTAGTCAACGCACACTACCAACCAAGAATATTCCTCTATAAGCTCCCTTCTGACATAGGGGGTACACAAACAAACGGGGAGCAGAAATACTATCTGCTCCCCATCACCGCATGCCAAACTCTAGTCAACCCACACTGCCAACCAAGAATAGGCCTCTATTAGCTCCCCTTTGACATAGGGGGTACACAAACCAACGGGGAGCTGAATTACTATCTGCTCACCATCAACGCCAGCCAAACCATAATAACGCACACTGCCAACCTAGAATCAGCCTGTATAAGCTCCCACCTGACATAGGGGGTACACAAAATAACGGGGAGCAGAAATACTATCTGCTCCCAATCACCGCCAGAAAATCCCTAGTCAACGCACACTGCCAACCAAGAATAGGCCTCTATAAGCTCCCGTCTGACATAGGGGGTACACAAACCAACGGGAGCAGAAATACTATCTGCTCCCCATCACCTCCAGCCAAACCCTAGTCAAGGCACACTGACAACTTAGAATCGGTCTGTATAAGCTCCCGTCTGACATAGGGGGTACATAAACCAACGGTGAGCAGAAATACTATCTGCTCCCCATCACCACCAACAAAGCCCTAGTCCAAGCACACTGCCAACCAAGATTAGGCCTGTATAAGCTCCCGTCTGACATAGGGGGTACACAAACCAACAAGGAGCAGAAATACTATCTGCTCCCCATCACCGCCAGCCAAACCCTAGTCCACTCACACTGCCAACCTAGAATCGGCCTGTATAAGCTCCCATCTGGCATAGGGGGTACACTAACCAACGGGGAGCAGAAATACTATCTGCTTCCCATCACCGCCTGCCAAACTCTAGTCAACGCACACTGCCAACCAAGAATAGGCCTCTATTAGCTCTCGTTTGACGTAGGGGGTACACAAACCAACGGGGAGCAGAAATACTATCTGCTCACCATCAATACCAGCCAAACCATAATGAACGCACACTGCCAACCTAGAATCAGCCTGTATAAGCTCCCATCTGACATAGGGGGTACACAAAACAACGGGAAGCAGAAATACTATCTGCTCCCCATCAACGCCAGCCAAACCCTAGTCAGCGCACACTGCCAACGAACAATAGGCCTGTATAACCTCCCGTCTGACATAGGGGGTGCACAAACCAACGGGGAGCAGAAATACTATCTGCTCCCCATCACGGCCAGCCAATCCCTAGTCAATGCACACTGCCAACCAAGAATCGGCCTGTATAAGCTCCCGTCTGACATAGGGGGTACACACACCAACGGGGAACAGAAATACTATCTGCTCCCCATCACCACCAGCCAAACCCTAGTCCACAGACACTGCCAACAAAGAATAGGCCTGTATAAGCTCCCGTCTGACATAGGGGGTACACAAATCAACGGGGAGCAGAAATACTATCCGCTCCCTATCACCGCCAGCCAAACCCTAGTCCACTCACACTGCCAACCTAGAATCGTCCTGTATAAGCTCCCATCTTGCATAGGGGGTACACAAACCAACTGGGAGCAGAAATACTATCTGCTCCCCATCACCGCCAGCCAAACCCTAGTCAACGCACACTACCAACCAAGAATATTCCTCTATAAGCTCCCTTCTGACAAAGGGGGTACACAAACAAACGGGGAGCAGAAATACTATCTGCTCCCCATCACCGCATGCCAAACTCTAGTCAACGCACACTGCCAACCAAGAATAGGCCTCTATTAGCTCCCCTTTGACATAGGGGGTACACAAACCAACGGGGAGCTGAATTACTATCTGCTCACCATCAACGCCAGCCAAACCATAATAAACGCACACTGCCAACCTAGAATCAGCCTGTATAAGCTACCACCTGACATAGGGGGTACACAAAATAACGGGGAGCAGAAATACTATCTGCTCCCAATCACCGCCAGCCAATCCCTAGTCAACGCACACTGCCAACCAAGAATAGGCCTCTATAAGCTCCCGTCTGACATAGGGGGTACACAAACCAACGGGAGCAGAAATACTATCTGCTCCCCATCACCTCCAGCCAAACCCTAGTCAACGCACACTGCCAACCAAGAATAGGCCTGTATAAGCTCCCGTCTGACATAGGGGGTACACAAACCAACGGGGAGCAGAAATACTATCTGCGCCCAATCACCACCAGCCAAACCCTAGTCCAAAGACACTGCCAACCAAGAATAGGACTGTATAAGCTCCCGTCTGACATAGGGGATACACAAACAAACGGGGAGCAGAAATACGTTCTGCTCCCCATCACCACCAGCCAAACCCTACTCCACGCACACTGCCAACCAAGATTAGGCCTATATAAGCTCCTGTCTGACATAGGGGGTGCACAAACCAACGGAGAGCAGAAATACTATCTGCTCCCCATTACCGCTAGCCAAACCCTAGTACACGCAGACTGCCAACCTAGAATCGGCCTGTATAAGCTCCCGTCTGACATAAGGGGTACACAAACCAACGGAAGGCAGAATTACTATCTGCACCCCATCACCGCCAGCCAAACCCTTGTCAGCGCACACTGCCAAAGAAAAATAGTCCTGTATAATCTCCCGTCTGACATAGGGGGTACACAAACCAACGGGGAGCAGAAATACTATCTGCTCTTAATCACCGCCTGCCAATCCCTAGTCAACGCACACTGCCAACAAAGAATAGGCCTGTATAAGCTCCCGTCTGACATAGGGGGTACACAAACCAACGGGAGCGGAAATACTATCTAGTCCCCATCACCTCCAGCCACACCCTGGTCAACGCACACTGCCAACCAAGAATAGGCTTCTATAAGCTCCCGTCTGACATAGGGGGTACACAAACCAACGGGGAGCAGAAATACTATCTGCTCCCCATCACCGCCTGGCAAACCCTAGTCAACGCACACTGCCAACCAAGAATAGGCCTGTATAAGCTCCCGTCTGACATAAGAGGTACACAAACCAACGGGGAACAGAAATACTATCTGCTCCCCATCACCACCAGCCAAACCCTAGTCTACAGACACTGCCAACAAAGCATAGGCCTGTATAAGCTCCCGTCTGACATAGGGGGTACACAAACCAACGGGGATCAGAAATACTATCCGCTCCCGATTACCGCCAGCCAAACCCTAGTCAACACACACTGACAATTTGAATCGGTCTGTATAAGCTCCCGTCTGACATAGGGGGTACATTAGCCAACGGGGTGCAGAAATACTATCTGCTCCCCATCACCGCCAGACAAGCCCTAGTCCAACCACACTGCCAACCTAGAATCGGCCTATATAAGCTCCCGTCTGACATAGGGGGTACACAAACCAACGGGGATCAGAAATACTATCCGCTCCCGATTACCGCCAGCCAAACCCTAGTCAACACACACTGACAATTTGAATCGGTCTGTATAAGCTCCCGTCTGACATAGGGGGTACATAAGCCAACGGTGTGCAGAAATACTATCTGCTCCCCATCACAGCCAGCCAAGCCCTAGTCCAACCACACTGCCAACCTAGAATCGGCCTATATAAGCTCCCGTCTGACATAGGGGGCACACAAACCAACGGGGAGTAGAATTACTATCTGCTCACCATCACAACCAGCCAAACCCTAGTAAACGCACACTGCCAGCCAAGAATCAGCCTGTATAAGCTCCCATCTGACATAGGGGGTACACAAACAAACGGGGAGCAGAAATACAATCTGCTCCCCATCACCGCCAGCCAAACCCTAGTCAACGCACACTGCCAACCAAGATTTGGCCTCTATAAGCTCCCATCTGACATAGGGAATACACAAACCAACGGGAGCAGAAATACTATCTGTACCCCATCACCGCCAGCCAAACCCTAGTCAAGGCACACTGCCAACCAAGAATAGTCCTCTATAAGCTCCCATCTGACATAGAGGGTACACAAACCAACGGGGAGCAGATATACTATCTGCTCCCCATCACCGCCTGCAAAACATTAGTCAACACACACTGCCAACCAAGAATAGGCCTGTATAAGCTCCCGTCTGAGGTAGGGGATACACAAACCAACTTGGAACAGAAATACTATCTGCTCCCCATCACCACCAGCCAAACCCTAATCCACAGACACTGCCAACAAAGAATAGGCCTGTATAAGCTCCCGTCTGACATAAGGGGTACAAAAATCAATGGGGAGCAGAAATACTATCCGCTCCCCATCACCGCCCGCCAAACCCTAGTCAATGCACACTGACAACTTAGAATCGGTCTGTATAAGCTCCCGTCTGACATAGGGGGTACATAAACCAACGGTGAGCAGAAATAATATCTGCTCCCCATCACCACCAAAAAAGCCCTAGTCCAACGACACTGCCAACCAAGATTAGGCCTGTATAAGCTCCCGTCTGACATAGGGGGTACACAAACCAACGAGGAGCAGAAATACTATCTGCTCCCCATCACCGCCAGCCAAACCCTAGTCCACTCACACTGCCAACCTAGAATCGGACTGTATAAGCTCCCATCTGGCATAGGGGGTACACTAACCAACGGGGAGCAGAAATACTATCTGCTTCCCATCACCGCCAGCCAAACCCTAGTCAACGCACACTACCAACCAAGAATAGGCCTCTATAAGCTCCCGTCTGACATAGGGGGTACACAAACCAACGGGGAGCAGAAATACTATCTGCTCCCCATCACTGCCTGCCAAACTCTAGTCAACGCACACTGCCAACCAAGAATAGGCCTCTATTAGCTCCCGTCTGACATAGGGGGTACACAAACCAACGGGAGCAGAAATACTATCTGCTCCCCATCACGGCCAGCCACACCCTAGTCCACTCACACTGCCAACCTAGAATCGGCCTGTATAAGCTCCCGTCTGACATATGGGGTACACAAACCAACGGGGAGCAGAAATACTTTCTGCTCCCCATCACCGCCACCCAAACCCTAGTCAACGCACACTGCCAACCAAGAATCGGCCTGTATAATCCTCCTGTCTGACATAGGGGATACACAAACCAACTGGGAGAAGAAATACTATCTGCTCCCAATCACCGCCAGCCAAACCCTAGTCAACGCACACTGCCAACCAAGAATAGGCCTGTATAAGCTCCCTTCTGACAGAAGGGGTACCCAAACCAACGGGGAGTAGAAATACTATCTGCTCCCCATCACCGCCAGCCAAACCCTACTCCACGCACACTTCCAGCCAAGATTAGGCCTGTATAATCTGCTGTCTGACATAGGGGGTAAACAAACCAACGGGGAACAGAAATGCTATCTGCTCCACATCACGGCCAGCCACACCCTAGTCCACTCACACTGCCAACCTAGAATCGGCCTGTATAAGCTCCCGTCTGACATAGGGGGTACACAAACCAACGGGGAGCAGAAATACTTTCTGCTCCCCATCCCCGCCACCCAAACCCTTGTCAAAGCACACTGCCAACCAAGAATAGGCCTGTATAAGCTCCCATCTGACATAGGGGTACACAAACCAATGGGGAGCAGAATTACTATCTGCTCACCATCAACACCAGCCAAACCATAATAAACGCACACTGCCAACCTAGAATCAGCCTGTATAAGCTCCCATCTGACATAGTTGGTACACAAACCAACGGTGAGCAGAAATACTATCTGTTCCCCATCAACGCCAGCCAAACCCTAGTCAGCGCACACTGCCAACGAAGAATAGGCCTGTATAACCTCCTGTCTGACTTAGGGGGTACACAAACCAACGGGGAGCAGAAATACTATCTGCTCCCCATCACGGCCAGCCAATCCCTAGTCAATGCACACTGCCAACCAAGAATCGGCCTGTATAAGCTCCCGTCTGACATAGGGGGTACACACACCAACGGGGAACAGAAATACTATCTGATCCTCATCACCACCAGCCAAACTCTAGTCCACAGACACTGCCAACAAAGAATAGGCATGTATAAGCTCCCGTCTGACATAGGGGGTACACAAATCAATGGGGAGCAGCAATACTATCCGCTCCCTATCACCGCCAACCAAACCCTAGTCCACTCACACTGCCAATCTAGAATCGTCCTGTATAAGCTCCCATCTTGCATAGGGGGTACACACACCAACCGGGAGCAGAAATACTATCTGCTCCCCATCACCGCCAGCCAAACCCTAGTCAACGCGCACTACCAACCAAGAATATTCCTCTATAAGCTCCCTTCTGACATAGGGGGTACACAAACAAACGGGGAGCAGAAATACTATCTGCTCCCCATCACCGCATGCCAAACTCTAGTCAACGCACACTGCCAACCAAGAATAGGCCTCTATTAGCTCCCCTTTGACATAGGGGGTACACAAACCAACGGGGAGCTGAATTACTATCTGCTCACCATCAACGCCAGCCAAACCATAATAAACGCACACTGCCAACCTAGAATCAGCCTGTATAAGCTCCCACCTGACATAGGGGGGTACACACACCAACCAGGAGCAGAAATACTATCTGCTCCCCATCACCGCCAGCCAAACCCTAGTCAACGCGCACTACCAACCAAGAATATTCCTCTATAAGCTCTCTTCTGACATAGGGGGTACACAAACAAACGGGGAGCAGAAATACTATCTGCTCCCCATCACCGCATGCCAAACTCTAGTCAACGCACACTGCCAACCAAGAATAGGCCTCTATTAGCTCCCCTTTGACATAGGGGGTACACAAACCAACGGGGAGCTGAATTACTATCTGCTCACCATCAACGCCAGCCAAACCATAATAAACGCACACTGCCAACCTAGAATCAGCCTGTATAAGCTCCCACCTGACATAGGGGGTACACAAAATAACGGGGAGCAGAAATACTATCTGCTCCCAATCACCGCCAGAAAATCCCTAGTCAACGCACACTGCCAACCAAGAATAGGCCTCTATAAGCTCCCGTATGACATAGGGGGTACACAAACCAACGGGAGCAGAAATACTATCTGCTCCCCATCACCTCCAGCCAAACCCGAGTCAACGCACACTGCCAACCAAGAATAGGCCTCTATAAGCTCCCGTCTGACATAGGGGGTACACAAACCAACGGGGAGCAGAAATACTATCTTCTCCCCATCACCGCCTGCCATACCTTAGTCAACGCACACTGCCTACCAAGAATAGGCCTGTATAAGCTCCCGTCTGACATAGGGGGTACACAAACCAACGGGGAGCAGAAATACTATCTGCGCCCAATCACCACCAGCCAAACCCTAGTCCACAGACACTGCCAACCAAGAATAGGCCTGTATAAGCTCCCGTCTGACATAGGGGATACACAAACCAACGGGGAGCAGAAATACTTTCTGCTCCCCATCACCACCAGCCAAACCCTACTCTACGCACACTGCCAACCAAGATTAGGCCTATATAAGCTCCTGTCTGACATAGGGGGTGCACAAACCAACGGGGAGCAGAAATACTTTCTGTTCCCCATCACCGCCACCCAAACCCTAGTCAACGCACACTGCCAACCAAGAATAGTCCTATATAAGCTCCCGTCTGACATAGGGGGTACACAAACCAACGGGGAGCAGAAATACTATCTGCTCCCAATCACCGCCTGCCAATCCCTAGTCAATGCACACTGGCAACCAAGAATAGTCCTCTGTAAGCTCCCGTCTGACATAGGGGGTACACAATCCAACGGGAGCAGAAATACTATCTGCTCCCCATCACCGCCAGCCACACCCTGGTCAACGTACACTGCCAACCAAGAATAGGCCTCTATAAGCTCCCGTCTGACATAGGGGGTACACAAACCAACGGGGAGCAGAAATACTATCTGCTCCCAATCACCGCCTGCCAATCCCTAGTCAACGCACACTGCCAACCAAGAATAGGCCTCTATAAGCTCCCGTCTGACATAGGGGGTACACAATCCAACGGGAGCAGAAATACTATCTGCTCCCCATCACCGCCAGCCACACCCTGGTCAACGCACACTGCCAACCAAGAATAGGCCTCTATAAGCTCCCGTCTGACATAGGGGGTACACAAATCAACGGGGAGCAGAAATACTATCCGCTCCCTATCACCGCCAGCCAAACCCTAGTCCACTCACACTGCCAACCTAGAATCGTCCTGTATAAGCTCCCATCTTGCATAGGGGGTACACACACCAACCGGGAGCAGAAATACTATCTGCTCCCCATCACCGCCAGCCAAACCCTAGTCAACGCACACTACCAACCAAGAATATTCCTCTATAAGCTCCCTTCTGACATAGGGGGTACACAAACAAACGGGGAGCAGAAATACTATCTGCTCCCCATCACCGCATGCCAAACTCTAGTCAACGCACACTGCCAACCAAGAATAGGCCTCTATTAGCTCCCCTTTGACATAGGGGGTACACAAACCAACGGGGAGCTGAATTACTATCTGCTCACCATCAACGCCAGCCAAACCATAATAAACGCACACTGCCAATCTAGAATCAGCCTGTATAAGCTCCCACCTGACATAGGGGGTACACAAAATAACGGGGAGCAGAAATACTATCTGCTCCCAATCACCGCCAGAAAATCCCTAGTCAACGCACACTGCCAACCGAGAATAGGCCTCTATAAGCTCCCGTCTGACATAGGGGGTACACAAACCAACGGGAGCAGAAATACTATCTGCTCCCCATCACCTCCAGCCAAACCCTAGTCAACGCACACTGCCAACCAAGAATAGGCCTCTATAAGCTCCCGTCTGACATAGGGGGTACACAAACCAACGGGGAGCAGAAATACTATCTACTCCCCATCACCGCCTGCCATACCTTAGTCAACGCACACTGCCTACCAAGAATAGGCCTGTATAAGCTCCCGTCTGACATAGGGGGTACACAAACCAACGGGGAGCAGAAATACTATCTGCGCCTAATCACCACCAGCCAAACCCTAGTCCACAGACACTGCCAACCAAGAATAGGCCTGTATAAGCTCCCGTCTGACATAGGGGATACACAAACCAACGGGGAGCAGAAATACTTTCTGCTCCCCATCACCACCAGCCAAACCCTACTCTACGCACACTGCCAACCAAGATTAGGCCTATATAAGCTCCTGTCTGACATAGGGGGTGCACAAACCAACGGGGAGCAGAAATACTATCTGCTCCCCATTACCGCTAGCCAAACCCTAGTACACGCAGACTGCCAACCTAGAATCGGCCTGTATAAGCTCCCATCTGACATAGGGGGTACACAAACCAACGGGGAGCAGAATTACTATCTGCTCCCCATCACCGCCAGCCAAACCCTAGTCAGCGCACACTGCCAAAGAAAAATAGTCCTGTATAAGCTCCCGTCTGACATAGGGGGTACACAAACCAACGGGGAGCAGAAATACTATCTGCTCCCAATCACCGCCTGCCAATCCCTAGTCAACGCACACTGCCAACCAAGAATAGGCCTCTATAAGCTCCCGTCTGACATAGGGGGTACACAATCCAACGGGAGCAGAAATACTATCTGCTCCCCATCACCGCCAGCCACACCCTGGTCAACGCACACTGCCAACCAAGAATAGGCCTCTATAAGCTCCCGTCTGACATAGGGGGTACACAAACCAATGGGGAGCAGAAATACTATCTGCTCCCAATCACCGCCTGCCAATCCCTAGTCGACGCACACTGCCAACCAAGAATAGGCCTCTATAAGCTCCCGTCTGACATAGGGGGTACACAATCCAACGGGAGCAGAAATACTATCTGCTCCCCATCACCGCCAGCCACACCCTGGTCAACGCACACTGCCAACCAAGAATAGGCCTCTATAAGCTCCCGTCTGACATAGGGGGTACACAAACCAACGGGGAGCAGAAATACTATCTGCTCCCCATCACCGCCTGGCAAACCCTAGTCAACGCACACTGCCAACCAAGAATAGGCCTGTATAAGCTCCCGTCTGACATAAGAGGTACACAAACCAACGGGGAACAGAAATACTATCTGCTCCCCATCACCACCAGCCAAACCCTAGTCTACAGACACTACCAACAAAGCATAGGCCTGTATAAGCTCCCATCTGACATAGGGGGTACACAAACCAACGGGGATCAGAAATACTATCCGCTCCCCATTACCGCCAGCCAAACCGTAGTCAACGCACACTGACAATTTGAATCGGTCTGTATAAGCTCCCGTCTGACATAGGGGGTACACAAGCCAACGGGGAGCAGAAATACTATCTGCTCCCCATCACCGCCAGCCAAGCCCTAGTCCAACCACACTGCCAACCTAGAATCGGCCTGTATAAGCTCCCGTCTGACATAGGGGGCACACAAACCAACGGGGAGCAGAATTACTATCTGCTCACCATCACAACCAGCCAAACCCTATTAAACGCACACTGCCAGCCAAGAATCACCCTGTATAAGCTCCCATCTGACATAGGGGGTACACAAACAAACGGGGAGCAGAAATACAATCTGCTCCCCTTCACTGCCAGCCAAACCTTAGTCAGTGCACACTGCCAACGTAGAATAGGCCTGTATAAGCTCCCGTCTGACATAGGGGGTACACAAACCAACGAGGAGCAGAAATACTATCTGCTCCCAATCACAGCCCGCCAATCCCTAGTCAACGCACACTGCCAAATAAGAATAGGCCTCTATAAGCTCCCGTCTGACATAGGGGATACACAAACCAACGGGAGCAGAAATACTATCTGTACCCCATCACCGCCAGCCAAACCCTAGTCAAGGCACACTGCCAACCAAGAATAGGCCTCTATAAGCTCCCATCTGACATAGAGGGTACACAAACCAACGGGGAGCAGATATACTATCTGCTCCCCATCACCGCCTGCCAAACCCTAGTCAACACACACTGCCAACCAAGAATAGGCCTGTATAAGCTCCCATCTGAGGTAGGGGATACACAAACCAACTTGGAACAGAAATACTATCTGCTCCCCATCACCACCAGCCAAACCCTAGTACACAGACACTGCCAACAAAGAATAGGCCTGTAAAAGCTCCCGTCTGACATAAGGGGTACACAAATCAATGGGGAGCAGAAATACTATCCGCTCCCCATCACCGCCCGCCAAACCCTAGTCAACGCACACTGACAACTTAGAATCGGTCTGGATAAGCTCCCGTCTGACATAGGGGGTACATAAACCAACAGTGAGCAGAAATAATATCTGCTCCCCATCAATGCCAGCCAAACCCTAGTCAGCGCACACTGCCAACCAAGAATAAGCCTCTTTAAGCTCTCGTCTGACATAGGGGGTACACAAACCAACGGGGAGCAGAAATACTATCTGCTCCCCATCACCGCCTGCCACACCCTAGTCAACGCACACTGCCAACAAAGAATAGGCCTGTATAAGCTCCCGTCTGACATAGGGGGTACACAAACCAACGGGGAACAGAAATACTATCTGCTCCCCATCACCACGAGCCAAACCCTAGTCCACAGACACTGCCAACCAAGATTAGGCCTGTATAAGCTCCCGTCTGACATAGGGTGTGCACAAACCAACGGGGAGCAGAAATACTATCTGCTCCCCATCACCGCCAGCCACACCCTAGTCCACTCACACTGCCAACCTAGAATCGGCCTGTATAAGCTCCCATCTGGCATAGGGGGTACACTAACCAACGCGGAGCAGAAATACTATCTGCTTCCCATCACCGCCAGCCAAACCCTAGTCAACGCACACTACCAACCAAGAATAGGCCTCTATAAGCTCCCGTCTGACATAGGGGGTACACAAACCAACGGGGAGCAGAAATACTATCTGCTCCCCATCACTGCCTGCCAAACTCTAGTCAACGCACACTGCCAACCAAGAATAGGCCTCTATTAGCTCCCGTTTGACATAGGGGGTACACAAACCAACGGGGAGCAGAATTACTATCTGCTCACCATCAATACCAGCCAAACCATAATGAACGCACACTGCCAACCTAGAATCGGCCTGTATAAGCTCCCATCTGACATAGGGGTTACACAAAACAACTGGAAGCAGAAATACTATCTGCTCCCCATCACCGCCAGCCAAACCCTAGTCCACTCACACTGCCAACCTAGAATCGGCCTGTATAAGCTCCCATCTGACATAGGGGGTACACAAACCAACGGGGAGCAGAAATACTATCTGCTCCCCATCACTGCCAGCCAAACCCTAGTCAACGCACACTGCCAACCAAGAATAAGCCTCTTTAAGCTCTCGTCTGACATAGGGGGTACACAAACCAACGGGGAGCAGAAATACTATCTGCTCCCCATCACCGCCTGCCACACCCTAGTCAACGCACACTGCCAACAAAGAATAGGCCTGTATAAGCTCCCGTCTGACATAGGGGGTACACAAACCAACGGGGAACAGAAATATTATCTGCTCCCCATCACCACGAGCCAAACCCTAGTCCACAGACACTGCCAACCAAGATTGGGCCTGTATAAGCTCCCGTCTGACATAGGGGGTGCACAAACCAACGGGGAGCAGAAATACTATCTGCTCCCCATCACCGCCAGCCACACCCTAGTCCATGCACACTGCAAACCTAGAATCGGCTTGTATAAGCTTCCGTCTGACATATGGGGTGCAGAAACCAACGGGGAGAAGAATTGCTATTTGCTCACCAACACAGCCAGCCAAACCCTAGTCAAAGCACACTGCCAACCAAGAATCAGCCAGTATAAGCTCCCATCTGACATAGGGGGTACACAAACCAATGGGGAGAAGAAATACTATCTGCTCCCCATCAACGCCAGCCAAACCCTGAGCACACTGCTAACGAAGAATAGGCCTCTATAAGCTCCCGTCTGACATAGGGGGTACACAAACCAACGGGGAGCAGAAATACGATCTGCTCCCAATCACTGCCAGCCAATCCCTAGTCAACGCATACTGCCAACCAAGAATAGGCCTCTATAAGCTCTTGTCTGACATAGGGGGTACACAAACCAACGGAAGCAGAAATACTATCTGCTTCCCATCACTGCCATCCAAACCCTAGTCAACACACACTGCCAGCCAAGAATAGGCCTCTATAAGCTCCCGTCTGACATAGGGGGTACACAAACCAACGGGGAGCAGAAATACTATCTGCTCCCCATCACTGCCTGCCAAACTCTAGTCAACGCACACTGCCAACCAAGAATAGGCCTCTATTAGCTCCCGTTTGACATAGGGGGTACACAAACCAACGGGGAGCAGAATTACTATCTGCTCACCATCAATACCAGCCAAACCATAATGAACGCACACTGCCAACCTAGAATCAGCCTGTATAAGCTCCCATCTGACATAGGGGTTACACAAAACAACTGGAAGCAGAAATACTATCTGCTCCCCATCAACGCCAGCCAAACCCTAGTCAATGCACACTGCCAACCAAGAATAGGCCTCTATAAGCTCCCGTCTGACATAGCGGGTACACAAACCAACGGGAGCAGAAATCCTATCTGCTCCCCATCACGGCCAGCCACACCCTAGTCCACTCACACTGCCAACCTAGAATCGGCCTGTATAAGCTCCCGTCTGACATAGGGGGTACACAAACCAACGGGGAGCAGAAATAATTTCTGCTCCCCACTACCGCCACCCAAACCCTAGTCAACGCACACTGCCAACCAAGAATAGGCCTGTATAAGCTCCTGTCTGACATAGGGGATACACAAACCAACTGGGAGAAGAAATACTATCTGCTCCCCATCACCGCCAGCCAAACCCTAGTCAACGCACACTGCCAAACAAGAAAAGGCCTGTATAAGCTACCTTCTGACATAGGGGTACACAAACCAACGGGGAGCAGAAATACTATCTGCTCCTAATCACCGCCAGCCAAACCCTAGTCAACGCACACTGCCAACCAAAAATAGGCCTGTATAAGCTCCCGTCTGACATAGGGGGTACACAAATCAACGGGGAGCAGAAATACTATCTGCTCACCATCACCGCCAGCCAAATCCTAGTCCACGCACACTGCAAACCGAGAATCAGCCTCTATAAGCTCCCATCTGACATAGGGGGTACACAAACCAATGGGGAGCAGAAAACTATCTGCTCCCCATCACCGCCAGCCAAACCCTAGTCAACGCACACAGCCAACCAAGAATAGGCCTGTATAAGCTCCCGTCTGACATAGGGGGTACAAAAACCACCGGGGAACAGAAATACTATCTGCTCTCCATCACCACCAGCCAAACCCTAGTCCACAGACACTGCCAACCAAAAATAGGCCTGTATAAGCTCCGGTCTGACATAGGGGGTACACAAACCAACGGGGAGCAGAAATACTATCTGCTCCCAATCACTGCCAGCCAATCCCTAGTCAACGCATACTGCCAACCAAGAATAGGCCTACATAAGCTCCTGTCTGACATAGGGGGTACACAAACCAACGGAAGCAGAAATACTATCTGCTCCCCATCACCGCCAGCCAAACCCTAGTCAACACACACTGCCAGCCAAGAATAGGCCTCTATTAGCTCCCATCTGATATAGGGGGTACACAAACAAACGGGAAACAGAAATACTATTTGCTCCCCATCACCACCAGCCATACCCTAGTCCACAGTCACTGCCAACAAAGAATAGGCCTGTATAAGCTCCCGCCTGACATAGGGGAAACACAAACCAACGGAAGCAGAAATACTATCTGCTCCCCATCACCGCCAGCCAAACCCTAGTCAACACACACTGCCAACCAAGAATAGGCCTCAATAAGCTCCCGTCTGATATAGGGGGTACACAAACCAACGAGGAGCAGAAATACTATCTGATCCCCATCACCGCCAGCCAAACCCTAGTCCACTCACACTGCCAACCTAGAATCGGCCTGTATAAGCTCCCATCTGACATAGGGGGTACACAAACCAACGGGGAGCAGAAATACTATCTGCTCCCCATCACTGCCAGCCAAACCCTAGTCATCGCACACTGCCAACCAAGAATAAGCCTCTTTAAGCTCTCGTCTGACATAGGGGGTACACAAACCAACGGGGAGCAGAAATACTATTTGCTCCCCATCACCGCCTGCCACACCCTAGTCAACGCACACTGCCAACAAAGAATAGGCCTGTATAAGCTCCCGTCTGACATAGGGGGTGCACAAACCAACGGGGAGCAGAAATACTATCTGCTCCCCATCACCGCCAGCCACACCCTAGTCCATGCACACTGCAAACCTAGAATCGGCTTGTATAAGCTTCCGTCTGACATATGGGGTGCAGAAACCAACGGGGAGAAGAATTACTATTTGCTCACCAACACAGCCAGCCAAACCCTAGTCAACGCACACTGCCAACCAAGAATCAGCCAGTATAAGCTCCCATCTGACATAGGGGGTACACAAACCAACGGGGAGCAGAATACTATCTGCTCCCAATCACTGCCAGCCAATCCCTAGTAAACGCATACTGCCAACCAAGAATAGGCCTCTATAAGCTCCTGTCTGACATAGGGGGTACACAAACCAACGGAAGCAGAAATACTATCTGCTCCCCATCACCGCCAGCCAAACCCTAGTCAACACACACTGCCAGCCAAGAATAGGCCTCTATTAGCTCCCGTCTGATATAGGGGGTACACAAACCAACGGGGAACAGAAATACTATTTGCTCCCCATCACCACCAGCCACACCCTAGTCCACAGTCACTGCCAACAAAGAATAGGCCTGTATAAGCTCCCGCCTGACATAGGGGAAACACAAACCAACGGGGAGTAGAAATACTATCCGCTCCCCATCACCGCCAGCCAAACCCTAGTCAACGCACACTGCCAACCAAAATTAGACCTGTATAAGCTCCAGTCTGACAAAGGGGGTACACAAACCAACGAGGAGCAGAAATACTATCTGCTCCCCACCACCGCCAGCCAAACCCTAGTCCACTCACACTGTCAACCTAGAATCGGCCTGTATAAGCTCCCATCTGACATAGGGGGTACACAAACCAACGGGGAGCAGAAATACTATCTGCTCCCCATCACTGCCAGCTAAACCCTAGTCAACGCACACTGCCAACCAAGAATAAGCCTCTTTAAGCTCTTGTCTGACATAGGGGGTACACAAACCAACGGGGAGCAGAAATGCTATCTGCTCCCCATCACCGCCTGCCACATCCTAGTCAACGCACAGTGCCAACAAAGAATAGGCCTGTATAAGCTCCCGTCTGACATAGGGGGTACACACACCAACGGGGAACAGAAATACTATCTGCTCCCCATCACCACGAGCCAAACCCTAGTCCACAGACACTGCCAACCAAGATTAGGCCTGTATAAGCTCCTGTCTGACATAGGGGGTGCACAAACCAACGGGGAGCAGAAATACTATCTGCTCCCCATCACCGCCAGCCACACCCTAGTCCATGCACACTGCAAACCTAGAATCGGCTTGTATAAGCTTCCATCTGACATATGGGGTGCAGAAACCAACGGGGAGAAGAATTACTATTTGCTCACCAACACAGCCAGCCAAACCCTAGTCAACGCACACTGCCAACCAAGAATCAGCCAGTATAAGCTCCCATCTGACATAGGGGGTACACAAACCAATGGGGAGAAGAAATACTATCTGCTCCCCATCAACGCCAGCCAAACCCTGAGCACACTGCTAACGAAGAATAGGCCTGTATAAGCTCCCGTTTGACATAGGGGGTGCACAAACCAACGGGAGCAGAAATACTATCTGCTCCCCATCACCTCCAGCCAAACCCTAGTCAATGCACACTGCCAACCAAGAATAGGCCTCTATAAGCTCCCGTCTGACATAGGGGGTAGCTAAACCAATGGGGAGCAGAAAAACTATCTGCTCCCCATCACCACCAGCCAAACCCTAGTCCACAGACACTGCCAACCAAGAATACGCCTGTATAAGCTCTTGTCTGACATAGGGGGTACACAAACCAATGGGGAGCAGAAATACTATCCTCTCCCCATCACCGCCAGCCAAACCCTAGTAAACGCACACTGCCAACCAAGAATCGGCCTGTATAAGCTCCCGTCTGACATAGGGGGTACATAAACCAACGGGGAGCAGAAATACTATCCGCTCCCCATCACCACCAGCCAAACCCTAGTCTACAAACACTGCCAACAAAGCATAGGCCTGTATAAGCTCCCGTCTGACATAGGGGGTACACAAACCAACGGGGATCAGAAATACTATCCGCTCCCCATCACCACCAGCCAAACCCAAGTCCACGCACACTCCCAACCTAGAATCGGCCTCTATAAGCTCCCGTCTGACATAGGGGGTACACAAACCAACGGGGAGCAGAAATACTTTCTGCTCCCCATCACCGCCACCCAAACACTAGTCAACGCACACTGCCAACCAAGAATCGGCCTGTATAATCCTCCTGTCTGACATAGGGGATACACAAACCAACTGGGAGAAGAAATACTATCTGCTCCCCATCACCGCCAGCCAAACCCTAGTCAACGCACACTGCCAACCAAGAATAGGCCTGTATAAGCTCCCTTCTGACATAAGGGGTACCCAAACCAACGGGGAGTAGAAATACTATCTGCTTCCCATCACCGCCAGCCAAACCCTACTCCACGCACACTTCCAGCCAAGATTAGGCCTGTATAATCTGCTGTCTGACATAGGGGGTAAACAAACCAACGGGGAACAGAAATGCTATCTGCTCCACATCACGGCCAGCCACACCCTAGTCCACTCACACTGCCAACCTAGAATCGGCCTGTATAAGCTCCCGTCTGACATAGGGGGTACACAAACCAACGGGGAGCAGAAATACTTTCTGCTCCCCATCCCCGCCACCCAAACCCTTGTCAAAGCACACTGCCAACCAAGAATAGGCCTGTATAAGCTCCCATCTGACTTAGGGGTACACAAACCAATGGGGAGCAGAATTACTATCTGCTCACCATCAACACCAGCCAAACCATAATAAACGCACACTGCCAACCTAGAATCAGCCTGTATAAGCTCCCATCTGACATAGTTGGTACACAAACCAACGGTGAGCAGAAATACTATCTGTTCCCCATCAACGCCAGCCAAACCCTAGTCAGCGCACACTGCCAACGAAGAATAGGCCTGTATAACCTCCTGTCTGACTTAGGGGGTACACAAACCAACGGGGAGCAGAAATACTATCTGCTCCCCATCACGGCCAGCCAATCCCTAGTCAATGCACACTGCCAACCAAGAATCGGCCTGTATTAGCTCCCGTCTGACATAGGGGGTACACACACCAACGGGGAACAGAAATACTATCTGCTCCCCATCACCACCAGCCAAACCCTAGTCCACAGACACTGCCAACAAAGAATAGGCCTGTATAAGCTCCCGTCTGACATAGGGGGTACACAAATCAATGGGGAGCAGCAATACTATCCGCTCCCTATCACCGCCAGCCAAACCCTAGTCCACTCACACTGCCAATCTAGAATCGTCCTGTATAAGCTCCCATCTTGCATAGGGGGTACACACACCAACCGGGAGCAGAAATACTATCTGCTCCCCATCACCGCCAGCCAAACCCTAGTCAACGCGCACTACCAACCAAGAATATTCCTCTATCAGCTCCCTTCTGACATAGGGGGTACACAAACAAACGGGGAGCAGAAATACTATCTGCTCCCCATCACCACGAGCCAAACCCTAGTCCACAGACACTGCCAACCAAGATTAGGCCTGTATAAGCTCCTGTCTGACATAGGGGGTGCACAAACCAACGGGGAGCAGAAATACTATCTGCTCCCCATCACCGCCAGCCACACCCTAGTCCATGCACACTGCAAACCTAGAATCGGCTTGTATAAGCTTCCATCTGACATATGGGGTGCAGAAACCAACGGGGAGAAGAATTACTATTTGCTCACCAACACAGCCAGCCAAACCCTAGTCAACGCACACTGCCAACCAAGAATCAGCCAGTATAAGCTCCCATCTGACATAGGGGGTACACAAACCAATGGGGAGAAGAAATACTATCTGCTCCCCATCAACGCCAGCCAAACCCTGAGCACACTGCTAACGAAGAATAGGCCTGTATAAGCTCCCATTTGACATAGGGGGTGCACAAACCAACGGGAGCAGAAATACTATCTGCTCCCCATCACCTCCAGCCAAACCCTAGTCAATGCACACTGCCAACCAAGAATAGGCCTCTATAAGCTTCCGTCTGACATAGGGGGTACCTAAACCAATGGGGAGCAGAAATGCTATCTGCTCCCCATCACCACCAGCCAAACCCTAGTCCACGGACACTGCCAACCAAGAATACGCCTGTATAAGCTCTTGTCTGACATAGGGGGTACACAAACCAATGGGGAGCAGAAATACTATCTGCTCCCCATCACCGCCAGCCAAACCCTAGTCAACGCACACTGCCAACCAAGAATCGGCCTGTATAAGCTCCCGTCTGACATAGGGGGTACATAAACCAACGGGGAGCAGAAATACTATCCGCTCCCCATCACCACCAGCCAAACCCTAGTCTACAGACACTGCCAACAAAGCATAGGCCTGTATAAGCTCCCGTCTGACATAGGGGGTACACAAACCAACGGGGATCAGAAATACTATCCGCTCCCGATTACCGCCAGCCAAACCCTAGTCAACACACACTGACAATTTGAATCGGTCTGTATAAGCTCCCGTCTGACATAGGGGGTACATAAGCCGACGGGGTACAGAAATACTATCTGCTCCCCATCACCGCCAGCCAAGCCCTAGTCCAACCACACTGCCAACCTAGAATCGGCCTATATAAGCTCCCGTCTGACATAGGGGGTACACAAACCAACGGGGATCAGAAATACTATCCGCTCCCGATTACCGCCAGCCAAACCCTAGTCAACACACACTGACAATTTGAATCGGTCTGTATAAGCTCCCGTCTGACATAGGGGGTACATAAGCCAACGGGGTGCAGAAATACTATCTGCTCCCCATCACCGCCAGCCAAGCCCTAGTCCAACCACACTGCCAACCTAGAATCGGCCTATATAAGCTCCCGTCTGACATAGGGAATACACAAACCAACGGGAGCAGAAAACTATCTGTACCCCATCACCGCCAGCCAAACCCTAGGCAAGGCACACTGCCAACCAAGAATAGTCCTCTATAAGCTCCCATCTGACATAGAGGGTACACAAACCAACGGGGAGCAGATATACTATCTGCTCCCCATCACCGCCTGCCAAACATTAGTCAACACACACTGCCAACCAAGAATAGGCGTGTATAAGCTCCCGTCTGAGGTAGGGGATACACAAACCAACTTGGAACAGAAATACTATCTGCTCCCCATCACCACCAGCCAAACCCTAGTCCACAGACACTGCCAACAAAGAATAGGCCTGTATAAGCTCCCGTCTGACATAAGGTGTACAAAAATCAATGGGGAGCAGAAATACTATCCGCTCCCCATCACCGCCCGCCAAACCCTAGTCAACGCACACTGACAACTTAGAATCGGTCTGTATAAGCTCCCGTTTGACATAGGGGGTACATAAACCAACGGTGAGCAGAAATTATATCTGCTCCCCATCACCACCAAAAAAGCCCTAGTCCAAGCACACTGCCAACCAAGATTAGGCCTGTATTAGCTCCCGTCTGACATAGGGGGTACACAAACCAACGAGGAGCAGAAATACTATCTGCTCCCCATCACCGCCAGCCAAACCCTAGTCCACTCACACTGCCAACCTAGAATCGGCCTGTATAAGCTCCCATCTGGCATAGGGGGTACACTAACCAACGGGGAGCAGAAATACTATCTGCTTCCCATCACCGCCAGCCAAACCCTAGTCAACGCACACTACCAACCAAGAATAGGCCTCTATAAGCTCCCGTCTGACATAGGGGGTACACAAACCAACGGGGAGCAGAAATACTATCTGCTCCCCATCACTGCCTGCCAAACTCTAGTCAACGCACACTGCCAACCAAGAATAGGCCTCTATTAGCTCCCGTCTGACATAGGGGGTACACAAACCAACGGGAGCAGAAATACTATCTGCTCCCCATCACGGCCAGCCACACCCTAGTCCACTCACACTGCCAACCTAGAATCGGCCTGTATAAGCTCCCGTCTGACATAGGGGGTACACAAACCAACGGGGAGCAGAAATACTTTCTGCTCCCCATCACCGCCACCCAAACCCTAGTCAACGCACACTGCCAACCAAGAATCGGCCTGTATAATCCTCCTGTCTGACATAGGGGGATACACAAACCAACTGGGAGAAGAAATACTATCTGCTCCCCATCACCGCCAGCCAAACCCTAGTCAACGCACACTGCCAACCAAGAATAGGCCTGTATAAGCTCCCTTCTGACATAAGGGGTACCCAAACCAACGGGGAGTAGAAATACTATCTGCTCCCCATCACCGCCAGCCAAACCCTACTCCACGCACACTTCCAGCCAAGATTAGGCCTGTATAATCTGCTGTCTGACATAGGGGGTAAACAAACCAACGGGGAACAGAAATGCTATCTGCTCCACATCACGGCCAGCCACACCCTAGTCCACTCACACTGCCAACCTAGAATCGGCCTGTATAAGCTCCCGTCTGACATAGGGGGTACACAAACCAACGGGGAGCAGAAATACTTTCTGCTCCCCATCCCCGCCACCCAAACCCTTGTCAAAGCACACTGCCAACCAAGAATAGGCCTGTATAAGCTCCCATCTGACATAGGGGTACACAAACCAATGGGGAGCAGAATTACTATCTGCTCACCATCAACACCAGCCAAACCATAATAAACGCACACTGCCAACCTAGAATCAGCCTGTATAAGCTCCCATCTGACATAGTTGGTACACAAACCAACGGTGAGCAGAAATACTATCTGTTCCCCATCAACGCCAGCCAAACCCTAGTCAGCGCACACTGCCAACGAAGAATAGGCCTGTATAACCTCCTGTCTGACTTAGGGGGTACACAAACCAACGGGGAGCAGAAATACTATCTGCTCCCCATCACGGCCAGCCAATCCCTAGTCAATGCACACTGCCAACCAAGAATCGGCCTGTATTAGCTCCCGTCTGACATAGAGGGTACACACACCAACGGGGAACAGAAATACTATCTGCTCCCCATCACCACCAGCCAAACCCTAGTCCACAGACACTGCCAACAAAGAATAGGCCTGTATAAGCTCCCGTCTGACATAGGGGGTACACAAATCAATGGGGAGCAGCAATACTATCCGCTCCCTATCACCGCCAGCCAAACCCTAGTCCACTCACACTGCCAATCTAGAATCGTCCTGTATAAGCTCCCATCTTGCATAGGGGGTACACACACCAACCGGGAGCAGAAATACTATCTGCTTCCCATCACCGCCAGCCAAACCCTAGTCAACGCGCACTACCAACCAAGAATATTCCTCTATCAGCTCCCTTCTGACATAGGGGGTACACAAACAAACGGGGAGCAGAAATACTATCTGCTCCCCATCACCGCATGCCAAACTCTAGTCAACGCACACTGCCAACCAAGAATAGGCCTCTATTAGCTCCCCTTTGACATAGGGGGTACACAAACCAACGGGGAGCTGAATTACTATCTGCTCACCATCAACGCCAGCCAAACCATAATAAACGCACACTGCCAACCTAGAATCAGCCTGTATAAGCTCCCACCTGACATAGGGGGTACACAAAATAACGGGGAGCAGAAATACTATCTGCTCCCAATCACCGCCAGAAAATCCCTAGTCAACGCACACTGCCAACCAAGAATAGGCCTCTATAAACTCCCGTATGACATAGGGGGTATACAAACCAACGGGAGCAGAAATACTATCTGCTCCCCATCACCTCCAGCCAAACCCGAGTCAACGCACACTGCCAACCAAGAATAGGCCTCTATAAGCTCCCGTCTGACATAGGGGGTACACAAACCAACGGGGAGCAGAAATACTATCTTCTCCCCATCACCGCCTGCCATACCTTAGTCAACGCACACTGCCTACCAAGAATAGGCCTGTATAAGCTCCCGTCTGACATAGGGGGTACACAAACCAACGGGGAGCAGAAATACTATCTGCGCCCAATCACCACCAGCCAAACCCTAGTCCACAGACACTGCCAACCAAGAATAGGCCTGTATAAGCTCCCGTCTGACATAGGGGATACACAAACCAACGGGGAGCAGAAATACTTTCTGCTCCCCATCACCACCAGCCAATCCCTACTCTACGCACACTGCCAACCAAGATTAGGCCTATATAAGCTCCTGTCTAACATAGGGGGTGCACAAACCAACGGGGAGCAGAAATACTTTCTGTTCCCCATCACCGCCACCCAAACCCTAGTCAACGCACACTGCCAACCAAGAATAGGCCTATATAAGCTCCCGTCTGACATAGGGGGTACACAAACCAACGGGGAGCAGAAATACTATCTGCTCCCAATCACCGCCTGCCAATCTCTAGTCAACGCACACTGGCAACCAAGAATAGGCCTCTGTAAGCTCCCGTCTGACATAGGGGGTACACAATCCAACGGGAGCAGAAATACTATCTGCTCCCCATCACCGCCAGCCACACCCTGGTCAACGTACACTGCCAACCAAGAATAGTCCTCTATAAGCTCCCGTCTGACATAGGGGGTACACAAACCAACGGGGAGCAGAAATACTATCTGCTCCCAATCACCGCCTGCCAATCCCTAGTCAACGCACACTGCCAACCAAGAATAGGCCTCTATAAGCTCCCGTCTGACATAGGGGGTACACAATCCAACGGGAGCAGAAATACTATCTGCTCCCCATCACCGCCAGCCACACCCTGGTCAACGCACACTGCCAACCAAGAATAGGCCTCTTAAGCTCCCGTCTGACATAGGGGGTACACAAATCAACGGGGAGCAGAAATACTATCTGCTCCCTATCACCGCCAGCCAAACCCTAGTCCACTCACACTGCCAACCTAGAATCGTCCTGTATAAGCTCCCATCTTGCATAGGGGGTACACACACCAACCGGGAGCAGAAATACTATCTGCTCCCCATCACCGCCAGCTAAACCCTAGTCAACGCACACTACCAACCAAGAATATTCCTCTATAAGCTCCCTTCTGACATAGGGGGTACACAAACAAACGGGGAGCAGAAATACTATCTGCTCCCCATCACCGCATGCCAAACTCTAGTCAACGCACACTGCCAACCAAGAATAGGCCTCTATTAGCTCCCCTTTGACATAGGGGGTACACAAACCAACGGGGAGCTGAATTACTATCTGCTCACCATCAACGCCAGCCAAACCATAATAAACGCACACTGCCAATCTAGAATCAGCCTGTATAAGCTCCCACCTGACATAGGGGGTACACAAAATAACGGGGAGAAGAAATACTATCTGCTCCCAATCACCGCCAGAAAATCCCTATTCAACGCACACTGCCAACCAAGAATAGGCCTCTATAAGCTCCCGTCTGACATAGGGGGTACACAAACCAACGGGAGCAGAAATACTATCTGCTCCCCATCACCTCCAGCCAAACCCTAGTCAACGCACACTGCCAACCAAGAATAGGCCTCTATAAGCTCCCGTCTGACATAGGGGGTACACAAACCAACGGGGAGCAGAAATACTATCTACTCCCCATCACCGCCTGCCATACCTTAGTCAACGCACACTGCCTACCAAGAATAGGCCTGTATAAGCTCCCGTCTGACATAGGGGGTACACATACCAACGGGGAGCAGAAATACTATCTGCGCCCAATCACCACCAGCCAAACCCTAGTCCACAGACACTGCCAACCAAGAATAGGCCTGTATAAGCTCCCGTCTGACATAGGGGATACACAAACCAACGGGGAGCAGAAATACTTTCTGCTCCCCATCACCACCAGCCAAACCCTACTCTACGCACACTGCCAACCAAGATTAAGCCTATATAAGCTCCTGTCTGACATAGGGGGTGCACATACCAACGGGGAGCAGAAATACTATCTGCTCCCCATTACCGCTAGCCAAACCCTAGTACACGCAGACTGCCAACCTAGAATCGGCCTGTATAAGCTCCCGTCTGACATAGGGGGTACACAAACCAACAGGGAGCAGAATTACTATCTGCTCCCCATCACCGCCAGCCAAACCCTAGTCAGCGCACACTGCCAAAGAAAAATAGTCCTGTATAAGCTCCCGTCTGACATAGGGGGTACACAAACCAACGGGGAGCAGAAATACTATCTGCTCCCAATCACCGCCTGCCAATCCCTAGTCAACGCACACTGCCAACCAAGAATAGGCCTCTATAAGCTCCCGTCTGACATAGGGGGTACACAATCCAACGGGAGCAGAAATACTATCTGCTCCCCATCATCGCCAGCCACACCCTGGTCAACGCACACTGCCAACCAAGAATAGGCCTCTATAAGCTCCCGTCTGACATAGGGGGTACACAAACCAACGGGGAGCAGAAATACTATCTGCTCCCAATCACCGCCTGCCAATCCCTAGTCAACGCACACTGCCAACCAAGAATAGGCCTCTATAAGCTCCCGTCTGACATAGGGGGTACACAATCCAACGGGAGCAGAAATACTATCTGCTCCCCATCACCGCCAGCCACACCCTGGTCAACGCACACTGCCAACCAAGAATAGGCCTCTATAAGCTCCCGTCTGACATGGGGGTACACAAACCAACGGGGAGCAGAAATACTATCTGCTCCCCATCACCGCCTGGCAAACCCTAGTCCACAGACACTGCCAACCAAGAATAGGCCTGTATAAGCTCCCGTCTGACATAAGAGGTACACAAACCAACGGGGAACAGAAATACTATCTGCTCCCCATCACCACCAGCCAAACCCTAGTCTACAGACACTACCAACAAAGCATAGGCCTGTATAAGCTCCCGTCTGACATAGGGGGTACACAAACCAACGGGGATCAGAAATACTATCCGCTCCCCATTAGAGCCAGCCAAACCGTAGTCAACGCACACTGACAATTTGAATCGGTCTGTATAAGCTCCCGTCTGACATAGGGGGTACACAAGCCAACGGGGAGCAGAAATACTATCTGCTCCCCATCACCGCCAGCCAAGCCCTAGTCCAACCACACTGCCAACCTAGAATCGGCCTGTATAAGCTCCCGTCTGACATAGGGGGCACACAAACCAACGGGGAGCAGAATTACTATCTGCTCACCATCACAACCAGCCAAACCCTATTAAACGCACACTGCCAGCCAAGAATCACCCTGTATAAGCTCCCATCTGACATAGGGGGTACACAAACAAACGGGGAGCAGAAATACAATCTGCTCCCCTTCACCGCCAGCCAAAACTTAGTCAGTGCACACTGCCAACGTAGAATAGGCCTGTATAAGCTCCCGTCTGACATAGGGGGTACACAAACCAACGAGGAGCAGAAATACTATCTGCTCCCAATCACAGCCCGCCAATCCCTAGTCAACGCACACTGCCAAATAAGAATAGGCCTCTATAAGCTCCCGTCTGACATAGGGGATACACAGACCAACGGGAGCAGAAATACTATCTGTACCCCATCACCGCCAGCCAAACCCTAGTCAAGGCACACTGCCAACCAAGAATAGGCCTCTATAAGCTCCCATCTGACATAGAGGGTACACAAACCAACGGGGAGCAGATATACTATCTGCTCTCCATCACCGCCTGCCAAACCCTAGTCAACACACACTGCCAACCAAGAATAGGCCTGTATAAGCTCCCATCTGAGGTAGGGGATACACAAACCAACTTGGAACAGAAATACTATCTGCTCCCCATCACCACCAGCCAAACCCTAGTCCACAGACACTGCCAACAAAGAATAGGCCTGTAAAAGCTCCCGTCTGACATAAGGGGTACACAAATCAATGGGGAGCAGAAATACTATCCGCTCCCCATCACCGCCCGCCAAACCCTAGTCAACGCACACTGACAACTTAGAATCGGTCTGTATAAGCTCCCGTCTGACATAGGGGGTACATAAACCAAAGGTGAGCAGAAATAATATCTGCTTCCCATCACCACCAAAAAAGCCCTAGTCCAAGCACACTGCCAACCAAGATTAGGCCTGTATAAGCTCCTGTCTGACATAGGGGGTACACAAACCAACGAGGAGCAGAAATACTATCTGCTCCCCATCACCGCCAGCCAAACCCTAGTCCACTCACACTGCCAACCTAGAATCGGCCTGTATCAGCTCCCATCTGGCATAGGGGGTACACTAACCAACGGGGAGCAGAAATACTATCTGCTTCCCATCACCGCCAGCCAAACCCTAGTCAACGCACACTACCAACCAAGAATAGGCCTCTATAAGCTCCCGTCTGACATAGGGGGTACACAAACCAACGGGGAGCAGAAATACTATCTGCTCCCCATCACTGCGTGCCAAACTCTAGTCAACGCACACTGCCAACCAAGAATAGGCCTCTATTAGCTCCCGTTTGACATAGGGGGTACACAAACCAACAGGGAGCAGAATTACTATCTGCTCACCATCAATACCAGCCAAACCATAATGAACGCACACTGCCAACCTAGAATCAGCCTGTATAAGCTCCCATCTGACATAGGGGTTACACAAAACAACTGGAAGCAGAAATACTATCTGCTCCCCATCAATGCCAGCCAAACCCTAGTCAGCGCACACTGCCAACGAAGAATAGGCCTGTATAAGCTCCCATCTGACATAGGGGGTACACAAACTAACGGGGAGCAGAAATACTATCTGCTCCCCATCACTGCCAGCCAAACCCTAGTCAACGCACACTGCCAACCAAGAATAAGCCTCTTTAAGCTCTCGTCTGACATAGGGGGTACACAAACCAACGGGGAGCAGAAATACTATCTGCTCCCCATCACCGCCTGCCACACCCTAGTCAACGCACACTGCCAACAAAGAATAGGCCTGTATAAGCTCCCGTCTGACATAGGGGGTACACAAACCAACGGGGAACAGAAATACTATCTGCTCCCCATCACCACGAGCCAAACCCTAGTCCACAGACACTGCCAACCAAGATTAGGCCTGTATAAGCTCCCGTCTGACATAGGGGGTGCACAAACCAACGGGGAGCAGAAATACTATCTGCTCCCCATCACCGCCAGCCACACCCTAGTCCACTCACACTGCCAACCTAGAATCGGCCTGTATAAGCTCCCATCTGGCATAGGGGGTACACTAACCAACGGGGAGCAGAAATACTATCTGCTTCCCATCACCGCCAGCCAAACCCTAGTCAACGCACACTACCAACCAAGAATAGGCCTCTATAAGCTCCCGTCTGACATAGGGGGTACACAAACCAACGGGGAGCAGAAATACTATCTGCTCCCCATCACTGCCTGCCAAACTCTAGTCAACGCACACTGCCAACCAAGAATAGGCCTCTATTAGCTCCCGTTTGACATAGGGGGTACACAAACCAACGGGGAGCAGAATTACTATCTGCTCACCATCAATACCAGCCAAACCATAATGAACGCACACTGCCAACCTAGAATCGGCCTGTATAAGCTCCCATCTGACATAGGGGTTACACAAAACAACTGGAAGCAGAAATACTATCTGCTCCCCATCACCGCCAGCCAAACCCTAGTCCACTCACACTGCCAACCTAGAATCGGCCTGTATAAGCTCCCATCTGACATAGGGGGTACACAAACCAACGGGGAGCAGAAATACTATCTGCTCCCCATCACTGCCAGCCAAACCCTAGTCAACGCACACTGCCAACCAAGAATAAGCCTCTTTAAGCTCTCGTCTGACATAGGGGGTACACAAACCAACGGGGAGCAGAAATACTATCTGCTCCCCATCACCGCCTGCCACACCCTAGTCAACGCACACTGTCAACAAAGAATAGGCCTGTATAAGCTCCCGTCTGACATAGGGGGTACACAAACCAACGGGGAACAGAAATACTATCTGCTCCCCATCACCACGAGCCAAACCCTAGTCCACAGACACTGCCAACCAAGATTAGGCCTGTATAAGCTCCCGTCTGACATAGGGGGTGCACAAACCAACGGGGAGCAGAAATACTATCTGCTCCCCATCACCGCCAGCCACACCCTAGTCCATGCACACTGCAAACCTAGAATCGGCTTGTATAAGCTTCCGTCTGACATATGGGGTGCAGAAACCAACGGGGAGAAGAATTGCTATTTGCTCACCAACACAGCCAGCCAAACCCTAGTCAACGCACACTGCCAACCAAGAATCAGCCAGTATAAGCTCCCATCTGACATAGGGGGTACACAAACCAATGGGGAGAAGAAATACTATCTGCTCCCCATCAACGCCAGCCAAACCCTGAGCACACTGCTAACGAAGAATAGGCCTCTATAAGCTCCCGTCTGACATAGGGGGTACACAAACCAACGGGGAGCAGAAATATGATCTGCTCCCAATCACTGCCAGCCAATTCCTAGTCAACGCATACTGCCAACCAAGAATAGGCCTCTATAAGCTCCTGTCTGACATAGGGGGTACACAAACCAACGGAAGCAGAAATACTATCTGCTCCCCATCACTGCCTGCCAAACTCTAGTCAACGCACACTGCCAACCAAGAATAGGCCTCTATTAGCTCCCGTTTGACATAGGGGGTACACAAACCAACGGGGAGCAGAATTACTATCTGCTCACCATCAATACCAGCCAAACCATAATGAACGCACACTGCCAACCTAGAATCAGCCTGTATAAGCTCCCATCTGACATAGGGGTTACACAAAACAACTGGAAGAAGAAATACTATCTGCTCCCCATCAACGCCAGCCAAACCCTAGTCAGCACACACTGCCAACGAAGAATAGGCCTGTATAACCTCCCGTCTGACATAGGGGGTGCACAAACCAACGGGGAGCAGAAATACTATCTACTCCAAATCACCGCCAGCCAATCCCTAGTCAATGCACACTGCCAACCAAGAATAGGCCTCTATAAGCTCCCGTCTGACATAGCGGGTACACAAACCAACGGGAGCAGAAATACTATCTGCTCCCCATCACGGCCAGCCACACCCTAGTCCACTCACACTGCCAACCTAGAATCGGCCTGTATAAGCTCCCGTCTGACATAGGGGGTACACAAACCAACGGGGAGCAGATATAATTTCTGCTCCCCACTACCGCCACCCAAACCCTAGTCAACGCACACTGCCAACCAAGAATAGGCCTGTACAAGCTCCTGTCTGACATAGGGGATACACAAACCAACTGGGAGAAGAAATACTATCTGCTCCCCATCACCGCCAGCCAAACCCTAGTCAACGCACACTGCCAACCAAGAAAAGGCCTGTATAAGCTACCTTCTGACATAGGGGTACACAAACCAACGGGGAGCAGAAATACTATCTGCTCCTAATCACCGCCAGCCAAACCCTAGTCAACGCACACTGCCAACCAAAAATAGGCCTGTATAAGCTCCCGTCTGACATAGGGGGTACACAAATCAACGGGGAGCAGAATTACTATCTGCTCACCATCACCGCCAGCCAAATCCTAGTCCACGCACACTGCAAACCGAGAATCAGCCTCTAGAAGCTCCCATCTGACATAGGGGGTACACAAACCAATGGGGAGCAGAAAACTATCTGCTCCCCATCACCGCCAGCCAAACCCTAGTCAACGCACACAGCCAACCAAGAATAGGCCTGTATAAGCTCCCGTCTGACATAGGGGGTACAAAAACCACCGGGGAACAGAAATACTATCTGCTCTCCATCACCACCAGCCAAACCCTAGTCCACAGACACTGCCAACCAAAAATAGGCCTGTATAAGCTCCGGTCTGACATAGGGGGTACACAAACCAACGGGGAGCAGAAATACTATCTGCTCCCAATCACTGCCAGCCAATCCCTAGTCAACGCATACTGCCAACCAAGAATAGGCCTCTATAAGCTCCTGTCTGACATAGGGGGTACACAAACCAACGGAAGCAGAAATACAATCTGCTCCCCATCACCGCCAGCCAAACCCTAGTCAACACACACTGCCAGCCAAGAATAGGCCTCTATTAGCTCCCGTCTGATATAGGGGGTACACAAACAAACGGGAAACAGAAATACTATTTGCTCCCCATCACCACCAGCCATACCCTAGTCCACAGTCACTGCCAACAAAGAATAGGCCTGTATAAGCTCCCGCCTGACATAGGGGAAACACAAACCAACGGGGAGTAGAAATACTATCCTCTCCCCATCACCGCCAGCCAAACCCTAGTCAACGCACACTGCCAACCAAAATTAGACCTGTATAATCTCCAGTCTGACAAAGGGGGTACACAAACCAACGAGGAGCAGAAATACTATCTGCTCCCCATCACCGCCAGCCAAACCCTAGTCCACTCACACTGCCAACCTAGAATCGGCCTGTATAAGCTCCCATCTGACATAGGGGGTACACATACCAACGGGGAGCAGAAATACTATCTGCTCCCCATCACTGCCAGCCAAACCCTAGTCATCGCACACTGCCAACCAAGAATAAGCCTCTTTAAGCTCTCGTCTGACATAGGGGGTACACAAACCAACGGGGAGCAGAAATACTATCTGCTCCCCATCACCGCCTGCCACACCCTAGTCAACGCACACTGCCAACAAAGAATAGGCCTGTATAAGCTCCCGTCTGACATAGGGGGTACACAAACCAACGGGGAACAGAAATACTATCTGCTCCCCATCACCACGAGCCAAACCATAGTCCACAGACACTGCCAACCAAGATTAGGCCTGTATAAGCTCCCGTCTGACATAGGGGGTGCACAAACCAACGGGGAGCAGAAATACTATCTGCTCCCCATCACCGCCAGCCACACCCTAGTCCATGCACACTGCAAACCTAGAATCGGCTTGTATAAGCTTCCGTCTGACATATGGGGTGCAGAAACCAACGGGGAGAAGAATTACTATTTGCTCACCAACACAGCCAGCCAAACCCTAGTCAACGCACACTGCCAACCAAGAATCAGCCAGTATAAGCTCCCATCTGACATAGGGGGTACACAAACCAACGGGGAGCAGAAATACTATCTGCTCCCAATCACTGCCAGCCAATCCCTAGTCAACGCATACTGCCAACCAAGAATAGGCCTCTATAAGCTCCTGTCTGGCATAGGGGGTACACAAACCAACGGAAGCAGAAATACTATCTGCTCCCCATCACCGCCAGCCAAACCCTAGTCAACACACACTGCCAGCCAAGAATAGGCCTCTATTAGCTCCCGTCTGATATAGGGGGTACACAAACCAACGGGGAACAGAAATACTATTTGCTCCCCATCACCACCAGCCACACCCTAGGCCACAGCCACTGCCAACAAAGAATAGGCCTGTATAAGCTCCCGCCTGACATAGGGGAAACACAAACCAACGGGGAGTAGAAATACTATCCGCTCCCCATCACCGCCAGCCAAACCCTAGTCAACGCACACTGCCAACCAAAATTAGACCTGTATAAGCTCCAGTCTGACAAAGGGGGTACACAAACCAACGAGGAGCAGAAATACTATCTGCTCCCCATCACCGCCAGCCAAACCCTAGTCCACTCACACTGTCAACCTAGAATCGGCCTGTATAAGCTCCCATCTGACATAGGGGGTACACAAACCAACGGGGAGCAGAAATACTATCTGCTCCCCATCACTGCCAGCTAAACCCTAGTCAACGCACACTGCCAACCAAGAATGAGCCTCTTTAAGCTCTTGTCTGACATAGGGGGTACACAAACCAACGGGGAGCAGAAATGCTATCTGCTCCCCATCACCGCCTGCCACATCCTAGTCAACGCACAGTGCCAACAAAGAATAGGCCTGTATAAGCTCCCGTCTGACATAGGGGGTACACACACCAACGGGGAACAGAAATACTATCTGCGCCCCATCACCACGAGCCAAACCCTAGTCCACAGACACTGCCAACCAAGATTAGGCCTGTATAAGCTCCCGTCTGACATAGGGGGTGCACAAACCAACGGGGAGCAGAAATACTATCTGCTCCCCATCACCGCCAGCCACACCCTAGTCCATGCACACTGCAAACCTAGAATCGGCTTGTATAAGCTTCCGTCTGACATAGCGGGTACACAAACCAACGGGAGCAGAAATACTATCTGCTCCCCATCACGGCCAGCCACACCCTAGTCCACTCACACTGCCAACCTAGAATCGGCCTGTATAAGCTCCCGTCTGACATAGGGGGTACACAAACCAACGGGGAGCAGAAATAATTTCTGCTCCCCACTACCGCCACCCAAACCCTAGTCAACGCACACTGCCAACCAACAATAGGCCTGTACAAGCTCCTGTCTGACATAGGGGATACACAAACCAACTGGGAGAAGAAATACTATCTGCTCCCCATCACCGCCAGCCAAACCCTAGTCAACGCACACTGCCAACCAAGAAAAGGCCTGTATAAGCTACCTTCTGACATAGGGGTACACAAACCAACGGGGAGCAGAAATACTATCTGCTCCTAATCACCGCCAGCCAAACCCTAGTCAACGCACACTGCCAACCAAAAATAGGCCTGTATAAGCTCCCGTCTGACATAGGGGGTACACAAATCAACGGGGAGCAGAATTACTATCTGCTCACCATCACCGCCAGCCAAATCCTAGTCCACGCACAATGCAAACCGAGAATCAGCCTCTAGAAGCTCCCATCTGATATAGGGGGTACACAAACCAATGGGGAGCAGAAAACTATCTGCTCCCCATCACCGCCAGCCAAACCCTAGTCAACGCACACAGCCAACCAAGAATAGGCCTGTATAAGCTCCCGTCTGACATAGGGGGTACAAAAACCACCGGGGAACAGAAATACTATCTGCTCTCCATCACCACCAGCCAAACCCTAGTCCACAGACACTGCCAACCAAAAATAGGCCTGTATAAGCTCCGGTCTGACATAGGGGGTACACAAACCAACGGGGAGCAGAAATACTATCTGCTCCAAATCACTGCCAGCCAATCCCTAGTCAACGCATACTGCCAACCAAGAATAGGCCTCTATAAGCTCCTGTCTGACATAGGGGGTACACAAACCAACGGAAGCAGAAATACAATCTGCTCCCCATCACCGCCAGCCAAACCCTAGTCAACACACACTGCCAGCCAAGAATAGGCCTCTATTAGCTCCCGTCTGATATAGGGGGTACACAAACAAACGGGAAACAGAAATACTATTTGCTCCCCATCACCACCAGCCATACCCTAGTCCACAGTCACTGCCAACAAAGAATAGGCCTGTATAAGCTCCCGCCTGACATAGGGGAAACACAAACCAACGGGGAGTAGAAATACTATCCTCTCCCCATCACCGCCAGCCAAACCCTAGTCAACGCACACTGCCAACCAAAATTAGACCTGTATAATCTCCAGTCTGACAAAGGGGGTACACAAACCAACGAGGAGCAGAAATACTATCTGCTCCCCATCACCGCCAGCCAAACCCTAGTCCACTCACACTGCCAACCTAGAATTGGCCTGTATAAGCTCCCATCTGACATAGGGGGTACACAAACCAACGGGGAGCAGAAATACTATCTGCTCCCCATCACTGCCAGCCAAACCCTACTCATCGCACACTGCCAACCAAGAATAAGCCTCTTTAAGCCCCCGTCTGACATAGGGGGTACACAAACCAACGGGGAGCAGAAATACTATCTGCTCCCCATCACCGCCTGCCACACCCTAGTCAACGCACACTGCCAACAAAGAATAGGCCTGTATAAGCTCACGTCTGACATAGGGGGTACACAAACCAACGGGGAACAGAAATACTATCTGCTCCCCATCACCACGAGCCAAACCCTAGTCCACAGACACTGCCAACCAAGATTAGGCCTGTATAAGCTCCCGTCTGACATAGGGGGTGCACAAACCAACGGGGAGCAGAAATACTATCTGCTCCCCATCACCGCCAGCCACACCCTAGTCCATGCACACTGCAAACCTAGAATCGGCTTGTATAAGCTTCTGTCTGACATATGGGGTGCAGAAACCAACGGGGAGAAGAATTACTATTTGCTCACCAACACAGCCAGCCAAACCCTAGTCAACGCACACTGCCAACCAAGAATCAGCCAGTATAAGCTCCCATCTGACATAGGGGGTACACAAACCAACGGGGAGCAGAAATACTATCTGCTCCCAATCACTGCCAGCCAATCCCTAGTCAACGCATACTGCCAACCAAGAATAGGCCTCTATAAGCTCCTGTCTGACATAGGGGGTACACAAACCAACGGAAGCAGAAATACTATCTGCTCCCCATCACCGCCAGCCAAACCCTAGTCAACACACACTGCCAGCCAAGAATAGGCCTCTATTAGCTCCCGTCTGATATAGGGGGTACACAAACCAACGGGGAACAGAAATACTATTTGCTCCCCATCACCACCAGCCACACCCTAGTCCACAGTCACTGCCAACAAAGAATAGGCCTGTATAAGCTCCCGCCTGACATAGGGGAAACACAAACCAACGGGGAGTAGAAATACTATCCGCTCCCCATCACCGCCAGCCAAACCCTAGTCAACGCACACTGCCAACCAAAATTAGACCTGTATAAGCTCCAGTCTGACAAAGGGGGTACACAAACCAACGAGGAGCAGAAATACTATCTGCTCCCCATCACCGCCAGCCAAACCCTAGTCCACTCACACTGTCAACCTAGAATCGGCCTGTATAAGCTCCCATCTGACATAGGGGGTACACAAACCAACGGGGAGCAGAAATACTATCTGCTCCCCATCACTGCCAGCTAAACCCTAGTCAACGCACACTGCCAACCAAGAATAAGCCTCTTTAAGCTCTTGTCTGACATAGGGGGTACACAAACCAACGGGGAGCAGAAATGCTATCTGCTCCCCATCACCGCCTGCCACATCCTAGTCAACGCACAGTGCCAACAAAGAATAGGCCTGTATAAGCTCCCTTCTGACATAGGGGGTACACACACCAACGGGGAACAGAAATACTATCTGCTCCCCATCACCACGAGCCAAACCCTAGTCCACAGACACTGCCAACCAAGATTAGGCCTGTATAAGCTCCTGTCTGACATAGGGGGTGCACAAACCAACGGGGAGCAGAAATACTATCTGCTCCCCATCACCGCCAGCCACACCCTAGTCCATGCACACTGCAAACCTAGAATCGGCTTGTATAAGCTTCCATCTGACATATGGGGTGCAGAAACCAACGGGGAGAAGAATTACTATTTGCTCACCAACACAGCCAGCCAAACCCTAGTCAACGCACACTGCCAACCAAGAATCAGCCAGTATAAGCTCCCATCTGACATAGGGGGTACACAAACCAATGGGGAGAAGAAATACTATCTGCTCCCCATCAACGCCAGCCAAACCCTGAGCACACTGCTAACGAAGAATAGGCCTGTATAAGCTCCCGTTTGACATAGGGGGTGCACAAACCAACGGGAGCAGAAATACTATCTGCTCCCCATCACCTCCAGCCAAACCCTAGTCAATGCACACTGCCAACCAAGAATAGGCCTCTATAAGCTCCCGTCTGACATAGGGGGTACCTAAACCAATGGGAGGCAGAAAAACTATCTGCTCCCCATCACCACCAGCCAAACCCTAGTCCACAGACACTGCCAACCAAGAATACGCCTGTATAAGCTCTTGTCTGACATAGGGGGTACACAAACCAATGGGGAGCAGAAATACTATCCGCTCACAATCACCGCCAGCCAAACCCTAGTCAACGCACACTGCCAACCAAGAATCGGCCTGTATAAGCTCCCGTCTGACATAGGGGGTACATAAAACAACGGGGAACAGAAATACTATCCGCTCCCCATCACCGCCCGCCAAACCCTAGTCAACGCACACTGACAACTTAGAATCGGTCTGTATAAGCTCCCGTCTGACATAGGGGGTACATAAACCAACGGTGAGCAGAAATAATATCTGCTCCCCATCACCACCAAAAAAGCCCTAGTCCAAGCACGCTGCCAACCAAGATTAGGCCTGTATAAGCTCCCGTCTGACATAGGGGGTACACAAACCAACGAGGAACAGAAATACTATCTGCTCCACATCACCGCCAGCCAAACCCTAGTCCACTCACACTGCCAACCTAGAATCGGCCTGTATAAGCTCCCATCTGGCATAGGGGGTACACTAACCAACGGGGAGCAGAAATACTATCTGCTTCCCATCACCGCAGCCAAACCCTAGTCAACGCACACTACCAACCAAGAATAGGCCTCTATAAGCTCCCGTCTGACATAGGGGGTACACAAACCAACGGGGAGCAGAAATACTATCTGCTCCCCATCACTGCCTGCCAAACTCTAGTCAACGCACACTGCCAACCAAGAATAGGCCTCTATTAGCTCCCGTCTGACATAGGGGGTACACAAACCAACGGGAGCAGAAATACTATCTGCTCCCCATCACGGCCAGCCACACCCTAGTCCACTCACACTGCCAACCTAGAATCGGCCTGTATAAGCTCCCGTCTGACATAGGGGGTACACAAACCAACGGGGAGCAGAAATACTTTCTGCTCCCCATCACCGCCAGCCAAACCCTAGTCAACGCACACTGCCAACCAAGAATAGGCCTGTATAAGCTCCCTTCTGACATAAGGGGTACCCAAACCAACGGGGAGTAGAAATACTATCTGCTCCCCATCACCGCCAGCCAAACCCTACTCCACGCACACTTCCAGCCAAGATTAGGCCTGTATAATCTGCTGTCTGACATAGGGGGTAAACAAACCAACGGGGAACAGAAATGCTATCTGCTCCACATCACGGCCAGCCACACCCTAGTCCACTCACACTGCCAACCTAGAATTGGCCTGTATAAGCTCCCGTCTGACATAGGGGGTACACAAACCAACGGGGAGCAGAAATACTTTCTTCTCCCCATCCCCGCCACCCAAACCCTTGTCAAACCACACTGCCAACCAAGAATAGGCCTGTATAAGCTCCCATCTGACATAGGGGTACACAAACCAATGGGGAGCAGAATTACTATCTGCTCACCATCAACACCAGCCAAACCATAATAAACGCACACTGCCAACCTAGAATCAGCCTGTATAAGCTCCCATCTGACATAGTTGGTACACAAACCAACGGTGAGCAGAAATACTATCTGTTCCCCATCAACGCCAGCCAAACCCTAGTCCACAGACACTGCCAACAAAGAATAGGCCTGTATAAGCTCCCGTCTGACATAGGGGGTACACAAATCAACGGGGAGAAAAAATACTATCCGCTCCCTATCACCGCCAGCCAAACCCTACTCCACTCACACTGCCAATCTAGAATCGTCCTGTATAAGCTCCTATCTTGCATAGGGGGTACACACACCAACCGGGAGCAGAAAAACTATCTGCTCCCCATCACCACGAGCCAAACCCTAGTCCACAGACACTGCCAACCAAGATTAGGCCTGTATAAGCTCCCGTCTGACATAGGGGGTGCAAAAACCAACGGGGAGCAGAAATACTATCTGCTCCCCATCACCGCCAGCCAAACCCTAGTCAGAGCACACTGCCAAAGAAAAATAGTCCTGTATAAGCTCCCGTCTGACATAGGGGGTACACAAACCAACGGGGAGCAGAAATACTATCTGCTCCCCAATCACCGCCTGCCAATCCCTAGTCAACGCACACTGCCAACCAAGAATAGGCCTCTGTAAGCTCCCGTCTGAAATAGGGGGTACACAATCCAACGGGAGCAGAAATACTATCTGCTCCCCATCACCGCCAGCCACACCCTGGTCAACGTACACTGCCAACCAAGAATAGGCCTCTATAAGCTCCCGTCTGACATAGGGGGTACACAAACCAACGGGGAGCAGAAATACTATCTGCTCCCAATCACCGCCTGCCAATCCCTAGTCAACGCACACTGCCAACCAAGAATAGGCCTCTATAAGCTACCGTCTGACATAGGGGGTACAAAATCCAACGGGAGCAGAAATACTATCTGCTCCCCATTACCGCCATCCACACCCTGGTCAACGCACACTGCCAACCAAGAATAGGCCTCTATAAGCTCCCGTCTGACATAGGGGGTACACAAATCAACGGGGAGCAGAAATACTATCCGCTCCCTATCACCGCCAGCCAAACCCTAGTCCACTCACACTGCCAACCTAGAATCGTCCTGTATAAGCTCCCATCGTGCATAGGGGGTACACACACCAACCGGGAGCAGAAATACTATCTGCTCCCCATCACCGCCAGCCAAACCCTAGTCAACGCACACTACCAACCAAGAATATTCCTCTATAAGCTCCCTTCTGACATAGGGGGTACACAAACAAACGGGGAGCAGAAATACTATCTGCTCCCCATCACCGCATGCCAAACTCTAGTCAACGCACACTGCCAACCAAGAATAGGCCTCTATTAGCTCCCCTTTGACATAGGGGGTACACAAACCAACGGGGAGCTGAATTACTATCTGCTCACCATCAACGCCAGCCAAACCATAATAAACGCACACTGCCAACCTAGAATCAGCCTGTATAAGCTCCCACCTGACATAGGGGGTACACAAAATAACGGGGAGCAGAAATACTATCTGCTCCCAATCACCGCCAGAAAATCCCTAGTCAACGCACACTGCCAACCAAGAATAGGCCTCTATAAGCTCCCGTCTGACATAGGGGGTACACAAACCAACGGGAGCAGAAATACTATCTGCTCCCCATCACCTCCAGCCAAACCCTAGTCAAGGCACACTGACAACTTAGAATCGGTCTGTATAAGCTCCCGTCTGACATAGGGGGTACATAAACCAACGGTGAGCAGAAATACTATCTGCTCCCCATCACCACCAACAAAGCCCTAGTCCAAGCACACTGCCAACCAAGATTAGGCCTGTATAAGCTCCCGTCTGACATAGGGGGTACACAAACCAACAAGGAGCAGAAATACTATCTGCTCCCCATCACCGCCAGCCAAACCCTAGTCCACTCACACTGCCAACCTAGAATCGGCCTGTATAAGCTCCCATCTGGCATAGGGGGTACACTAACCAACGGGGAGCAGAAATACTATCTGCTTCCCATCACCGCCAGCCAAACCCTAGTCAACGCACACTACCAACCAAGAATAGGCCTCTATAAGCTCCCGTCTGACATAGGGGGTACACAAACCAACGGGGAGCAGAAATACTATCTGCTCCCCATCACCGCCTGCCAAACTCTAGTCAACGCACACTGCCAACCAAGAATAGGCCTCTATTAGCTCTTGTTTGACGTAGGTGGTACACAAACCAACGGGGAGCAGAATTACTATCTGCTCACCATCAATACCAGCCAAACCATAATGAACGCACACTGCCAACCTAGAATCAGCCTGTATAAGCTCCCATCTGACATAGGGGGTACACAAAACAACGGGAAGCAGAAATACTATCTGCTCCCCATCACCGCCTGCCAAACTCTAGTCAGCGCACACTGCCAACGAACAATAGGCCTGTATAACCTCCCGTCTGACATAGGGGGTGCACAAACCAACGGGGAGCAGAAATACTATCTGCTCCCCATCACGGCCAGCCAATCCCTAGTCAATGCACACTGCCAACCAAGAATCGGCCTGTATAAGCTCCCGTCTGACATAGGGGGTACACACACCAACGGGGAACAGAAATACTATCTGCTCCCCATCACCACCAGCCAAACCCTAGTCCACAGACACTGCCAACAAAGAATAGGCCTGTATAAGCTCCCGTCTGACATAGGGGGTACACAAATCAACGGGGAGCAGAAATACTATCCGCTCCCTATCACCGCCAGCCAAACCCTAGTCCACTCACACTGCCAACCTAGAATCGTCCTGTATAAGCTCCCATCTTGCATAGGGGGTACACAAACCAACCGGGAGCAGAAATACTATCTGCTCCCCATCACCGCCAGCCAAACCCTAGTCAACGCACACTACCAACCAAGAATATTCCTCTATAAGCTCCCTTCTGACAAAGGGGGTACACAAACAAACGGGGAGCAGAAATACTATCTGCTCCCCATCACCGCATGCCAAACTCTAGTCAAGGCACACTGCCAACCAAGAATAGGCCTCTATTAGCTCCCCTTTGACATAGGGGGTACACAAACCAACGGGGAGCTGAATTACTATCTGCTCACCATCAACGCCAGCCAAACCATAATAAACGCACACTGCCAACCTAGAATCAGCCTGTATAAGCTCCCACCTGACATAGGGGGTACACAAAATAACGGGGAGCAGAAATACTATCTGCTCCCAATCACCGCCAGCCAATCCCTAGTCAACGCACACTGCCAACCAAGAATAGGCCTCTATAAGCTCCCGTCTGACATAGGGGGTACACAAACCAACGGGAGCAGAAATACTATCTGCTCCCCATCACCTCCAGCCAAACCCTAGTCAACGCACACTGCCAACCAAGAATAGGCCTCTATAAGCTCCCGTCTGACATAGGGGGTACACAAACCAACGGGGAGCAGAAATACTATCTTCTCCCCATCACCGCCTGCCATACCTTAGTCAACGCACACTGCCTACCAAGAATAGGCCTGTATAAGCTCCCGTCTGACATAGGGGGTACACAAACCAACGGGGAGCAGAAATACTATCTGCGCCCAATCACCACCAGCCAAACCGTAGTCCACAGACACTGCCAACCAAGAATAGGCCTGTATAAGCTCCCGTCTGACATAGGGGATACACAAACCAACGGGGAGCAGAAATACTTTCTGCTCCCCATCACCACCAGCCAAACCCTACTCTACGCACACTGCCAACCAAGATTAAGCCTATATAAGCTCCTGTCTGACATAGGGGGTGCACAAACCAACGGGGAGCAGAAATACTATCTGCTCCCCATTACCGCTAGCCAAACCCTAGTACACGCAGACTGCAAACCTAGAATCGGCCTGTATAAGCTCCCGTCTGACATAGGGGGTACACAAACCAACGGGGAGCAGAATTACTATCTGCTCCCCATCACCGCCAGCCAAACCCTAGTCAGCGCACACTGCCAAAGAAAAATAGTCCTGTATAAGCTCCCGTCTGACATAGGGGGTACACAAACCAACGGGGAGCAGAAATACTATCTGCTCCCAATCACCGCCTGCCAATCCCTAGTCAACGCACACTGCCAACCAAGAATAGGCCTCTATAAGCTCCCGTCTGACATAGGGGGTACACAATCCAGCGGGAGCAGAAATACTATCTGCTCCCCATCACCGCCAGCCAAACCCTAGTCAACGCACACTACCAACCAAGAATATTCCTCTATAAGCTCCCTTCTGACATAGGGGGTACACAAACAAACGGGGAGCAGAAATACTATCTGCTCCCCATCACCGCATGCCAAACTCTAGTCAACGCACACTGCCAACCAAGAATAGGCCTCTATTAGCTCCCCTTTGACATAGGGGGTACACAAACCAACGGGGAGCTGAATTACTATCTGCTCACCATCAACGCCAGCCAAACCATAATAAACGCACACTGCCAACCTAGAATCAGCCTGTATAAGCTCCCACCTGACATAGGGGGTACACAAAATAACGGGGAGCAGAAATACTATCTGCTCCCAATCACCGCCAGAAAATCCCTAGTCAACGCACACTGCCAACCAAGAATAGGCCTCTATAAGCTCCCGTCTGACATAGGGGGTACACAAACCAACGGGAGCAGAAATACTATCTGCTCCCCATCACCTCCAGCCAAACCCTAGTCAAGGCACACTGACAACTTAGAATCGGTCTGTATAAGCTCCCGTCTGACATAGGAGGTACATAAACCAACGGTGAGCAGAAATACTATCTGCTCCCCATCACCACCAACAAAGCCCTAGTCCAAGCACACTGCCAACCAAGATTAGGCCTGTATAAGCTCCCGTCTGACATAGGGGGTACACAAACCAACAAGGAGCAGAAATACTATCTGCTCCCCATCACCGCCAGCCAAACCCTAGTCCACTCACACTGCCAACCTAGAATCGGCCTGTATAAGCTCCCATCTGGCATAGGGGGTACACTAACCAACGGGGAGCAGAAATACTATCTGCTTCCCATCACCGCCAGCCAAACCCTAGTCAACGCACACTACCAACCAAGAATAGGCCTCTATAAGCTCCCGTCTGACATAGGGGGTACACAAACCAATGGGGAGCAGAAATACTATCTGCTCCCCATCACCGCCTGCCAAACTCTAGTCAACGCACACTGCCAACCAAGAATAGGCCTCTATTAGCTCTCGTTTGACGTAGGTGGTACACAAACCAACGGGGAGCAGAATTACTATCTGCTCACCATCAATACCAGCCAAACCATAATGAACGCACACTGCCAACCTAGAATCAGCCTGTATAAGCTCCCATCTGACATAGGGGGTACACAAAACAACGGGAAGCAGAAATACTATCTGCTCCCCATCAACGCCAGCCAAACCCTAGTCAGCGCACACTGCCAACGAACAATAGGCCTGTATAACCTCCCGTCTGACATAGGGGGTGCACAAACCAACGGGGAGCAGAAATACTATCTGCTCCCCATCACGGCCAGCCAATCCCTAGTCAATGCACACTGCCAACCAAGAATCGGCCTGTATAAGCTCCCGTCTGACATAGGGGGTACACACACCAACGGGGAACAGAAATACTATCTGCTCCCCATCACCACCAGCCAAACCCTAGTCCACAGACACTGCCAACAAAGAATAGGCCTGTATAAGCTCCCGTCTGACATAGGGGGTTTCACAAATCAACGGGGAGCAGAAATACTATCCGCTCCCTATCACCGCCAGCCAAACCCTAGTCCACTCACACTGCCAACCTAGAATCGTCCTGTATAAGCTCCCATCTTGCATAGGGGGTACACAAACCAACCGGGAGCAGAAATACTATCTGCTCCCCATCACCGCCAGCCAAACCCTAGTCAACGCACACTACCAACCAAGATTATTCCTCTATAAGCTCCCTTCTGACAAAGGGGGTACACAAACAAACGGGGAGCAGAAATACTATCTGCTCCCCATCACCGCATGCCAAACTCTAGTCAACGCACACTGCCAATCAAGAATAGGCCTCTATTAGCTCCCCTTTGACATAGGGGGTACACAAACCAACGGGGAGCTGAATTACTATCTGCTCACCATCAACGCCAGCCAAACCATAATAAACGCACACTGCCAACCTAGAATCAGCCTGTATAAGCTCCCACCTGACATAGGGGGTACACAAAATAACGGGGAGCAGAAATACTATCTGCTCCCAATCACCGCCAGCCAATCCCTAGTCAACGCACACTGCCAACCAAGAATAGGCCTCTATAAGCTCCCGTCTGACATAGGGGGTACACAAACAAACGGGAGCAGAAATACTATCTGCTCCCCATCACCTCCAGCCAAACCCTAGTCAACGCACACTGCCAACCAAGAATAGGCCTCTATAAGCTCCCGTCTGACATAGGGGGTACACAAACCAACGGGGAGCAGAAATACTATCTTCTCCCCATCACCGCCTGCCATACCTTAGTCAACGCACACTGCCTACCAAGAATAGGCCTGTATAAGCTCCCGTCTGACATAGGGGGTACACAAACCAACGGGGAGCAGAAATACTATCTGCGCCCAATCACCACCAGCCAAACCCTAGTCCACAGACACTGCCAACCAAGAATAGGCCTGTATAAGCTCCCGTCTGACATAGGGGATACACAAACCAACGGGGAGCAGAAATACTTTCTGCTCCCCATCACCACCAGCCAAACCCTACTCTACGCACACTGCCAACCAAGATTAAGCCTATATAAGCTCCTGTCTGACATAGGGGGTGCACAAACCAACGGGGAGCAGAAATACTATCTGCTCCCCATTACCGCTAGCCAAACCCTAGTACACGCAGACTGCCAACCTAGAATCGGCCTGTATAAGCTCCCGTCTGACATAGGGGGTACACAAACCAACGGGGAGCAGAATTACTATCTGCTCCCCATCACCGCCAGCCAAACCCTAGTCAGCGCACACTGCCAAAGAAAAATAGTCCTGTATAAGCTCCCGTCTGACATAGGGGGTACACAAACCAACGGGGAGCAGAAATACTATCTGCTCCCAATCACCGCCTGCCAATCCCTAGTCAACGCACACTGCCAACCAAGAATAGGCCTCTATAAGCTCCCGTCTGACATAGGGGGTACACAATCCAACAGGAGCAGAAATACTATCTGCTCCCCATCATCGCCAGCCACACCCTGGTCAACGCACACTGCCAACCAAGAATAGGCCTCTATAAGCTCCCGTCTGACATAGGGGGTACACAAACCAACGGGGAGCAGAAATACTATCTGCTCCCAATCACCGCCTGCCAATCCCTAGTCAACGCACACTGCCAACCAAGAATAGGCCTCTATAAGCTCCCGTCTGACATAGGGGGTACACAATCCAACGGGAGCAGAAATACTATCTGCTCCCCATCACCGCCAGCCACACCCTGGTCAACGCACACTGCCAACCAAGAATAGGCCTCTATAAGCTCCCGTCTGACATAGGGGGTACACAAACCAACGGGGAACAGAAATACTATCTGCTCCCCATCACCACCAGCCAAACCCTAGTCTACAGACACTACCAACAAAGCATAGGCCTGTATAAGCTCCCGTCTGACATAGGGGGTACACAAACCAACGGGGATCAGAAATACTATCCGCTCCCCATTACCGCCAGCCAAACCGTAGTCAACGCACACTGACAATTTGAATCGGTCTGTATAAGCTCCCGTCTGACATAGGGGGTACACAAGCCAACGGGGAGCAGAAATACTATCTGCTCCCCATCACCGCCAGCCAAGCCCTAGTCCAACCACACTGCCAACCTAGAATCGGCCTGTATAAGCTCCCGTCTGACATAGGGGGCACACAAACCAACGGGGAGCAGAATTACTATCTGCTCACCATCACAACCAGCCAAACCCTATTAAACGCACACTGCCAGCCAAGAATCACCCTGTATAAGCTCCCATCTGACATAGGGGGTACACAAACAAACGGGGAGCAGAAATACAATCTGCTCCCCTTCACCGCCAGCCAAACCTTAGTCAGTGCACACTGCCAACGTAGAATAGGCCTGTATAAGCTCCCGTCTGACATAGGGGGTACACAAACCAACGAGGAGCAGAAATACTATCTGCTCCCAATCACAGCCCGCCAATCCCTAGTCAACGCACACTGCCAAATAAGAATAGGCCTCTATAAGCTCCCGTCTGACATAGGGGATACACAAACCAACGGGAGCAGAAATACTATCTGTACCCCATCACCGCCAGCCAAACCCTAGTCAAGGCACACTGCCAACCAAGAATAGGCCTCTATAAGCTCCCATCTGACATAGAGGGTACACAAACCAACGGGGAGCAGATATACTATCTGCTCCCCATCACCGCCTGCCAAACCCTAGTCAACACACACTGCCAACCAAGAATAGGCCTGTATAAGGTCCCATCTGAGGTAGGGGATACACAAACCAACTTGGAACAGAAATACTATCTGCTCCCCATCACCACCAGCCAAACCCTAGTCCACAGACACTGCCAACAAAGAATAGGCCTGTAAAAGCTCCCGTCTGACATAAGGGGTACACAAATCAATGGGGAGCAGAAATACTATCCGCTCCCCATCACCGCCCGCCAAACCCTAGTCAACGCACACTGACAACTTAGAATCGGTTTGTATAAGCTCCCGTCTGACATAGGGGGTACATAAACCAACGGTGAGCAGAAATAATATCTGCTTCCCATCACCACCAAAAAAGCCCTAGTCCAAGCACACTGCCAACCAAGATTAGGCCTGTATAAGCTCCCGTCTGACATAGGGGGTACACAAACCAACGAGGAGCAGAAATACTATCTGCTCCCCATCACCGCCAGCCAAACCCTAGTCCACTCACACTGCCAACCTAGAATCGGCCTGTATCAGCTCCCATCTGGCATAGGGGGTACACTAACCAACGGGGAGCAGAAATACTATCTGCTTCCCATCACCGCCAGCCAAACCCTAGTCAACGCACACTACCAACCAAGAATAGGCCTCTATAAGCTCCCGTCTGACATAGGGGGTACACAAACCAACGGGGAGCAGAAATACTATCTGCTCCCCATCACTGCGTGCCAAACTCTAGTCAACGCACACTGCCAACCAAGAATAGGCCTCTATTAGCTCCCGTTTGACATAGGGGGTACACAAACCAACGGGGAGCAGAATTACTATCTGCTCACCATCAATACCAGCCAAACCATAATGAACGCACACTGCCAACCTAGAATCAGCCTGTATAAGCTCCCATCTGACATAGGGGTTACACAAAACAACTGGAAGCAGAAATACTATCTGCTCCCCATCAATGCCAGCCAAACCCTAGTCAGCGCACACTGCCAACGAAGAATAGGCCTGTATAAGCTCCCATCTGACATAGGGGGTACACAAACTAACGGGGAGCAGAAATACTATCTGCTCCCCATCACTGCCAGCCAAACCCTAGTCAACGCACACTGCCAACCAAGAATAAGCCTCTTTAAGCTCTCGTCTGACATAGGGGGTACACAAACCAACGGGGAGCAGAAATACTATCTGCTCCCCATCACCGCCTGCCACACCCTAGTCAACGCACACTGCCAACAAAGAATAGGCCTGTATAAGCTCCCGTCTGACATAGGGGGTACACAAACCAACGGGGAACAGAAATACTATCTGCTCCCCATCACCACGAGCCAAACCCTAGTCCACAGACACTGCCAACCAAGATTAGGCCTGTATAAGCTCCCGTCTGACATAGGGGGTGCACAAACCAACGGGGAGCAGAAATACTATCTGCTCCCCATCACCGCCAGCCACACCCTAGTCCACTCACACTGCCAACCTAGAATCGGCCTGTATAAGCTCCCATCTGGCATAGGGGGTACACTAACCAACGGGGAGCAGAAATACTATCTGGTTCCCATCACCGCCAGCCAAACCCTAGTCAACGCACACTACCAACCAAGAATAGGCCTCTATAAGCTCCCGTCTGACATAGGGGGTACACAAACCAACGGGGAGCAGAAATACTATCTGCTCCCCATCACTGCCTGCCAAACTCTAGTCAACGCACACTGCCAACCAAGAATAGGCCTCTATTAGCTCCCGTTTGACATAGGGGGTACACAAACCAACGGGGAGCAGAATTACTATCTGCTCACCATCAATACCAGCCAAACCATAATGAACGCACACTGCCAACCTAGAATCGGCCTGTATAAGCTCCCATCTGACATAGGGGGTACACAAACCAACGGGGAGCAGAAATACTATCTGCTCCCCATCACTGCCAGCCAAACCCTAGTCAACGCACACTGCCAACCAAGAATAAGCCTCTTTAAGCTCTAGTCTGACATAGGGGGTACACAAACCAACGGGGAGCAGAAATACTATCTGCTCCCCATCACCGCCTGCCACACCCTAGTCAACGCACACTGCCAACAAAGAATAGGCCTGTATAAGCTCCCGTCTGACATAGGGGGTACACAAACCAACGGGGAACAGAAATACTATCTGCTCCCCATCACCACGAGCCAAACCCTAGTCCACAGACACTGCCAACCAAGATTAGGCCTGTATAAGCTCCCGTCTGACATAGGGGGTGCACAAACCAACAGGGAGCAGAAATACTATCTGCTCCCCATCACCGCCAGCCACACCCTAGTCCATGCACACTGCAAACCTAGAATCGGCTTGTATAAGCTTCCGTCTGACATATGGGGTGCAGAAACCAACGGGGAGAAGAATTGCTATTTGCTCACCAACACAGCCAGCCAAACCCTAGTCAACGCACACTGCCAACCAAGAATCAGCCAGTATAAGCTCCCATCTGACATAGGGGGTACACAAACCAATGGGGAGAAGAAATACTATCTGCTCCCCATCAACGCCAGCCAAACCCTGAGCACACTGCTAACGAAGAATAGGCCTCTATAAGCTCCCGTCTGACATAGGGGGTACACAAAATAACGGGGAGCAGAAATACTATCTGCTCCCAATCACCGCCAGCCAATCCCTAGTCAACGCACACTGCCAACCAAGAATAGGCCTCTATAAGCTCCCGTCTGACATAGGGGGTACACAAACAAACGGGAGCAGAAATACTATCTGCTCCCCATCACCTCCAGCCAAACCCTAGTCAACGCACACTGCCAACCAAGAATAGGCCTCTATAAGCTCCCGTCTGACATAGGGGGTACACCAACCAACGGGGAGCAGAAATACTATCTTCTCCCCATCACCGCCTGCCATACCTTAGTCAACGCACACTGCCTACCAAGAATAGGCCTGTATAAGCTCCCGTCTGACATAGGGGGTACACAAACCAACGGGGAGCAGAAATACTATCTGCGCCCAATCACCACCAGCCAAACCCTAGTCCACAGACACTGCCAACCAAGAATAGGCCTGTATAAGCTCCCGTCTGACATAGGGGATACACAAACCAACGGGGAGCAGAAATACTTTCTGCTCCCCATCACCACCAGCCAAACCCTACTCTACGCACACTGCCAACCAAGATTAAGCCTATATAAGCTCCTGTCTGACATAGGGGGTGCACAAACCAACGGGGAGCAGAAATACTATCTGCTCCCCATTACCGCTAGCCAAACCCTAGTACACGCAGACTGCCAACCTAGAATCAGCCTGTATAAGCTCCCGTCTGACATAGGGGGTACACAAACCAACGGGGAGCAGAATTACTATCTGCTCCCCATCACCGCCAGCCAAACCCTAGTCAGCGCACACTGCCAAAGAAAAATAGTCCTGTATAAGCTCCCGTCTGACATAGGGGGTACACAAACCAACGGGGAGCAGAAATACTATCTGCTCCCAATCACCGCCTGCCAATCCCTAGTCAACGCACACTGCCAACCAAGAATAGGCCTCTATAAGCTCCCGTCTGACATAGGGGGTACACAATCCAACGGGAGCAGAAATACTATCTGCTCCCCATCATCGCCAGCCACACCCTGGTCAACGCACACTGCCAACCAAGAATAGGCCTCTATAAGCTCCCGTCTGACATAGGGGGTACACAAACCAACGGGGAGCAGAAATACTATCTGCTCCCAATCACCGCCTGCCAATCCCTAGTCAACGCACACTGCCAACCAAGAATAGGCCTCTATAAGCTCCCGTCTGACATAGGGGGTACACAATCCAACGGGAGCAGAAATACTATCTGCTCCCCATCACCGCCAGCCACACCCTGGTCAACGCACACTGCCAACCAAGAATAGGCCTTTATAAGCTCCCGTCTGACATAGGGGGTACACAAACCAACGGGGAACAGAAATACTATCTGCTCCCCATCACCACCAGCCAAACCCTAGTCTACAGACACTACCAACAAAGCATAGGCCTGTATAAGCTCCCGTCTGACATAGGGGGTACACAAACCAACGGGGATCAGAAATACTATCCGCTCCCCATTACCGCCAGCCAAACCGTAGTCAACGCACACTGACAATTTGAATCGGTCTGTATAAGCTCCCGTCTGACATAGGGGGTACACAAGCCAACGGGGAGCAGAAATACTATCTGCTCCCCATCACCGCCAGCCAAGCCCTAGTCCAACCACACTGCCAACCTAGAATCGGCCTGTATAAGCTCCCATCTGACATAGGGGGCACACAAACCAACGGGGAGCAGAATTACTATCTGCTCACCATCACAACCAGCCAAACCCTATTAAACGCACACTGCCAGCCAAGAATCACCCTGTATAAGCTCCCATATGACATAGGGGGTACACAAACAAACGGGGAGCAGAAATACAATCTGCTCCCCTTCACCGCCAGCCAAACCTTAGTCAGTGCACACTGCCAACGTAGAATAGGCCTGTATAAGCTCCCGTCTGACATAGGGGGTACACAAACCAACGAGGAGCAGAAATACTATCTGCTCCCAATCACAGCCCGCCAATCCCTAGTCAACGCACACTGCCAAATAAGAATAGGCCTCTATAAGCTCCCGTCTGACATAGGGGATACACAAACCAACGGGAGCAGAAATACTATCTGTACCCCATCACCGCCAGCCAAACCCTAGTCAAGGCACACTGCCAACCAAGAATAGGCCTCTATAAGCTCCCATCTGACATAGAGGGTACACAAACCAACGGGGAGCAGATATACTATCTGCTCCCCATCACCGCCTGCCAAACCCTAGTCAACACACACTGCCAACCAAGAATAGGCCTGTATAAGGTCCCATCTGAGGTAGGGGATACACAAACCAACTTGGAACAGAAATACTATTTGCTCCCCATCACCACCAGCCAAACCCTAGTCCACAGACACTGCCAACAAAGAATAGGCCTGTAAAAGCTCCCGTCTGACATAAGGGGTACACAAATCAATGGGGAGCAGAAATACTATCCGCTCCCCATCACCGCCCGCCAAACCCTAGTCAACGCACACTGACAACTTAGAATCGGTCTGTATAAGCTCCCGTCTGACATAGGGGGTACATAAACCAACGGTGAGCAGAAATAATATCTGCTTCCCATCACCACCAAAAAAGCCCTAGTCCAAGCACACTGCCAACCAAGATTAGGCCTGTATAAGCTCCCGTCTGACATAGGGGGTACACAAACCAACGAGGAGCAGAAATACTATCTGCTCCCCATCACCGCCAGCCAAACCCTAGTCCACTCACACTGCCAACCTAGAATCGGCCTGTATCAGCTCCCATCTGGCATAGGGGGTACACTAACCAACGGGGAGCAGAAATACTATCTGCTTCCCATCACCGCCAGCCAAACCCTAGTCAACGCACACTACCAACCAAGAATAGGCCTCTATAAGCTCCCGTCTGACATAGGGGGTACACAAACCAACGGGGAGCAGAAATACTATCTGCTCCCCATCACTGCGTGCCAAACTCTAGTCAACGCACACTGCCAACCAAGAATAGGCCTCTATTAGCTCCCGTTTGACATAGGGGGTACACAAACCAACGGGGAGCAGAATTACTATCTGCTCACCATCAATACCAGCCAAACCATAATGAACGCACACTGCCAACCTAGAATCAGCCTGTATAAGCTCCCATCTGACATAGGGGTTACAGAAAACAACTGGAAGCAGAAATACTATCTGCTCCCCATCAATGCCAGCCAAACCCTAGTCAGCGCACACTGCCAACGAAGAATAGGCCTGTATAAGCTCCCATCTGACATAGGGGGTACACAAACTAACGGGGAGCAGAAATACTATCTGCTCCCCATCACTGCCAGCCAAACCCTAGTCAACGCACACTGCCAACCAAGAATAAGCCTCTTTAAGCTCTCGTCTGACATAGGGGGTACACAAACCAACGGGGAGCAGAAATACTATCTGCTCCCCATCACCGCCTGCCACACCCTAGTCAACGCACACTGCCAACAAAGAATAGGCCTGTATAAGCTCCCGTCTGACATAGGGGGTACACAAACCAACGGGGAACAGAATTACTATCTGCTCCCCATCACCACGAGCCAAACCCTAGTCCACAGACACTGCCAACCAAGATTAGGCCTGTATAAGCTCCCGTCTGACATAGGGGGTGCACAAACCAACGGGGAGCAGAAATACTATCTGCTCCCCATCACCGCCAGCCACACCCTAGTCCACTCACACTGCCAACCTAGAATCGGCCTGTATAAGCTCCCATCTGGCATAGGGGGTACACTAACCAACGGGGAGCAGAAATACTATCTGCTTCCCATCACCACCAGCCAAACCCTAGTCAACGCACACTACCAACCAAGAATAGGCCTCTATAAGCTCCCGTCTGACATAGGGGGTACACAAACCAACGGGGAGCAGAAATACTATCTGCTCCCCATCACTGCCTGCCAAACTCTAGTCAACGCACACTGCCAACCAAGAATAGGCCTCTATTAGCTCCCGTTTGACATAGGGGGTACACAAACCAACGGGGAGCAGAATTACTATCTGCTCACCATCAATACCAGCCAAACCATAATGAACGCACACTGCCAACCTAGAATCGGCCTGTATAAGCTCCCATCTGACATAGGGGGTACACAAACCAACGGGGAGCAGAAATACTATCTGCTCCCCATCACTGCCAGCCAAACCCTAGTCAACGCACACTGCCAACCAAGAATAAGCCTCTTTAAGCTCTAGTCTGACATAGGGGGTACACAAACCAACGGGGAGCAGAAATACTATCTGCTCCCCATCACCGCCTGCCACACCCTAGTCAACGCACACTGCCAACAAAGAATAGGCCTGTATAAGCTCCCGTCTGACATAGGGGGTACACAAACCAACGGGGAACAGAAATACTATCTGCTCCCCATCACCACGAGCCAAACCCTAGTCCACAGACACTGCCAACCAAGATTAGGCCTGTATAAGCTCCCGTCTGACATAGGGGGTGCACAAACCAACGGGGAGCAGAAATACTATCTGCTCCCCATCACCGCCAGCCACACCCTAGTCCATGCACACTGCAAACCTAGAATCGGCTTGTATAAGCTTCCGTCTGACATATGGGGTGCAGAAACCAACGGGGAGAAGAATTGCTATTTGCTCACCAACACAGCCAGCCAAACCCTAGTCAACGCACACTGCCAACCAAGAATCAGCCAGTATAAGCTCCCATCTGACATAGGGGGTACACAAACCAATGGGGAGAAGAAATACTATCTGCTCCCCATCAACGCCAGCCAAACCCTGAGCACACTGCTAACGAAGAATAGGCCTCTATAAGCTCCCGTCTGACATAGGGGGTAAACAAACCAACGGGAGCAGAAATACGATCTGCTCCCAATCACTGCCAGCCAATCCCTAGTCAACGCATACTGCCAACCAAGAATAGGCCTCTATAAGCTCCTGTCTGACATAGGGGGTACACAAACCAACGGAAGCAGAAATACTATCTGCTCCCCATCACCGCCAGCCAAACCCTAGTCAACACACACTGCCAGCCAAGAATAGGCCTCTATAAGCTCCCGTCTGACATAGGGGGTACACAAACCAACGGGGAGCAGAAATACTATCTGCTCCCCATCACTGCCTGCCAAACTCTAGTCAACGCACACTGCCAACCAAGAATAGGCCTCTATTAGCTCCCGTTTGACATAGGGGGTACACAAACCAACGGGGAGCAGAATTACTATCTGCTCACCATCAATACCAGCCAAACCATAATGAACGCACACTGCCAACCTAGAATCAGCCTGTATAAGCTCGCATCTGACATAGGGGTTACACAAAACAACTGGAAGCAGAAATACTATCTGCTCCCCATCAACGCCAGCCAAACCCTAGTCAGCGCACACTGCCAACGAAGAATAGGCCTGTATAACCTCCCGTCTGACATAGGGGGTGCACAAACCAACGGGGAGCAGAAATACTATCTACTCCAAATCACCGCCAGCCAATCCCTAGTCAATGCACACTGCCAACCAAGAATAGGCCTCTATAAGCTCCCGTCTGACATAGCGGGTACACAAACCAACGGGACCAGAAATACTATCTGCTCCCCATCACGGCCAGCCACACCCTAGTCCACTCACACTGCCAACCTAGAATCGGCCTGTATAAGCTCCCGTCTGACATAGGGGGTACACAAACCAACGGGGAGCAGAAATAATTTCTGCTCCCCACTACCGCCACCCAAACCCTAGTCAACGCACACTGCCAACCAAGAATAGGCCTGTATAAGCTCCTGTCTGACATAGGGGATACACAAACCAACTGGGAGAAGAAATACTATCTGCTCCCCATCACCGCCAGCCAAACCCTAGTCAACGCACACTGCCAACCAAGAAAAGGCCTGTATAAGCTCCCTTCTGACATAGGGGTACACAAACCAACGGGGAGCAGAAATACTATCTGCTCCTAATCACCGCCAGCCAAACCCTAGTCAACGCACACTGCTAACCAAAAATAGGCCTGTATAAGCTCCCGTCTGACATAGGGGGTACACAAATCAACGGGGAGCAGAATTACTATCTGCTCACCATCACCGCCAGCCAAATCCTAGTCCACGCACACTGCAAACCGAGAATCAGCCTCTATAAGCTCCCATCTGACATAGGGGGTACACAAACCAATGGGGAGCAGAAAACTATCTGCTCCCCATCACCGCCAGCCAAACCCTAGTCAACGCACACAGCCAACCAAGAATAGGCCTGTATAAGCTCCCGTCTGACATAGGGGGTACAAAAACCACCGGGGAACAGAAATACTATCTGCTCTCCATCACCACCAGCCAAACCCTAGTCCACAGACACTGCCAACCAAAAATAGGCCTGTATAAGCTCCGGTCTGACATAGGGGGTACACAAACCAACGGGGAGCAGAAATACTATCTGCTCCCAATCACTACCAGCCAATCCCTAGTCAACGCTTACTGCCAACCAAGAATAGGCCTCTATAAGCTCCTGTCTGACATAGGGGGTACACAAACCAACGGAAGCAGAAATACTATCTGCTCCCCATCACCGCCAGCCAAACCCTAGTCAACACACACTGCCAGCCAAGAATAGGCCTCTATTAGCTCCCGTCTGATATAGGGGGTACACAAACAAACGGGAAACAGAAATGCTATTTGCTCCCCATCACCACCAGCCATACTCTAGTCCACAGTCACTGCCAACAAAGAATAGGCCTGTATAAGCTCCCGCCTGACATAGGGGAAACACAAACCAACGGGGAGTAGAAATACTATCCTCTCCCCATCACCGCCAGCCAAACCCTAGTCAACGCACACTGCCAACCAAAATTAGACCTGTATAATCTCCAGTCTGACAAAGGGGGTACACAAACCAACGAGGAGCAGAAATACTATCTGCTCCCCATCACCGCCAGCCAAACCCTAGTCCACTCACACTGCCAACCTAGAATCGGCCTGTATAAGCTCCCATCTGACATAGGGGGTACACAAACCAACGGGGAGCAGAAATACTATCTGCTCCCCATCACTGCCAGCCAAACCCTAGTCATCGCACACTGCCAACCAAGAATAAGCCTCTTTAAGCTCTCGTCTGACATAGGGGGTACACAAACCAACGGGGAGCAGAAATACTATCTGCTCCCCATCACCGCCTGCCACACCCTAGTCAACGCACACTGCCAACAAAGAATAGGCCTGTATAAGCTCCCGTCTGACAGAGGGGGTACACAAACCAACGGGGAACAGAAATACTATCTGCTCCCCATCACCTCCAGCCAAACCCTAGTCAACGCACACTGCCAACCAAGATTAGGCCTGTATAAGCTCCCGTCTGACATAGGGGGTGCACAAACCAACGGGGAGCAGAAATACTATCTGCTCCCCATCACCGCCAGCCACACCCTAGTCCATGCACACTGCAAACCTAGAATCGGCTTGTATAAGCTTCCGTCTGACATATGGGGTGCAGAAACCAACGGGGAGAAGAATTACTATTTGCTCACCAACACAGCCAGCCAAACCCTAGTCAACGCACACTGCCAACCAAGAATCAGCCAGTATAAGCTCCCATCTGACATAGGGGGTACACAAACCAACGGGGAGCAGAAATACTATCTGCTCCCAATCACTGCCAGCCAATCCCTAGTCAACGCATACTGCCAACCAAGAATAGGCCTCTATAAGCTCCTGTCTGACATAGGGGGTACACAAACCAACGGAAGCAGAAATACTATCTGCTCCCCATCACCGCCAGCCAAACCCTAGTCAACACACACTGCCAGCCAAGAATAGGCCTCTATTAGCTCCCGTCTGATATAGGGGGTACACAAACCAACGGGGAACAGAAATACTATTTGCTCCCCATCACCACCAGCCACACCCTAGTCCACAGTCACTGCCAACAAAGAATAGGCCTGTATAAGCTCCCGCCTGACATAGGGGAAACACAAACCAACGGGGAGTAGAAATACTATCCGCTCCCCATCACCGCCAGCCAAACCCTAGTCAACGCACACTGCCAACCAAAATTAGACCTGTATAAGCTCCAGTCTGACAAAGGGGGTACACAAACCAACGAGGAGCAGAAATACTATCTGCTCCCCATCACCGCCAGCCAAACCCTAGTCCACTCACACTGTCAACCTAGAATCGGCCTGTATAAGCTCCCATCTGACATAGGGGGTACACAAACCAACGGGGAGCAGAAATACTATCTGCTCCCCATCACTGCCAGCTAAACCCTAGTCAACGCACACTGCCAACCAAGAATAAGCCTCTTTAAGCTCTTGTCTGACATAGGGGGTACACAAACCAACGGGGAGCAGAAATGCTATCTGCTCCCCATCACCGCCTGCCACATCCTAGTCAACGCACAGTGCCAACAAAGAATAGGCCTGTATAAGCTCCCGTCTGACATAGGGGGTACACACACCAACGGGGAACAGAAATACTATCTGCTCCCCCTCACCACGAGCCAAACCCTAGTCCACAGACACTGCCAACCAAGATTAGGCCTGTATAAGCTCCTGTCTGACATAGGGGGTGCACAAACCAACGGGGAGCAGAAATACTATCTGCTCCCCATCACCGCCAGCCACACCCTAGTCCATGCACACTGCAAACCTAGAATCGGCTTGTATAAGCTTCCATCTGACATATGGGGTGCAGAAACCAACGGGGAGAAGAATTACTATTTGCTCACCAACACAGCCAGCCAAACCCTAGTCAACGCACACTGCCAACCAAGAATCAGCCAGTATAAGCTCCCATCTGACATAGGGGGTACACAAACCAATGGGGAGAAGAAATACTATCTGCTCCCCATCAACGCCAGCCAAACCCTGAGCACACTGCTAACGAAGAATAGGCCTGTATAAGCTCCCGTTTGACATAGGGGGTGCACAAACCAACGGGAGCAGAAATACTATCTGCTCCCCATCACCTCCAGCCAAACCCTAGTCAATGCACACTGCCAACCAAGAATAGGCCTCTATAAGCTCCCGTCTGACATAGGGGGTACCTAAACCAATGGGAGGCAGAAAAACTATCTGCTCCCCATCACCACCAGCCAAACCCTAGTCCACAGACACTGCCAACCAAGAATACGCCTGTATAAGCTCTTGTCTGACATAGGGGGTACACAAACCAATGGGGAGCAGAAATACTATCCGCTCCCCATCACCGCCAGCCAAACCCTAGTCAACGCACACTGCCAACCAAGAATCGGCATGTATAAGCTCCCGTCTGACATAGGGGGTACATAAAACAACGGGGAACAGAAATACTATCCGCTCCCCATCACCGCCCGCCAAACCCTAGTCAAGGCACACTGACAACTTAGAATCGGTCTGTATAAGCTCCCGTCTGACATAGGGGGTACATAAACCAACGGTGAGCAGAAATACTATCTGCTCCCCATCACCACCAACAAAGCCCTAGTCCAAGCACACTGCCAACCAAGATTAGGCCTGTATAAGCTCCCGTCTGACATAGGGGGTACACAAACCAACAAGGAGCAGAAATACTATCTGCTCCCCATCACCGCCAGCCAAACTCTAGTCCACTCACACTGCCAACCTAGAATCGGCCTGTATAAGCTCCCATCTGGCATAGGGGGTACACTAACCAACGGGGAGCAGAAATACTATCTGCTTCCCATCACCGCCAGCCAAACCCTAGTCAACGCACACTACCAACCAAGAATAGGCCTCTATAAGCTCCCGTCTGACATAGGGGGTACACAAACCAACGGGGAGCAGAAATACTATCTGCTCCCCATCACTGCCTGCCAAACTCTAGTCAACGCACACTGCCAACCAAGAATAGGCCTCTATTAGCTCCCGTCTGACATAGGGGGTACACAAACCAACGGGAGCAGAAATACTATCTGCTCCCCATCACGGCCAGCCACACCCTAGTCCACTCACACTGCCAACCTAGAATCGGCCTGTATAAGCTCCCGTCTGACATAGGGGGTACACAAACCAACGGGGAGCAGAAATACTTTCTGCTCCCCATCACCGCCACCCAAACCCTAGTCAACGCACACTGCCAACCAAGAATAGGCCTGTATAATCCTCCTGTCTGACATAGGGGATACACAAACCAACTGGGAGAAGAAATACTATCTGCTCCCCATCACCGCCAGCCAAACCCTAGTCAACGCACACTGCCAACCAAGAATAGGCCTGTATAAGCTCCCTTCTGACATAAGGGGTACCCAAACCAACGGGGAGTAGAAATACTATCTGCTCCCCATCACCGTCAGCCAAACCCTACTCCACGCACACTTCCAGCCAAGATTAGGCCTGTATAATCTGCTGTCTGACATAGGGGGTAAACATAGGGGGTAAACAAACCAACGGGGAACAGAAATGCTATCTGCTCCACATCACGGCCAGCCACACCCTAGTCCACTCACACTGCCAACCTAGAATCGGCCTGTATAAGCTCCCGTCTGACATAGGGGGTACACAAACCAACGGGGAGCAGAAATACTTTCTGCTCCCCATCCCCGCCACTCAAACCCTTGTCAAAGCACACTGCCAACCAAGAATAGGCCTGTATAAGCTCCCATCTGACATAGGGGTACACAAACCAATGGGGAGCAGAATTACTATCTGCTCACCATCAACACCAGCCAAACCATAATAAACGCACACTGCCAACCTAGAATCAGCCTGTATAAGCTCCCATCTGACATAGTTGGTGCACAAACCAACGGTGAGCAGAAATACTATCTGTTCCCCATCAACGCCAGCCAAACCCTAGTCCACAGACACTGCCAACAAAGAATAGGCCTGTATAAGCTCCCGTCTGACATAGGGGGTACACAAATCAACGGGGAGAAAAAATACTATCCGCTCCCTATCACCGCCAGCGAAACCCTAGTCCACTCACACTGCCAATCTAGAATCGTCCTGTATAAGCTCCCATCTTGCATAGGGGGTACACACACCAACCGGGAGCAGAAATACTATCTGCTCCCCATCACCGCCAGCCAAACCCTAGTCAACGCACACTACCAACCAAGAATATTCCTCTATAAGCTCCCTTCTGACATAGTGGGTACACAAACAAACGGGGAGCAGAAATACTATCTGCTCCCCATCACCGCATGCCAAACTCTAGTCAACGCACACTGCCAACCAAGAATAGGCCTCTATTAGCTCCCCTTTGACATGGGGGGTACACAAACCAACGGGGAGCTGAATTACTATCTGCTCACCATCAACGCCAGCCAAACCATAATAAACGCACACTGCCAACCTAGAATCAGCCTGTATAAGCTCCCACCTGACATAGGGGGTACACAAAATAACGGGGAGCAGAAATACTATCTGCTCCCAATCACCGCCAGAAAATCCCTAGTCAACGCAAACTGCCAACCAAGAATAGGCCTCTATAAGCTCCCGTATGACATAGGGGGTACACAAACCAACGGGAGCAGAAATACTATCTGCTCCCCATCACCTCCAGCCAAACCCGAGTCAACGCACACTGCCAACCAAGAATAGGCCTCTATAAGCTCCCGTCTGACATAGGGGGTACACAAACCAACGGGGAGCAGAAATACTATCTTCTCCCCATCACCGCCTGCCATACCTTAGTCAACGCACACTGCCTACCAAGAATAGGCCTGTATAAGCTCCCGTCTGACATAGGGGGTACACAAACCAACGGGGAGCAGAAATACTATCTGCGCCCAATCACCACCAGCCAAACCCTAGTCCACAGACACTGCCAACCAAGAATAGGCCTGTATAAGCTCCCGTCTGACATAGGGGATACACAAACCAACGGGGAGCAGAAATACTTTCTGCTCCCCATCACCACCAGCCAAACCCTACTCTACGCACACTGCCAACCAAGATTAGGCCTATATAAGCTCCTGTCTGACATAGGGGGTGCACAAACCAACGGGGAGCAGAAATACTATCTGCTCCCCATTACCGCTAGCCAAACCCTTGTACACGCAGACTCCCAACCTAGAATCGGCCTGTATAAGCTCCCGTCTGACATAGGGGGTACACAAACCAACGGGGAGCCGAATTACCATCTGCTCCCCATCACCGCCAGCCAAACCCTAGTCAGAGCACACTGCCAAAGAAAAATAGTCCTGTATAAGCTCCCGTCTGACATAGGGGGTACACAAACCAACGGGGAGCAGAAATACTATCTGCTCCCAATCACCGCCTGCCAATCCCTAGTCAACACACACTGCCAACCAAGAATAGGCCTCTGTAAGCTCCCGTCTGAAATAGGGGGTACACAATCCAACGGGAGCAGAAATACTATCTGCTCCCCATCACCGCCAGCCACACCCTGGTCAACGTACACTGCCAACCAAGAATAGGCCTCTAGAAGCTCCCGTCTGACATAGGGGGTACACAAACCAACGGGGAGCAGAAATACTATCTGCTCCCAATCACCGCCTGCCAATCCCTAGTCAACGCACACTGCCAACCAAGAATAGGCCTCTATAAGCTACCGTCTGACATAGGGGGTACACAATCCAACGGGAGCAGAAATACTATCTGCTCCCCATCACCGCCAGCCACACCCTGGTCAACGCACACTGCCAACCAAGAATAGGCCTCTATAAGCTCCCGTCTGACATAGGGGGTACACAAACCAACGGGGAGCAGAAATACTATCTGCTCCCAATCACCGCCTGCCAATCCCTAGTCAACGCACACTGCCAACCAAGAATAGGCCTCTATAAGCTACCGTCTGACATAGGGGGTACACAATCCAACGGGAGCAGAAATACTATCTGCTCCCCATCACCGCCATCCACACCCTGGTCAACGCACACTGCCAACCAAGAATAGGCCTCTATAAGCTCCCGTCTGACATAGGGGGTACACAAATCAACGGGGAGCAGAAATACTATCCGCTCCCTATCACCGCCAGCCAAACCCTAGTCCACTCACACTGCCAACCTAGAATCGTCCTGTATAAGCTCCCATCGTGCATAGGGAGTACACACACCAACCGGGAGCAGAAATACTATCTGCTCCCCATCACCGCCAGCCAAACCCTAGTCAACGCACACTACCAACCAAGAATATTCCTCTATAAGCTCCCTTATGACATAGGGGGTACACAAACAAACGGGGAGCAGAAATACTATCTGCTCCCCATCACCGCATGCCAAACTCTAGTCAACGCACACTGCCAACCAAGAATAGGCCTCTATTAGCTCCCCTTTGACATAGGGGGTAAACAAACCAACGGGGAGCTGAATTACTATCTGCTCACCATCAACGCCAGCCAAACCATAATAAACGCACACTGCCAACCTAGAATCAGCCTGTATAAGCTCCCACCTGACATAGGGGGTACACAAACCAACGGGAGCAGAAATACTATCTGCTCCCCATCACCTCCAGCCAAACCCTAGTCAAGGCACACTGACAACTTAGAATCGGTCTGTATAAGCTCCCGTCTGACATAGGGGGTACATAAACCAACGGTGAGCAGAAATACTATCTGCTCCCCATCACCACCAACAAAGCCCTAGTCCAAGCACACTGCCAACCAAGATTAGGCCTGTATAAGCTCCCGTCTGACATAGGGGGTACACAAACCAACAAGGAGCAGAAATACTATCTGCTCCCCATCACCGCCAGCCAAACCCTAGTCCACTCACACTGCCAACCTAGAATCGGCCTGTATAAGCTCCCATCTGGCATAGGGGGTACACTAACCAACGGGGAGCAGAAATACTATCTGCTTCCCATCACCGCCAGCCAAACCCTAGTCAACGCACACTACCAACCAAGAATAGGCCTCTATAAGCTCCCGTCTGACATAGGGGGTACACAAACCAACGGGGAGCAGAAATACTATCTGCTCCCCATCACCGCCTGCCAAACTCTAGTCAACGCACACTGCCAACCAAGAATAGGCCTCTATTAGCTCTCGTTTGACGTAGGGGGTACACAAACCAACGGGGAGCAGAATTACTATCGCTCACCATCAATACCAGCCAAACCATAATGAACTCACACTGCCAACCTAGAATCAGCCTGTATAAGCTCCCATCTGACATAGGGGGTACACAAAACAACGGGAAGCAGAAATACTATCTGCTCCCCATCAACGCCAGCCAAACCCTAGTCAGCGCACACTGCCAACGAACAATAGGCCTGTATAACCTCCCGTCTGACATAGGGGGTGCACAAACCAACGGGGAGCAGAAATACTATCTGCTCCCCATCACGGCCAGCCAATCCCTAGTCAATGCACACTGCCAACCAAGAATCGGCCTGTATAAGCTCCCGTCTGACATAGGGGGTACACACACCAACGGGGAACAGAAATACTATCTGCTCCCCATCACCACCAGCCAAACCCTAGTCCACAGATACTGCCAACAAAGAATAGGCCTGTATAAGCTCCCGTCTGACATAGGGGGTACACAAATCAACGGGGAGCAGAAATACTATCCGCTCCCTATCACCGCCAGCCAAACCCTAGTCCACTCACACTGCCAACCTAGAATCGTCCTGTATAAGCTCCCATCTTGCATAGGGGGTACACAAACCAACCGGGAGCAGAAATACTATCTGCTCCCCATCACCGCCAGCCAAACCCTAGTCAACGCACACTACCAACCAAGAATATTCCTCTATAAGCTCCCTTCTGACAAAGGGGGTACACAAACAAACGGGGAGCAGAAATACTATCTGCTCCCCATCACCGCATGCCAAACTCTAGTCAACGCACACTGCCAACCAAGAATAGGCCTCTATTAGCTCCCCTTTGACATAGGGGGTACACAAACCAACGGGGAGCTGAATTACTATCTGCTCACCATCAACGCCAGCCAAACCATAATAAACGCACACTGCCAACCTAGAATCAGCCTGTATAAGCTCCCACCTGACATAGGGGGTACACAAAATAACGGGGAGCAGAAATACTATCTGCTCCCAATCACCGCCAGCCAATCCCTAGTCAACGCACACTGCCAACCAAGAATAGGCCTCTATAAGCTCCCGTCTGACATAGGGGGTACACAAACCAACGGGAGCAGAAATACTATCTGCTCCCCATCACCTCCAGCCAAACCCTAGTCAACGCACACTGCCAACCAAGAATAGGCCTCTATAAGCTCCCGTCTGACATAGGGGGTACACAAACCAACGGGGAGCAGAAATACTATCTGCTCCCAATCACCGCCTGCCAATCCCTAGTCAACGCACACTGCCAACCAAGAATAGGCCTCTATAAGCTCCCGTCTGACATAGGGGGTACACAACCCAACGGGAGCAGAAATACTATCTGCTCCCCATCATCGCCAGCCACACCCTGGTCAACGCACACTGCCAACCAAGAATAGGCCTCTATAAGCTCCCGTCTGACATAGGGGGTACACAAACCAACGGGGAGCAGAAATACTATCTGCTCCCAATCACCGCCTGCCAATCCCTAGTCAACGCACACTGCCAACCAAGAATAGGCCTCTATAAGCTCCCGTCTGACATAGGGGGTACACAATCCAACGGGAGCAGAAATACTATCTGCTCCCCATCACCGCCAGCCACACCCTGGTCAACGCACACTGCCAACCAAGAATAGGCCTCTATAAGCTCCCGTCTGACATAGGGGGTACACAAACCAACGGGGAACAGAAATACTATCTGCTCCCCATCACCACCAGCCAAACCCTAGTCTACAGACACTACCAACAAAGCATAGGCCTGTATAAGCTCCCGTCTGACATAGGGGGTACACAAACCAACGGGGATCAGAAATACTATCCGCTCCCCATTACCGCCAGCCAAACCGTAGTCAACGCACACTGACAATTTGAATCGGTCTGTATAAGCTCCCGTCTGACATAGGGGGTACACAAGCCAACGGGGAGCAGAAATACTATCTGCTCCCCATCACCGCCAGCCAAGCCCTAGTCCAACCACACTGCCAACCTAGAATCGGCCTGTATAAGCTCCCGTCTGACATAGGGGGCACACAAACCAACGGGGAGCAGAATTACTATCTGCTCACCATCACAACCAGCCAAACCCTATTAAACGCACACTGCCAGCCAAGAATCACCCTGTATAAGCTCCCATCTGACATAGGGGGTACACAAACAAACGGGGAGCAGAAATACAATCTGCTCCCCTTCACCGCCAGCCAAACCTTAGTCAGTGCACACTGCCAAAATAGAATAGGCCTGTATAAGCTCCCGTCTGACATAGGGGGTACACAAACCAACGAGGAGCAGAAATACTATCTGCTCCCAATCACAGCCCGCCAATCCCTAGTCAACGCACACTGCCAAATAAGAATAGGCCTCTATAAGCTCCCGTCTGACATAGGGGATACACAAACCAACGGGAGCAGAAATACTATCTGTACCCCATCACCGCCAGCCAAACCCTAGTCAAGGCACACTGCCAACCAAGAATAGGCCTCTATAAGCTCCCATCTGACATAGAGGGTACACAAACCAACGGGGAGCAGATATACTATCTGCTCCCCATCATCGCCTGCCAAACCCTAGTCAACACACACTGCCAACCAAGAATAGGCCTGTATAAGGTCCCATCTGAGGTAGGGGATACACAAACCAACTTGGAACAGAAATACTATCTGCTCCCCATCACCACCAGCCAAACCCTAGTCCACAGACACTGCCAACAAAGAATAGGCCTGTAAAAGCTCCCGTCTGACATAAGGGGTACACAAATCAATGGGGAGCAGAAATACTATCCGCTCCCCATCACCGCCCGCCAAACCCTAGTCAACGCACACTGACAACTTAGAATCGGTCTGTATAAGCTCCCGTCTGACATAGGGGGTACATAAACCAACGGTGAGCAGAAATAATATCTGCTTCCCATCACCACCAAAAAAGCCCTAGTCCAAGCACACTGCCAACCAAGATTAGGCCTGTATAAGCTCCCGTCTGACATAGGGGGTACACAAACCAACGAGGAGCAGAAATACTATCTGCTCCCCATCACCGCCAGCCAAACCCTAGTCCACTCACACTGCCAACCTAGAATCGGCCTGTATCAGCTCCCATCTGTCATAGGGGGTACACTAACCAACGGGGAGCAGAAATACTATCTGCTTCCCATCACCGCCAGCCAAACCCTAGTCAACGCACACTACCAACCAAGAATAGGCCTCTATAAGCTCCCGTCTGACATAGGGGGTACACAAACCAACGGGGAGCAGAAATACTATCTGCTCCCCATCACTGCGTGCCAAACTCTAGTCAACGCACACTGCCAACCAAGAATAGGCCTCTATTAGCTCCCGTTTGACATAGGGGGTACACAAACCAACGGGGAGCAGAATTACTATCTGCTCACCATCAATACCAGCCAAACCATAATGAACGCACACTGCCAACCTAGAATCAGCCTGTATAAGCTCCCATCTGACATAGGGGTTACACAAAACAACTGGAAGCAGAAATACTATCTGCTCCCCATCAATGCCAGCCAAACCCTAGTCAGCGCACACTGCCAACGAAGAATAGGCCTGTATAAGCTCCCATCTGACATAGGGGGTACACAAACTAACGGGGAGCAGAAATACTGTCTGCTCCCCATCACTGCCAGCCAAACCCTAGTCAACGCACACTGCCAACCAAGAATAAGCCTCTTTAAGCTCTCGTCTGACATAGGGGTACACAAACCAACGGGGAGCAGAAATACTATCTGCTCCCCATCACCGCCTGCCACACCCTAGTCAACGCACACTGCCAACAAAGAATAGGCCTGTATAAGCTCCCGTCTGACATAGGGGGTACACAAACCAACGGGGAACAGAAATACTATCTGCTCCCCATCACCACGAGCCAAACCCTAGTCCACAGACACTGCCAACCAAGATTAGGCCTGTATAAGCTCCCGTCTGACATAGGGGGTGCACAAACCAACGGGGAGCAGAAATACTATCTGCTCCCCATCACCGCCAGCCACACCCTAGTCCACTCACACTGCCAACCTAGAATCGGCCTGTATAAGCTCCCATCTGGCATAGGGGGTACACTAACCAACGGGGAGCAGAAATACTATCTGCTTCCCATCACCGCCAGCCAAACCCTAGTCAACGCACACTACCAACCAAGAATAGGCCTCTATAAGCTCCCGTCTGACATAGGGGGTACACAAACCAACGGGGAGCAGAAATACTATCTGCTCCCCATCACTGCCTGCCAAACTCTAGTCAACGCACACTGCCAACCAAGAATAGGCCTCTATTAGCTCCCGTTTGACATAGGGGGTACACAAACCAACGGGGAGCAGAATTACTATCTGCTCACCATCAATACCAGCCAAACCATAATGAACGCACACTGCCAACCTAGAATCGGCCTGTACAAGCTCCCATCTGACATAGGGGTTACACAAAACAACTGGAAGCAGAAATACTATCTGCTCCCCATCACCGCAAGCCAAACCCTAGTCCACTCACACTGCCAACCTAGAATCGGCCTGTATAAGCTCCCATCTGACATAGGGGGTACACAAACCAACGGGGAGCAGAAATACTATCTGCTCCCCATCACTGCCAGCCAAACCCTAGTCAACGCACACTGCCAACCAAGAATAAGCCTCTTTAAGCTCTAGTCTGACATAGGGGGTACACAAACCAACGGGGAGCAGAAATACTATCTGCTCCCCATCACCGCCTGCCACACCCTAGTCAACGCACACTGCCAACAAAGAATAGGCCTGTATAAGCTCCCGTCTGACATAGGGGGTACACAAACCAACGGGGAACAGAAATACTATCTGCTCCCCATCACCACGAGCCAAACCCTAGTCCACAGACACTGCCAACCAAGATTAGGCCTGTATAAGCTCCCGTCTGACATAGGGGGTGCACAAACCAACGGGGAGCAGAAATACTATCTGCTCCCCATCACCGCCAGCCACACCCTAGTCCATGCACACTGCAAACCTAGAATCGGCTTGTATAAGCTTCCGTCTGACATATGGGGTGCAGAAACCAACGGGGAGAAGAATTGCTATTTGCTCACCAACACAGCCAGCCAAACCCTAGTCAACGCACACTGCCAACCAAGAATCAGCCAGTATAAGCTCCCATCTGACATAGGGGGTACACAAACCAATGGGGAGAAGAAATACTATCTGCTCCCCATCAACGCCAGCCAAACCCTGAGCACACTGCTAACGAAGAATAGGCCTCTATAAGCTCCCGTCTGACATAGGGGGTAAACAAACCAACGGGGAGCAGAAATACGATCTGCTCCCAATCATTGCCAGCCAATCCCTAGTCAACGCATACTGCCAACCATGAATAGGCCTCTATAAGCTCCTGTCTGACATAGGGGGTACACAAACCAACGGAAGCAGAAATACTATCTGCTCCCCATCACCGCCAGCCAAACCCTAGTCAACACACACTGCCAGCCAAGAATAGGCCTCTATAAGCTCCCGTCTGACATAGGGGGTACACAAACCAACGGGGAGCAGAAATACTATCTGCTCCCCATCACTGCCTGCCAAACTCTAGTCAACGCACACTGCCAACCAAGAATAGGCCTCTATTAGCTCCCGTTTGACATAGGGGGTACACAAACCAACGGGGAGCAGAATTACTATCTGCTCACCATCAATACCAGCCAAACCATAATGAACGCACACTGCCAACCTAGAATCAGCCTGTATAAGCTCCCATCTGACATAGGGGTTACACAAAACAACTGGAAGCAGAGATACTATCTGCTCCCCATCAACGCCAGCCAAACCCTAGTCAGCGCACACTGCCAACGAAGAATAGGCCTGTATAACCTCCCGTCTGACATAGGGGGTGCACAAACCAACGGGGAGCAGAAATACTATCTACTCCAAATCACCGCCAGCCAATCCCTAGTCAATGCACACTGCCAACCAAGAATAGGCCTCTATAAGCTCCCGTCTGACATAGCGGGTACACAAACCAACGGGAGCAGAAATACTATCTGCTCCCCATCACGGCCAGCCACACCCTAGTCCACTCACACTGCCAACCTAGAATCGGCCTGTATAAGCTCCCGTCTGACATAGGGGGTACACAAACCAACGGGGAGCAGAAATAATTTCTGCTCTCCACTACCGCCACCCAAACCCTAGTCAACGCACACTGCCAACCAAGAATAGGCCTGTATAAGCTCCTGTCTGACATAGGGGATACACAAACCAACTGGGAGAAGAAATACTATCTGCTCCCCATCACCGCCAGCCAAACCCTAGTCAACGCACACTGCCAACCAAGAAAAGGCCTGTATAAGCTACATTCTGACATAGGGGTACACAAACCAACGGGGAGCAGAAATACTATCTGCTCCTAATCACCGCCAGCCAAACCCTAGTCAACGCACACTGCTAACCAAAAATAGGCCTGTATAAGCTCCCGTCTGACATAGGGGGTACACAAATCAACGGGGAGCAGAATTACTATCTGCTCACCATCACCGCCAGCCAAATCCTAGTCCACGCACACTGTAAACCGAGAATCAGCCTCTATAAGCTCCCATCTGACATAGGGGGTACACAAACCAATGGGGAGCAGAAAACTATCTGCTCCCCATCACCGCCAGCCAAACCCTAGTCAACGCACACAGCCAACCAAGAATAGGCCTGTATAAGCTCCCGTCTGACATAGGGGGTACAAAAACCACCGGGGAACAGAAATACTATCTGCTCTCCATCACCACCAGCCAAACCCTAGTCCACAGACACTGCCAACCAAAAATAGGCCTGTATAAGCTCCGGTCTGACATAGGGGGTACACAAACCAACGGGGAGCAGAAATACTATCTGCTCCCAATCACTGCCAGCCAATCCCTAGTCAACGCATACTGCCAACCAAGAATAGGCCTCTATAAGCTCCTGTCTGACATAGGGGGTACACAAACCAACGGAAGCAGAAATACTATCTGCTCCCCATCACCGCCAGCCAAACCCTAGTCAACACACACTGCCAGCCAAGAATAGGCCTCTATTAGCTCCCGTCTGATATAGGGGGTACACAAACAAACGGGAAACAGAAATACTATTTGCTCCCCATCACCACCAGCCATACTCTAGTCCACAGTCACTGCCAACAAAGAATAGGCCTGTATAAGCTCCCGCCTGACATAGGGGAAACACAAACCAACGGGGAGTAGAAATACTATCCTCTCCCCATCACCGCCAGCCAAACCCTAGTCAACGCACACTGCCAACCAAAATTAGACCTGTATAATCTCCAGTCTGACAAAGGGGGTACACAAACCAACGAGGAGCAGAAATACTATCTGCTCCCCATCACCGCCAGCCAAACCCTAGTCCACTCACACTGCCAACCTAGAATCGGCCTGTATAAGCTCCCATCTGACATAGGGGGTACACAAACCAACGGGGAGCAGAAATACTATCTGCTCCCCATCACTGCCAGCCAAACCCTAGTCATCGCACACTGCCAACCAAGAATAAGCCTCTTTAAGCTCTCGTCTGACATAGGGGGTACACAAACCAACGGGGAGCAGAAATACTATCTGCTCCCCATCACCGCCTGCCACACCCTAGTCAACGCACACTGCCAACAAAGAATAGGCCTGTATAAGCTCCCGTCTGACAGAGGGGGTACACAAACCAACGGGGAACAGAAATACTATCTGCTCCCCATCACCACGAGCCAAACCCTAGTCCACAGACACTGCCAACCAAGATTAGGCCTGTATAAGCTCCCGTCTGACATAGGGGGTGCACAAACCAACGGGGAGCAGAAATACTATCTGCTCCCCATCACCGCCAGCCACACCCTAGTCCATGCACACTGCAAACCTAGAATCGGCTTGTATAAGCTTCCGTCTGACATATGGGGTGCAGAAACCAACGGGGAGAAGAATTACTATTTGCTCACCAACACAGCCAGCCAAACCCTAGTCAACGCACACTGCCAACCAAGAATCAGCCAGTATAAGCTCCCATCTGACATAGGGGGTACACAAACCAACGGGGAGCAGAAATACTATCTGCTCCCCATCACCGCCAGCCAAACCCTAGTCAACACACACTGCCAGCCAAGAATAGGCCTCTATTAGCTCCCGTCTGATATAGGGGGTACACAAACCAACGGGGAACAGAAATACTATTTGCTCCCCATCACCGCCAGCCACACCCTAGTCCACAGTCACTGCCAACAAAGAATAGGCCTGTATAAGCTCCCGCCTGACATAGGGGAAACACAAACCAACGGGGAGTAGAAATACTATCCGCTCCCCATCACCGCCAGCCAAACCCTAGTCAACGCACACTGCCAACCAAAATTAGACCTGTATAAGCTCCAGTCTGACAAAGGGGGTACACAAACCAACGAGGAGCAGAAATACTATCTGCTCCCCATCACCGCCAGCCAAACCCTAGTCCACTCACACTGTCAACCTAGAATCGGCCTGTATAAGCTCCCATCTGACATAGGGGGTACACAAACCAACGGGGAGCAGAAATACTATCTGCTCCCCATCACTGCCAGCTAAACCCTAGTCAACGCACACTGCCAACCAAGAATAAGCCTCTTTAAGCTCTTGTCTGACATAGGGGGTACACAAACCAACGGGGAGCAGAAATGCTATCTGCTCCCCATCACCGCCTGCCACATCCTAGTCAACGCACAGTGCCAACAAAGAATAGGCCTGTATAAGCTCCCGTCTGACATAGGGGGTACACACACCAACGGGGAACAGAAATACTATCTGCTCCCCCTCACCACGAGCCAAACCCTAGTCCACAGACACTGCCAACCAAGATTAGGCCTGTATAAGCTCCTGTCTGACATAGGGGGTGCACAAACCAACGGGGAGCAGAAATACTATCTGCTCCCCATCACCGCCAGCCAAACCCTAGTCAACGCACACTGCCAACCAAGAATCAGCCAGTATAAGCTCCCATCTGACATAGGGGGTACACAAACCAATGGGGAGAAGAAATACTATCTGCTCCCCATCAACGCCAGCCAAACCCTGAGCACACTGCTAACGAAGAATAGGCCTGTATAAGCTCCCGTTTGACATAGGGGGTGCACAAACCAACGGGAGCAGAAATACTATCTGCTCCCCATCACCTCCAGCCAAACCCTAGTCAATGCACACTGCCAACCAAGAATAGGCCTCTATAAGCTCCCGTCTGACATAGGGGGTACCTAAACCAATGGGAGGCAGAAAAACTATCTGCTCCCCATCACCACCAGCCAAACCCTAGTCCACAGACACTGCCAACCAAGAATACGCCTGTATAAGCTCTTGTCTGACATAGGGGGTACACAAACCAATGGGGAGCAGAAATACTATCCGCTCCCCATCACCGCCAGCCAAACCCTAGTCAACGCACACTGCCAACCAAGAATCGGCCTGTATAAGCTCCCGTCTGACATAGGGGGTACATAAAACAACGGGGAACAGAAATACTATCCGCTCCCCATCACCGCCCGCCAAACCCTAGTCAACGCACACTGACAACTTAGAATCGGTCTGTATAAGCTCCCGTCTGACATAGGGGGTACATAAACCAACGGTGAGCAGAAATAATATCTGCTCCCCATCACCACCAAAAAAGCCCTAGTCCAAGCACGCTGCCAACCAAGATTAGGCCTGTATAAGCTCTCGTCTGACATAGGGGGTACACAAACCAACGAGGAGCAGAAATACTATCTGCTCCCCATCACCGCCAGCCAAACCCTAGTCCACTCACACTGCCAACCTAGAATCGGCCTGTATAAGCTCCCATCTGGCATAGGGGGTACACTAACCAACGGGGAGCAGAAATATTATCTGCTTCCCATCACCGCCAGCCAAACCCTAGTCAACGCACACTACCAACCAAGAATAGGCCTCTATAAGCTCCCGTCTGACATAGGGGGTACACAAACCAACGGGGAGCAGAAATACTATCTGCTCCCCATCACTGCCTGCCAAACTCTAGTCAACGCACACTGCCAACCAAGAATAGGCCTCTATTAGCTCCCGTCTGACATAGGGGGTACACAAACCAACGGGAGCAGAAATACTATCTGCTCCCCATCACGGCCAGCTACACCCTAGTCCACTCACACTGCCAACCTAGAATCGGCCTGTATAAGCTCCCGTCTGACATAGGGGGTACACAAACCAACGGGGAGCAGAAATACTTTCTGCTCCCCATCACCGCCACCCAAACCCTAGTCAACGCACACTGCCAACCAAGAATAGGCCTGTATAATCCTCCTGTCTGACATAGGGGATACACAAACCAACTGGGAGAAGAAATACTATCTGCTCCCCATCACCGCCAGCCAAACCCTAGTCAACGCACACTGCCAACCAAGAATAGGCCTGTATAAGCTCCCTTCTGACATAAGGGGTACCCAAACCAACGGGGAGTAGAAATACTATCTGCTCCCCATCACCGCCAGCCAAACCCTACTCCACGCACACTTCCAGCCAAGATTAGGCCTGTATAATCTGCTGTCTGACATAGGGGGTAAACATAGGGGGTAAACAAACCAACGGGGAACAGAAATGCTATCTGCTCCACATCACGGCCAGCCACACCCTAGTCCACTCACACTGCCAACCTAGAATCGGCCTGTATAAGCTCCCGTCTGACATAGGGGGTACACAAACCAACGGGGAGCAGAAATACTTTCTGCTCCCCATCCCCGCCACTCAAACCCTTGTCAAAGCACACTGCCAACCAAGAATAGGCCTGTATAAGCTCCCATCTGACATAGGGGTACACAAACCAATGGGGAGCAGAATTACTATCTGCTCACCATCAACACCAGCCAAACCATAATAAACGCACACTGCCAACCTAGAATCAGCCTGTATAAGCTCCCATCTGACATAGTTGGTGCACAAACCAACGGTGAGCAGAAATACTATCTGTTCCCCATCAACGCCAGCCAAACCCTAGTCCACAGACACTGCCAACAAAGAATAGGCCTGTATAAGCTCCCGTCTGACATAGGGGGTACACAAATCAACGGGGAGAAAAAATACTATCCGCTCCCTATCACCGCCAGCCAAACCCTAGTCCACTCACACTGCCAATCTAGAATCGTCCTGTATAAGCTCCCATCTTGCATAGGGGGTACACACACCAACCGGGAGCAGAAATACTATCTGCTCCCCATCACCGCCAGCCAAACCCTAGTCAACGCACACTACCAACCAAGAATATTCCTCTATAAGCTCCCTTCTGACATAGTGGGTACACAAACAAACGGGGAGCAGAAATACTATCTGCTCCCCATCACCGCATGCCAAACTCTAGTCAACGCACACTGCCAACCAAGAATAGGCCTCTATTAGCTCCCCTTTGACATAGGGGGTACACAAACCAACGGGGAGCTGAATTACTATCTGCTCACCATCAACGCCAGCCAAACCATAATAAACGCACACTGCCAACCTAGAATCAGCCTGTATAAGCTCCCACCTGACATAGGGGGTACACAAAATAACGGGGAGCAGAAATACTATCTGCTCCCAATCACCGCCAGAAAATCCCTAGTCAACGCACACTGCCAACCAAGAATAGGCCTCTATAAGCTCCCGTATGACATAGGGGGTACACAAACCAACGGGAGCAGAAATACTATCTGCTCCCCATCACCTCCAGCCAAACCCGAGTCAACGCACACTGCCAACCAAGAATAGGCCTCTATAAGCTCCCGTCTGACATAGGGGGTACACAAACCAACGGGGAGCAGAAATACTATCTTCTCCCCATCACCGCCTGCCATACCTTAGTCAACGCACACTGCCTACCAAGAATAGGCCTGTATAAGCTCCCGTCTGACATAGGGGGTACACAAACCAACGGGGAGCAGAAATACTATCTGCGCCCAATCACCACCAGCCAAACCCTAGTCCACAGACACTGCCAACCAAGAATAGGCCTGTATAAGCTCCCGTCTGACATAGGGGATACACAAACCAACGGGGAGCAGAAATACTTTCTGCTCCCCATCACCACCAGCCAAACCCTACTCTATGCACACTGCCAACCAAGATTAGGCCTATATAAGCTCCTGTCTGACATAGGGGGTGCACAAACCAACGGGGAGCAGAAATACTATCTGCTCCCCATTACCGCTAGCCAAACCCTAGTACACGCAGACTCCCAACCTAGAATCGGCCTGTATAAGCTCCCGTCTGACATAGGGGGTACACAAACCAACGGGGAGCCGAATTACCATCTGCTCCCCATCACCGCCAGCCAAACCCTAGTCAGAGCACACTGCCAAAGAAAAATAGTCCTGTATAAGCTCCCGTCTGACATAGGGGGTACACAAACCAACGGGGAGCAGAAATACTATCTGCTCCCAATCACCGCCTGCCAATCCCTAGTCAACACACACTGCCAACCAAGAATAGGCCTCTGTAAGCTCCCGTCTGAAATAGGGGGTACACAATCCAATGGGAGCAGAAATACTATCTGCTCCCCATCACCGCCAGCCACACCCTGGTCAACGTACACTGCCAACCAAGAATAGGCCTCTATAAGCTCCCGTCTGACATAGGGGGTACACAAACCAACGGGGAGCAGAAATACTATCTGCTCCCAATCACCGCCTGCCAATCCCTAGTCAACGCACACTGCCAACCAAGAATAGGCCTCTATAAGCTACCGTCTGACATAGGGGGTACACAATCCAACGGGAGCAGAAATACTATCTGCTCCCCATCACCGCCATCCACACCCTGGTCAACGCTCACTGCCAACCAAGAATAGGCCTCTATAAGCTCCCGTCTGACATAGGGGGTACACAAATCAACGGGGAGCAGAAATACTATCCGCTCCCTATCACCGCCAGCCAAACCCTAGTCCACTCACACTGCCAACCTAGAATCGTCCTGTATAAGCTCCCATCGTGCATAGGGAGTACACACACCAACTGGGAGCAGAAATACTATCTGCTCCCCATCACCGCCAGCCAAACCCTAGTCAACGCACACTACCAACCAAGAATATTCCTCTATAAGCTCCCTTATGACATAGGGGGTACACAAACAAACGGGGAGCAGAAATACTATCTGCTCCCCATCACCGCATGCCAAACCATAATAAACGCACACTGCCAACCTAGAATCAGCCTGTATAAGCTCCCACCTGACATAGGGGGTACACAAAATAACGGGGAGCAGAAATACTATCTGCTCCCAATCACCGCCAGAAAATCCCTAGTCAACGCACACTGCCAACCAAGAATAGGCCTCTATAAGCTCCCGTCTGACATAGGGGGTACACAAACCAACGGGAGCAGAAATACTATCTGCTCCCCATCACCTCCAGCCAAACCCTAGTCAAGGCACACTGACAACTTAGAATCGGTCTGTATAAGCTCCCGTCTGACGTAGGGGGTACATAAACCAACGGTGAGCAGAAATACTATCTGCTCCCCATCACCACCAACAAAGCCCTAGTCCAAGCACACTGCCAACCAAGATTAGGCCTGTATAAGCTCCCGTCTGACATAGGGGGTACACAAACCAACAAGGAGCAGAAATACTATCTGCTCCCCATCACCGCCAGCCAAACCCTAGTCCACTCACACTGCCAACCTAGAATCGGCCTGTATAAGCTCCCATCTGGCATAGGGGGTACACTAACCAACGGGGAGCAGAAATATTATCTGCTTCCCATCACCGCCAGCCAAACCCTAGTCAACGCACACTACCAACCAAGAATAGGCCTCTATAAGCTCCCGTCTGACATAGGGGGTACACAAACCAACGGGGAGCAGAAATACTATCTGCTCCCCATCACCGCCTGCCAAACTCTAGTCAACGCACACTGCCAACCAAGAATAGGCCTCTATTAGCTCTCGTTTGACGTAGGGGGTACACAAACCAACGGGGAGCAGAATTACTATCTGCTCACCATCAATACCAGCCAAACCATAATGAACGCACACTGCCAACCTAGAATCAGCCTGTATAAGCTCCCATCTGACATAGGGGGTACACAAAACAACGGGAAGCAGAAATACTATCTGCTCCCCATCAACGCCAGCCAAACCCTAGTCAGCGCACACTGCCAACGAACAATAGGCCTGTATAACCTCCCGTCTGACATAGGGGGTGCACAAACCAACGGGGAGCAGAAATACTATCTGCTCCCCATCACGGCCAGCCAATCCCTAGTCAATGCACACTGCCAACCAAGAATCGGCCTGTATAAGCTCCCGTCTGACATAGGGGGTACACACACCAACGGGGAACAGAAATACTATCTGCTCCCCATCACCACCAGCCAAACCCTAGTCCACAGATACTGCCAACAAAGAATAGGCCTGTATAAGCTCCCGTCTGACATAGGGGGTACACAAATCAACGGGGAGCAGAAATACTATCCGCTCCCTATCACCGCCAGCCAAACCCTAGTCCACTCACACTGCCAACCTAGAATCGTCCTGTATAAGCTCCCATCTTGCATAGGGGGTACACAAACCAACCGGGAGCGGAAATACTATCTGCTCCCCATCACCGCCAGCCAAACCCTAGTCAACGCACACTACCAACCAAGAATATTCCTCTATAAGCTCCCTTCTGACAAAGGGGGTACACAAACAAACAGGGAGCAGAAATACTATCTGCTCCCCATCACCGCATGCCAAACTCTAGTCAACGCACACTGCCAACCAAGAATAGGCCTCTATTAGCTCCCCTTTGACATAGGGGGTACACAAACCAACGGGGAGCTGAATTACTATCTGCTCACCATCAACGCCAGCCAAACCATAATAAACGCACACTGCCAACCTAGAATCAGCCTGTATAAGCTCCCACCTGACATAGGGGGTACACAAAATAACGGGGAGCAGAAATACTATCTGCTCCCAATCACCGCCAGCCAATCCCTAGTCAACGCACACTGCCAACCAAGAATAGGCCTCTATAAGCTCCCGTCTGACATAGGGGGTACACAAACCAACGGGAGCAGAAATACTATCTGCTCCCCATCACCTCCAGCCAAACCCTAGTGAACGCACACTGCCAACCAAGAATAGGCCTCTATAAGCTCCCGTCTGACATAGGGGGTACACAAACCAACGGGGAGCAGAAATACTATCTTCTCCCCATCACCGCCTGCCATACCTTAGTCAACGCACACTGCCTACCAAGAATAGGCCTGTATAAGCTCCCGTCTGACATAGGGGGTACACAAACCAACGGGGAGCAGAAATACTATCTGCGCCCAATCACCACCAGCCAAACCCTAGTCCACGCACACTGCCAACCAAGATTAGGCCTATATAAGCTCCTGTCTGACATAGGGGGTGCACAAACCAACGGAGAGCAGAAATACTATCTGCTCCCCATTACCGCTAGCCAAACCCTAGTACACGCAGACTGCCAACCTAGAATCGGCCTGTATAAGCTCCCGTCTGACATAGGGGGTACACAAACCAACGGGGAGCAGAAATACTATCTGCTCTTAATCACCGCCTGCCAATCCCTAGTCAACGCACACTGCCAACAAAGAATAGGCCTCTATAAGCTCCCGTCTGACATAGGGGGTACACAAACCAACGGGAGCAGAAATACTATCTAGTCCCCATCACCTCCAGCCACACCCTGGTCAACGCACACTGCCAAACAAGAATAGGCCTCTATAAGCTCCCGTCTGACATAGGGGGTACACAAACCAACGGGGAGCAGAAATACTATCTGCTCCCCATCACCGCCTGGCAAACCCTAGTCAACGCACACTGCCAACCAAGAATAGGCCTGTATAAGCTCCCGTCTGACATAAGAGGTACACAAACCAACGGGGAACAGAAATACTATCTGCTCCCCATCACCACCAGCCAAACCCTAGTCTACAGACACTGCCAACAAAGCATAGGCCTGTATAAGCTCCCGTCTGACATAGGGGGTACACAAACCAACGGGGATCAGAAATACTATCCGCTCCCGATTACCGCCAGCCAAACCCTAGTCAACACACACTGACAATTTGAATCGGTCTGTATAAGCTCCCGTCTGACATAGGGGGTACATAAGCCAACGGGGTGCAGAAATACTATCTGCTCCCCATCACCGCCAGCCAAGCCCTAGTCCAACCACACTGCCAACCTAGAATCGGCCTATATAAGCTCCCGTCTGACATAGGGGGTACACAAACCAACGGGGATCAGAAATACTATCCGCTCCCGATTACCGCCAGCCAAACCCTAGTCAACACACACTGACAATTTGAATCGGTCTGTATAAGCTCCCGTCTGACATAGGGGGTACATAAGCCAACGGGGTGCAGAAATACTATCTGCTCCCCATCACCGCCAGCCAAACCCTAGTCAAGGCACACTGCCAACCAAGAATAGTCCTCTATAAGCTCCCATCTGACATAGAGGGTACACAAACCAACGGGGAGCAGATATACTATCTGCTCCCCATCACCGCCTGCCAAACATTAGTCAACACACACTGCCAACCAAGAATAGGCCTGTATAAGCTCCCGTCTGAGGTAGGGGATACACAAACCAACTTGGATTAGAAATACTATCTGCTCCCCATCACCACCAGCCAAACCCTAGTCCACAGACACTGCCAACATAGAATAGGCCTGTATAAGCTCCCGTCTGACATAAGGGGTACAAAAATCAATAGGGAGCAGAAATACTATCCGCTCCCCATCACCGCCTGCCAAACCCTAGTCAACGCACACTGACAACTTAGAATCGGTCTGTATAAGCTCCCGTCTGACATAGGGGGTACATAAACCAACGGTGAGCAGAAATAATATCTGCTCCCCATCACCAACAAAAAAGCCCTAGTCCAAGCACACTGCCAACCAAGATTAGGCCTGTATAAGCTCCCGTCTGACATAGGGGGTACACAAACCAACGAGGAGCAGAAATACTATCTGCTCCCCATCACCGCCAGCCAAACCCTAGTCCACTCACACTGCCAACCTAGAATCGGCCTGTATAAGCTCCCATCTGGCATAGGGGGTACACTAACCAACGGGGAGCAGAAATACTATCTGCTTCCCATCACCGCCAGCCAAACCCTAGTCAACGCACACTACCAACCAAGAATAGGCCTCTATAAGCTCCCGTCTGACATAGGGGGTACACAAACCAACGGGGAGCAGAAATACTATCTGCTCCCCATCACTGCCTGCCAAACTCTAGTCAACGCACACTGCCAACCAAGAATAGGCCTCTATTAGCTCCCGTCTGACATAGGGGGTACACAAACCAACGGGAGCAGAAATACTATCTGCTCCCCATCACAGCCAGCCACACCCTAGTCCACTCACACTGCCAACCTAGAATCGGCCTGTATAAGCTCCCGTCTGACATAGGGGGTACACAAACCAACGGGGAGCAGAAATACTTTCTGCTCCCCATCACCGCCACCCAAACCCTAGTCAACGCACACTGCCAACCAAGAATCGGCCTGTATAATCCACCTGTCTGACATAGGGGATACACAAACCAACTGGGAGAAGAAATACTATCTGCTCCCCATCACCGCCAGCCAAACCCTAGTCAACGCACACTGCCAACCAAGAATAGGCCTGTATAAGCTCCCTTCTGACATAAGGGGTACCCAAACCAACGGGGAGTAGAAATACTATCTGCTCCCCATCACCGCCAGCCAAACCCTACTCCACGCACACTTCCAGCCAAGATTAGGCCTGTATAATCTGCTGTCTGACATAGGGGGTAAACAAACCAACGGGGAACAGAAATGCTATCTGCTCCACATCACGGCCAGCCACACCCTAGTCCACTCACACTGCCAACCTAGAATCGGCCTGTATAAGCTCCCGTCTGACATAGGGGGTACACAAACCAACGGGGAGCAGAAATACTTTCTGCTCCCCATCCCCGCCACCCAAACCCTTGTCAAAGCACACTGCCAACCAAGAATAGGCCTGTATAAGCTCCCATCTGACATAGGGGTACACAAACCAATGGGGAGCAGAATTACTATCTGCTCACCATCAACACCAGCCAAACCATAATAAACGCACACTGCCAACCTAGAATCAGCCTGTATAAGCTCCCATCTGACATAGTTGGTACACAAACCAACGGTGAGCAGAAATACTATCTGTTCCCCATCAACGCCAGCCAAACCCTAGTCAGCGCACACTGCCAACGAAGAATAGGCCTGTATAACCTCCTGTCTGACTTAGGGGGTACACAAACCAACGGGGAGCAGAAATACTATCTGCTCCCCATCACGGCCAGCCAATCCCTAGTCAATGCACACTGCCAACCAAGAATCGGCCTGTATAAGCTCCCGTCTGACATAGGGGGTACACACACCAACGGGGAACAGAAATACTATCTGCTCCCCATCACCACCAGCCAAACCCTAGTCCACAGACACTGCCAACAAAGAATAGGCCTGTATAAGCTCCCGTCTGACATAGGGGGTACACAAATCAACGGGGAGCAGAAATACTATCCGCTCCCTATCACCGCCAGCCAAACCCTAGTCCACTCACACTGCCAATCTAGAATCGTCCTGTATAAGCTCCCATCTTGCATAGGGGGTACACACACCAACCGGGAGCAGAAATACTATCTGCTCCCCATCACCGCCAGCCAAACCCTAGTCAACGCGCACTACCAACCAAGAATATTCCTCTATAAGCTCCCTTCTGACATAGGGGGTACACAAACAAACGGGGAGCAGAAATACTATCTGCTCCCCATCACCGCATGCCAAACTCTAGTCAACGCACACTGCCAACCAAGAATAGGCCTCTATTAGCTCCCCTTTGACATAGGGGGTACACAAACCAACGGGGAGCTGAATTACTATCTGCTCACCATCAACGCCAGCCAAACCATAATAAACGCACACTGCCAACCTAGAATCAGCCTGTATAAGCTCCCACCTGACATAGGGGGTACACAAAATAACGGGGAGCAGAAATACTATCTGCTCCCAATCACCGCCAGAAAATCCCTAGTCAACGCACACTGCCAACCAAGAATAGGCCTCTATAAGCTCCCGTATGATATGGTGGGTACACAAACCAACGGGAGCAGAAATACTATCTGCTCCCCATCACCTCCAGCCAAACCCGAGTCAACGCACACTGCCAACCAAGAATAGGCCTCTATAAGCTCCCGTCTGACATAGGGGGTACACAAACCAACGGGGAGCAGAAATACTATCTTCTCCCCATCACCGCCTGCCATACCTTAGTCAACGCACACTGCCTACCAAGAATAGGCCTGTATAAGCTCCCGTCTGACATAGGGGGTACACAAACCAACGGGGAGCAGAAATACTATCTGCGCCCAATCACCACCAGCCAAACCCTAGTCCACAGACACTGCCAACCAAGAATAGGCCTGTATAAGCTCCCGTCTGACATAGGGGATACACAAACCAACGGGGAGCAGAAATACTTTCTGCTCCCCATCACCACCAGCCAAACCCTACTCTACGCACACTGCCAACCAAGATTAGGCCTATATAAGCTCCTGTCTGACATAGGGGGTGCACAAACCAACGGGGAGCAGAAATACTTTCTGTTCCCCATCACCGCCACCCAAACCCTAGTCAACGCACACTGCCAACCAAGAATAGGCCTATATAAGCTCCCGTCTGACATAGGGGGTACACAAACCAACGGGGAGCAGAAGAACTATCTGCTCCCAATCACCGCCTGCCAATCCCTAGTCAACGCACACTGGCAACCAAGAATAGGCCTCTGTAAGCTCCCGTCTGACATAGGGGGTACACAATCCAACGGGAGCAGAAATACTATCTGCTCCCCATCACCGCCAGCCACACCCTGGTCAACGTATACTGCCAACCAAGAATAGGCCTCTATAAGCTCCCGTCTGACATAGGGGGTACACAAACCAACGGGGAGCAGAAATACTATCTGCTCCCAATCACCGCCTGCCAATCCCTAGTCAACGCACACTGCCAACCAAGAATAGGCCTCTATAAGCTCCCGTCTGACATAGGGGGTACACAATCCAACGGGAGCAGAAATACTATCTGCTCCCCATCACCGCCAGCCACACCCTGGTCAACGCACACTGCCAACCAAGAATAGGCCTCTATAAGCTCCCGTCTGACATAGGGGGTACACAAATCAACGGGGAGCAGAAATACTATCCGCTCCCTATCACCGCCAGCCAAACCCTAGTCCACTCACACTGCCAACCTAGAATCGTCCTGTATAAGCTCCCATCTTGCATAGGGGGTACACACACCAACCGGGAGCAGAAATACTATCTGCTCCCCATCACCGCCAGCCAAACCCTAGTCAACGCACACTACCAACCAAGAATATTCCTCTATAAGCTCCCTTCTGACATAGGGGGTACACAAACAAACGGGGAGCAGAAATACTATCTGCTCCCCATCACCGCATGCCAAACTCTAGTCAACGCACACTGCCAACCAAGAATAGGCCTCTATTAGCTCCCCTTTGACATAGGGGGTACACAATCCAACGGGGAGCTGAATTACTATCTGCTCACCATCAACGCCAGCCAAACCATAATAAACGCACACTGCCAATCTAGAATCAGCCTGTATAAGCTCCCACCTGACATAGGGGGTACACAAAATAACGGGGAGCAGAAATACTATCTGCTCCCAATCACCGCCAGAAAATCCCTAGTCAACGCACACTGCCAACCAAGAATAGGCCTGTATAAGCTCCCATCTGACATAGGGGTACACAAACCAATGGGGAGCAGAATTACTATCTGCTCACCATCAACACCAGCCAAACCATAATAAACGCACACTGCCAACCTAGAATCAGCCTGTATAAGCTCCCATCTGACATAGTTGGTACACAAACCAACGGTGAGCAGAAATACTATCTGTTCCCCAACAACGCCAGCCAAACCCTAGTCAGCGCACACTGCCAACGAAGAATAGGCCTGTATAACCTACTGTCTGACTTAGGGGGTACACAAACCAACGGGGAGCAGAAATACTATCTGCTCCCCATCACGGCCAGCCAATCCCTAGTCAATGCACACTGCCAACCAAGAATCGGCCTGTATAAGCTCCCGTCTGACATAGGGGGTACACACACCAACGGGGAACAGAAATACTATCTGCTCCCCATCACCACCAGCCAAACCCTAGTCCACAGACACTGCCAACAAAGAATAGGCCTGTATAAGCTCCCGTCTGACATAGGGGGTACACAAATCAACGGGGAGCAGAAATACTATCCGCTCCCTATCACCGCCAGCCAAACCCTAGTCCACTCACACTGCCAATCTAGAATCGTCCTGTATAAGCTCCCATCTTGCATAGGGGGTACACACACCAACCGGGAGCAGAAATACTATCTGCTCCCCATCACCGCCAGCCAAACCCTAGTCAACGCGCACTACCAACCAAGAATATTCCTCTATAAGCTCCCTTCTGACATAGGGGGTACACAAACAAACGGGGAGCAGAAATACTATCTGCTCCCCATCACCGCATGCCAAAATCTAGTCAACGCACACTGCCAACCAAGAATAGGCCTCTATTAGCTCCCCTTTGACATAGGGGGTACACAAACCAACGGGGAGCTGAATTACTATCTGCTCACCGTCAACGCCAGCCAAACCATAATAAACGCACACTGCCAACCTAGAATCAGCCTGTATAAGCTCCCACCTGACATAGGGGGTACACAAAATAACGGGGAGCAGAAATACTATCTGCTCCCAATCACCGCCAGAAAATCCCTAGTCAACGCACACTGCCAACCAAGAATAGGCCTCTATAAGCTCCCGTATGACATAGGGGGTACACAAACCAACGGGAGCAGAAATACTATCTGCTCCCCATCACCTCCAGCCAAACCCGAGTCAACGCACACTACCAACCAAGAATAGGCCTCTATAAGCTCCCGTCTGACATAGGGGGTACACAAACCAACGGGGAGCAGAAATACTATCTTCTCCCCACCACCGCCTGCCATACCTTAGTCAACGCACACTGCCTACCAAGAATAGGCCTGTATAAGCTCCCGTCTGACATAGGGGTACACAAACCAATGGGGAGCAGAATTACTATCTGCTCACCATCAACACCAGCCAAACCATAATAAACGCACACTGCCAACCTAGAATCAGCCTGTATAAGCTCCCATCTGACATAGTTGGTACACAAACCAACGGTGAGCAGAAATACTATCTGTTCCCCATCAACGCCAGCCAAACCCTAGTCAGCGCACACTGCCAACGAAGAATAGGCCTGTATAACCTACTGTCTGACTTAGGGGGTACACAAACCAACGGGGAGCAGAAATACTATCTGCTCCCCATCACGGCCAGCCAATCCCTAGTCAATGCACACTGCCAACCAAGAATCGGCCTGTATAAGCTCCCGTCTGACATAGGGGGTACACACACCAACGGGGAACAGAAATACTATCTGCTCCCCATCACCACCAGCCAAACCCTAGTCCACAGACACTGCCAACAAAGAATAGGCCTGTATAAGCTCCCGTCTGACATAGGGGGTACACAAATCAACGGGGAGCAGAAATACTATCCGCTCCCTATCACCGCCAGCCAAACCCTAGTCCACTCACACTGCCAATCTAGAATCGTCCTGTATAAGCTTCCATCTTGCATAGGGGGTACACACACCAACCGGGAGCAGAAATACTATCTGCTCCCCATCACCGCCAGCCAAACCCTAGTCAACGCGCACTACCAACCAAGAATATTCCTCTATAAGCTCCCTTCTGACATAGGGGGTACACAAACAAACGGGGAGCAGAAATACTATCTGCTCCCCATCACCGCATGCCAAAATCTAGTCAACGCACACTGCCAACCAAGAATAGGCCTCTATTAGCTCCCCTTTGACATAGGGGGTACACAAACCAACGGGGAGCTGAATTACTATCTGCTCACGGTCAACGCCAGCCAAACCATAATAAACGCACACTGCCAACCTAGAATCAGCCTGTATAAGCTCCCACCTGACATAGGGGGTACACAAAATAACGGGGAGCAGAAATACTATCTGCTCCCAATCACCGCCAGAAAATCCCTAGTCAACGCACACTGCCAACCAAGAATAGGCCTCTATAAGCTCCCGTATGACATAGGGGGTACACAAACCAACGGGAGCAGAAATACTATCTGCTCCCCATCACCTCCAGCCAAACCCGAGTCAACGCACACTACCAACCAAGAATAGGCCTCTATAAGCTCCCGTCTGACATAGGGGGTACACAAACCAACGGGGAGCGGAAATACTATCTTCTCCCCATCACCGCCTGCCATACCTTAGTCAACGCACACTGCCTACCAAGAATAGGCCTGTATAAGCTCCCGTCTGACATAGGGGGTACACAAACCAACGGGGAGCAGAAATACTATCTGCGCCCAATCACCACCAGCCAAACCCTAGTCCACAGACACTGCCAACCAAGAATAGGCCTGTATAAGCTCCCGTCTGACATAGGGGATACACAAACCAACGGGGAGCAGAAATACTTTCTGCTCCCCATCACCACCAGCCAAACCCTACTCTACGCACACTGCCAACCAAGATTAGGCCTATATAAGCTCCTGTCTGACATAGGGGGTGCACAAACCAACGGGGAGCAGAAATACTTTCTGTTCCCCATCACCGCCACCCAAACCCTAGTCAACGCACACTGCCAACCAAGAATAGGCCTATATAAGCTCCCGTCTGACATAGGGGGTACACAAACCAACGGGGAGCAGAAATACTATCTGCTCCCAATCACCGCCTGCCAATCCCTAGTCAACGCACACTGGCAACCAAGAATAGGCCTCTGTAAGCTCCCGTCTGACATAGGGGGTACACAATCCAACGGGAGCAGAAATACTATCTGCTCCCCATCACCGCCAGCCACACCCTGGTCAACGTACACTGCCAACCAAGAATAGGCCTCTATAAGCTCCCGTCTGACATAGGGGGTACACAAACCAACGGGGAGCAGAAATACTATCTGCTCCCAATCACCGCCTGCCAATCCCTAGTCAACGCACACTGCCAACCAAGAATAGGCCTCTATAAGCTCCCGTCTGACATAGGGGGTACACAATCCAACGGGAGCAGAAATACTATCTGCTCCCCATCACCGCCAGCCACACCCTGGTCAACGCACACTGCCAACCAAGAATAGGCCTCTATAAGCTCCCGTCTGACATAGGGGGTACACAAACCAACGGGGAGCAGAAATACTATCTGCTCCCAATCACCGCCTGCCAATCCCTAGTCAACGCACACTGCCAACCAAGAATAGGCCTCTATAAGCTCCCGTCTGACATAGGGGGTACACAATCCAACGGGAGCAGAAATACTATCTGCTCCCCATCACCGCCAGCCACACCCTGGTCAACGCACACTGCCAACCAAGAATAGGCCTCTATAAGCTCCCGTCTGACATAGGGGGTACACAAATCAACGGGGAGCAGAAATACTATCCGCTCCCTATCACCGCCAGCCAAACCCTAGTCCACTCACACTGCCAACCTAGAATCGTCCTGTATAAGCTCCCATCTTGCATAGGGGGTACACACACCAACCGGGAGCAGAAATACTATCTGCTCCCCATCACCGCCAGCCAAACCCTAGTCAACGCACACTACCAACCAAGAATATTCCTCTATAAGCTCCCTTCTGACATAGGGGGTACACAAACAAACGGGGAGCAGAAATACTATCTGCTCCCCATCACCGCATGCCAAACTCTAGTCAACGCACACTGCCAACCAAGAATAGGCCTCTATTAGCTCCCCTTTGACATAGGGGGTACACAAACCAACGGGGAGCTGAATTACTATCTGCTCACCATTAACGCCAGCCAAACCATAATAAACGCACACTGCCAATCTAGAATCAGCCTGTATAAGCTCCCACCTGACATAGGGGGTACACAAAATAATGGGGAGCAGAAATACTATCTGCTCCCAATCACCGCCAGAAAATCCCTAGTCAACGCACACTGCCAACCAAGAATAGGCCTCTATAAGCTCCCGTCTGACATAGGGGGTACACAAACCAACGGGAGCAGAAATACTATTTGCTCCCCATCACCTCCAGCCAAACCCTAGTCAACGCACACTGCCAACCAAGAATAGGCCTCTATAAGCTCCCGTCTGACATAGGGGGTACACAAACCAACGGGGAGCAGAAATACTATCTACTCCCCATCACCGCCTGCCATACCTTAGTCAACGCACACTGCCTACCAAGAATAGGCCTGTATAAGCTCCCGTCTGACATAGGGGGTACACAAACCAACGGGGAGCAGAAATACTATCTGCGCCCAATCACCACCAGCCAAACCCTAGTCCACAGACACTGCCAACCAAGAATAGGCCTGTATAAGCTCCCGTCTGACATAGGGGATACACAAACCAACGGGGAGCAGAAATACTTTCTGCTCCCCATCACCACCAGCCAAACCCTACTCTACGCACACTGCCAACCAAGATTAGGCCTATATAAGCTCCTGTCTGACATAGGGGGTGCACAAACCAACGGGGAGCAGAAATACTATCTCCTCCCCATTACCGCTAGCCAAACCCTAGTACACGCAGACTGCCAACCTAGAATCGGCCTGTATAAGCTCCCGTCTGACATAGGGGGTACACAAACCAACGGGGAGCAGAATTACTATCTGCTCCCCATCACCGCCAGCCAAACCCTAGTCAGCGCACACTGCCAAAGAAAAATAGTCCTGTATAAGCTCCCGTCTGACATAGGGGATACACAAACCAACGGGGAGCAGAAATACTATCTGCTCCCAATCACCGCCTGCCAATCCCTAGTCAACGCACACTGCCAACCAAGAATAGGCCTTTATAAGCTCCCGTCTGACATAGAGGGTACACAATCCAACGGGAGCAGAAATACTATCTGCTCCCCATCACCGCCAGCCACACCCTGGTCAACGCACACTGCCAACCAAGAATAGGCCTCTATAAGCTCCCATCTGACATAGGGGGTACACAAACCAACGGGGAGCAGAAATACTATCTGCTCCCAATCACCGCCTGCCAATCCCTAGTCAACGCACACTGCCAACCAAGAATAGGCCTCTATAAGCTCCCGTCTGACATAGGGGGTACACAATCCAACGGGAGCAGAAATACTATCTGCTCCCCATCACCGCCAGCCACACCCTGGTCAACGCACACTGCCAACCAAGAATAGGCCTCTATAAGCTCCCGTCTGACATAGGGGGTACACAAACCAACGGGGAGCAGAAATACTATCTGCTCCCCATCACCGCCTGGCAAACCCTAGTCAACGCACACTGCCAACCAAGAATAGGCCTGTATAAGCTCCCGTCTGACATAAGAGGTACACAAACCAACGGGGAACAGAAATACTATCCGCTCCCCATTACCGCCAGCCAAACCGTAGTCAACGCACACTGACAATTTGAATCGGTCTGTATAAGCTCCCGTCTGACATAGGGGGTACACAAGCCAACGGGGAGCAGAAATACTATCTGCTCCCCATCACCGCCAGCCAAGCCCTAGTCCAACCACACTGCCAACCTAGAATCGGCCTGTATAAGCTCCCGTCTGACATAGGGGGCACACAAACCAACGGGGAGCAGAATTACTATCTGCTCACCATCACAACCAGCCAAACCCTATTAAACGCACACTGCCAGCCAAGAATCACCCTGTATAAGCTCCCATCTGACATAGGGGGTACACAAACAAACGGGGAGCAGAAATACAATCTGCTCCCCTTCACCGCCAGCCAAACCTTAGTCAGTGCACACTGCCAACGTAGAATAGGCCTGTATAAGCTCCCGTCTGACATAGGGGGTACACAAACCAACGAGGAGCAGAAATACTATCTGCTCCCAATCACAGCCCGCCAATCCCTAGTCAACGCACACTGCCAAATAAGAATAGGTCTCTATAAGCTCCCGTCTGACATAGGGGATACACAAACCAACGGGAGCAGAAATACTATCTGTACCCCATCACCGCCAGCCAAACCCTAGTCAAGGCACACTGCCAACCAAGAATAGGCCTCTATAAGCTCTCATCTGACATAGAGGGTACACAAACCAACGGGGAGCAGATATACTATCTGCTCCCCATCACCGCCTGCCAAACCCTAGTCAACACACACTGCCAACCAAGAATAGGCCTGTATAAGCTCCCATCTGAGGTAGGGGATACACAAACCAACTTGGAACAGAAATACTATCTGCTCCCCATCACCACCAGCCAAACCCTAGTCCACAGACACTGCCAACAAAGAATAGGCCTGTAAAAGCTCCCGTCTGACATAAGGGGTACACAAATCAATGGGGAGCAGAAATACTATCCGCTCCCCATCACCGCCCGCCAAACCCTAGTCAACGCACACTGACAACTTAGAATCGGTCTGTATAAGCTCCCGTCTGACATAGGGGGTACATAAACCAACGGTGAGCAGAAATAATATCTGCTTCCCATCACCACCAAAAAAGCCCTAGTCCAAGCACACTGCCAACCAAGATTAGGCCTGTATAAGCTCCCGTCTGACATAGGGGGTACACAAACCAACGAGGAGCAGAAATACTATCTGCTCCCCATCACCGCCAGCCAAACCCTAGTCCACTCACACTGCCAACCTAGAATCGGCCTGTATCAGCTCCCATCTGGCATAGGGGGTACACTAACCAACGGGGAGCAGAAATACTATCTGCTTCCCATCACCGCCAGCCAAACCCTAGTCAACGCACACTACCAACCAAGAATAGGCCTCTATAAGCTCCCGTCTGACATAGGGGGTACACAAACCAACGGGGAGCAGAAATACTATCTGCTCCCCATCACTGCGTGCCAAACTCTAGTCAACGCACACTGCCAACCAAGAATAGGCCTCTATTAGCTCCCATTTGACATAGGGGGTACACAAACCAACAGGGAGCAGAATTACTATCTGCTCACCATCAATACCAGCCAAACCATAATGAACGCACACTGCCAACCTAGAATCAGCCTGTATAAGCTCCCATCTGACATAGGGGTTACACAAAACAACTGGAAGCAGAAATACTATCTGCTCCCCATCAATGCCAGCCAAACCCTAGTCAGCGCACACTGCCAACGAAGAATAGGCCTGTATAAGCTCCCATCTGACATAGGGGGTACACAAACTAACGGGGAGCAGAGATACTATCTGCTCCCCATCACTGCCAGCCAAACCCTAGTCAACGCACACTGCCAACCAAGAATAAGCCTCTTAAAGCTCTCGTCTGACATAGGGGGTACACAAACCAACGGGGAGCAGAAATACTATCTGCTCCCCATCACCGCCTGCCACACCCTAGTCAACGCACACTGCCAACAAAGAATAGGCCTGTATAAGCTCCCGTCTGACATAGGGGGTACACAAACCAACGGGGAACAGAAATACTATCTGCTCCCCATCACCACGAGCCAAACCCTAGTCCACAGACACTGCCAACCAAGATTAGGCCTGTATAAGCTCCCGTCTGACATAGGGGGTGCACAAACCAACGGGGAGCAGAAATACTATCTGCTCCCCATCACCGCCAGCCACACCCTAGTCCACTCACACTGCCAACCTAGAATCGGCCTGTATAAGCTCCCATCTGGCATAGGGGGTACACTAACCAACGGGGAGTAGAAATACTATCTGCTTCCCATCACCGCCAGCCAAACCCTAGTCAACGCACACTACCAACCAAGAATAGGCCTCTATAAGCTCCCGTCTGACATAGGGGGTACACAAACCAACGGGGAGCAGAAATACTATCTGCTCCCCATCACTGCCTGCCAAACTCTAGTCAACGCACACTGCCAACCAAGAATAGGCCTCTATTAGCTCCCGTTTGACATAGGGGGTACACAAACCAACGGGGAGCAGAATTACTATCTGCTCACCATCACCACGAGCCAAACCCTAGTCCACAGACACTGCCATCTAAGATGAGGCCTGTATAAGCTACCGTCTGACATAGGGGGTGCACAAACCAACGGGGAGCAGAAATACTATCTGCTCCCCATCACCGCCAGCCACACCCTAGTCCATGCACACTGCAAACCTAGAATCGGCTTGTATAAGCTTCCGTCTGACATATGGGGTGCAGAAACCAACGGGGAGAAGAATTGCTATTTGCTCACCAACACAGCCAGCCAAACCCGAGTCAACGCACACTGCCAACCAAGAATCAGCCAGTATAAGCTCCCATCTGACATAGGGGGTACACAAACCAATGGGGAGAAGAAATACTATCTGCTCCCCATCAACGCCAGCCAAACCCTGAGCACACTGCTAACGAAGAATAGGCCTCTATAAGCTCCCGTCTGACATAGGGGGTACACAAACCAACGGGGAGCAGAAATACGATCTGCTCCCAATCACTGCCAGCCAATCCCTAGTCAACGCATACTGCCAACCAAGAATAGGCCTCTATAAGCTCCTGTCTGACATAGGGGGTACACAAACCAACGGAAGCAGAAATACTATCTGCTCCCCATCACCGCCAGCCAAACCCTAGTCAACACACACTGCCAGCCAAGAATAGGCCTCTATAAGCTCCCGTCTGACATAGGGGGTACACAAACCAACGGGGAGCAGAAATAATATCTGCTCCCCATCACTGCCTGCCAAACTCTAGTCAACGCACACTGCCAACCAAGAATAGGCCTCTATTAGCTCCCGTTTGACATAGGGGGTACACAAACCAACGGGGAGCAGAAATACTATCTGCTCACCATCAATACCAGCCAAACCATAATGAACGCACACTGCCAACCTAGAATCAGCCTGTATAAGCTCCCATCTGACATAGGGGTTACACAAAACAACTGGAAGCAGAAATACTATCTGCTCCCCATCAACGCCAGCCAAACCCTAGTCAGCGCACACTGCCAACGAAGAATAGGCCTGTATAACCTCCCGTCTGACATAGGGGGTGCACAAACCAACGGGGAGCAGAAATACTATCTACTCCAAATCACCGCCAGCCAATCCCTAGTCAATGCACACTGCCAACCAAGAATAGGCCTGTATAAGCTCCCGTCTGACATAGCGGGTACACAAACCAACGGGAGCAGAAATACTATCTGCTCCCCATCACGGCCAGCCACACCCTAGTCCACTCACACTGCCAACCTAGAATCGGCCTGTATAAGCTCCCGTCTGACATAGGGGGTACACAAACCAACGGGGAGCAGAAATAATTTCTGCTCCCCACTACCGCCACCCAAACCCTAGTCAACGCACACTGCCAACCAAGAATAGGCCTGTATAAGCTCCTGTCTGACATAGGGGATACACAAACCAACTGGGAGAAGAAATACTATCTGCTCCCCATCACCGCCAGCCAAACCCTAGTCAACGCACACTGCCAACCAAGAAAAGGCCTGTATAAGCTACCTTCTGACATAGGGGTACACAAACCAACGGGGAGCAGAAATACTATCTGCTCCTAATCACCGCTAGCCAAACCCTAGTCAACGCACACTGCCAACCAAAAATAGGCCTGTATAAGCTCCCGTCTGACATAGGGGGTACACAAATCAACGGGGAGCAGAATTACTATCTGCTCAGCATCACCGCCAGCCAAATCCTAGTCCACGCACACTGCAAACCGAGAATCAGCCTCTATAAGCTCCATCTGACATAGGGGGTACACAAACCAAAGGGGAGCAGAAAACTATCTGCTCCCCATCACCGCCAGCCAAACCCTAGTCAACGCACACAGCCAACCAAGAATAGGCCTGTATAAGCTCCCGTCTGACATAGGGGGTACAAAAACCACCGGGGAACAGAAATACTATCTGCTCTCCATCACCACCAGCCAAACCCTAGTCCACAGACACTGCCAACCAAAAATAGGCCTGTATAAGCTCCGGTCTGACATAGGGGGTACACAAACCAACGGGGAGCAGAAATACTATCTGCTCCCAATCACTGCCAGCCAATCCCTAGTCAACGCATACTGCCAACCAAGAATAGGCCTCTATAAGCTCCTGTCTGACATAGGGGGTACACAAACCAACGGAAGCAGAAATACTATCTGCTCCCCATCACCGCCAGCCAAACCCTAGTCAACACACACTGCCAACGAAGAATAGGCCTGTATTAGCTCCCGTCTGATATAGGGGGTACACAAACAAACGGGAAACAGAAATACTATTTGCTCCCCATCACCACCAGCCATACCCTAGTCCACAGTCACTGCCAACAAAGAATAGGCCTGATTAAGCTCCCGCCTGACATAGGGGAAACACAAACCAACGGGGAGTAGAAATACTATCCTCTCCCCATCACCGCCAGCCAAACCCTAGTCAACGCACACTGCCAACCAAAATTAGACCTGTATAATCTCCAGTCTGACAAAGGGGGTACACAAACCAACGAGGAGCAGAAATACTATCTGCTCCCCATCACCGCCAGCCAAACCCTAGTCCACTCACACTGCCAACCTAGAATCGGCCTGTATAAGCTCCCATCTGACATAGGGGGTACACAAACCAACGGGGAGCAGAAATACTATCTGCTCCCCATCACTGCCAGCCAAACCCTAGTCCACTCACACTGCCAACCTAGAATCGGCCTGTATAAGCTCCCGTCTGACATAGGGGGTCCACAAACCAACGAGGAGCAGAAATACTATCTGCTCCCCATCACCGCCAGCCAAAGCCTAGTCCACTCACACTGCCAACCTAGAATCGGACTGTATAAGCTCCCATCTGGCATAGGGGGTACACAAACCAACGGGGAGTGGAAATACTATCTGCTCCCCATCACCGCCTGCCAAACTCTAGTCAACGCACACTGCCAACCAAGAATAGGCCTCTATTAGCTCCCTTTTGAAATAGGGGGTACACAAACCAACGGGGAGCAGAATTACTATCTGCTCACCATCAACACCAGCCAAATCATAATAAACGCACACTGCCAACCTAGAATCAGCCTGTATAGGCTCCCATCTGACATAGGGGTACACAAAACAATGGGGAGCAGAAATACTATCTGCTCCCCATCAGCACCAGCCAAACCCTAGTCAGCGCACACTGCCAACGGAGAATAGGCCTGTATAAACTCCCATCTGACATAGGGGGTACACAAACCAACGGGGAGCAGAAATACTATCTGCTCCCAATCACCGAAAGCCAATCCCTAGTCAACGCACACTGCCAACCAAGAATAGGCCTCTATAAGGTCCCGTCTGACATAGGGGGTTACACAAACCAACAGGAGCAGAAATACTATCTGCTCCCCATCACCTCCAGCCAAACCCTAGTCAACGCACACTGCCAACCAAGAATAGGCCTCTATAAGCTCCTTTCTGACATAGGGGGTACACAAACCAACGGGGAGCAGAAATACTATCTGCTCCCCATCACCGCCTGCCACACCTTAGTCAACGCTCACTGCCTACTAAGAATAGGCCTGTATAAGCTCCCGTCTGACATAGCGGGTACACAAACCAACGGGGAACAGAAATACTATCTGCTCCCCATCACCACGAGCCAAACCCTAGTCCACAGACACTGCCAACCAAGATTAGGCCTGTATAAGCTCCCGTCTGACATAGGGGGTGCACAAACCAACGGGGAGCAGAAATACTATCTGCTCCCCATCACCGCCTGCCACACCCTAGTCAACACACACTGCCAGCCAAGAATAGGCCTCTATTAGCTCCCGTCTGATATAGGGGGTACACAAACCAACGGAAGCAGAAATACTATCTGCTCCCCATCACCGCCTGCCACACCCTAGTCAACACAGACAGCCAGCCAAGAATAGGCCTCTATTAGCTCCCGTCTGATATAGGGGGTACACAAACCAACGGGGAACAGAAATACTATTTGCTCCCCATCACCACCAGCCACACCCTAGTCCACAGTCACTGCCAACAAAGAATAGGCCTGTATAAGCTCCAGTCTGACATAGGGAGTACACAAACCAACGGGGAGTAGAAATACTATCCGCTCCCCATCACCGCCAGCCAAACCCTAGTCAACGCACACTGCCAACCAAGATTAGACCTGTATAAGCTCCAGTCTGACAAAGGGGGTAATCAAACCAACGAGGAGCAGAAATACTATCTGCTCCCCATCACCGCCAGCCAAACCCTAGTCCACTCACACTGCCAACCTAGAATCGGCCTGTATAAGCTCCCATCTGACATAGGGGGTACACAAACCAACGGGGTGCAGAAATACTATCTGCTCCCCATCACCGCCAGCCAAACCCTAGTCAACGCACACTGCCAACCAAGAATAGGCCTCTATAAGCTCTCGTCTGACATAGGGGGTTACACAAACCAACGGGGAGCAGAAATACTATCTGCTCCCCATCACCGCCTGCCACACCCTAGTCAACGCACACTGCCAACAAAGAATAGGCCTGTATAAGCTCCCGTCTGACATAGGGGGTACACAAACCAACGGGGAACAGAAATACTATCTGCTCCCCATCACCACGAGCCAAACCCTAGTCCACAGACACTGCCAACCAAGATTCGGCCTGTATAAGCTCCCGTCTGACATAGGGGGTGCACAAACCAACGGGGAACAGAAATACTATCTGCTCCCCATCACCGCCAGCCACACCCTAGTCCATACACACTGCAAACCTAGAATCGGCTTGTATAAGCTTCCGTCTGACATATGGGGTGCAGAAACCAACGGGGAGAAGAATTACTATTTGCTCACCAACACAGCCAGCTAAACCCTAGTCAACGCACACTGCCAAGCAAGAATCAGCCAGTATAAGCTCCCATCTGACATAGGGGGTACACAAACCAATGGGGAGAAGAAATACTATCTGCTCCCCATCAACGCCAGCCAAACCCTAGTCAGAGCACACTGCTAACGAAGAATAGGCCTGTAGAAGCTCCCGTCTGACATAGGGGGTACACAAACCAACGGGAGCAGAAATACTATCTGCTCCCCATCACCACCAGCCAAACCCTAGTCAACGCACACTGCCAACCAATAATAGGCCTGTATAAGATCCTGTCTGACATAGGGGGTACACAAACCAACGGGGAGCAAAAATACTATCTGCTCACCATCACCACCAGCCAAACCCAAGTCCACGCACACTGCCAACCTAGTATCGGCCTGTATAAGCTCCCATCTGACATAGGGGGTACACAAACCAACGGGGAGCATGAATACTTTCTGCTCCCCATCACCGCCTGCCAAACCCTAGTCAACGCACACTGCCAACCTAGAATCGGCCTGTATAAGCTTGCGTCTGACATAGGGGGTACACAAACCAACGGGGAGCAGATGTACTATCTGCTCCCCATCACCGCCAGCCAAACCCTAGTCAACGCACACTGCCAAACAAGAATCAGCCTGTATAAGCTCGCGTCTGACATAGGGGGTACACAAACCAACGGGAAGCAGAAATACTATCTGCTCCCCATCAGCGCCAGCCAAACCCTAGTCAACGCACACTGCCAAACAAGAATCAGCCTGTATAAGCTCCCATCTGACATAGGGGGTACACAAACCAACGGGGAGCAGAAATAGTATCTGCTCCCCATCACCGCCAGCCAAACCCTAGTCCACGCACACTGCTAACCAAGATTAGGCCTATATAAGCTCCCGTCTGACATAGGGGGTCACAAACCAACGAGAAGCAGAAATAATATCTGCTCCCCATCACCGCCAGCCAAGCGCTAGTCCAAGCATACTGCCAACCAAGATTAGGGCTGTATAAGCTCCCATCTGACATAGGGGGAACACAAACCAACGAGGCCCAGAAATACTATCTGCTCTCCAACACCGCCAGCCAAACCCTAGTCCACTCACACTACCAACCTAGAATTGGCCTGTATAAGCTCCCATCTGACATAGGGGGTACACAAACCAACGGGGAGAAGAAATACTATCTGCTCCCCATCACCGCCAGACACACCCTAGTCCACTCACACTGCCAACCTAGAATCGGCCTGTATAAGCTCGCGTCTGACATAGGGGGTACACAAACCAACGGGAAGCAGAAATACTATCTGCTCCCCATCAGCGCCAGCCAAACCCTAGTCAACGCACACTGCCAAACAAGAATCAGCCTGTATAAGCTCCCATCTGACATAGGGGGTACACAAACCAACGGGGAGCAGAAAAACTATCTGCTCCCCATCACCGACAGCCAAGCCCTAGTCCAAGCACACTGCCAACCAAGATTAGGCCTGTATATGCTCCCGTCTGACATAGGGGGTACACAAACCAACGAGGCGAAGAAATACTATCTGATCCCCATCACCACCAGCCAAACCCTAGTCCACTCACACTGCCAACCTAGAATTGGCCTGTATAAGCTTCCATCTGACATAGCTGGTACACAAACCATCGGGGAGCAGAAATACTCTCTCCTCCCCATCACCGCCAGCCACACCCTAGTCCACTCACACTGTCAACCTAGAATCGGCCTGTATAAGCTCGCGTCTGACATAGGGGGTACACAAACCAACGGGGAGCAGAAATACTAACTGCTCCCCATCACCGCCAGCCAAACCCTAGTCAACGCACACTGCCAAACAAGAATCAGCCTGTAAAAGCTTCCATCTGACATAGTTGGTACACAAAGCAACGGGGAGCAGAAATACTATCTTCTCCCCATCACCGCCAGCCAAACCCTAGTTCACGCACACTGCTAACCAAGATTAGGCCTGTATAAGCTCCCGTCTGACATAGGGGGTTCACAAACCAACGGGGAACAGAAATACTATGTGCTCCCAATCACCACCAGCCAAACCCTAGTCCACAGACACTGCTAACCAAGAATAGGCCTGTATAAGCTCTTGTCTGACATAGGGGGTACACAAAACAACAGGGAGCAGAAATACTAACTGCTCCCCATCACCGCCAGCCAAACCCTAGTCAACGCACACTGCCAACCTAGAATTGGCCTGTATAAGCTTGCGTCTGACATAGGGGGTACACACACCAACGGGGAGCAGAAATAATATCTGCTCCCCATCACAGCCAGCCAAACCCTAGTCAACGCACACTGCCAAACAAGAACCAGCCTGTAAAAGCTCCCATCTGACATAGTTGGTACACAAAGCAACGGGGAGCAGACATACTATCTGCTCCCCATCACCGCCAGCCAAACCCTAGTCCACGCACACTGCTAACCAAGATTAGGCCTGTATAAGCTCCCGTCTGACATAGGGTGTACACAAACCAACGGGGAACAGAAATACTATCTGCTCCCCATCACCGCCAGCCAAACCCTAGTCAACGCACACTGCCAACCAATAATAGGCCTGTATAAGCTCCTGTCTGACATAGGGGGTACACAAACCAACGGGGAGCAGAAATACTATCTGCGCACCATCACCACCAGTCAAACCCAAGTCCACGCACACTGCCAACCTAGAATCGGCCTGTATAAGCTCCCATCTGACATAGGGGGTGCACAAACCAACGGGGAGCAGAAATACTTTCTGCTCCCCATCACCGCCTGCCAAACCCTAGTCAACGCACACTGCCAACCTAGAATCGGCCTGTATAAGCTCCTGTCTGACATAGGGGGTACACAAACCAACGGGGAGCAGAAATACTATCTGCGCACCATTACCACCAGTCAAACCCAAGTCCACGCACACTGCCAACCTAGAATCGGCCTGTATAAGCTCCCATCTGACATAGGGGGTGCACAAACCAACGGGGAGCAGAAATACTTTCTGCTCCCCATCACCGCCTGCCAAACCCTAGTCAACGCACACTGCCAACCTAGAATCGGCCAGTATAAGCTCGCGTCTGACATAGGGGGTACACAAACCAACGGGGAGCAGAAATACTATCTGCTCCCCATCACCGCCAGCCAAACCCTAGTCAACGCACACTGCCAAACAAAAATTAGCCTGTATAAGCTCCCATCTGACATAGGGGGTACACAAACCAACGGGGAGCAGAAATAGTATCTGATCCCCATCACCGCCAGCCAAACCCTAGTCCACGCACACTGCTAACCAAGATTAGGCCTGTATAAGCTCCCGTCTGACATAGGGGGTCACAAACCAACGAGGAGCAGAAATAATATCTGCTCCCCATCACCACCAGCCAAGCCCTAGTCCAAGCATACTGCCAACCAAGATTAGGGCTGTATAAGCTCCCGTCTGACATAGGGGGTAGACAAACCAAAGAGGCACAGAAATACTATCTGCTCCCCATCACCGCCAGCCAAACCCTAGTCCACTCACACTACCAACCTAGAATTGGCCTGTATAAGCTCCCATCTGCCCAAGGGGGTACACAAACCAACGGGGAGCAGAAATACTATCTGCTCCCCATCACCGCCAGACACACCCTAGTCCACTCTTACTGCCAACCTAGAATCCGCCTGTATAAGCTCGCATCTGACATAGGGGGTACACAAACCAACGGGGAGCAGAAATACTATCGGCTCCCCATCACCGCCAGCCCAGCCCTAGTCCAAGCACACTGCCAACCAAGATTAGGCCTGTATAAGTTCCCGTCTGACATAGGGGGTACACAAACCAACGAGGAGCAGAAATACTATCTGATCCCCATCACCACCAGCCAAACCCTAGTCCACTCACACTGCCAACCTAGAATCGGCCTGTATAAGCTTCCATCTGACATAGGGGGTACACAATCCAACGGGGAGCAGAAATACTCTCTGCTCCCCATCACCGCCAGCCACACACTAGTCCACTCACACTGCCAACCTAGAATCGGCCTGTATAAGCTAGCGTCTGACATAGGGGGTACACAAACCAACGGCGAGCAGAAATACTATCTGCTCCCCATCACCGCCAGCCAAACCCTAGTCAACGCACGCTGCCAAACAAGAACCAGCCTGTAAAAGCTCCCATCTGACATAGTTGGTACACAAAGCAACGGGGAGCAGAAATACTATCTGCTCCCCATCACCGCCAGTCAAACCCTAGTCCACGCACACTGCTAACCAAGATTAGGCCTGTATAAGCTCCCGTCTGTCATAGGGTGTACACAAACCAACGGGGAACAGAAATACTATCTGCTCAACATCACCACTAGCCAAACCCTAGTCCACACACACTGCCAAACAATAATAGGCCTGTATAAGCTCCCGTCTGACATAGGGGGTACACAAACCAACGGGGAGCAGGAATACTATCTGCTCCCCATCACCTCCAGCAGAAACCTAGTCAACGCACACTGCCAACCAAGAATTGGCCTGTATAAGCTCCCATCTGACATAGGGGGTACACAAACCAACGGGTAGCAGAAATACTATCTGTTCCCCATCACCACCAGCCAAACCCTAATCAACGCACACTGCCAACCAATAATAGGCCTGTATAAGCTCCTGTCTGACATAGGGGGTACACAAACCAACGGGGAGCAGAAATACTATCTGCTCCCCATCACCACCAGCCAAACCCAAGTCCAGGCACACTGCCAACCTAGAATCGGCCTGTATAAGCTCCCATCTGACATAGGGGGTACACAAACCGACGGGGAGCAGAAATACTATCTGCTCCCCATTACCGCCAGCCAAACCCTAGTCAACGCACACTGCCAACCAAGAATAGGCCTGTATAAGCTCCTGTCTGACGTAGGGGGTACACAAACCAACTGGGAGCAGAAATACTATCTGCTCCCCATCACCGCCAGCCAAACCCTAGTCAACGCACACTGCATACCAAGAATCAGCCTGTATAAGCTCCCATCTGACATAGGGGGTACAAAAATCAACGGGGAGCAGAATTACTATCTGCTCCCCATCACCGCCAGCCAGACCCTAGTCAACGCACACTGCATACCAAGAATAAGCCTGTATAAGCTCCCATCTGACATAGGGGGTACACAAACCAACGGGGAGCAGAAATACTATCTGCTCCCTATCACCGCCAGCCAAACCCTAGTCAGCGCACACTGCCAACGAAGAATAGGCCTGTATAACCTCCCGTCTGACATAGGGGGTGCACAAACCAACGGGGAGCGGAAATACTATCTGCTCCAAATCACCGCCAGCCAATCCCTAGTCAATGCACACTGCCAACCAAGAATAGGCCTCTATAAGCTCCCGTCTGACATAGGGGGTACACAAACCAACGGGGAGCGGAAATACTATCTGCTCCAAATCACCGCCAGCCAATCCCTAGTCCACTCACACTGCCAACCTAGAATCGGCCTGTATAAGCTCCTATCTGACATAGGGGGTACAAAAATCAACGGGGAGCAGAATTACTATCTGCTCCCCATCACCGCCAGCCAGACCCTAGTCAACGCACACTGCATACCAAGAATAAGCCTGTATAAGCTCCCATCTGACATAGGGGGTACACAAACCAACGGGGAGCAGAAATACTATCTGCTCCCTATCACCGCCAGCCAAACCCTAGTCAGCGCACACTGCCAACGAAGAATAGGCCTGTATAACCTCCCGTCTGACATAGGGGGTGCACAAACCAACGGGGAGCGGAAATACTATCTGCTCCAAATCACCGCCAGCCAATCCCTAGTCAATGCACACTGCCAACCAAGAATAGGCCTCTATAAGCTCCCGTCTGACATAGGGGGTACACAAACCAACGGGGAGCGGAAATACTATCTGCTCCAAATCACCGCAAGCCAATCCCTAGTCCACTCACACTGCCAACCTAGAATCGGCCTGTATAAACTCCCGTCTGACATAGGGGGTACACAAACCAACGGGGAGCAGAAATACTTTCTGCTCCCTACTACCGCCACCCAAACCCTAGTCCACGCACACTTCCAGCCAAGATTAGGCCTGTATAATATGCTGTCTGACATAGGGGGTACACAAACCAACGGGGAACAGAAATACTATCTGCTCCCCATCACGGCCAGCCACACCCTAGTCCACTCACACTGCCTACCTAGAATCAGCCTGTATAAGCTCCCGTCTGACATAGGGGGGTACACAAACCAAAGGGGAGCAGAAATACTTTCTGCTACCCATCACCGTCACCCAAACCCTTGTCAACGCACAATGCCAACCAAGAATAGGCCTGTATAAGCTCCTGTCTGACATAGGGGGTACACAAACCAACGGGGAACAGAAATACTATCTGCTCCCTATCACCACCAGCCAAACCCTAATCAACGCACACTGCCAACCATGAATAGGCCTCTATAAGCTCCGTCTGACGTCGGGGGTACACAAACCAATGGGGATCAGTATTAATATCTGCTCACCATCACCGCCAGCCAAATCCTAGTCCACGCACACTGCAAACCGAGAATCAGCTTCTATAAGCTCCCATCTGACATAGGGGGTACACAAACCAATGGGGAGCAGAAAACTATCTGCTCCCCATCACCGCCAGCCAAACCCTAGTCAACGCACACAGCTAACCAAGAGTAGGCCTGTATAAGCTCCCGTCTGACATAGGGGGTACAAAAACCAACGGGGAACAGAAATACTATCTGCTCCCCATCACCACCAGCCAAACCCTAGTCCGCAGACACTGCCAACCAAAAATAGGACTGTATAAGCTCCGGTCTGACATAGGGGGTACACAAACCAACGGGGAGCAGAAATACTATCTGCTCCCCATCACTGCCAGCCAAACCCTAGTCAACGCACACTGCCAACCAAGAATAAGCCTCTTTAAGCTCTCGTCTGACATAGGGGGTACACAAACCAACGGGGAGCAGAAATACTATCTGCTCCCCATCACCGCCTGCCACACCCTAGTCAACGCAAACTGCCAACAAAGAATAGGCCTGTATAAGCTCCCGTCTGACATAGGGGGTACACAAACCAACAGGGAACAGAAATACTATCTGCTCCCCATCACCACGAGCCAAACCCTAGTCCACAGACACTGCCAACCAAGATTAGGCCTGTATAAGCTCCCGTCTGACATAGGGGGTGCACAAACCAACGGGGATCAGAAATACTATCTGCTCCCCATCACCGCCTGCCACACCCTAGTCAACACACACTGCCAGCCAAGAATAGGCCTCTATTAGCTCCCGTCTGATATAGGGGGTACACAAACCAACGGAAGCAGAAATACTATCTGCTCCCCATCACCGCCTGCCACACCCTAGTCAACACACACTGCCAGCCAAGAATAGGCCTCTATTAGCTCCCGTCTGATATAGGGGGTACACAAACCAACGGGGAACAGAAATACTATTTGCTCCCCATCACCACCAGCCACACCCTAGTCCACAGTCACTGCCAACAAAGAATAGGCCTGTATAAGCTCCAGTCTGACATAGGGAGTACACAAACCAACGGGGAGTAGAAATACTATCCGCTCCCCATCACCGCCAGCCAAACCCTAGTCAACGCACACTGCCAACCAAGATTAGACCTGTATAAGCTCCAGTCTGACAAAGGGGGTAATCAAACCAACGAGGAGCAGAAATACTATCTGCTCCCCATCACCGCCAGCCAAACCCTAGTCCACTCACACTGCCAACCTAGAATCGGCCTGTATAAGCTCCCATCTGACATAGGGGGTACACAAACCAACGGGGTGCAGAAATACTATCTGCTCCCCATCACCGCCAGCCAAACCCTAGTCAACGCACACTGCCAACCAAGAATAGGCCTCTATAAGCTCTCGTCTGACATAGGGGGTACACAAACCAACGGGGAGCAGAAATACTATCTGCTCCCCATCACCGCCTGCCACACCCTAGTCAACGCACACTGCCAACAAAGAATAGGCCTGTATAAGCTCCCGTCTGACATAGGGGGTACACAAACCAACGGGGAACAGAAATACTATCTGCTCCCCATCACCACGAGCCAAACCCTAGTCCACAGACACTGCCAACCAAGATTCGGCCTGTATAAGCTCCCGTCTGACATAGGGGGTGCACAAACCAACGGGGAACAGAAATACTATCTGCTCCCCATCACCGCCAGCCACACCCTAGTCCATACACACTGCAAACCTAGAATCGGCTTGTATAAGCTTCCGTCTGACATATGGGGTGCAGAAACCAACGGGGAGAAGAATTACTATTTGCTCACCAACACAGCCAGCTAAACCCTAGTCAACGCACACTGCCAAGCAAGAATCAGCCAGTATAAGCTCCCATCTGACATAGGGGGTACACAAACCAATGGGGAGAAGAAATACTATCTGCTCCCCATCAACGCCAGCCAAACCCTAGTCAGAGCACACTGCTAACGAAGAATAGGCCTGTATAAGCTCCCGTCTGACATAGGGGGTACACAAACCAACGGGAGCAGAAATACTATCTGCTCCCCTTCACCACCAGCCAAACCCTAGTCAACGCACACTGCCAACCAATAATAGGCCTGTATAAGATCCTGTCTGACATAGGGGGTACACAAACCAACGGGGAGCAAAAATACTATCTGCTCACCATCACCACCAGCCAAACCCAAGTCCACGCACACTGCCAACCTAGTATCGGCCTGTATAAGCTCCCATCTGACATAGGGGGTACACAAACCAACGGGGAGCATGAATACTTTCTGCTCCCCATCAACGCCTGCCAAACCCTAGTCAACGCACACTGCCAACCTAGAATCGGCCTGTATAAGCTTGCGTCTGACAGAGGGGGTACACAAACCAACGGGGAGCAGATGTACTATCTGCTCCCCATCACCGCCAGCCAAACCCTAGTCAACGCACACTGCCAAACAAGAATCAGCCTGTATAAGCTCGCGTCTGACATAGGGGGTACACAAACCAACGGGAAGCAGAAATACTATCTGCTCCCCATCAGCGCCAGCCAAACCCTAGTCAACGCACACTGCCAAACAAGAATCAGCCTGTATAAGCTCCCATCTGACATAGGGGGTACACAAACCAACGGGGAGCAGAAATAGTATCTGCTCCCCATCACCGCCAGCCAAACCCTAGTCCACGCACACTGCTAACCAAGAGTAGGCCTATATAAGCTCCCGTCTGACATAGGGGGTCACAAACCAACGAGAAGCAGAAATAATATCTGCTCCCCATCACCGCCAGCCAAGCGCTAGTCCAAGCATACTGCCAACCAAGATTAGGGCTGTATAAGCTCCCATCTGACATAGGGGGAACACAAACCAACGAGGCCCAGAAATACTATCTGCTCTCCAACACCGCCAGCCAAACCCTAGTCCACTCACACTACCAACCTAGAATTGGCCTGTATAAGCTCCCATCTGACATAGGGGGTACACAAACCAACGGGGAGAAGAAATACTATCTGCTCCCCATCACCGCCAGACACACCCTAGTCCACTCACACTGCCAACCTAGAATCGGCCTGTATAAGCTCGCGTCTGACATAGGGGGTACACAAACCAACGGGAAGCAGAAATACTATCTGCTCCCCATCAGCGCCAGCCAAACCCTAGTCAACGCACACTGCCAAACAAGAATCAGCCTGTATAAGCTCCCATCTGACATAGGGGGTACACAAACCAACGGGGAGCAGAAAAACTATCTGCTCCCCATCACCGACAGCCAAGCCCTAGTCCAAGCACACTGCCAACCAAGATTAGGCCTGTATATGCTCCCGTCTGACATAGGGGGTACACAAACCAACGAGGAGAAGAAATACTATCTGATCCCCATCACCACCAGCCAAACCCTAGTCCACTCACACTGCCAACCTAGAATTGGCCTGTATAAGCTTCCATCTGACATAGCTGGTACACAAACCATCGGGGAGCAGAAATACTCTCTCCTCCCCATCACCGCCAGCCACACCCTAGTCCACTCACACTGTCAACCTAGAATCGGCCTGTATAAGCTTGCGTCTGACATAGGGGGTACACAAACCAACGGGGAGCAGAAATACTAACTGCTCCCCATCACCGCCAGCCAAACCCTAGTCAACGCACACTGCCAAACAAGAATCAGCCTGTAAAAGCTTCCATCTGACATAGTTGGTACACAAAGCAACGGGGAGCAGAAATACTATCTTCTCCCCATCACCGCCAGCCAAACCCTAGTTCACGCACACTGCTAACCAAGATTAGGCCTGTATAAGCTCCCGTCTGACATAGGGGGTTCACAAACCAACGGGGAACAGAAATACTATGTGCTCCCAATCACCACCAGCCAAACCCTTGTCCACAGACACTGCTAACCAAGAATAGGCCTGTATAAGCTCTTGTCTGACATAGGGGGTACACAAAACAACAGGGAGCAGAAATACTAACTGCTCCCCATCACCGCCAGCCAAACCCTAGTCAACGCACACTGCCAACCTAGAATTGGCCTGTATAAGCTTGCGTCTGACATAGGGGGTACACACACCAACGGGGAGCAGAAATAATATCTGCTCCCCATCACAGCCAGCCAAACCCTAGTCAACGCACACTGCCAAACAAGAACCAGCCTGTAAAAGCTCCCATCTGACATAGTTGGTACACAAAGCAACGGGGAGCAGACATACTATCTGCTCCCCATCACCGCCAGCCAAACCCTAGTCCACGCACACTGCTAACCAAGATTAGGCCTGTATAAGCTCCCGTCTGACATAGGGTGTACACAAACCAACGGGGAACAGAAATACTATCTGCTCCCCATCACCACCAGCCAAACCCTAGTCCACACACACTGCCAAACAATAATAGGCCTGTATAAGCTCCCGTCTGACATAGGGGGTATACAAACCAACGGAGAGCAGGAATACTATCTGCTCCCCATCACCGCCAGCCAAACCCTAGTCAACGCACACTGCCAACCAATAATAGGCCTGTATAAGCTCCTGTCTGACATAGGGGGTACACAAACCAACGGGGAGCAGAAATACTTTCTGCTCCCCATCACCGCCTGCCAAACCCTAGTCAACGCACACTGCCAACCTAGAATCGGCCAGTATAAGCTCGCGTCTGACATACGGGGTACACAAACCAACGGGGAGCAGAAATACTATCTGCTCCCCATCACCGCCAGCCAAACCCTAGTCAACGCACACTGCCAAACAAAAATCAGCCTGTATAAGCTCCCATCTGACATAGGGGGTACACAAACCAACGGGGAGCAGAAATAGTATCTGATCCCCATCACCGCCAGCCAAACCCTAGTCCACGCACACTGCTAACCAAGATTAGGCCTGTATAAGCTCCCGTCTGACATAGGGGGTCACAAACCAACGAGGAGCAGAAATAATATCTGCTCCCCATCACCACCAGCCAAGCCCTAGTCCAAGCATACTGCCAACCAAGATTAGGGCTGTATAAGCTCCCGTCTGACATAGGGGGTAGACAAACCAAAGAGGCACAGAAATACTATCTGCTCCCCATCACCGCCAGCCAAACCCTAGTCCACTCACACTACCAACCTAGAATTGGCCTGTATAAGCTCCCATCTGCCCAAGGGGGTACACAAACCAACGGGGAGCAGAAATACTATCTGCTCCCCATCACCGCCAGACACACCCTAGTCCACTCTTACTGCCAACCTAGAATCCGCCTGTATAAGCTCGCATCTGACATAGGGGGTACACAAACCAACGGGGAGCAGAAATACTATCGGCTCCCCATCACCGCCAGCCCAGCCCTAGTCCAAGCACACTGCCAACCAAGATTAGGCCTGTATAAGTTCCCGTCTGACATAGGGGGTACACAAACCAACGAGGAGCAGAAATACTATCTGATCCCCATCACCACCAGCCAAACCCTAGTCCACTCACACTGCCAACCTAGAATCGGCCTGTATAAGCTTCCATCTGACATAGGGGGTACACAATCCAACGGGGAGCAGAAATACTCTCTGCTCCTCATCACCGCCAGCCACACACTAGTCCACTCACACTGCCAACCTAGAATCGGCCTGTATAAGCTAGCGTCTGACATAGGGGGTACACAAACCAACGGCGAGCAGAAATACTATCTGCTCCCCATCACCGCCAGCCAAACCCTAGTCAACGCACACTGCCAAACAAGAACCAGCCTGTAAAAGCTCCCATCTGACATAGTTGGTACACAAAGCAACGGGGAGCAGAAATACTATCTGCTCCCCATCACCGCCAGTCAAACCCTAGTCCACGCACACTGCTAACCAAGATTAGGCCTGTATAAGCTCCCGTCTGTCATAGGGTGTACACAAACCAACGGGGAACAGAAATACTATCTGCTCAACATCACCACTAGCCAAACCCTAGTCCACACACACTGCCAAACAATAATAGGCCTGTATAAGCTCCCGTCTGACATAGGGGGTACACAAACCAACGGGGAGCAGGAATACTATCTGCTCCCCATCACCTCCAGCAGAAACCTAGTCAACGCACACTGCCAACCAAGAATTGGCCTGTATAAGCTCCCATCTGACATAGGGGGTACACAAACCAACGGGTAGCAGAAATACTATCTGTTCCCCATCACCACCAGCCAAACCCTAATCAACGCACACTGCCAACCAATAATAGGCCTGTATAAGCTCCTGTCTGACATAGGGGGTACACAAACCAACGGGGAGCAGAAATACTATCTGCTCCCCATCACCACCAGCCAAACCCAAGTCCAGGCACACTGCCAACCTAGAATCGGCCTGTATAAGCTCCCATCTGACATAGGGGGTACACAAACCGACGGGGAGCAGAAATACTATCTGCTCCCCATTACCGCCAGCCAAACCCTAGTCAACGCACACTGCCAACCAAGAATAGGCCTGTATAAGCTCCTGTCTGACGTAGGGGGTACACAAACCAACTGGGAGCAGAAATACTATCTGCTCCCCATCACCGCCAGCCAAACCCTAGTCAACGCACACTGCATACCAAGAATCAGCCTGTATAAGCTCCCATCTGACATAGGGGGTACAAAAATCAACGGGGAGCAGAATTACTATCTGCTCCCCATCACCGCCAGCCAGACCCTAGTCAACGCACACTGCATACCAAGAATAAGCCTGTATAAGCTCCCATCTGACATAGGGGGTACACAAACCAACGGGGAGCAGAAATACTATCTGCTCCCTATCACCGCCAGCCAAACCCTAGTCAGCGCACACTGCCAACGAAGAATAGGCCTGTATAACCTCCCGTCTGACATAGGGGGTGCACAAACCAACGGGGAGCGGAAATACTATCTGCTCCAAATCACCGCCAGCCAATCCCTAGTCAATGCACACTGCCAACCAAGAATAGGCCTCTATAAGCTCCCGTCTGACATAGGGGGTACACAAACCAACGGGGAGCGGAAATACTATCTGCTCCAAATCACCGCCAGCCAATCCCTAGTCCACTCACACTGCCAACCTAGAATCGGCCTGTATAAGCTCCCATCTGACATAGGGGGTACACAAACCAACGGGGAGCAGAAATACTATCTGCTCCCCATCACGGCCAGCCACACCCTAGTCCACTCACACTGCCTACCTAGAATCAGCCTGTATAAGCTCCCGTCTGACACAGGGGAGTACACAAACCAAAGGGGAGCAGAAATACTTTCTGCTCCCCATCACCGTCACCCAAACCCTTGTCAACGCACACTGCCAACCAAGAATAGGCCTGTATAAGCTCCTGTCTGACATAGGGGGTACACAAACCAACGGGGAACAGAAATACTATCTGCTCCCTATCACCACCAGCCAAACCCTAATCAACGCACACTGCCAACCATGAATAGGCCTCTATAAGCTCCGTCTGACGTCAGGGGTACACAAACCAATGGGAAGCAGTATTAATATCTGCTCACCATCACCGCCAGCCAAATCCTAGTCCACGCACACTGCAAACCGAGAATCAGCCTCTATAAGCTCCCATCTGACATAGGGGGTACACAAACCAATGGGGAGCAGAAAACTATCTGCTCCCCATCACCGCCAGCCAAACCCTAGTCAACGCACACAGCTAACCAAGAATAGGCCTGTATAAGCTCCCGTCTGACATAGGGGGTACAAAAACCAACGGGGAACAGAAATACTATCTGCTCCCCATCACCACCAGCCAAACCCTAGTTCGCAGACACTGCCAACCAAAAATAGGCCTGTATAAGCTCCGGTCTGACATAGGGGGTACACAAACCAACGGGGAGCAGAAATACTATCTGCTCCCCATCACTGCCAGCCAAACCCTAGTCAACGCACACTGCCAACCAAGAATAAGCCTCTTTAAGCTCTCGTCTGACATAGGCGGTACACAAACCAACAGGGAGCAGAAATACTATCTGCTCCCCATCACCGCCTGCCACACCCTAGTCAACGCAAACTGCCAACAAAGAATAGGCCTGTATAAGCTCCCGTCTGACATAGGGGGTACACAAACCAACAGGGAACAGAAATACTATCTGCTCCCCATCACCACGAGCCAAACCCTAGTCCACAGACACTGCCAACCAAGATTAGGCCTGTATAAGCTCCCGTCTGACATAGGGGGTGCACAAACCAACGGGGAGCAGAAATACTATCTGCTCCCCATCACCGCCTGCCACACCCTAGTCAACACACACTGTCAGCCAAGAATAGGCCTCTATTAGCTCTCGTCTGATATAGGGGGTACACAAACCAACGGAAGCAGAAATACTATCTGCTCCCCATCACCGCCTGCCACACCCTAGTCAACACACACTGCCAGCCAAGAATAGGCCTCTATTAGCTCCCGTCTGATATAGGGGGTACACAAACCAACGGGGAACAGAAATACTATTTGCTCCCCATCACCACCAGCCACACCCTAGTCCACAGTCACTGCCAACCAAGATTAGACCTGTATCAGCTCCAGTCTGACAAAGGGGGTAATCAAACCAACGAGAAGCAGAAATACTATCTGCTCCCCATCACCGCCAGCCAAACCCTAGTCCACTCACACTGCCAACCTAGAATCGGCCTGTATAAGCTCCCATCTGACATAGGGGGTACACAAACCAACGGGGTGCAGAAATACTATCTGCTCCCCATCACCGCCAGCCAAACCCTAGTCAACGCACACTGCCAACCAAGAATAGGCCTCTATAAGCTCTCGTCTGACATAGGGGGTACACAAACCAACGGGGAGCAGAAATACTATCTGCTCCCCATCACCGCCTGCCACACCCTAGTCAACGCACACTGCCAACAAAGAATAGGCCTGTATAAGCTCCCGTCTGACATAGGGGGTACACAAACCAACGGGGAACAGAAATACTATCTGCTCCCCATCACCACGAGCCAAACCCTAGTCCACAGACACTGCCAACCAAGATTCGGCCTGTATAAGCTCCCGTCTGACATAGGGGGTGCACAAACCAACGGGGAACAGAAATACTATCTGCTCCCCATCACCGCCAGCCACACCCTAGTCCATACACACTGCAAACCTAGAATCGGCTTGTATAAGCTTCCGTCTGACATATGGGGTGCAGAAACCAACGGGGAGAAGAATTACTATTTGCTCACCAACACAGCCAGCTAAACCCTAGTCAACGCACACTGCCAACCAAGAATCAGCCAGTATAAGCTCCCATCTGACATAGGGGGTACACAAACCAATGGGGAGAAGAAATACTATCTGCTCCCCATCAACGCCAGCCAAACCCTAGTCAGAGCACACTGCTAACGAAGAATAGGCCTGTATAAGCTCCCGTCTGACATAGGGGGTACACAAACCAACAGGAGCAGAAATACTATCTGCTCCCCATCACCACCAGCCAAACCCTAGTCAACGCACACTGCCAACCAATAATAGGCCTGTATAAGATCCTGTCTGACATAGGGGGTACACAAACCAACGGGGAGCAAAAATACTATCTGCTCACCATCACCACCAGCCAAACCCAAGTCCACGCACACTACCAACCTAGAATCGGCCTGTATAAGCTCCCATCTGACATAGGGGGTACACAAACCAACGGGGAGCATGAATACTTTCTGCTCCCCATCACCGCCTGCCAAACCCTAGTCAACGCACAATGCCAACCTAGAATCGGCCTGTATAAGCTTGCGTCTGACATAGGGGGTACACAAACCAACGGGGAGCTGATGTACTATCTGCTCCCCATCACCGCCAGCCAAACCCTAGTCAACGCACACTGCCAAACAAGAATCAGCCTGTATAAGCTCCCATCTGACATAGGGGGTTCACAAACCAACGGGGAGCAGAAATAGTATCTGCTCCCCATCACCGCCAGCCAAACCCTAGTCCACGCACACTGCTAACCAAGATTAGGCCTATATAAGCTCCCGTCTGACATAGGGGGTCACAAACCAACGAGGAGCAGAAATAATATCTGCTCCCCATCACCGCCAGCCAAGCGCTAGTCCAAGCATACTGCCAACCAAGATTAGGGCTGTATAAGCTCCCGTCTGACATAGGGGGAACACAAACCAACGAGGCCCAGAAATACTATCTGCTCTCCATCACCGCCAGCCAAACCCTAGTCCACTCACACTACCAACCTAGAATTGGCCTGTATAAGCTCCCATCTGACATAGGGGGTACACAAACCAACGGGGAGAAGAAATACTATCTGCTCCCCATCACCACCAGACACACCCTAGTCCACTCACACTGCCAACCTAGAATCGGCCTGTATAAGCTCGCGTCTGACATAGGGGGTACACAAACCAACGGGAAGCAGAAATACTATCTGCTCCCCATCAGCGCCAGCCAAACCCTAGTCAACGCACACTGCCAAACAAGAATCAGCCTGTATAAGCTCCCATCTGACATAGGGGGTACACAAACCAACGGGGAGCAGAAATACTATCTGCTCCTCATCACCGCCAGCCAAGCCCTAGTCCAAGCACACTGCCAACCAAGATTAGGCCTGTATATGCTCCCGTCTGACATAGGGGGTACACAAACCAACGAGGAGAAGAAATACTATCTGATCCCCATCACCGCCAGCCAAACCCTAGTCCACTCACACTGCCAACCTAGAATTGGCCTGTATAAGCTTCCATCTGACATAGCTGGTACACAAACCATCGGGGAGCAGAAATACTATCTTCTCCCCATCACCGCCTGCCAAACCCTAGTCAACGCACACTGCCAACCTAGAATCGGCCTGTATAAGCTCGCGTCTGACATAGGGGGTACACAAACCAACGGGGAGCAGAAATACTATCTGCTCCCCATCACCGCCAGCCAAACCCTAGTCAACGCACACTGCCAAACAAAAATCAGCCTGTATAAGCTCCCATCTGACATAGGGGGTACACAAACCAACGGGGAGCAGAAATAGTATCTGATCCCCATCACCGCCAGCCAAACCCTAGTCCACGCACACTGCTAACCAAGATTAGGCCTGTATAAGCTCCCGTGTGACATAGGGGGTCACAAACCAACGGGGAGCAGAAATAATATCAGCTCCCCATCACCACCAGCCAAACCAACAGGGAACAGAAATACTATCTGCTCCCCATCACCACGAGCCAAACCCTAGTCCACAGACACTGACAACCAAGATTAGGCCTGTATCAGCTCCCGTCTGACATAGGGGGTGCACAAACCAACGGGGAGCAGAAATACTATCTGCTCCCCATCACCGCCTGCCACACCCTAGTCAACACACACTGCCAGCCAAGAATAGGCCTCTATTAGCTCCCGTCTGATATAGGGGGTACACAAACCAACGGAAGCAGAAATATTATCTGCTCCCCATCACCGCCTGCCACACCCTAGTCAACACACACTGCCAGCCAAGAATAGGCCTCTATTAGCTCCCGTCTGATATAGGGGGTACACAAACCAACGGGGAACAGAAATACTATTTGCTCCCCATCACCACCAGCCACACCCTAGTCCACAGTCACTGCCAACCAAGATTAGACCTGTATCAGCTCCAGTCTGACAAAGGGGGTAATCAAACCAACGAGGAGCAGAAATACTATCTGCTCCCCATCACCGCCAGCCAAACCCTAGTCCACTCACACTGCCAACCTAGAATCGGCCTGTATAAGCTCCCATCTGACATAGGGGGTACACAAACCAACGGGTGCAGAAATACTATCTGCTCCCCATCTCCGCCAGCCAAACCCTAGTCAACGCACACTGCCAACCAAGAATAGGCCTCTATAAGCTCTCGTCTGACATAGGGGGTACACAAACCAACGGGGAGCAGAAATACTATCTGCTCCCCATCACCGCCTGCCACACCCTAGTCAACGCACACTGCCAACAAAGAATAGGCCTGTATAAGCTCCCGTCTGACATAGGGGGTACACAAACCAACGGGGAACAGAAATACTATCTGCTCCCCATCACCACGAGCCAAACCCTAGTCCACAGACACTGCCAACCAAGATTCGGCCTGTATAAGCTCCCGTCTGACATAGGGGGTGCACAAACCAACGGGGAACAGAAATACTATCTGCTCCCCATCACCGCCAGCCACACCCTAGTCCATACACACTGCAAACCTAGAATCGGCTTGTATAAGCTTCCGTCTGACATATGGGGTGCAGAAACCAACGGGGAGAAGAATTACTATTTGCTCACCAACACAGCCAGCTAAACCCTAGTCAACGCACACTGCCAACCAAGAATCAGCCAGTATAAGCTCCCATCTGACATAGGGGGTACACAAACCAATGGGGAGAAGAAATACTATCTGCACCCCATCAACGCCAGCCAAACCCTAGTCAGAGCACACTGCTAACGAAGAATAGGCCTGTATAAGCTCCCGTCTGACATAGGGGGTACACAAACCAACAGGAGCAGAAATACTATCTGCTCCCCATCACCACCAGCCAAACCCTAGTCAACGCACACTGCCAACCAATAATAGGCCTGTATAAGATCCTGTCTGACATAGGGGGTACACAAACCAACGGGGAGCAAAAATACTATCTGCTCACCATCACCACCAGCCAAACCCAAGTCCACGCACACTGCCAACCTAGAATCGGCCTGTATAAGCTCCCATCTGACATAGGGGGTACACAAACCAACGGGGAGCATGAATACTTTCTGCTCCCCATCACCGCCTGCCAAACCCTAGTCAACGCACACTGCCAACCTAGAATCAGCCTGTATAAGCTTGCGTCTGACATAGGGGGTACACAAACCAACGGGGAGCAGATGTACTATCTGCTCCCCATCACCGCCAGCCAAACCCTAGTCAACGCACACTGCCAAACAAGAATCAGCCTGTATAAGCTCCCATCTGACATAGGGGGTTCACAAACCAACGGGGAGCAGAAATAGTATCTGCTCCCCATCACCGCCAGCCAAACCCTAGTCCACACACACTGCTAACCAAGATTAGGTCTATATAAGCTCCCGTCTGACATAGGGGGTCACAAACCAACGAGGAGCAGAAATAATATCTGCTCCCCATCACCGCCAGCCAAGCGCTAGTCCAAGCATACTGCCAACCAAGATTAGGGCTGTATAAGCTCCCGTCTGACATAAGGGGAACACAAACCAACGAGGCCCAGAAATACTATCTGCTCTCCATCACCGCCAGCCAAAGCCTAGTCCACTCACACTACCAACCTAGAATTGGCCTGTATAAGCTCCCATCTGACATAGGGGGTACACAAACCAACGGGGAGAAGAAATACTATCTGCTCCCCATCACCGCCAGACACACCCTAGTCCACTCACACTGCCAACCTAGAATCGGCCTGTATAAGCTCGCGTCTGACATAGGGGGTACACAAACCAACGGGAAGCAGAAATACTATCTGCTCCCCATCAGCGCCAGCCAAACCCTAGTCAACGCACACTGCCAAACAAGAATCAGCCTGTATAAGCTCCCATCTGACATAGGGGGTACACAAACCAACGGGGAGCAGAAATACTATCTGCTCCCCATCACCGCCAGCCAAGCCCTAGTCCAAGCACACTGCCAACCAAGATTAGGCCTGTATATGCTCCCGTCTGACATAGGGGGTACACAAACCAACGAGGAGAAGAAATACTATCTGATCCCCATCACCGCCAGCCAAACCCTAGTCCACTCACACTGCCAACCTAGAATTGGCCTGTATAAGCTTCCATCTGACATAGCTGGTACACAAACCATCGGGGAGCAGAAATACTCTCTCCTCTCCATCACCGCCAGCCACACCCTAGTCCACTCACACTGCCAACCTAGAATCGGCCTGTATAAGCTCGCGTCTGACATAGGGGGTACACAAACCAACCGGGAGCAGAAATACTAACTGCTCCCCATCACCGCCAGCCAAACCCTAGTCAACGCACACTGCCAAACACGAATCAGCCTGTAAAAGCTCCCATCTGACATAGTTGGTACACAAAGCAACGGGGAGCAGAAATACTATCTTCTCCCCATCACCGCCAGCCAAACCCTAGTTCACGCACACTGCTAACCAAGATTAGGCCTGTATAAGCTCCCGTCTGACATAGGGGGTTCACAAACCAACGGGGAACAGAAATACTATGTGCTCCCAATCACCACCAGCCAAACCCTAGTCCACAGACACTGCTAACCAAGAATAGGCCTGTATAAGCTCTTGTCTGACATAGGGGGTACACAAAACAACAGGGAGCAGAAATACTAACTGCTCCCCATCACCGCCAGCCAAACCCTAGTCAACGCACACTGCCAACCTAGAATCGGCCTGTATAAGCTTGCGTCTGACATAGGGGGTACACAAACCAACGGGGAGCAGAAATACTATCTGCTCCCCATCACAGCCAGCCAAACCCTAGTCAACGCACACTGCCAAACAAGAACCAGCCTGTAAAAGCTCCCATCTGACATAGTTGGTACACAAAGCAACGGGGAGCAGACATACTATCTGCTCCCCATCACTGCCAGCCAAACCCTAGTCCACGCACACTGCTAACCAAGATTAGGCCTGTATAAGCTCCCGTCTGACATAGGGTGTACACAAACCAACGGGGAACAGAAATACTATCTGCTCCCCATCACCACCAGCCAAACCCTAGTCCACACACACTGCCAAACAATAATAGGCCTGTATAAGCTCCCGTCTGACATAGGGGGTATACAAACCAACGGAGAGCAGGAATACTATCTGCTCCCCATCACCGCCAGCCAAAACCTAGTCAACGCACTCTGCCAACCAAGAATCGGCCTGTATAAGCTCCCATCTTACATAGGGGGTACACAAACCAACGGGGAGCAGCAATACTATCTGCTCCACATCACCACCAGCCAAACCCTAGTCAACGCACACTGCCAACCAATAATAGGCCTGTATAAGCTCCTGTCTGACATAGGGGGTACACAAACCAACGGGGAGCAGAAATACTTTCTGCTCCCCATCACCACCTGCCAAACCCTAGTCAATGCACACTGCCAACCTAGAATCGGCCTGTATAAGCTCGCATCTGACATAGGGGGTACACAAACCAACGGGGAGCAGAAATACTATCTGCTCCCCATCACCGCCAGCCAAACCCTAGTCAACGCACACTGCCAAACAAGAATCAGCCTGTATAAGCTCCCATCTGACATAGGGGGTACACAAACCAACGGGGAGCAGAAATAGTATCTGATCCCCATCACCGCCAGCCAAACCCTAGTCCACGCACACTGCTAACCAAGATTAGGCCTGTATAAGCTTCCGTCTGACATAGGGGGTCACAAACCAACGAGGAGCAGAAATAATATCTGCTCCCCATCACCGCCAGCCAAGCCCTAGTCCAAGCATACTGCCAACCAAGATTAGGGCTGTATAAGCTCCCGTCTGACATAGGGGGTAGACAAACCAACGAGGCACAGAAATACTATCTGCTCCCCATCACCGCCAGCCAAACCCTAGTCCACTCACACTACCAACCTAGAATTGGCCTGTTTAAGCTCCCATCTGCCCAAGGGGGTACCCAAACCAACGGGGAGCAGAAATACTATCTGCTCCCCATCACCGCCAGACACACCCTAGTCCACTCACACTGCCAACCTAGAATCCGCCTGTATAAGCTTGCGTCTGACATAGGGGGTACACAAACCAACGGGGAGCAGAAATACTATCGGCTCCCCATCACCGCCAGCCCAGCCCTAGTCCAAGCACACTGCCAACCAAGATTAGGCCTGTATAAGTTCCCGTCTGACATAGGGGGTACACAAACCAACGAGGAGCAGAAATACTATCTGATCCCCATCACCGCCAGCCAAACCCTAGTCCACTCACACTACCAACCTAGAATCGGCCTGTATAAGCTTCCATCTGACATAGGGGGTACACAATCCAACGGGGAGCAGAAATACTCTCTGCTCCCCATCACCGCCAGCCACACACTAGTCCACTCACACTGCCAACCTAGAATCGGCCTGTATAAGCTAGCGTCTGACATAGGGGGTACACAAACCAACGGGGAGCAGAAATACTATCTGCTCCCCATCACCGCCAGCCAAACCCTAGTCAACGCACACTGCCAAACAAGAACCAGCCTGTAAAAGCTCCCATCTGACATAGTTGGTACACAAAGCAACGGGGAGCAGAAATACTATCTGCTCCCCATCACCGCCAGCCAAACCCTAGTCCACGCACACTGCTAACCAAGATTAGGCCTGTATAAGCTCCCGTCTGACATAGGGTGTACACAAACCAACAGGGAACAGAAATACTATCTGCTCAACATCACCACTAGCCAAACCCTAGTCCACACACACTGCCAAACAATAATAGGCCTGTATAAGCTCCCGTCTGACATAGGGGGTACGCAAACCAACGGGGAGCAGGAATACTATCTGCTCCCCATCACCGCCAGCAGAAACCTAGTCAACGCACACTGCCAACCAAGAATTGGCCTGTATAAGCTCCCATCTGACATAGGGGGTACACAAACCAACGGGTAGCAGAAATACTATCTGTTCCCCATCACCACCAGCCAAACCCTAATCAACGCACACTGCCAACCAATAATAGGCCTGTATAAGCTCCTGTCTGACATAGGGGGTACACAAACCAACGGGGAGCAGAAATACTATCTGCTCCCCATCACCACCAGCCAAACCCAAGTCCAGGCACACTGCCAACCTAGAATCGGCCTGTATAAGCTCCCATCTGACAAAGGGGGTACACAAACCGACGGGGAGCAGAAATACTATCTGCTCCCCATTACCGCCAGCCAAACCCTAGTCAACGCACACTGCCAACCAAGAATAGGCCTGTATAAGCTCCTGTCTGACGTAGGGGGTACACAAACCAACTGGGAGCAGAAATACTATCTGCTCCCCATCACCGCCAGCCAAACCCTAGTCAACACACACTGCATACCAAGAATCAGCCTGTATAAGCTCCCATCTGACATAGGGGGTACAAAAATCAACGGGGAGCAGAATTACTATCTGCTCCCCATCACCGCCAGCCAGACCCTAGTCAACGCACACTGCATACCATGAATAAGCCTGTATAAGCTCCCATCTGACATAGGGGGTACCCAAACCAACGGGGAGCAGAAATACTATCTGCTCCCTATCACCGCCAGCCAAACCCTAGTCAGCGCACACTGCCTACGAAGAATAGGCCTGTATAAGCTTCCGTCTGACAAATGGGGTACACAAACCAACGAGGAGCAGAAATAATATCTGCTCCCCATCACCGCCAGCCAAACCATAGTCAACGCACACTGCAAACCTAGAATCGGCCTGTATAAGCTCCTATCTGGCATAGGGGGTACACAAACCAACGGGGAGTAGAAATACTATCTGCTCCCCATCACCGCCTGCCAAACTCTAGTCAACACACACTGCCAACCAAGAATAGGCCTCTATTAGCTGCCGTTTGAAATAGGGGGTACACAAACCGACGGGGAGCAGAATTACTATCTGCTCACCATCAATACCAGCCAAACCATAATAAACGCACACTGCCAACCTAGAATCAGCCTGCATAAGCTCCCATCTGACATAGGGGGTACACGAAACAACGGGGAGCAGAAATACTTTCTGCTCCCCATCACCTCCAGCCAAACCCTAGTCAACACACACTGCCAACCAAGAATAGGCCTCTATAAGCTCCTGTCTGACATAGGGGGTACACAAACCAACTGGGAGCAGAAATACTATCTGCTCCCCATCACCGCCTGCCAAACCCTAGTCAACGCTCACTGCCTACCAAGAATAGGCCTGTATAAGCTCCCGTCTGACATAGGGGGCACACAAACCAACGGGGAACAGAAATACTATCTGCTCCCAATCACCACCAGCCAAACCCTAGTCCACAGACACTGCCAACCAAGAATAGGCCTGTATAAGCTCTTGTCTGACATAGGGGGTACACAAAACAACGGGGAGCAGAAATACTATCTGCTCCCCATCACCGCCAGCCAAACCCTAGACAACGCACACTGCCAAACAAGAATCAGCCTGTAAAAGCTCCCATCTGACATAGTTGGTACACAAAGCAACGGGGAGCAGAAATACTATCTGCTCCCCATCACCGCCAGCCAAACCCTAGTCCACGCACACTGCTAACCAAGATTAGGCCTGTATAAGCTCCCGTGTGACATAGGGTGTACACAAACCAATGGGGAACAGAAATACTATCTGCTCCCCATCACCACCAGCTAAACCCTAGTCCACACACACTGCCAAACAATAATAGGCCTGTATAAGCTCCCGTCTGACATAGGGGGTATACAAACCAACGGAGAGCAGGAATACTATCTGCTCCCCATCACCGCCAGCCAAAACCTAGTCAACGCACACTGCCAACCAAGAATCGGCCTGTATAAGCTCCCATCTTACATAGGGGGTACACAAACCAACGGGGAGCAGAAATACTATCTGCTCCCCATCACCACCAGCCAAACCCTAGTCAACGCACACTGCCAACCTATAATAGGCCTGTATAAGCTCCTGTCTGACATAGGGGGTACACAAACCAACGGGGAGCAGAAATACTATCTGCTCACCATCACCACCAGCCAAACCCAAGTCAACGCACACTGCCAAACAAGATTAGGCCTGTATAAGCTCCCGTCTGACATAGGGGGTCACAATCCAACGAGGAGCAGAAATAATATCTGCTCCCCATCACCGCCAGCCAAGCCCTAGTCCAAGCATACTGCCAACCAAGATTAGAGCTGTATAAGCTCCCGTCTGACATAGGGGGTACACAAACCAACGAGGCGCAGAAATACTATCTGCTCCCCATCACTGTCAGCCAAACCCTAGTCCACTCACACTACCAACCTAGAATTGGCCTGTATAAGCTCCCATCTGACATCGGGGGTACACAAACCAACGGGGAGAAGAAATACTATCTGCTCCCCATCACCGCCAGACACACCCTAGTGCACTCACACTGCCAACCTAGAATCGGCCTGTATATGCTCGCGTCTGACATAGGTGGTACACAAACCAACGAGGAGCAGAAATACTATCTCTCCCCATCACCGCCAGCCAAACCCTAGTCAACGCACACTGCCAAACAAGAATCAGCCTGTATAAGCTCCCATCTGACATAGGGGGTACACAAACCAACGGGAGCAGAAATACGATCTGCTCTCCATCACCGCCAGCCAAGCCCTAGTCCAAGCACACTGCCAACCAAGATTAGGCCTGTATAAGCTCCCGTCTGACATAGGGGGTACACAAACCAACGAGGAGCAGAAATACTATCTGATCCCCATCACCGCCAGCCAAACCCTAGTCAACGCACACTGCCAACCAAAAATAGGCATGTATAAGCGCCAGTCTGACATAGGGGGTACACAAACCAACGGGGAGCAGAAATACTATCTACTCACCATCCCCACCAGCCAAACCCAAGTCCATGCACACTGCCAACCTAGAATCGGCCTGTATAAGCTCCCATCTGACATAGGGGGTACACAAACCAACGGGGAGCAGAAATTCTTTCTGCTCCCCATCACCGCCTGCCAAACCCTAGTCAACGCACACTGCCAAACAAGAATCAGCCTGTATAAGCTCCCATCTGACATAGGGGGTACACAAACCAACGGGGAGCAGAAATAGTATCTGCTCCCCATCACCGCCAGCCAAACCCTAGTCCACGCACACTGCTAACCAAGATTAGGCCTGTATAAGCTCCTGTCTGTCATAGGGGGTCACAAACCAACGAGGAGCAGAAATAATATCTGCTCCCCATCACCGCCAGCCAAGCCCTAGTCCAAGCATACTGCCAACCAAGATTAGGGCTGTATAAGCTCCCGTCTGACATAGGGGGTACACAAACCAACGAGGCGCAGAAGTACTATCTGCTCCCCATCACCACCAGCCAAACCCTAGTCCACTCACACTACCACCCTAGAATTGGCCTGTATAAGCTCCCATCTGATATAGGGGGTACACAAACCAACGAGGCGCAGAAATACTATCTGCTCCCCATCACCACCAGCCAATCCCTAGTCCACTCACACTACCAACCTAGAATTGGCCTGTATAAGCTCGCGTCTGACATAGGGGGTACACAAACCAACGGGGAGCAAAAATACTATCTGCTCCCCATCACCGCCAGCCAAACCCTAGTCAACGCACACTGCCAAACAAGAATCAGCCTGTACAAGCTCCCATCTGAAATAGGGGGTACACAAACCAACGGGGAGCAGAAATACTATCTGCTCCCTATCACCGCCAGCCAAGCCCTATTCCAAGCAAACTGCCAACCAAGATTAGGCCTGTATAAGCTCCCGTCTTACATAGGGGGTACACAAACCAACGAGGAGCAGAAATACTATCTGATCCCCATCACCGCCAGCCAAACCCTAGTCCACTCACACTGCCAACCTAGAATCGGCCTGTATAAGCTTCCATCTGACATAGGGGTACACAAGCCAACGGGGAGCAGAAATACTCTCTGCTCCCCATCACCGCCAGCCACACACTAGTCCACTCACACTGCCAACCTAGAATCGGCCTGTATAAGCTCGCGTCTGATATAGGGGGTACATAAACCAACGGGAAGCAGATTTACTATCTGCTCCCCATCACCGCCAGCTAAACCCTAGTCAACGCACACTGCCAAACAAGAATCAGCCTGTAAAAGCTCCCATCTGACATAGTTGGTACACAAAGCAACGGGGAGCAGAAATACTATCTGCTCCCCATCACCGCCAGCCAAACCCTAGTCCACGCACACTGCTAACCAAGATTAGGCCGGTAAAAGCTCCCGTCTGACATAGGGGGTACACAAACCAACGGGGAACAGAAATACTATCTGCTCCCAATCACCACCAGCTAAACCTTAGTCCACATACACTGCCAACCAAGAATAGGCCTGTATAAGCTCTTGTCTGACATAGGGGGTACACAAAACAACGGGGAGCAGAAATACTATCTGCTCCCCATTACCGCCAGCCAAACCCTAGTCAACGCACACTGCCAACCAAGAATAGACCTGTATAATCTCCTGTCTGACATAGGGGGTACACAAACCAACTGGGAGCAGAAATACTATCTGCTCCCCATCACCGCCAGCCAAACCCTAGTCAACATACACTGCCAACCAAGAATAGGTCTGTATAAGCTCCCATCTGACATAGGGGGTACACAAACCAACGGGGAACAGAAATACTATCTGCTCCCCATCACCACCAGCCAAACCCTAGTCCACAGACACTGCCAACCAAAAATAGGCATGTATAAGCTTCCATCTGACATAGGGGGTACACAAACCAACGGGGAGCAGAAATAGTATCTGCTCCCCATCACCGCCAGCCAAACCCTAGTCCACGCACACTGCTAACCAAGATTAGGCCTGTATAAGCTCCCGTCTGACATAGGGGGTCACAAACCAATGAGGAGCAGAAATATTATCTGCTCCCCATCACCGCCAGCCAAGCCCTAGTCCAAGCATACTGCCTACCAAGATTAGGGCTGTATAAGCTCCTGTCTGACATAGGGGGTACACAAACCAACGAGGCGCAGAAATACTATCTGCTCCCCATCACCACCAGCCAAACCCTAGTCCACTCACACTACCAACCTAGAATTGGCCTGTATAAGCGCCCACATGAAATAGGGGGTACACAAACCAACGAGGAGCAGAAATACTATCTGCTCCCCATCACCACCAGCCAATCCCTAGTCCACTCACACTACCAACCTAGAATTGGCCTGTATAAACTCGCGTCTGACATAGGGGGCACACAAACCAACGGGGAGCACAAATACTATCTGCTCCCCATCACCGCCAGCCAAACCCTAGTCATCGCACACTGCCAAACAAGAATCAGCTTGTATAAGCTCCCATCTGAAATAGGGGGTACACAAACCAACGGGGAGCAGAAATACTAGCTGCTCCCCATCACCGCCAGCCAAGCCCTAGTCCAAGCAAACTGCCAACCAAGATTAGGCCTGTATAAGCTCCCGTCTGACATAGGGGGTACACAAACCAACGAGGAGCAGAAATACTATCTGATCCCCATCACCGCCAGCCAAACCCTAGTCCACTCACACTGCCAACCTAGAATCGGCCTGTATAAGCTTCCATCTGACATAGGGGTACACAAACCAACGGGGAGCAGAAATACTCTCTGCTCCCCATCACCGCCAGCCCCACACTAGTCCACTCACACTGCCAACCTAGAATCGGCCTGTATAAGCAAGCGTTTGACATAAGGGGTACACAAAGCAACGGGGAGCAGAAATACTATCTGCTCCCCATCACCGCCAGCCAAACCCTAGTCCACGCACACTGCTAACCAAGATTAGGCCTGTATAAGCTCCCGTCTGACATAGAGTGTACACAAACCAACGGGGAACAGAAATACTATCAGCTCCCCATCACCACCAGCCAAACCCTAGTGCACACACACTGCCAAACAATAATAGGCCTGTATAAGCTCCCGTCTGACATAGGGGGTACACAAACCAACAGGGAGCAGGAATACTATCTGCTCCCCATCACCGCCAGCCAAAACCTAGTCAACGCACACTGCCAACCAAGAATTGGCCTGTATAAGCTCCCATCTGACATAAGGGGTACACAAACCAACGGGGAGCAGAAATACTATATGCTCCCCATCACCACCAGCCAAACCCTAATCAACGCACACTGCCAACCAATAATAGGCCTGTATAAGCTCCTGTCTGACATAGGGTGTACACAAACCAACGGGGAGCAGAAATACTATCTGCTCCCAATCACCACCAGCCAAACCCAAGTCCACGCATACTGCCAACCTAGAATCGGCCTGCATAAGCTCCCATCTGACATAGGGGGTACACAAACCAACGGGGAGCAGAAATACTATCTGCTCCCCATTACCGCCAGGCAAACCCTAGTCAACGCACACTGCCAACCAAGAATAGGCCTGTATAAGCTCCTGTCTGACATAGGGGGTACACAAACCAACTGGGAGCAGAAATACTATCTGCTCCCCATCACCGCCAGCCAAACCCTAGTCAACATACACTGCCAACCAAGAATAGGTCTGTATAAGCTCCCGTCTGACATAGGGGGTACACAAACCAACGGGGAACAGAAATACTATCTGCTCCCCATCACCACCAGCCAAACCCTTGTCCACAGACACTGCCAACCAAAAATAGGCATGTATAAGCTCCAGTCTGACATAGGGGGTACAAAAATCAACGGGGAGCAGAATTACTATCTGCTCACCATCACCGCCAGCCAAACCCTAGTCAACGCACACTGCGTACCAAGAATCAGCCTGTATAAGCTCCCATCTGACATAGGGGGTACACAAACCAACGGGGAGCAGAAATACTATCTGCTCCCTATCACCGCCAGCCAAACCCTAGTCAGCGCACACTGCCAACGAAGAATAGGCCTGTATAAGCTTCCGTCTGACATAGGGGGTACACAAACCAACGAGGAGCAGAAATAATATCTGCTCCCCATCAGTGCCAGCCAAACTCTAGTCAACGCACACTGCAAACCAAGAATCAGCCTGTATAAGCTCCCATCTGACATAGGGGGTACACAAACCAACGGGGAGCAGAAATACTATCTGCTCCCATTCACCGCCAGCCAATCCCTAGTTAACGCACACTGCCAACCAAGAATAGGCCTGTATGAGCTCCCGTCTGACATAGGGGGTACACAAACCAACGGGGAGCAGAATTACTATCTGCTCAACATCACCGCCAGCCAAACCCTAGTTAACGCACACTGCCAACCAAGAATAGGACTCTATAAGCTCCCGTCTAACATAGGGGGTACACAAACCAACGAGGAGCAGAAATATTATCTGCTCCCCATCACCGCCAGCCAAACCCTAGTCAACGCACACTGCAAACCAAGAATCAGCCTGTATAAGCTCCCATCTGACATAGGGGGTACACAAACCAACGGGGAGCAGAATTACTATCTGCTCACCATCACCGCCAGCCAAACCCTAGTTAACGCACACTGCCAACCAAGAATAGGACTCTATAAGCTCCCGTCTAACATAGGGGGTACACAAACCAACGAGGAGCAGAAATAATATCTGCTCCCCATCACCGCCAGCCAAACCCTAGTCAACGCACACTGCAAACCAAGAATCAGCCTGTATAAGCTCCCATCTGACATAGGGGGTACACAATCCAACAGGGAGCAGAAATACTATCTGCTCACATTCACCGCCAGCCAATCACTAGTTAACGCACACTGCCAACCAAGAATAGGCCTGTATAAGCTCCCGTCTGACATAGGGGGTACACAAACCAACGGGGAGCAGAATTACTATCTGCTCACCATCACCGCCAGCCAAACCCTAGTTAACGCACACTGCCAACCAAGAATAGGCCTCTATAAGCTCCCGTCTAACATAGGGGGTACACAAACCAACGGAGAACAGAAATACTATCTGCTCCCCTTCACCACCAGCCAAACCCTAGTCCACAGACACTGCCAACCAAGAATAGGCCTGTATAAGCTCCGTCTGACGTAGGGGGTACACAAACCAACGGGGAGCAGACATACTATCTGCTCCCCATCATCGCCAGCCAAACCCTAGTCAACACACACTGCAAACCAAGAATCAGCCTGTATAAGCTCCCATCTGACATAGGGGGTAACCAAACCAACGGGGAGCAGAAATACTATCTGCTCTCCATCACCGCCTACCAAACCATAGTCAACACTTACTGCCAAACAAGAATAGGCCTCTATAAGTTCCCGTCTAATATAGGGGGTACACAAACCAACGGGGCGCAGAAATACTATCTGCTCCCTATCACCGCCTGCCAAACCCTAGTCAACGCACACTGCCAACCAAGAATAGGCCTGTATAAGCTCCAGTCTGACATAGGGGGTAAACAAACCAACGGGGAACAGAAATACTATCTGCTCCCCATCACCACCAGCCAAACCCTAGTCCACAGACACTGCCAACAAAGAATAGGCATGTATAAGCTCCCGTCTGACATAGGGGAAACACAAACCAACGGAGAGTAGAAATACTATCCGCTCCCCATTACCGCCAGCCAAACCATAGTCAACGCACACTGCCAACCAAGGTTAGGCCTCTATAAGCTCCCGTCTGACATAGGCGGTACACAAACCAACGAGGAGCAGAAATACTATCTGCTCCCCATCACCGCCAGCCAAGTCCTAGTCCAAGCACACTGCCAACCAAGATTAGGCCTGTATAAGCTCCTGTGTGACATAGAAGGTACACAAACCAACGAGGAGCAGAAATACAATCTGCTCCCCATCACCGCCAGCCAAACCCTAGTCCACTCACACTGCCAACCTTTAATCGGCCTGTATAAGGTCCCATCTGACATAGGGGGTACACAAACCAACGGGGAGCAGAAATACTTTCTGTTCCCCATCACCGCCAGCCAATCCCTAGTGAACGCACACTGCCAACCAAGAATAGGCCTCTATAAGCTCCCGTCTGACATAGGGGGTACACAAACCAACGGAAGCAGAAATACTATCTGCTCCCCATCACCGCCAGCCAAACCCTAGTCTACACACACTGCCAACCAAGAATAGGCCTCAATAAGCTCCCGTCTGATATAGGGGGTACACAAACCAACGTGGAGCAGAAATACTATCTGCTCCCTATCACCGCCTGCCAAGCCCTAGTCAACTCACACTGCCAACCAAGAATAGGCCTGTATAAGCTCCCGTCTGACATAGGGGGTAAACAAACCAACGGGGAACAGAAATACTACCTGCTCCCCATCACCACCACCCAAACCCTAGTCCACAGACACTGCTAACAAAGAATAGGCCTGTATAAGCTCCCGTCTGACATAGGGGAAACACAAACCAACGGGGAGTAGAAATACTATCCGCTCCCCATCACCGCCAGCCACACCCTAGTCAACGCACACTGCCAACCAAGATTAGGCCTGTATAAGCTCCCGTCTGACATAGGGGGTACACAAACCAACGAGGAGCAGAAATACTATCTGGTCCCCATCACCGCCAGCCAAGCCCTAGTTCAGGCACACTGCCAACCAGGATAAGGCCTGTTTAAGCTCCCGTCTGACATAGGGGGTACACAAACCAACGAGGAGCAGAAATTCTATCTGCTCACCATCACCGCCAGCCAAACCCTAGTCCACTCACACTGCCAACCTAGAATCGGCCTGTATAAGCTCCCATCTGACATAGGGGGTACACAAACCAACGGGGAGCAGAAATACTATCTGCTCCCCATCACCGCCAGCCACACCCTAGTCCACTCACACTGCCAACCTAGAATCGGCCTGTATAAGCTCGCGTCTGACACAGGGGGTAAACAAACCAACGGGGAGCAAAAATACTATCTGCTCCCCATCACCGCCAGCCAAACCCTAGTCAACGCACACTGCAAACCAAGAATCAGCCTGTATAAGCTCCCATCTGACATAGGGGGTACACAAACCAACAGGGAGCAGAAATACTATCTGCTCCCATTCACCGCCAGCGAATCACTAGTTAACGCACACTGCCAACCAAGAATAGGCCTGTATAAGCTCCCGTCTGACATAGGGGGTACACAAACCAACGGGGAGCAGAATTACTATCTGCTCACCATCACCGCCAGCCAAACCCTAGTTAACGCACACTGCCAACCAAGAATAGGCCTCTATAAGCTCCCGTCTAACATAGGGGGTACACAAACCAACGGAGAACAGAAATACTATCTGCTCCCCTTCACCACCAGCCAAACCCTAGTTCACAGACACTGCCAACCAAGAATAGGCCTGTATAAGCTCCGTCTGACGTAGGGGGTAGACAAACCAACGGGGAGCAGACATACTATCTGCTCCCCATCATCGCCAGCCAAACCCTAGTCAACACACACTGCAAACCAAGAATCAGCCTGTATAAGCTCCCATCTGACATAGGGGGTACACAAACTAACGGGGAGCAGAAATACTATCTACTCTCCATCACCGCCTACCAAACCCTAGTCGACACTTACTGCCAAACAAGAATAGGCCTCTATAACCTCCCGTCTGAAATAGGGGGTACACAAACCAACGGGGAGCAGAAATACTATCTGCTCCCTATCACCGCCTGCCAAACCCTAGTCAACGCACACTGCCAACCAAGAATAGGCCTGTATAAGCTCCCGTCTGACATAGGGGGTAAACAAACCAACGGGGAACAGAAATACTATCTGCTCCCCATCACCACCAGCCAAACCCTAGTCCACAGACACTGCCAACCAAGATTAGGCCTGTATAAGCTCCCGTCTGACATAGGGGGTACACAAACCAACGAGGAGCAGAAATACTATCTGATCCCCATCACCGCCAGCCAAACCCTAGTCCACTCACACTGCCAACCTAGAATCGGCCTGTATAAGCTTCCATCTGACATAGGGGTACACAAACCAACGGGGAGCAGAAATACTATCTGCTCCCCATCACCGCCAGCCAAACCCTAGTCAACGCACACTTGCAAACAAGAATCAGCCTGTAAAAGCTCACATCTGACATAGTTGGTACACAAAGCAACGGGGAGCAGAAATACTATCTGCTCCCCATCACCGCCAGCCAAACCCTAGTCCACGCACACTGCTAACCAAGATTAGGCCTGTATAAGCTCCCGTCTGACATAGGGTGTACACAAACCAACGGGGAACAGAAATACTATCAGCTCCCCATCACCACCAGCCAAACCCTAGTGCACACACACTGCCAAACAATAATAGGCCTGTATAAGCTCCCGTCTGACATAGGGGGTACACAAACCAACAGGGAGCAGGAATACTATATGCTCCCCATCACCGCCAGCCAAAACCTAGTCAACGCACACTGCCAACCAAGAATTGGCCTGTATAAGCTCCCATCTGACATAGGGGGTACACAAACCAACGGGGAGCAGAAATACTATATGCTCCCCATCACCACCAGCCAAACCCTAATCGACGCACACTGCCAACCAATAATAGGCCTGTATAAGCTCCTGTCTGACATAGGGTGTACACAAACCAACGGGGAGCAGAAATACTATCTGCTCCCCATCACCACCAGCCAAACCCAAGTCCACGCATACTGCCAACCTAGAATCGGCCTGTATAAGCTTCCATCTGACATAGGGGGTACACAAACCAACGGGGAGCAGAAATACTATCTGCTCCCCATTACCGCCAGGCAAACCCTAGTCAACGCACACTGCCAACCAAGAATAGGCCTGTATAAGCTGCTGTCTGACATAGGGGGTACACAAACCAACTGGGAGCAGAAATACTATCTGCTCCCCATCACCGCCAGCCAAACCCTAGTCAACATACACTGCCAACCAAGAATAGGTCTGTATAAGCTCCCGTCTGACATAGGGGGTACACAAACCAACGGGGAACAGAAATACTATCTGCTCCCCATCACCACCAGCCAAACCCTTGTCCACAGACACTGCCAACCAAAAATAGGCATGTATAAGCTCCAGTCTGACATAGGGGGTACAAAAATCAACGGGGAGAAGAATTACTATCTGCTCACCATCACCGCCAGCCAAACCCTAGTCAACGCACACTGCGTACCAAGAATCAGCCTGTATAAGCTCCCATCTGACATAGGGGGTACACAAACCAACGGGGAGCAGAAATACTATCTGCTCCCTATCACCGCCAGCCAAACCCTAGTCAGCGCACACTGCCAACGAAGAATAGGCCTGTATAAGCTTCCGTCTGACCTAGGGGGTACACAAACCAACGAGGAGCAGAAATAATATCTGCTCCCCATCACCGCCAGCCAAACTCTAGTCAACGCACACTGCAAACCAAGAATCAGCCTGTATAAGCTCCCATCTGACATAGGGGGTACACAAACCAACGGGGAGCAGAAATACTATCTGCTCCCATTCACCGCCAGCCAATCCCTAGTTAACGCACACTGCCAACCAAGAATAGGCCTGTATGAGCTCCCGTCTGACATAGGGAGTACACAAACCAACGGGGAGCAGAATTACTATCTGCTCACCATCACCGCCAGCCAAACCCTAGTTAACGCACACTGCCAACCAAGAATAGGACTCTACAAGCTCCCGTCTAACATAGGGGGTACACAAACCAACGAGGAGCAGAAATACTATCTGCTCTCCATCACCGCCTACCAAACCCTAGTCAACACTTACTGCCAAACAAGAATAGGCCTCTATAAGTTCCCGTCTAATATAGGGGGTACACAAACCAACGGGGCGCAGAAATACTATCTGCTCCCTATCACCGCCTGCCAAACCCTAGTCAACGCACACTGCCAACCAAGAATAGGCCTGTATAAGCTCCAGTCTGACATAGGGGGTAAACAAACCAACGGGGAACAGAAATACTATCTGCTCCCCATCACCACCAGCCAAACCCTAGTCCACAGACACTGCCAACAAAGAATAGGCATGTATAAGCTCCCGTCTGACATAGGGGAAACACAAACCAACGGAGAGTAGAAATACTATCCGCTCCCCATTACCGCCAGCCAAACCATAGTCAACGCACACTGCCAACCAAGGTTAGGCCTCTATAAGCTCCCGTCTGACATAGGCGGTACACAAACCAACGAGGAGCAGAAATACTATCTGCTCCCCATCACCGCCAGCCAAGTCCTAGTCCAAGCACACTGCCAACCAAGATTAGGCCTGTATAAGCTCCTGTGTGACATAGAGGGTACACAAACCAACGAGGAGCAGAAATACTATCTGCTCCCCATCACTGCCAGCCAAACCCTAGTCCACTCACACTGCCAACCTTTAATCGGCCTGTATAAGGTCCCATCTGACATAGGGGGTACACAAACCAACGGGGAGCAGAAATACTTTCTGTTCCCCATCACCGCCAGCCAATCCCTAGTCAACGCACACTGCCAACCAAGAATAGGCCTCTATAAGCTCCCGTCTGACATAGGGGGTACACAAACCAACGGAAGCAGAAATACTATCTGCTCCCCATCACCGCCAGCCAAACCCTAGTCTACACACACTGCCAACCAAGAATAGGCCTCAATAAGCTCCCGTCTGATATAGGGGGTACACAAACCAACGTGGAGCAGAAATACTATCTGCTCCCTATCACCGCCTGCCAAGCCCTAGTCAACGCACACTGCCAACCAAGAATAGGCCTGTATAAGCTCCCGTCTGACATAGGGGGTAAACAAACCAACGGGGAACAGAAATACTACCTGCTCCCCATCACCACCACCCAAACCCTAGTCCACAGACACTGCTAACAAAGAATAGGCCTGTATAAGCTCCCGTCTGACATAGGGGAAACACAAACCAACGGGGAGTAGAAATACTATGCGCTCCCCATCACCGCCAGCCACACCCTAGTCAACGCACACTGCCAACCAAGATTAGGCCTGTATAAGCTCCCGTCTGACATAGGGGGTACACAAACCAACGAGGAGCAGAAATACTATCTGGTCCCCATCACCGCCAGCCAAGCCCTAGTTCAGGCACACTGCCAACCAACATAAGGCCTGTATAAGCTCCCGTCTGACATAGGGGGTACACAAACCAACGAGGAGCAGAAATTCTATCTGCTCACCATCACCGCCAGCCAAACCCTAGTCCACTCACACTGCCAACCTAGAATCGGCCTGAATAAGCTCCCATCTGACATAGGGGGTACACAAACCAACGGGGAGCAGAAATACTATCTGCTCCCCATCACCGCCAGCCACACCCTAGTCCACTCACACTGCCAACCTAGAATCGGCCTGTATAAGCTCGCGTCTGACACAGGGGGTAAACAAACCAACGGGGAGCAGAAATAGTATCTGCTTCCCATCACCGCCAGCCAAACCCTAGTCAACGCACACTGCCAAACAAGAATCAGCCTGTATAAGCTCCCATCTGACATAGGGGGTACACAAACCAACGAGGAGCAGAAATAATATCTGCTCCCCATCACCGCCAGCCAAACCCTAGTCAACGCACACTGCAAACCAAGAATCAGCCTGTATAAGCTCCCATCTGACATAGGGGGTACACAAACCAACAGGGAGCAGAAATACTATCTGCTCCCATTCACCGCCAGCGAATCATTAGTTAACGCACACTGCCAACCAAGAATAGGCCTGTATAAGCTCCCGTCTGACATAGGGGGTACACAAACCAACGGGGAGCAGAATTACTATCTGCTCACCATCACCGCCAGCCAAACCCTAGTTAACGCACACTGCCAACCAAGAATAGGCCTCTATAAGCTCCCGTCTAACATAGGGGGTACACAAACCAACGGAGAACAGAAATACTATCTGCTCCCCTTCACCACCAGCCAAACCCTAGTTCACAGACACTGCCAACCAAGAATAGGCCTGTATAAGCTCCGTCTGACGTAGGGGGTACACAAACCAACGGGGAGCAGCCATACTATCTGCTCCCCATCATCGCCAGCCAAACCCTAGTCAACACACACTGCAAACCAAGAATCAGCCTGTATAAGCTCCCATCTGACATAGGGGGTACACAAACCAACGGGGAGCAGAAATACTATCTGCTCTCCATCACCGCCTACCAAACCCTAGTCAACACTTACTGCCAAACAAGAATAGGCCTCTATAAGCTCCCGTCTGATATAGGGGGTACACAAACCAACGGGGAGCAGAAATACTATCTGCTCCCTATCACCGCCTGCCAAACCCTAGTCAACGCACACTGCCTACCAAGAATAGGCCTGTATAAGCTCACGTCTGACATAGGGGGTAAACAAACCAACGGGGAACAGAAATACTATCTGCTCCCCATCACCACCAGCCAAACCCTAGTCCACAGACACTGCCAACAAAGAATAGACCTGTATAAGCTCCCGTCTGACATAGGGGAAACACAAACCAACAGGGAGTAGAAATACTATCCGCTCCCCATCACCGCCAGCCAAACCCTAGTCAACGCACACTGCCAACCAAGATTAGGCCTCTATAAGCTCCCGTCTGACATAAGGGAAACACAAACCAACGGAGAGTAGAAATACTATCCGCTCCCCATTACCGCCAGCCAAACCATAGTCAACGCACACTGCCAACCAAGGTTAGGCCTCTATAAGCTCCCGTCTGACATAGGCGGTACACAAACCAACGAGGAGCAGAAATACTATCTGCTCCCCATCACCGCCAGCCAAGTCCTAGTCCAAGCACACTGCCAACCAAGATTAGGCCTGTATAAGCTCCTGTGTGACATAGAGGGTACACAAACCAACGAGGAGCAGAAATACTATCTGCTCCCCATCACCGCCAGCAAAATCCTAGTCCACTCACACTGCCAACCTTTAATCGGCCTGTATAAGGTCCCATCTGACATAGGGGGTACACAAACCAACGGGGAGCAGAAATACTATCTGCTCCCCATCACCGCCAGACACACCCTAGACAACTCACACTGCCTACCTAGAATCGGCCTGTATAAGCTTGCGTCTGACAAAGGGGGTACACAAACCAACGGGGAGCAGAATTACTATCTGCTCACCATCACCGCCAGCCAAACCCTAGTTAACGCACACTGCCAACCAAGAATAGGATTCTATAAGCTCCCGTCTGACATAGGGGGTACACAAACCAACGGGGAACAGAAATACTATCTGCTCCCCATCACCATCAGCCAAACCCTGAAGTACTGGGTATTTTAGACCCAGCGGTGCAGGGGCACACACCCTATGACTTCTGGGTTTCACCCTGTTCCGGACCTACAGAAACACAGAGTCTTCTGGGTGAAGTCAAAGAATCGTTTATTGGCTGCAGACCAATGACAGGTATCCTAGAAGTACAACAGCGTGTATGTTCTCAGGAGACTGCTGAAAATCATAGGAACGGACTTCTCCTTAAGTACAAAATATCATGCTCCAGGCGCACATTCCTTGGTTTACGATATGGCCATATAAAGGTATACATTACAAACGAAAAAGCAGAGTCATGATGACCATCCCACATTCCAATTCGGCCAGCCCACAATGATTTACACAGTAAGGTTCAGATCCCACGTTTGATGTAAAGAGACCCCCCAATAAACATGAGCATCTCCTGTTTTGGGAAACAAGTCATAAAGCAGGAACAAGCAGGTGTGGAAGAGATTAGCCGGGGGATTGTGTAGAATGAAAGGGCTTTATGACGGGTCAAACCCTGATGCTAATCACAGGTGGACGGAGGAAGGGGAGCTCGTGAGACCGGTTTGACCCAGGGCAGCAGAGCCAGCTGCCCAGGTCACAGAGAAGTCAGAGGGGAAGCCCATGTACTGTGAGGCCCGTATTTACTCCATTATAGCCTATGTGAGGGCAATGACAAGATGGCCACTGTTTCCAAAATGGAACCCGCGTAGTGGAGCAGAAGAACGTGTACACAGTGCATTCATAGCTAGAACGATATATAAAGCACTCGTACATGCCGCATTTACCATTTGCGGTTCGCTAATACCAAGATAGACAGGGGTAAGGCCCTGTCCCCTACGCGGTCCCGAATATTAAAGTACGACAGACCCTCCTTTTGCCCTTACATAGGCAATCACTATACTCATCTTAATCCGAGTCTAGGTCAATGTTCACGAAGTCATGGAGATGTTGCTGTAGCATCATCCTATTACTTAGCTCGTCCCTTGATACAGGTTTCCTTACACATAAGGTAGTACAGAGGCCACATATCGCAGGAGCACACTGTATGCACAGACAGAACAGGAAAAGAATGGCTAAGATCATTCCAACGACCATCAGAACTTTCCAACCCCAGGCAGATATCAATTCCCAGAACCACCCCACCAGTGACCAATCTCCCTTATCCACGTGTATGGCTTCAGATATTTTATGGAGTTTGGAGATGGCTTGATACACTGTTGGAGCATTATCTGGTATGAAAATGCAGCAACTGGATTGGATGACCTTGCATACCCCACCGCGGTCTGCAAGAATAACGTCTAGAACCATGCGGTTCTGCAGAGTCATAAGGCGATCCGCTTGGAGCTCAGCTGTCAGATTACTAAGGGCACCAGCCGTTACATTGACAGTGGATTCAACCACACGTGTCAGCTGTCTCAGGTTCCTACTATTGACCATAGGTCCCCAAAACGGCAGGAAACCCAAGAAGAAGTCTCCCGCTTCCTGACCGGCAGTATCCTCCTTACTAATCACACCTCTCACAACTCTGGTCTTGTGATAGTCAGAGGCGGCAGTAAATGTCGGCGGTAGCAAGTTCGCAATATAACATGTGCCCGAGAAATCAGGGGGCAGCCATGTATATGCTCGGTCATTACAGATGAAATATGTGCCCTTGGCAGCTAGAAACGCAGGGGAAAACTGTGACGGGAAGGTGTACGTTTCAGTACAGTCACTTCTTCCCAGTTGAGCTCTAGGATTCTGACCATTACCCTGTAAGCAGAACCGACCCATGTGGGGTACGACCCAGATTGGAGATGAGATTTTTCGCTGTCTTTCACCCAGACTAATACTATACCCCGTCGCGTTCCATCCTACATAAGGTCTCAGCTCTTCTTTGGGAATGGATGAGTATGCATCAATATCTCTACTCATATCGGCAACTCCTTTCATTAAAGCCTTATTATTGGTTATAGGTCTGATGGAACGCGGTTGGCGAGGGGAGTATGTATCTAGGGCATAGAGAAACATGGTTTGGAATGCCCATGACGATCCATTGTAACTGTACGGTAGCACCAGGTAGGGAATACCTTTGTTAATGGTATGTGGCATTAACCCACACACCCAGCAATTGGTCGTATTCATTACTAGTTGGTGCTGGTGCAAGAGTTGGATAAACGAGTTATTTACAAACTCTGATCGTCTGGTCTGTTCGTGCTCAGGCAAAGGGTGAAAAGAGTGAGAGGAGGCAGTAGAAAGAGATATAGGCTGTTGAGTGGGTTCAATGGGCTTTTGAGCGGAGAAGAACACAAATCCTACAATAAACATTATGATACTACATAGTGTAAAAAGGCACAAAAAGACAAAACATTTACTTTTCACAATTCTACACATTCTTGCATTAGAGTTCATTTCCTCAATCGGTCTCTCCATCTTAAAAAACTCCATCCTCTACTCGGGCCGCTCGCGGTGGATGAGTTTCTTCTGCTAAGGAGTACGCCTGTCAGTCCAGGGAAACGCCCTAGACTAACCAGAACCGTTGACCTAGCGTCTTCGGCCTGTACCCCAAAGTCTTGGCACCGCGACCCTGCGGCAGAACCCGGATGGTGGTTCGAAAAACAAAAATCAAGAAAGTCCTTCAGATGGGAGAGCAAAAAATGTCAAAAGGGAAATAGTGAGGAAAATCTTTATTTGTCCATGGGCCTTGGTCTCAAATTATAGCGAAGGCGGCCAGGTGCTGTTTGGTCTTGAAACAAAAGTTCAGGCTCAGTGGTGTCCAGTCGATTTGATGGTGGCACAGTTTCTTGCAGAATATTGTCACTCTCTTGGTCTGAAACTGTGTCTCTTAAGCATGCGTCACTGAATGGTACAAAACGAGGTACAGTGTCTGTCTCTGAGTCGGCGATACCCTCCTTGACCCACTGGTCATATGGCAGAGGCAAGGGGACTATTTTGCAGTGGGTACCATGGATCCAGTGCTTCTTCCCTTTCACTCGCACTGCTGATCTCGTCGACAGAAGAACAAGATGAGGGCCGATCCAGCGAGGCTCGTCGTTGCCCTTACGCTGGAAATTCCGGACCAGGACCCACGAGCCAGGGTTGATAGGGTGTCCAGGAGGTTCAGAGGCTTGGGGAAGAGTATCATGTACCTGTTGGTGCAAAACACGCAGTTTAACAGTCAAATCATACAGGTAATCGAGTAGTACTGGATGCTCTATCTCACTGAACTTCGTAGGCCTCGGTACACCCCAAACGTTGGCGGGACGGCCAAAAACGACCTCGTAAGGACTAAGTCCCACTCGTGAGTGTATGGTCATTCTAGTGGACAGGAGTGCTAAGGGCAGAGCGTCAGGCCATTTAAGACCGGTGCTCGCCTGAATTTTGGCCAGCTTGAGCTTTAAGGCTCCATTGTAGCGTTCTACTAGTCCAGCTGATTGGGGGTGATTTGCAGCGTGGAACTTCTGCTTTATCCCTAGCCCTTCACATACATTCTTCATCACTTTACCCACAAACTCACTTCCGTTATCACACCACACCATTCTTGGCATCCCAAACCTAGGGAAAAATTCCTTTACAAGGGCTTTGGCTGTGGATAGGGCAGTGTTATCTTTCAGAGGATAAGCCTCTATCCATTTTGAGAAAGCACAAACAACCACCAGTACATATTTCAGGTTGTTGCATCTTTCCATGTGAATAAAGTCCAGCTGCAAAACTTCGAATGGACATGATGGGGGTGCAAAGTGACCAGCCGGAGTTGGGGTTCCCCTACCAGGGTTGTACTTCAAGCATACTATGCAATTCTTGACCACATTCTCTGCACACTTGGGAATCCCAGCATTCTGCCATACTGGAGCCAACAACTTGCATATACCTTTCGTACTGATATGTGCCATTCCATGTGCCATAGTAACCACTGGAAGCACATATGCATCAGGCAACAACCATCGCCTATGTTCTGTCAGATCAGTCCAACAACCATTCTCATCCAACTTACCCATACTTTCTCTCCACTTGCTTAACTCTTCCTCTGTGGCTTCAGCCTGAAGCGACTTCACACTCTCTATTGTGTTCTCACACATCCCAACATCATTAACCCATCTTGCGGGGCCTGCAACATACATTCTAGTCTTCACATTCTGTGCCGTTTCTTTCGCGGTCTCATCAGCAAACGCATTCCCACGTCCAACATCATCTGTGACTTTCCTGTGCGCACTGCATTTCATGATCGCAACTTGCAACGGTAGGGTCAGTGACTCAAGGAGATCATTCACCAACTTGCCATTCTGAATTTTAGCTCCATGCGACGTCAGGAACCCACGCTCTTTCCACAAACGCCCAAAATTATGAGCCACGCCAAAGGCGTACTGGCTATCTGTGTATATGTTCACTCTCATTCCTTCAGACAACACACATGCTCTCGTGAGGGCGATTAATTCTGCTGCTTGGGCCGAATTATGTGGCACTCATGCAGTTTCCACGACCGTGTGCAAAGTCGTGATAGCATATGCAGCAGTCGTGTCACCATTAGGGAGCTTGAAGCATGAACCATCTACCCATAAAGTGCCATCACACTCAGTCAGGGGAGTATCTTTTAGATCTACTCTCCCTTTCGTCTCTTCTTCTGTTCTGAACAGACAATCATGTTGCTCAATCTCATCTGAGTCTGCTGGAATTGGCAACAATGTAGCTGGATTCAGCGTATTACATCTTTTTATGTGTATGTGATTCGCTAACAGTGTAAGTTCATAACCTGATAATCGCGCACTAGTCAAGTGTTGTGTCTTGGTCCTATTTAATAATGTGTCTACAGCATGTGGAACCATAACAATCAATGTATTGTCCATTACCAAACCAGCAGATTGTCGGATAGACATCGCTGCAGCAGCTGTCGCTCTCAGACAGCTTGGCAATGCCCTCGCTACAGGGTCCAAGGTTGATGAAAAATATGCGCATGGGCGCGGTCTGTCGCCAAAAGGCTGTGTTAACACTGATAATGCGCATCCATCTTTCTCATGAACATACAATGTAAAAGGCTTGCTGTAGTCAGGAGTGCCCAACACAGGAGCTGAACATAACGCATTACGCAATTCCACAAAACTTTTCTGGCACTCTTCAGACCATGGGATAGGATTCGGCGTGTCTTTGCATGTTAAGGCTAATAAAGGCTTTGCCAATAAAGAAAAACTAGGGATCCAATGCCTACAGTATGAAGTGATGCCCAAGAAAGCACGCACTTCTCTCTGTGTCTTTGGCACACTCAACTGTGCAATGGCTTGAATTCTTTCTGGGGTCAGTTTCCTTCCCTCCTTCGATAAGAGATGACCTAAGTAGGTCACTTCTTGTCGACAATATTGCAGCTTAGAGAGAGACACTTTGTGATGGAAAGCGGATAAATGGAGCAACAGTGACAATGTGGCTTCTTTACAGATCTTCTCAGTATCCGCAGCGATTAGTAAATCGTCCACGTACTGAATCAGGATAGCGCCACTAGGTAGAATAAGTGCATCAAGCTGCGCTTTCAAAGCTTGACTGTATATGGATGGACTCTCACAGTAGCCCTGGGGAGCGCGTTTGAAGCGGAAGCTTCGGCCTCCCAGACTAAAACCAAAAATGTCTCTGCTCTTTTCTGCAATTGGGATGCTAAAGAAAGCATTCTTTAAATCGATCACTGAAAACCATACAGCAGAGGCTGGAATCATCGTTAACAAGGCAGTTATATCAGGGACAACTGGAAACTGTGGCACAACAATCTTATTAACCTCTCTAAGATCAATCACAAATCTGTAAACAGGTGGCTGTGAAGGATCCGTCCGTTTTAAGACAGGTAAAATCGGACTATTGCAAACGTTGCCTCTTGTCTCTTCAATCACACCTTTATTAATCAGGTCGCTGACAATGTCTAACAATGCTTTCATTAGAGATTTTGTACTGGGGAATACGTGGCAGTCTGACATTAGCCTTTAAAGTTACCACGTATGGCGGTATCTCCAAGAGGCCCACATCATTTGGACCAGTAGCCCAAAGGGCATCCGGAAGGGATGACAATTCAGGCGGCATTGTATTTTTAGACAAGTACATCGGGGAAATCACTTTCTTGCCTAATGTAAGTTGTACTCCTGAAGGAGAACAATACAGTGTAGCGTGCAATCTTTTCAACAAATCTAATCCCAGCAAATTCTCACCACAACCCGTTGTTAGGATCAGGGGTGCTTTCAGCTCACAAGGTCCAACAGAAAGTGACATGGGACTAGAAATCGGGCTCCTTACTGGGGCGCCAGAAAAACCTACTGAAACATTTATCCCGCCAGACAAAGGTGCGCCAGGAAGTTTTGAATGCATGATTGAACTCTTTGCAGCACCAGTATCTAGCAGAAAAGGCTCCGTTACATTTGCTGTAGTCACCTCAACATACGGTCCACTCTGATCCACTGGCACTGAAACAACTCCCTCTCTTTGTCTATGGCTGTCCTAGTAATCATTATTCTCTGCATCACCGTCCTCTGCATAATAATCATTATTATAATACTGGGCCGTATTACTAGTCGCGTTAGCTTGCTGATCAAAACTATTGATGGTATTTTGAGGCGGCAGAGGACGCGCGTTCTGGGGAGCATTTCCACGCCCTCTGCCTCTAGGAGCTTGCTGACCACCCCTACCTCTTGCGCCATACGCATTACCGTTCCGCTGCATTAATTTAGGGCAACTATATTTATAATGACCTTCCTCTTTGCAGTATGAACATTGGTTGGGACCTACAGGGACACGTGGTTGATAATACCCATTCATTTGCTGGTTTGTCTGAAACTGTTGGGGTTGGTGATAGACACCTTGGGGTTGCCTATAATTATTACCACCTCCACGTGGCGGGTAGGCCTGCTGTAAAAGGACCTTTGTCTTCAGTTCCTTCGTTTTCTTTTCTGTTCTATCTTTCTCGTCCTTATCTCTATTTTCATAATACTGTGCCGTAGCCAGTATTTGCGCTGAAGAAGAAACAGCCCAGGAACTCTCTGAATCTTTTAACTTTTTACACAGGTCAGGAAGTAGATTCTGCACAAACTTATCCACAAATAACCGTTGGCCACCCTCAGTACTCATATCCTGCCCACTGTGGTCAATAAACGTTTCTTCAAACCCAGTAAAGAAGTCTGACACTGTCTCATCTTTCTTCTGCTTGCATGCAGATAACTTGTCCCAATTTACGCGCATCGCAGGCATTATTGTCTTCATATACGTGATGATTCTACCAGGCAATTCAGCTACTAAAGGTTCTGGTTTCGCACCACCAGTTTGTCTAGCATCAGCAGCAACAATGTTGGCCCATGTATCCCCTAGTTCTGCATTGTGATCTACATTACGAATTGATCCCCATAGAGGCTGTGGAACAACATTGCCAAACAACATGTCTATATCGGCCAGATTCATAATGCATGACCCTGCTGTCTGTGACAACTCTTTATAATAACCTGCTGGGTTCTTACGGGGATCAGGTAAGGACTGCTTAAGCGCTAACACTTCAGAGCGCTTCCATGGAACATGCACCCAAACACGCTGGAAATGCGCTGCCACAGCGGGGTTACCACCGACAGCTGCAACCGCTTCCTTCCATACCGGGGGAACTTCTCTCATAGGGTATTGTCGCGCTTTTGCCTTTTTCCCCACAAGGACCTCTTGTTCAAACAATGACTGTTGGCAATCGTCATTCCTAAGTGACAATACAACCGCAACTGCTTTATCTACTTCGCGGTCCACAATTATACCAGTTCCAAAATCGAACCTCACTCTACACAACTCCTGCGGGTTCGGATTTTTACCACTATCCTCCAATTCTTCACAGAGAATTTCGCACATTTTCTCAAACACATATCTCTGTTTAGGGGCATCCCATTGATGGAAAGTGTTGACAACTGATTCCACATCATAAAGTGAAGGAAAAACGATCCATCTACGCGCCATGTGATCTATTACCTTTTTCTCATCGGGGTTAGGCAATTGGCTGCGCAACTGCTTACGCTGTACACCAGGAGTTGCACCAGATGACCCAAAGAGAGGAGACATTAATGTAGTAACCACATTAGCTAAGCGCTGTCGCGCTGAAGGAGAAGCTGAGGCGAGAACAGGGGGAAAAACAGAGGGAAGAAAAGAGGATGTAGAGACAGGTACTGGAGTGGTGGAAGGAAGAGTGTTAGGGGAGGCAGTTACTGGATTAGGCAAAGTCGCAGGAAGTGCGGGGGCAGTTGGAAGCACAACTGGCGGCGCTTGAGAGGGCTGCGCTACAGGAATAGGAACTGGCTGCAAAGCAACTGGCGGTTGCGGCAAGGCTTGCAGTATATGCACTGGAGGCGGCATATTTACAAGCTGGGGAGGCGCCGTGGCAGTTTGAGCATACGGGGGTGGCGAACTCAACAAATGTGACATCAAGGGATCTTTCTCCTTTTCTTCTGACTCATCCTGCTTAGAATGTGGCAAAGCTGGGTAACATTTGTCAATCCCTAACTTACGCTGCCTGTGCAATTGCTCATTCATTTGCTCCTCCTCATTGTCTTTAAATTGTACAGCTGCTAGCATTACTGACATACCTCTCTCTCTCTTATTCTTTTTCGCTAACTTAATTTCCTTCTGTTTGGCTTCCTTTCGCCATAAGCGGAAAGAGTCAAACATCGCCGGCCGGGCTTTCTTCTTAAACAATTTAATTTCCAGATTATCTAAAATATCAGTATCGAAACTACCATTTTGGGGCCATTTTAAAACACCATCTTTCCTGGTGTAGTGGATCCACACTTCGTTATATGCAATGGGGCCTACGCCATGTTTCACATAGAGCTCATAAGTTGGAGTTCCAACCGGAGGAACCGGACATGATTCCTCTAGCTGGAAATCTTTTCCACAACCCAAACAGAATAATCTACCAAATAGTCCAGAACCAGGCATCTTCGCTCACTAGTCTAGATCCAAACGTCAAAGGATTATCGATTACGATAGCCTCGTGAATACACGAGTCCTCTGGTTTTGGCGTTTGCAAACTCCAAAGTACCAATTCAAATGATCCCGAAGGATACCAAAACAAATGGGAGACGCTCCACTTATACTTAACTGAATATTGCTGATCGATGGCGTCACCAGAAGACTCTCACGATTGTTTCGCTCTCTCAAACTCGTCAAGGGTCCAAAACAGGTCGATTAATCAGGGCAGCAGTCCTTCGTAGCCGTCGGGACGCGGAGAACCTCGCAGAAAAGACTTTCGGACCACGTCGACATGCAGGGGTCGATGAAGTGGCGGTCTTCCTCCGGAATTTCCACACGAAGCTCCTCACGAACCTCTGGCTTGGACTGGTACCGCTGAAATCGCCCCACGTTGGGCGCCAAACTGAAGTACTGGGTATTTTAGACCCAGCGGTGCAGGGGCACACACCCTATGACTTCTGGGTTTCACCCTGTTCCGGACCTACAGAAACACAGAGTCTTCTGGGTGAAGTCAAAGAATCGTTTATTGGCTGCAGACCAATGACAGGTATCCTAGAAGTACAACAGTGTGTATGTTCTCAGGAGACTGCTGAAAATCATAGGAACGGACTTCTCCTTAAGTACAAAATATCATGCTCCAGGCGCACATTCCTTGGTTTACGATATGGCCATATAAAGGTATACATTACAAACGAAAAAGCAGAGTCATGATGACCATCCCACATTCCAATTCGGCCAGCCCACAATGATTTACACAGTAAGGTTCAGATCCCACGTTTGATGTAAAGAGACCCCCCAATAAACATGAGCATCTCCTGTTTTGGGAAACAAGTCATAAAGCAGGAACAAGCAGGTGTGGAAGAGATTAGCCCGGGGATTGTGTAGAATGAAAGGGCTTTATGACGGGTCAAACCCTGATGCTAATCACAGGTGGACGGAAGAAGGGGAGCTCGTGAGACCGGTTTGACCCAGGGCAGCAGAGCCAGCTGCCCAGGTCACAGAGAAGTCAGAGGGGAAGCCCATGTACTGTGAGGCCCGTATTTACTCCATTATAGCCTATGTGAGGGCAATGACAAGATGGCCACTGTTTCCAAAATGGAACCCGCGTAGTGGAGCAGAAGAACGTGTACACAGTGCATTCATAGCTAGAATGATATATAAAGCACTCGTACATGCCGCATTTACCATTTGCGGTTCGCTAATACCAAGATAGACAGGGGTAAGGCCCTGTCCCCTACGCGGTCCCGAATATTAAAGTACGACAACCCTAGTCCACAGTCACTGTCATCCAAGAATAAGCCTGTATAAGCTCCGTCTGACGTAGGGGGTACACAAACCAATGGGGAGCAGACATACTATCTGCTCCCCATCACCACCAGCAAAACCCTAGTCAACACACACTGCAAACCAAGAATCAGCCTGTATAAGCTCCCATCTGACATAGGGGGTACACAAACCAACGGGGAGCAGAAATACTATCTGCTCCCCATCACCGCCTACCAAACCCTAGTCAGCGCACACTGCCAACGAAGAATAGGCCTGTATAAGCTCCCCTCTGACATAGGGGGTACACAAACCAACTGAAGCAGAAATACTATCTGCTCCCCATCACCGCCAGCCAAACCCTAGTCAACACACACTGCCAAACAAGAATAGGCCTGTATAAGCTCCCGTCTGAGATAGGAGGTAAACAAACCAACGGGGAACAGAAATACTATCTGCTCCCCATCACCACCAGCCAAACCCTAGTCCACAGACACTGCCAACAAAGAATAGACCTGTATAAGCTCCCGTCTGACATAGGGGAAACACAAACCAACAGGGAGTAGAAATACTATCCGCTCCCCATCACCGCCAGCCAAACCCTAGTCAACGCACACTGCCAACCAAGATTAGGCCTCTATAAGCTCCCGTCTGACATAAGGGGTACACAAACCAATGAGGAGCAGAAATACTATCTGCTCCCCATCACCGCCAGCCAAGTCCTCGTCCAAGCACACTGCCAACCAAGATTAGGCCTGTATAAGCTCCCGTCTGACATAGGGGGTACACAAACCAACAAGGAGCAGAAAAACTATCTGCTCCCCTTCACCGCCAGCCAAACCCTAGTCCACTCACACTGCCAACCTTTAATCGGCCTGTATAAGGTCCTGTCTGACATAGCGGGTACACAAACCAACGGGCAGCAGAAATACTTTCTGCTCCCCATCACCGCCAGCCAATCCCTAGTCAACGCACACTGCCAACCAAGAATAGGCCTCTATAAGCTCCCGTCTGCCATAGGGGGTACACAAACCAACGGAAGCAGAAATACTATCTGCTCCCCATCACCGCCAGCCAAACCCTAGTCAACACACACTTCCAACCAAGAATAGGCCTCAATAAGCTCCCGTCTGATATAGGGGGTACACAAACCAACGGGGAGCAGAAATACTATCTGCTCCCTATCACCGCCTGCCAAACCCTAGTCAACGCACACTGCCAACCAAGAATAGGCCTGTATAAGCTCCCGTCTGACATAGGGGGTAAACAAACCAATGGGGAACAGAAATTCTATCTGCTCCCCATCACCACCAGCCAAACCCTAGTCCACAGACACTGCCAACAAAGAATAGGCCTGTATAAGCTCCTGTCTGACATAGGGGAAACACAAACCAACGGGGAGTAGAAATACTATCCGCTCCCCATCACCGCCAGCCACACCCTAGTCAACGCACACTGCTAACCAAGATTAGACCTGTATAAGCTCCCGTCTGACATAGGGGGTACACAAACCAACGAGGAGTAGAAATACTATCTGGTCCCCATCACCGCGAGCCAAGCCCGAGTTCAAGCACACTGCCAACCAAGATTAGGCCTGTATAAGCTCCCGTCTGACATAGGGGGTACACATACCAACGAGGAGCAGAAATTCTATCTGCTCCCCATCACCGCCAGCCAAACCCTAGTCCACTCACACTGGCAACCTAGAATCGGCCTGTATAAGCTCCCATCTCACATAGGGGGTACACAAACCAACGGGGAGCAGAAATACTATCTGCTCCCCATCACCGCCAGCCACACCCTAGTCCACTCACACTGCCAACCTAGAATCGGCCTGTATAAGCTCGCATCTGACATAGGGGGTAAACAAACCAACGGGGAGCAGAAATACTATCTGCTCCCCATCACCTCCAGCCAAACCCTAGTCAACGCACACTGCCAAACAAGAATCAGCCTGTATAATCTCGCATCTGACATAGGGGTACACAAACCAACGGGTGAGCAGAAATACTATCTGCTCCCTATCACCGCCAGTCAAACCCTAGTCCACGCACACTGCTAACCAAGATTAGGCCTGTATAAGCTCCCGTCTGACATAGGGGGTACACAAACCAACGAGGAGCAGAAATAATATCTGCTCCCCATCACCGCCAGCCAAGCCCTAGTCCAAGCACACTGCCAACCAAGATTAGGGCTGTATAAGCTCCCGTCTGACATAGGGGGTACACAAACCAACGAGGAGCAGATATACTATCTGCTCCCCATCACCGCCAGCCACATCCTAGTCCACTCACACTGCCAACCTAGAATCGGCCTGTATAAGCTCCCATCTGACATAGGGGGTACACAAACCAACGGGGAGCAGAAATACTATCTGCTCCCCATCACCGCCAGACACACCCTAGTCCACTCACACTGCCTACCTAGAATCGGCCTAACTAAGCTTGCGTCTGACATAGGGGGTACACAAACCAACTGAAGCAGAAATACTATCTGCTCCCCATCACCGCCAGCCAAACCCTAGTCAACACACACTGCCAAACAAGAATAGGCCTGTATAAGCTTCTGTCTGACATAGGGGGTAAACAAACCAACGGGGAACAGAAATACTATCTGCTCCCCATCACCACCAGCCAAACCCTAGTCCACAGACACTGCCAACAAAGATTAGACCTGTATAAGCTCCCGTCTGACATAGGGGAAACACAAACCAACAGGGAGTAGAAATACTATCCGCTCCCCATCACCGCCAGCCAAACCCTAGTCAACGCACACTGCCAACCAAGATTAGGCCTCTATAAGCTCCCGTCTGACATAAGGGGTACACAAACCAATGAGGAGCAGAAATACTATCTGCTCCCCATCACCGCCAGCCAAGTCCTAGTCCAAGCACACTGCCAACCAAGATTAGGCCTGTATAAGCTCCCGTCTGACATAGGGGGTACACAAACCAACGAGGAGCAGAAAAACTATCTGCTCCCCATCACCGCCAGCCAAACCCTAGTCCACTCACACTGCCAACCTTTAATCGGCCTGTATAAGGTCCTGTCTGACATAGCGGGTACACAAACCAACGGGCAGCAGAAATACTTTCTGCTCCCAATCACCGCCAGCCAATCCCTAGTCAACGCACACTGCCAACCAAGAATAGGCCTCTATAAGCTCCCGTCTGCCATAGGGGGTACACAAACCAACGGAAGCAGAAATACTATCTGCTCCCCATCACCGCCAGCCAAACCCTAGTCAACACACACTGCCAACCAAGAATAGGCCTCAATAAGCTCCCGTCTGATATAGGGGGTACACAAACCAACGGGGAGCAGAAATACTCTCTGCTCCCCATCACCGCCAGCCACACCCTAGTCCACTCACACTGCCAACCTAGAATCGGCCTGTATAAGCTCGCATCTGACATAGGGGATAAACAAACCAACGGGGAGCAGAAATACTATCTGCTCCCCATCACCGCCAGCCAAACCCTAGTCAACGCACACTGCCAAACAAGAATCAGCCTGTATAATCTCGCATCTGACATATGGGGTACACAAACCAACGGGTGAGCAGAAATACTATCTGCTCCCTATCACCGCCAGTCAAACCCTAGTCCACGCACACTGCTAACCAAGATTAGGCCTGTATAAGCTCCCGTCTGACATAGGGGGTACACAAACCAATGAGGATCAGAAATACTATCTGCTCCCCATCACCGCCAGCCAAGTCCTAGTCCAAGCACACTGCCAACCAAGATTAGGCCTGTATAAGCTCCCATCTGACATAGGGGGTACACAAACCAACGGGGAACAGAAATTCTATCTGCTCCCCATCACCACCAGCCAAACCCTAGTCCACAGACACTGCCAACAAAGAATAGACCTGTATAAGCTCCCGTCTGACATAGGGGAAACACAAACCAACAGGGAGTAGAAATACTATCCGCTCCCCATCACCGCCAGCCAAACCCTAGTCAACGCACACTGCCAACCAAGATTAGGCCTCTATAAGCTCCCGTCTGACATAAGGGGTACACAAACCAATGAGGAGCAGAAAAACTATCTGCTCCCCATCACCGCCAGCCAAACCCTAGTCCACTCACACTGCCAACCTTTAATCGGCCTGTGTAAGGTCCTGTCTGACATAGCGGGTACACAAACCAACGGGCAGCAGAAATACTTTCTGCTCCCCATCACCGCCAGCCAATCCCTAGTCAACGCACACTGCCAACCAAGAATAGGCCTCTATAAGCTCCCGTCTGCCATAGGGGGTACACAAACCAACGGAAGCAGAAATACTATCTGCTCCCCATCACCGCCAGCCAAACCCTAGTCAACACACACTGCCAACCAAGAATAGGCCTCAATAAGCTCCCGTCTGATATAGGGGGTACACAAACCAACGGGGAGCAGAAATACTATCTGCTCCCTATCACCGCCTGCCAAACCCTAGTCAACGCACACTGCCAACCAAGAATAGGCCTGTATAAGCTCCCGTCTGACATAGGGGGTAAACAAACCAATGGGGAACAGAAATTCTATCTGCTCCCCATCACCACCAGCCAAACCCTAGTCCACAGACACTGCCAACAAAGAATAGGCCTGTATAAGCTCCTGTCTGACATAGGGGAAACACAAACCAACGGGGAGTAGAAATACTATCCGCTCCCCATCACCGCCAGCCACACCCTAGTCAACGCACACTGCTAACCAAGATTAGACCTGTATAAGCTCCCGTCTGACATAGGGGGTACACAAAACAATGAGGAGTAGAAATACTATCTGGTCCCCATCACCGCGAGCCAAGCCCGAGTTCAAGCACACTGCCAACCAAGATTAGGCCTGTATAAGCTCCCGTCTGACATAGGGGGTACACATACCAACGAGGAGCAGAAATTCTATCTGCTCCCCATCACCGCCAGCCAAACCCTAGTCCACTCACACTGGCAACCTAGAATCGGCCTGTATAAGCTCCCATCTCACATAGGGGGTACACAAACCAACGGGGAGCAGAAATACTATCTGCTCCCCATCACCGCCAGCCACACCCTAGTCCACTCACACTGCCAACCTAGAATCGGCCTGTATAAGCTCGCATCTGACATAGGGGGTAAACAAACCAACGGGGAGCAGAAATACTATCTGCTCTCCATCACCGCCAGTCAAACCCTAGTCCACGCACACTGCTAACCAAGATTAGGCCTGTATAAGCTCCCGTCTGACATAGGGGGTACACAAACCAACGAGGAGCAGAAATAATATCTGCTCCCCATCACCGCCAGCCAAGCCCTAGTCCAAGCACACTGCCAACCAAGATTAGGGCTGTATAAGCTCCCGTCTGACATAGGGGGTACACAAACCAACGAGGAGCAGATATACTATCTGCTCCCCATCACCGCCAGCCACATCCTAGTCCACTCACACTGCCAACCTAGAATCGGCCTGTATAAGCTCCCATCTGACATAGGGGGTACACAAACCAACGGGGAGCAGAAATACTATCTGCTCCCCATCACCGCCAGACACACCCTAGTCCACTCACACTGCCTACCTAGAATCGGCCTGTATAAGCTTGCGTCTGACATAGGGGGTACACAAACCAACTGAAGCGGAAATACTATCTGCTCCCCATCACCGCCAGCCAAACCCTAGTCAACACACACTGCCAAACAAGAATAGGCCTGTATAAGCTTCTGTCTGACATAGGGGGTAAACAAACCAACGGGGAACAGAAATACTATCTGCTCCCCATCACCACCAGCCAAACCCTAGTGCACAGACACTGCCAACAAAGAATAGGCCTGTATAAGCTCCCGTCTGACATAGGGGAAACACAAACCAACGGGGAGTAGAAATACTATCTGCTCCCCATCACCGCCAGCCAAACCCTAGTCAACGCACACTGCCAACCAAGATTAGGCCTCTATAAGCTCCCGTCTGACATAGGGGGTACACAAACCAACGAGGAGCAGAAATACTATCTGCTCCCCATCACCGCCAGCCAAGTCCTAGTCCAAGCACACTGCCAACCAAGATTAGGCCTGTATAAGCTCCCGTCTGACATAGGGGGTACACAAACAAACAAGGAACAGAAATACTATCTGCTCCCCATCACCGCCAGCCAAACCCTAGTCCACTCACACTGCCAACCTTTAATCGGCCGGTATGAGGTCCCATCTGACATAGCGGGTACACAAACCAACGGGCAGCAGAAATACTTTCTGCTCCCCATAGCCGCCAGCCAATCCCTAGTCAACGCACACTGCCAACCAGGAATAGGCCTCTATAAGCTCCCGTCTGACATAGGGGGTACACAAACCAACGGAAGCAGAAATACTATCTGCTCCCCATCACCGCCAGCCAAACCCTAGTCAACACACACTGCCAACCAAGAATAGGCCTCAATAAGCTCCCGTCTGATATAGGGGGTACACAAACCAACGGGGAGCAGAAATACTATCTACTTCCTATCACCGCCTGCCAAACCCTAGTCAACGCACACTGCCAACCAAGAATAGGCCTGTATAAGCTCCCGTCTGACATAGGGGGTAAACAAACCAACGGGGAACAGAAATACTATCTGCTCCCCATCACCACCAGCCAAACCCTAGTCCACAGACACTGCCAACTAAGAATAGGCCTGTATAAGCTCCTGTCTGACATAGGGGAAACACAAACCAACGGGGAGTAGAAATACTATCCGCTCCCCATCACCGCCAGCCACACCCTAGTCAACGCACACTGCTAACCAAGATTAGGCCTGTATAAGCTCCCGTCTGACATAGGGGGTACACAAACCAACGAGGAGTAGAAATACTATCTGGTCCCCATCACCGCCAACCAAGCCCTAGTTCAAGCACACTGCCAACCAACATTAGGCCTGTATAATCTCCCGTCTGACATAGGGGGTACACAAACCAACGAGGAGCAGAAATATTATCTGCTCCCCATCACCGCCAGCCAAACCCTAGTCAACACACACTGCCAAACAAGAATAGGCCTGTATAAGCTTCTGTCTGACATAGGGGGTAAACAAACCAACGGGGAACCGAAATACTATCTGCTCCCCATCACCACCAGCCAAACCCTAGTCCACAGACACTGCCAACAAAGAATAGGCCTGTATAAGCTCCCGTCTGACACAGGGGAAACACAAACCAACGGGGAGTAGAAATACTCTCCGCTCCCCATCACCGCCAGCCAAACCCTAGTCAACGCACACTGCCAACCAAGATTAGGCCTCTATAAGCTCCCGTCTGACATTGGGGGTACACAAACCAACGAGGAGCAGAAATACTATCTGCTCCCCATCACCGCCAGCCAAGTCCTAGTCCAAGCACACTGCCAACCAAGATTAGGCCTGTATAAGCTCCCGTCTGACATAGGGGGTACACAAACAAACAAGGAACAGAAATACTATCTGCTCCCCATCACCGCCAGCCAAACCCTAGTCCACTCACACTGCCAACCTTTAATCGGCCGGTATAAGGTCCCATCTGACATAGCGGGTACACAAACCAACGGGCAGCAGAAATACTTTCTGCTCCCCATCACCGCCAGCCAAACCCTAGTCAACGCACACTGCCAACCAAGAATAGGCCTCTATATGCTCCCGTCTGACATAGGGGGTACACAAACCAACGGGGAGCAGAAATACTATCTGCTCCCCATCACCGCCTGCCAAACCCTAGTCAACGCACACTGCCAACCAAGATTAGGCCTGTATAAGCTCCCGTCTGACATAGAGGGTGCACAAACCAACGGGGAGCAGAAATACTATCTGCTCCCAATCACTGTCAGCCAATCCCTAGTCAACGCACACTGCCAACCAAAAATAGGCCTCTATAAGCTCCCGTCTGACATAGGGGGTACACAAACCAACGGGGAGCAGAAATACTATCTGCTCCCTCTCACCGCCTGCCAAACCCTAGTCAACGCAAACTGCCAACCAAGAATAGGCCTGCATAAGCTCCCGTCTGACATAGGGGGTACACAAACCAACGGAGAACAGAAATACTATCTGCTCCCCATCACCGCCAGTCAAGCCCTAGTCCAAGCACACTGCCAACCAAGATTAGGCCTGTATAAGCTCCCGTCTGACATAGGGGATGCACAAACCAACGGGGAGCAGAAATACTATCTGCTCCCCATCACTGCCAGGCAAACCCTAGTCCATGCACACTGCAAACTTAGAATCGGCCTGTATAAGCTCCAATCTGACATAGGGGGTACACAAACAACGGGGAGCAGAAATACTACCTGCTCCCCATCACCACCAGCCAAACCCTAGTCCATGCACACTGCCAACCTAGAATCGGCCTGTATAAGCTTCCGTCTGACATAGGGGGTACTCAAACCAACGGGGAGCAGACATACTTTCTGCTCCCCATCACCGTCAGCCAAACCCTAGACAAAGCACACTGCCAACCAAGAATAGGCCTGTATAAGCTCCCGTCTGACATAGGGGGTACACAAACCAACGGTGAGCAGAAATACTATCTGCTTCCAATCACTGTCAGCCAATCCCTAGTCAACGCACACTGCCAACCAAGAATAGGCCTCTATAAGCTCCCGTCTGACATAGGGGGTACATGAACCAACGGGGAGCAGAAATACTATCTGCTCCCTATCACCGCCTGCCAAACCCTAGTCAACGCAAACTGCCAACCAAGAATAGGCCTGCATAAACTCCCGTCTGACATAGGGGGTACACAAACCAACGGAGAACAGAAATACTATTTGCTCCCCATCACCACCAGCCAAACCCTAGTCCACAGACACTGCCAACAAAGAATAGGCCTGTATAAGCTCCGGTCTCACATAGGGGAAACACAAACCAACGGGGATCAGAAATACTATCCGCTCCCCATCACCGCCAGCCAAACCCTAGTCAACGCACACTGCCAACTTAGAATCGGTTTATAAGAGCTCCCATCTGACATAGGGGGTACATAAACCAACGGGGAGCAGAAATACTATCTGCTCCCCATCACCGCCAGTCAAGCCCTAGTCCAAGCACACTGCCAACCAAGATTAGGCCTGTATAAACTCCCGTCTGACATAGGGGGTACACAAACCAACGAGGAGCAGAAATACTATCTGCTCCCCATCACCGCCAGCCAAACCCTAGTCCACTCACACTGCCAACCTAGAATTGGCCTGTTTAAGCTCCCATCTGACATAGGGGGTACACAAACCAACGGGGAGCATAAATACTATCTGCTCCCCATCACCACGAGCCAAACCCTAGTCCACAGACACTGCCAACCAAGATTAGGCCTGTATAAGCTCCCGTCTGACATAGGGGATGCACCAACCAACGGGAAGCAGAAATACTATCTGCTCCCCATCAACGCCAGCCAAACCTTAGTCAGGGCACACTGCCAACGAAGAATAGGCCTGTATAAGCTCCCGTCTGACATACGGGGTACACAAACCAACGGGGAGCAGAATTCCGATCTGCTCCCAATCACCGCCAGCCAATCCCTAGTCAACGCACACTGCCAACCAAGAATAGGCCTCTATAAGCTCCCGTCTGACATAGGGGGTACACAAACCAACGGGAGCAGAAATACTATCTGCTCCCCATCACCTCCAGCCAAACCCTAGTCAACGTACACTGCCAACCAAGAATAGGCCTCTATAAGCTCCCGTCTGACATAGGGGGTACCTAAACCAACGGGGAGCAGAAATACTATCTGCTCCCCATCACCACCAGCCAAACCCTAGTCCACAGACACTGCTAACCAAGAATAGGCCTGTATAAGCTCTTGTCTGACATAGGGGGTACAAAAACCAACGGGGAGCAGAAAGACTATCCGCTCCCCATCACCACCAGCCAAAACCTAAACAACGCACACTGCTAACCAAGAATCGGCCTGTATAAGCTCCCGTCTGACATAGGGGGTACTTAAACCAACAGGGAGCAGAAATACTATCTGCTCCCCATCACCGCCAGCCAAACCCTAGTCAGGGCACACTGCCAACGAAGAATAGGCCTGTATAAGCTCCCGTCTGACATACGGGGTACACAAACCAACGGGGAGCAGAAATCCGATCTGCTCCCAATCACCGCCAGCCAATCCCTAGTCAACGCACACTGCCAACCAAGAATAGGCCTCTATAAGCTCCCGTCTGACATAGGGGGTACACAAACCAACGGGAGCAGAAATACTATCTGCTCCCCATCACCTCTAGCCAAACCCTAGTCAACGTTCACTGCCAACCAAGAATAGGCATCTATAAGCTCCCGTCTGACATAGGGGGTACCTAAACCAACGGGGAGCAGAAATACTATCTGCTCCCCATCTCCACCAGCCAAACCCTAGTCCACGCACGCTGCCAACCAACATTAGGCCTGTGTAAGCTCCCATCTGACATAGAGCGTTCACAAACCAACGAAGAACAGAAATACTATCTGCTCCCCATCACCGCCAGCCACACCCTAGTCCACTCACACTGCCAACCTAGAATCGGCCTGTATAAGCTCCCGTCTGACATAGGGGGTACACAAACCAACGGGGAGCAGAAATACTATCTGCTCCCCATCATCGCCAGCCAAACCCTAGTCAACGCACTCTGCCAAACAAGAATCAGCCTGTATAAGCTCCCATCTGACATAGGGGGTACACAAACCAAAGGGGAGCAGAAATACTATCTGCTCCCCATCACCGCTAGCCAAACCCTAGTCCACGCACTCTGCTAACCAAGGTTAGGCCTGTATATGCTCCCGTCTGACATAGGGGGTACACAAACCAACGGGGAACAAAAATACTATCTGTTCCCCATCACCACCAGCCAAACCCTAGTCCACACACACTGACAAACAAGAATAGGCCTGTATAAGCTCCCGTCTGACATAGGGGGTACGCAAACCAACGGGGAGCAGGAATACTATCTGCTCCCCATCACCGCCAGCCAAAACCTAGTCAACGCACACTGCCAAACTAGAATCGGCCTGTATAAGCTCCCATCTGACATAGGGGGTACACAAACAACGGGGAGCAGAAATACTACCTGCTCCCCATCACCACCAGCCAAACCCTAGTCCATGCACACTGGCAACCTAGAATCGGCCTGTATAAGCTTCCGTCTGACATAGGGGGTACTCAAACCAACGGGGAGCAGACATACTTTCTGCTCCCCATCACCGTCAGCCAAACCCTAGACAACGCACACTGCCAACCAAGAATAGGCCTGTATAAGCTCCCTTCTGACATAGGGGGTACACAAACCAACTGGGAGCAGAAATACTATCTGCTCCCCATCACCGCCAGCCAAACCCTAGTCAACGCACACTGCCAACCGAGAATAGGCCTCTATATGCTCCCGTCTGACATAGGGGGTACACAAATCAACGGGGAGCAGAAATACTATCTGCTCCCCATCACCGCCTGCCAAACCCTAGTCAACGCACACTGCCAACCAAGATTAGGCCTGTATCAGCTTCCGTCTGACATAGGGGGTGCACAAACCAACGGGGAGCAGAAATACTATCTGCTCCCCATCACCACCAGCCAAACCCTAGTCCACTCACACTGCCAACCTAGAATCGGCCTGTATAATCTTCCATCTGACATAGGGGGTACACAAACCAACAGGGAGCAGAAATACTATCTGCTCCCCATCACCGCCAGCCAAACCCTAGTCAACGCACACTGCCAACCAAGAATAGGCCTCTATATGCTCCCGTCTGACATAGGGGGTACACAAACCAACGGGGAGCAGAAATACTATCTGCTCCCCATCACCGCCTGCCAAACCCTAGTCAACGCACACTGCCAACCAAGATTACGCCTGTATAAGCTCCCGTCTGACATAGGGGGTGCACAAACCAATGGGGAGCAGAAATACTATCTGCTCCCAATCACTGTCAGACAATCCCTAGTCAACGCACACTGCCAACCAAGAATAGGCCTCTATAAGCTCCCGTCTGACAAAGGGGGTACACAAACCAACGGGGAGCAGAAATACTATCTGCTCCCTCTCACCGCCAGCCAAACCCTAGTCCACTCACACTGCCAACCTAAAATTGGCCTGTTTAAGCTCCCATCTGACATAGGGGGTACACAAACCAACGGGGAGCAGAAATACTATCTGCTCCCCATCACCACGAGCCAAACCCTAGTCCACAGACACTGCCAACCAAGATTAGGCCTGTATAAGCTCCCGTCTGACATAGGGGATGCACAAACCAACGGGGAGCAGAAATACTATCTGCTCCCCATCACTGCCAGCCAAACCCTAGTCCATGCACACTGCAAACTTAGAATCGGCCTGTATAAGCTTCCGACAGACATAGGGGGTGCACAAACCAACGGGAAACAGAAATACTATCTGCTCCCCATCAACGCCAGCCAAACCCTAGTCAGCGCACACTGCCAACGAAGAATAGGCCTGTATAAGCTCCCGTCTGACATACGGGGTACACAAATCAACGGGGAGCAGAAATCCGATCTGCTCCCAATCACCGCCAGCCAATCCCTAGTCAACGCACACTGCCAACCAAGAATAGGCCTCTATAAGCTCCCGTCTGACATAGGGGGTACCTAAACCAACGGGGAGCAGAAATACTATCTGCTCCCCATCACCACCAGCCAAACCCTAGTCCACAGACACTGCCAACAAAGAATAGGCCTGTATAAGCTCCCGTCTGACATAGGGGAAACACAAACCAACGGGTAGCTGAAATACTATCTTCTCCCCATCACCGCCAGTCAAGCCCTAGTCCAAGCACACTGCCAACCAAGATTAGGCCTCTATAAGCTCCCGTTTGACATAGGGGGTACACAAACCAACGAAGAGCAGAAATACAATCTGCTCCCCATCACCGCCAGCCAAACCCTAGTCAACGCACATTGCCAACCAAGAATAGGCCTCTATAAGCTCCCGTCTGACATAGGGGGTACACAAACCAACGGGGAGCAGAAATACTATCTGCTCCCCATCACCGCCTGCCAAACCCTAGTCAACGCACACTGCCAACAAAGAATAGGCCTGTAGAAGCTCCTGTCTGACATAGGGGGTACACAAACCAACGGGGAACAGAAATACTATCTGCTCCCCATCACCACGAGCCAAACCCTAGTCCACAGACACTGCCAACCAAGATTAGGCCTGTATAAGCTCCCGTCTGACATAGGGGGTGCACAAACCAACGGGGAGCAGAAATACTATCTGCTCCCCATCACCACCAGCCAAACCCTAGTCCACGCACACTGCCAACCAACATTAGGCCTGTGTAAGCTCCCATCTGACATAGAGCGTTCACAAACCAACGAAGAACAGAAATACTATCTGCTCCCCATCACCGCCAGCCACACCCTAGTCCACTCACACTGCCAACCTAGAATCGGCCTGTATAAGCTCCCGTCTGACATAGGGGGTACACAAACCAACGGGAGCAGAAATACTATCTGCTCCCCATCACCTCCAGCCAAACCCTAGTCAACGTACAGTGCCAACCAAGAATAGGCCTCTATAAGCTCCCGTCTGACATAGGGGGTACCTAAACCAACGGGGAGCAGAAATACTATCTGCTCCCCATCACCACCAGCCAAACCCTAGTCCACGCACACTGCCAACCAACATTAGGCCTGTGTAAGCTCCCATCTGACATAGAGCGTTCACAAACCAACGAAGAACAGAAATACTATCTGCTCCCCATCACCGCCAGCCACACCCTAGTCCACTCACACTGCCAACCTAGAATCGGCCTGTATAAGCTCCCGTCTGACATAGGGGGTACACAAACCAACGGGGAGCAGAAATACTATCTGCTCCCCATCATCGCCAGCCAAACCCTAGTCAACGCACTCTGCCAAACAAGAATCAGCCTGTTTAAGCTCCCATCTGACATAGGGGGTACACAAACCAAAGGGGAGCAGAAATACTATCTGCTCCCCATCACCGCTAGCCAAACCCTAGTCCACGCACTCTGCTAACCAAGATTAGGCCTGTATATGCTCCCGTCTGACATAGGGGGTACACAAGCCAACGGGGAACAAAAATACTATCTGTTCCCCATCACCACCAGCCAAACCCTAGTCCACACACCCTGCCAAACAAGAATAGGCCTGTATAAGCTCCTGCTGACATAGGGGGTACGCAAACCAACGGGGAGCAGGAATACTATCTGCTCCCCATCACCGCCAGCCAAAACCTAGTCAACGCACACTGCCAAACTAGAATCGGCCTGTATAAGCTCCCATCTGACATAGGGGGTACACAAACAACGGGGAGCAGAAATACTACCTGCTCCCCATCACCACCAGCCAAACCCTAGTCCACGCACACTGCTAACCAAGATTAGGCCTGTATAAGCTCCCGTCTGACATAGGGGGTACACAAACCAACGGGGAACAGAAATACTATCTGCTCCACATCACCACCAGCCAAATCCTAGTCCACACACAGTGCCAAACAAGAATCAGCCTGTATAAGCTCCCATCTGACATAGGGGGTACACAAACCAAAGGGGAGCAGAAATACTATCTGCTCCCCATCACCGCTAGCCAAACCCTAGTCCACGCACTCTGCTAACCAAGATTAGGCCTGTATATGCTCCCGTCTGACATAGGGGGTACACAAACCAACGGGGAACAAAAATACTATCTGTTCCCCATCACCACCAGCCAAACCCTAGTCCACACACACTGACAAACAAGAATAGGCCTGTATAAGCTCCCGTCTGACATAGGGGGTACGCAAACCAACGGGGAGCAGGAATACTATCTGCTCCCCATCACCGTCAGCCAAACCCTAGACAACGCACACTGCCAACCAAGAATAGGCCTGTATAAGCTCCCGTCTGACATAGGGGGTACACAAACCAACTGGGAGCAGAAATACTATCTGCTCCCCATCACCGCCAGCCAAACCCTAGTCAACGCACACTGCCAACCAAGAATAGGCCTCTATATGCTCCCGTCTGACATAGGGGGTACACAAATCAACGGGGAGCAGAAATACTATCTGCTCCCCATCACCGCCTGCCAAACCCTAGTCAACGCACACTGCCAACCAAGATTAGGCCTGTATCAGCTTCCATCTGACATAGGGGGTGCACAAACCAACGGGGAGCAGAAATACTATCTGCTCCCCATCACCGCCAGCCAAACCCTAGTCCACTCACACTGCCAACCTAGAATCGGCCTGTATAAGCTTCCATCTGACATAGGGGGTACACAAACCAACAGGGAGCAGAAATACTATCTGCTCCCCATCACCGCCAGCCAAACCCTAGTCAACGCACACTGCCAACCAAGAATAGGCCTCTATATGCTCCCGTCTGACATAGGGGGTACACAAACCAACGGGGAGCAGAAATACTATCTGCTCCCCATCACCGCCTGCCAAACCCTCGTCAACGCACACTGCCAACCAAGATTACGCCTGTATAAGCTCCCGTCTGACATAGGGGGTGCACAAACCAACGGGGAGCAGAAATACTATCTGCTCCCAATCACTGTCAGACAATCCCTAGTCAACGCACACTGCCAACCAAGAATAGGCCTCTATAAGCTCCCGTCTGACATAGGGGGTACACAAACCAACGGGGAGCAGAAATACTATCTGCTCCCTCTCACCGCCTGCCAAACCCTAGTCAACGCAAACTGCCAACCAAGAATAGGCCTGCATAAGCTCCCGTCTGACATAGGGGGTACACAAACCAACGGAGAACAGAAATACTATCTGCTCCCCATCACCGCCAGTCAAGCCCTAGTCCAAGCACACTGCCAACCAAGATTAGGCCTGTATAAGATCCCGTCTGACATAGGGGGTACACAAACCAACGAGGAGCAGAAATACTATCTGCTCCCCATCACCGCCAGCCAAACCCTAGTCCACTCACACTGCCAACCTAGAATTGGCCTGTTTAAGCTCCCATCTGACATAGGGGGTACACAAACCAACGGGGAGCAGAAATACTATCTGCTCCCCATCACCACGAGCCAAACCCTAGTCCACAGACACTGCCAACCAAGATTAGGCCTGTATAAGTTCCCGTCTGACATAGGGGATGCACAAACCAACGGGGAGCAGAAATACTATCTGCTCCCCATCACTGCCAGCCAAACCCTAGTCCATGCACACTGCAAACTTAGAATCGGCCTGTATAAGCTTCCGTCTGACATAGGGGGTGCACAAACCAACGGGAAGCAGAAATACTATCTGCTCCCCATCAACGCCAGCCAAACCCTAGTCAGCGCACACTGCCAACGAAGAATAGGCCTGTATAAGCTCCCGTCTGACATACGGGGTACACAAATCAACGGGGAGCAGAAATCCGATCTGCTCCCAATCACCGCTAGCCAATCCCTAGTCAACGCACACTGCCAACCAAGAATAGGCCTCTATAAGCTCCCGTCTGACATAGGGGGTACCTAAACCAACGGGGAGCAGAAATACTATCTGCTCCCCATCACCACCAGCCAAACCCTAGTCCACAGACACTGCCAACAAAGAATAGGCCTGTATAAGCTCCCGTCTGACATAGGGGAAACACAAACCAACGGGTAGCTGAAATACTATCTTCTCCCCATCACCGCCAGTCAAGCCCTAGTCCAAGCACACTGCCAACCAAGATTAGGCCTCTATAAGCTCCCGTTTGACATAGGGGGTACACAAACCAACGAAGAGCAGAAATACTATCTGCTCCCCATCACCGCCAGCCAAACCCTAGTCCACTCACACTGCCAACCTAGAATCGGCCTGTATAAGCTCCCATCTGACATAGGGGGTACACAAACCAACGGGGAGCAGAAATACAATCTGCTCCCCATCACCGCCAGCCAAACCCTAGTCAACGCACACTGCCAATAAAAAATAGGCCTGTAGAAGCTCTTGTCTGACATAGGGGGTACACAAACCAACGGGGAACAGAAATACTATCTGCTACCCATCACCACGAGCCAAACCCTAGTCCACAGACACTGCCAACCAAGATTAGGCCTGTATAAGCTCCCGTCTGACATAGGGGGTGCACAAACCAACGGGGAGCAGAAATACTATCTGCTCCCCATCACCACCAGCCAAACCCTAGTCCACGCACACTGCCAACCAACATTAGGCCTGTGTAAGCTCCCATCTGACATAGAGCGTTCACAAACCAACGAAGAACAGAAATACTATCCGCTCCCCATCACCGCCAGCCACACCCTAGTCCATTCACACTGCCAACCTAGAATCGGCCTGTATAAGCTCCCGTCTGACATAGGGGGTACACAAACCAACGGGAGCAGAAATACTATCTGCTCCCCATCACCTCCAGCCAAACCCTAGTCAACGTACACTGCCAACCAAGAATAGGCCTCTATAAGCTCCCGTCTGACATAGGGGGTACCTAAACCAACGGGGAGCAGAAATACTATCTGCTCCCCATCACCACCAGCCAAACCCTAGTCCACGCACACTGCCAACCAACATTAGGCCTGTGTAAGCTCCCATCTGACATAGAGCGTTCACAAACCAACGAAGAACAGAAATACTATCTGCTCCCCATCACCGCCAGCCACACCCTAGTCCACTCACACTGCCAACCTAGAATCGGCCTGTATAAGCTCCCGTCTGACATAGGGGGTACACAAACCAACGGGGAGCAGAAATACTATCTGCTCCCCATCATCGCCAGCCAAACCCTAGTCAACGCACTCTGCCAAACAAGAATCAGCCTGTTTAAGCTCCCATCTGACATAGGGGGTACACAAACCAAAGGGGAGCAGAAATACTATCTGCTCCCCATCACCGCTAGCCAAACCCTAGTCCACGCACTCTGCTAACCAAGATTAGGCCTGTATATGCTCCCGTCTGACATAGGGGGTACACAATCCAACGGGGAACAAAAATACTATCTGTTCCCCATCACCACCAGCCAAACCCTAGTCCACACACACTGCCAAACAAGAATAGGCCTGTATAAGCTCCTGCTGACATAGGGGGTACGCAAACCAACGGGGAGCAGGAATACTATCTGCTCCCCATCACCGCCAGCCAAAACCTAGTCAACGCACACTGCCAAACTAGAATCGGCCTGTATAAGCTCCCATCTGACATAGGGGGTACACAAACAACGGGGAGCAGAAATACTACCTGCTCCCCATCACCACCAGCCAAACCCTAGTCCACGCACACTGCTAACCAAGATTAGGCCTGTATAAGCTCCTGTCTGACATAGGGGGTACACAAACCAACGGGGAACAGAAATACTATCTGCTCCACATCACCACCAGCCAAACCCTAGTCCACACACAGTGCCAAACAAGAATAGGCCTGTATAAGCTCCCGTCTGACATAGGGGGTACACAAACCAACGGGAAGCAGGAATACTATCTGCTCCCCATCACCGCCAGCCAAAACCTAGTCAATGCACACTGCCAACCTAGAATCGGCCTGTATAAGCTCCCATCTGACATAGGGGGTACACAAACCAACGGGGAGCAGAAATACTATCTGCTCCCCATCACCACCAGCCAAACCCTAGTCAACGCACACTGCCAACCAATAATAGGCCGGTATAAGCTCCTGTCTGACATAGGGGGTAAACAAACCAACGGGGAGCATAAATACTACCTGCTCCCCATCACCACCAGCAAAACCCTAGTCCACGCAAACTGCCAACCTAGAATCGGCCTGTATAAGCTCCCGTCTGACATGGGGCGTACACAAACCAACGGGGAGCAGAAATACTTTCTGCACCCCATCACCGAAAGCCAAACCCTAGTCAACGCACACTGCCAACCAAGAATAGGCCTGTATAAGCTCCCGTGTGACATAGGGGGTACACAAACCAACTGGGAGCAGAAATACTATCTGCTCCCCTTCACCGCCAGCCAAACCCTAGTCAACGCACACTGCCAACCACGAATAGGCCTGTATAACCTCCCGTCTGACATAGGGGGTACACAAACCAACGGGGAGCAGAAATACAATCTGCTCCCCATCACCGCCAGCCACACCCTAGTCCACTCACACTGCCAACCTAGAATCGGCCTGTATAAGCTCGCGTTTGACATAGGGGGTACACAAACCAACAGGGAGCAGCAATACTATCTGCTCCCCTTTACCGCCAGCCAAACCCTAGTCAACGCACACTGCCAAACGAGAATCAACCTGTATAAGCTCTCATCTGACATAGGGGGTACACAAAGCAACGAGGAGCAGAAATACTATCTGCTCCCCATCACCGCCAGCCAAACCCTAGTCCACGCACACTGCTAACCAAGATTAGGCCTGTATAAGCTCCCGTCTGACATAGGGTGTACACAAACCAAAGGGGAACAGAAATACTATCTGCTCCCCATCACCACCAGCCAAACCCTAGTCCACACACACTGCCAAACAAGAATAGGCCTGTATAAACTCCCGTCTGACATAGGGGATGCACAAACCAACGGGGAGCAGAAATACTATCTGCTCCCCATCACTGCCAGCCAAACCCTAGTCCATGCACACTGCAAACTTAGAATCGGCCTGTATAAGCTTCCGTCTGACATAGGGGGTACACAAACCAACGGGGAGCAGAAATACTATCTCCTCCCCATCAACGCCAGCCAAACCCTAGTCAGCGCACACTGCCAAAGAAGAATAGGCCTGTATAAGCTCCCGTCTGACATAGGGGGTACACAAACCAACGGGGAGCAGAAATACTATCCGCTCCCCATCACCGCCTGCCAAACCCTAGTCAACGCACACTGCTAACCAGGAATTGTCCTGTATAATAAGCTCCCGTCTGACATAGGGGGTACATAAACCAACAGGGAGCAGAAATACTATCTGCTCCCCATCACCGCCAGCCAAGCCCCAGTCCACGCACACTGCCAACCAACATTACGCCTGTATAAGCTCCCGTCTGACATAGGGCGTTCACAAACCAACGAAGAACAGAAATACTATCTGCTCCCCATCACCGCCAGCCACACCCTAGTCCACTCACACTGCCAACCTAGAATCGGCATGTATAAGCTCCCGTCTAACATAGGGGTACACAAACCAACGGGGAGCAGAAATACTATCTGCTCCCCATCATCGCCAGCCAAACCCTAGTCAACGCACACTGCCAAACAAGAATCAGCCTGTATAAGCTCCCATCTGACATAGGGGGTACACAAACCAAAGGGGAGCAGAAATACTATCTGCACCCCATCACCGCTAGCCAAACCCTAGTCCACGCACTCTGCTAACCAAGATTAGGCCTGTATGTGCTCCCGTCTGACATAGGGGGTACACAAACCAACGGGGAGCAGGAATACTATCTGCTCCCCATCACCGCCAGCCAAAACCTAGTCAACGCACACTGCCAAACTAGAATCGGCCTGTATAAGCTCCCATCTGACATAGGGGGTACACAAACAACGGGGAGCAGAAATACTACCTGCTCCCCATCACCACCAGCCAAACCCTAGTCCACGCACACTGCCAACCTAGAATCCGCCTGTATAAGCTCCCGTCTGACATAGGGGGTACACAAACCAACGGGGAGCAGACATACTTTCTGCTCCCAATCACCGTCAGCCAAACCCTAGTCAACGCAAACTGCAAACCAAGAATAGGCCTGTATAAGCTCCCGTCTGACATAGGGGGTACACAAACCAACTGGGAGCAGAAATACTATCTGCTCCCCATCACCGCCAGCCAAACCCTAGTCAACGCACACTGCCAACCAAGAATAGGCCTGTATAAGCTCCCGTCTGACATAGGGGGTACACAAACCAACGGGGAGCAGGAATACTATCTGCTCCCCATCACCGCCAGCCAAAACCTAGTCAACGCACACTGCCAACCTAGAATCGGCCTGTATAAGCTCCCATCTAACATAGGGGGTACACAAACCAACGGGGAGCAGAAATACTATCTGCTCCCCATCACCACCAGCCAAACCCTAGTCAACGCACACTGCCAACCAATAATAGGCCGGTATAAGCTCCTGTCTGACATAGGGGGTAAACAAACCAACGGGGAGCAGAAATACTACCTGCTCCCCATCACCGCCAGCCACACCCTAGTCAACGCACACTGCCAACCAAGAATAGGCCTGTATAAGCTCCCGTCTGACATAGGGGGTACACAAACCAACTGGGAGCAGAAATACTATGTGCTCCCCATCACCGCCAGCCAAACCCTAGTCAATGCACACTGCCAACCAAGAATAGGCCTCTATATGCTCCCGTCTGACATAGGGGGTACACAAATCAACGGGGATCAGAAATACTATCTGCTCCCCATCACCGCCTGCCAAACCCTAGTCAACACACACTGCCAACCAAGATTAGGCCTGTATCAGCTTCCGTCTGACATAGGGGGTGCACAAACCAACGGGGAGCAGAAATACTATCTGCTCCCCATCACCGCCAGCCAAACCCTAGTCCACTCACACTGCCAACCTAGAATCGGCCTGTATAAGCATCCATTTGACATAGGGGGTACACAAACCAACAGGGAGCAGAAATACCATCTGCTCCCCATCACCGCCAGCCAAACCCTAGTCAACGCACACTGCCAACCAAGGTTAGGCCTGTATAAGCTCCCGTCTGAAATAGGGGGTGCACAAACCAACGGGGAGCAGAAATACTATCTGCTCCCAATCACTGTCAGCCAATCCCTAGTCAACGCACACTGCCAACCTAGAATCGGCCTGTATAAGCATCCATCTGACATAGGGGGTACACAAACCAACAGGGAGCAGAAATACCATCTGCTCCCCATCACCGCCAGCCAAACCCTCGTCCACTCACACTGCCAACCAAGAATAGGCCTCTATAAGCTCCCGTCTGACATAGGGGGTACACAAACCAACGGGGAGCAGAAATACTATCTGCTCCCTCTCACCGCCTGCCAAACCCTAGTCAACGCACACTGCCAACCAAGAATAGGCCTGCATAAGCTCCCGTCTGACATAGGGGGTACACAAACCAACGGAGAACAGAAATACTATCTGCTCCCCATCACCGCCAGTCAAGCCCTAGTCCAAGCACACTGCCAACCTAGAATTGGCCTGTTTAAGCTCCCATCTGACATAGGGGGTACACAAACCAACGGGGAGCAGAAATACTATCTGCTCCCCATCACCACGAGCCAAACCCTAGTCCACAGACACTGCCAACCAAGATTAGGCCTGTATAAGCTCCCGTCTGACATAGGGGATGCACAAACCAACGGGGAGCAGAAATACTATCTGCTCCCCATCCCTGCCAGCCAAACCCTAGTCCATGCACACTGCAAACTTAGAATCGGCCTGTATAAGCTCCCATCTGACATAGGGGGTACACAAACAACGGGGAGCAGAAATACTACCTGCTCCCCATCACCACCAGCCAAACCCTAGTCCATGCACACTGTCAACCTAGAATCGGCCTGTATAAGCTTCCGTCTGACATAGGGGGTACTCAAACCAACGGGGAGCAGACATACTTTCTGCTCCCCATCACCGTCAGCCAAACCCTAGACAACGCACACTGCCAACCAAGAATAGGCCTGTATAAGCTCCCGTCTGACATAGGGGGTACACAAACCAACTGGGAGCAGAAATACTATCTGCTCCCCATCACCGCCAGCCAAGCCCTAGTCAACGCACACTGCCAACCAAGAATAGGCCTCTCTATGCTCCTGTCTGACATAGGGGGTACACAAACCAACGGGGAGCAGAAATACTATCTGCTCCCCATCACCGCCTGCCAAACCCTAGTCAACGCACACTGCCAACCAAGATTAGGCCTGTATAAGCTCCCGTCTGACATAGGGGGTGCACAAACAAACGGGGAGCAGAAATACTATCTGCTCCTCATCACCGCCAGCCAAACCCTAGTCCACTCACACTGCCAACCTAGAATCGGCCTGTATAAGCTTCCATCTGACATAGGGGGTACACAAACCAACGGGGAGCAGAAATACTATCTGCTCCCCATCACCGCCAGCCAAACCCTAGTCAACGCACACTGCCAACCAAGAATAGGCCTCTATATGGTCCCGTCTGACATAGGGGGCACACAAACCAACGAGGAGCAGAAATACTATCAGCTCCCCATCACCGCCTGCCAAACCCTAGTCAACGCACACTGCCAACCAAGATTAGGCCTGTATAAGCTCCCGTCTGACATAGGGGGTGCACAAACCAAAGGGGAGCAGAAATACTATCTGCTCCCCATCACCGCCAGCCAAACCCTAGTCCATGCACACTGCAAACCTAGAATCGTCCGCTATAAGCTTCCGTCTGACATAGGGGGTGCACAAACCAACGGGGAGAAGAATTACTATCTGCTCACCATCACCGCCAGCCAAACCCTAGTCAGCGCACACTGCCAATGAAGATAGGCCTGTATAAGCTCCCGTCTGACATAGGGGGTACACAAACCAACGGGGAGCAGAAATACTATCTGCTCCCAATCACTGTCAGCCAATCCCTAGTCAACGCACACTGCCAACCAAGAATAGGCCTCTATAAGCTCCCGTCTGACATAGGGGGTACACGAACCAACGGGGAGCAGAAATACTATCTGCTCCCTAACACCGCCTGCCAAACCCTAGTCAACGCAAACTGCCAACCAAGAATAGGCCTGCATAAACTCCCGTCTGACATAGGGGGTACACAAACCAACGGAGAACAGAAATACTATCTGCTCCCCATCACCACCAGCCAAACCCTAGTCCACAGACACTGCCAACAAAGAATAGGCCTGTATAAGCTCCGGTATCACATAGGGGAAACACAAACCAACGGGGATCAGAAATACTATCCGCTCCCCATCACCGCCAGCCAAACCCTAGTCAACGCACACTGCCAACTTAGAATCGGCTTATAAGAGCTCCCATCTGACATAGGGGGTACATAAACCAACGGGGAGCAGAAATACTATCTGCTCCCCATCACCGCCAGTCAAGCCCTAGTCCAAGCACACTGCCAACCAAGATTAGGCCTGTATAAACTCCCGTCTGACATAGGGGGTACACAAACCAACGAGGAGCAGAAATACTATCTGCTCCCCATCACCGCCAGCCAAACCCTAGTCCACTCACACTGCCAACCTAGAATTGGCCTGTTTAAGCTCCCATCTGACATAGGGGGTACACAAACCAACGGGGAGCATAAATACTATCTGCTCCCCATCACCACGAGCCAAACCCTAGTCCACAGACACTGCCAACCAAGATTAGGCCTGTATAAGCTCCCGTCTGACATAGGGGATGCACAAACCAACGGGAAGCAGAAATACTATCTGCTCCCCATCAACGCCAGCCAAACCCTAGTCAGGGCACACTGCCAACGAAGAATAGGCCTGTATAAGCTCCCGTCTGACATACGGGGTACACAAACCAACGGGGAGCAGAATTCCGATCTGCTCCCAATCACCGCCAGCCAATCCCTAGTCAACGCACACTGCCAACCAAGAATAGGCCTCTATAAGCTCCCGTCTGACATAGGGGGTACACAAACCAACGGGAGCAGAAATACTATCTGCTCCCCATCACCTCCAGCCAAACCCTAGTCAACGTACACTGCCAACCAAGTATAGGCCTCTATAAGCTCCCGTCTGACATAGGGGGTACCTAAACCAACGGGGAGCAGAAATACTATCTGCTCCCCATCACCACCAGCCAAACCCTAGTCCACAGACACTGCTAACCAAGAATAGGCCTGTATAAGCTCTTGTCTGACATAGGGGGTACAAAAACCAATGGGGAGCAGAAATACTATCCGCTCCCCATCACCACCAGCCAAAACCTAAACAACGCACACTGCTAACCAAGAATCGGCCTGTATAAGCTCCCGTCTGACATAGGGGGTACTTAAACCAACAGGGAGCAGAAATACTATCTGCTCCCCATCACCGCCTGCCAAACCCTAGTCAACGCACACTGCCAACCAAGATTAGGCCTGTATAAGCTCCCGTCTGACATAGGGGGTGCACAAACCAACGGGGAGCAGAAATACTATCTGCTCCTCATCACCGCCAGCCAAACCCTAGTCCACTCACACTGCCAACCTAGAATCGGCCTGTATAAGCTTCCATCTGACATAGGGGGTACACAAACCAACGGGGAGCAGAAATACTATCTGCTCCCCATCACCGCCAGCCAAACCCTAGTCAACGCACACTGCCAACCAAGAATAGGCCTCTATATGGTCCCGTCTGACATAGGGGGCACACAAACCAACGGGGAGCAGAAATACTATCAGCTCCCCATCACCGCCTGCCAAACCCTAGTCAACGCACACTGCCAACCAAGATTAGGCCTGTATAAGCTCCCGTCTGACATAGGGGGTGCACAAACCAAAGGGGAGCAGAAATACTATCTGCTCCCCATCACCGCCAGCCAAACCCTAGTCCATGCACACTGCAAACCTAGAATCGTCCGCTATAAGCTTCCGTCTGACATAGGGGGTGCAAAAACCAACGGGGAGAAGAATTACTATCTGCTCACCATCACCGCCAGCCAAACCCTAGTCAGCGCACACTGCCAATGAAGATAGGCCTGTATAAGCTCCCGTCTGACATAGGGGGTACACAAACCAACGGGGAGCAGAAATACTATCTGCTCCCAATCACTGTCAGCCAATCCCTAGTCAACGCACACTGCCAACCAAGAATAGGCCTCTATAAGCTCCCGTCTGACATAGGGGGTACACAAACCAACGGGGAGCAGAAATACTATCTGCTCCCTCTCACCGCCTGCCAAACCCTAGTCAACGCACACTGCCAACCAAGAATAGGCCTGCATAAGCTCCCGTCTGACATAGGGGGTACACAAACCAACGGAGAACAGAAATACTATCTGCTCCCCATCACCGCCAGTCAAGCCCTAGTCCAAGCACACTGCCAACCTAGAATTGGCCTGTTTAAGCTCCCATCTGACATAGGGGGTACACAAACCAACGGGGAGCAGAAATACTATCTGCTCCCCATCACCACGAGCCAAACCCTAGTCCACAGACACTGCCAACCAAGATTAGGCCTGTATAAGCTCCCGTCTGACATAGGGGATGCACAAACCAACGGGGAGCAGAAATACTATCTGCTCCCCATCCCTGCCAGCCAAACCCTAGTCCATGCACACTGCAAACTTAGAATCGGCCTGTATAAGCTCCCATCTGACATAGGGGGTACACAAACAACGGGGAGCAGAAATACTACCTGCTCCCCATCACCACCAGCCAAACCCTAGTCCATGCACACTGTCAACCTAGAATCGGCCTGTATAAGCTTCCGTCTGACATAGGGGGTACTCAAACCAACGGGGAGCAGACATACTTTCTGCTCCCCATCACCGTCAGCCAAACCCTAGACAACGCACACTGCCAACCAAGAATAGGCCTGTATAAGCTCCCGTCTGACATAGGGGGTACACAAACCAACTGGGAGCAGAAATACTATCTGCTCCCCATCACCGCCAGCCAAGCCCTAGTCAACGCACACTGCCAACCAAGAATAGGCCTCTCTATGCTCCTGTCTGACATAGGGGGTACACAAACCAACGGGGAGCAGAAATACTATCTGCTCCCCATCACCGCCTGCCAAACCCTAGTCAACGCACACTGCCAACCAAGATTAGGCCTGTATAAGCTCCCGTCTGACATAGGGGGTGCACAAACCAACGGGGAGCAGAAATACTATCTGCTCCTCATCACCGCCAGCCAAACCCTAGTCCACTCACACTGCCAACCTAGAATCGGCCTGTATAAGCTTCCATCTGACATAGGGGGTACACAAACCAACGGGGAGCAGAAATACTATCTGCTCCCCATCACCGCCAGCCAAACCCTAGTCAACGCACACTGCCAACCAAGAATAGGCCTCTATATGGTCCCGTCTGACATAGGGGGCACACAAACCAACGGGGAGCAGAAATACTATCAGCTCCCCATCACCGCCTGCCAAACCCTAGTCAACGCACACTGCCAACCAAGATTAGGCCTGTATAAGCTCCCGTCTGACATAGGGGGTGCACAAACCAAAGGGGAGCAGAAATACTATCTGCTCCCCATCACCGCCAGCCAAACCCAAGTCCATGCACACTGCAAACCTAGAATCGTCCGCTATAAGCTTCCGTCTGACATAGGGGGTGCACAAACCAACGGGGAGAAGAATTACTATCTGCTCACCATCACCGCCAGCCAAACCCTAGTCAGCGCACACTGCCAATGAAGATAGGCCTGTATAAGCTCCCGTCTGACATAGGGGGTACACAAACCAACGGGGAGCAGAAATACTATCTGCTCCCAATCACTGTCAGCCAATCCCTAGTCAACGCACACTGCCAACCAAGAATAGGCCTCTATAAGCTCCCGTCTGACATAGGGGGTACACGAACCAACGGGGAGCAGAAATACTATCTGCTCCCTAACACCGCCTGCCAAACCCTAGTCAACGCAAACTGCCAACCAAGAATAGGCCTGCATAAACTCCCGTCTGACATAGGGGGTACACAAACCAACGGAGAACAGAAATACTATCTGCTCCCCATCACCACCAGCCAAACCCTAGTCCACAGACACTGCCAACAAAGAATAGGCCTGTATAAGCTCCGGTATCACATAGGGGAAACACAAACCAACGGGGATCAGAAATACTATCCGCTCCCCATCACCGCCAGCCAAACCCTAGTCAACGCACACTGCCAACTTAGAATCGGCTTATAAGAGCTCCCATCTGACATAGGGGGTACATAAACCAACGGGGAGCAGAAATACTATCTGCTCCCCATCACCGCCAGTCAAGCCCTAGTCCAAGCACACTGCCAACCAAGATTAGGCCTGTATAAACTCCCGTCTGACATAGGGGGTACACAAACCAACGAGGAGCAGAAATACTATCTGCTCCCCATCACCGCCAGCCAAACCCTAGTCCACTCACACTGCCAACCTAGAATTGGCCTGTTTAAGCTCCCATCTGACATAGGGGGTACACAAACCAACGGGGAGCATAAATACTATCTGCTCCCCATCACCACGAGCCAAACCCTAGTCCACAGACACTGCCAACCAAGATTAGGCCTGTATAAGCTCCCGTCTGACATAGGGGATGCACAAACCAACGGGAAGCAGAAATACTATCTGCTCCCCATCAACGCCAGCCAAACCCTAGTCAGGGCACACTGCCAACGAAGAATAGGCCTGTATAAGCTCCCGTCTGACATACGGGGTACACAAACCAACCGGGAGCAGAATTCCGATCTGCTCCCAATCACCGCCAGCCAATCCCTAGTCAACGCACACTGCCAACCAAGAATAGGCCTCTATAAGCTCCCGTCTGACATAGGGGGTACACAAACCAACGGGAGCAGAAATACTATCTGCTCCCCATCACCTCCAGCCAAACCCTAGTCAACGTACACTGCCAACCAAGTATAGGCCTCTATAAGCTCCCGTCTGACATAGGGGGTACCTAAACCAACGGGGAGCAGAAATACTATCTGCTCCCCATCACCACCAGCCAAACCCTAGTCCACAGACACTGCTAACCAAGAATAGGCCTGTATAAGCTCTTGTCTGACATAGGGGGTACAAAAACCAATGGGGAGCAGAAATACTATCCGCTCCCCATCACCACCAGCCAAAACCTAAACAACGCACACTGCTAACCAAGAATCGGCCTGTATAAGCTCCCGTCTGACATAGGGGGTACTTAAACCAACAGGGAGCAGAAATACTATCTGCTCCCCATCACCGCCTGCCAGACCCTAGTCAACGCACACTGCCAACCAAGATTAGGCCTGTATAAGCTCCCGTCTGACATAGGGGGTGCACAAACCAACGGGGAGCAGAAATACTATCTGCTCCTCATCACCGCCAGCCAAACCCTAGTCCACTCACACTGCCAACCTAGAATCGGCCTGTATAAGCTTCCATCTGACATAGGGGGTACACAAACCAACGGGGAGCAGAAATACTATCTGCTCCCCATCACCGCCAGCCAAACCCTAGTCAACGCACACTGCCAACCAAGAATAGGCCTCTATATGGTCCCGTCTGACATAGGGGGCACACAAACCAACGGGGAGCAGAAATACTATCAGCTCCCCATCACCGCCTGCCAAACCCTAGTCAACGCACACTGCCAACCAAGATTAGGCCTGTATAAGCTCCCGTCTGACATAGGGGGTGCACAAACCAAAGGGGAGCAGAAATACTATCTGCTCCCCATCACCGCCAGCCAAACCCTAGTCCATGCACACTGCAAACCTAGAATCGTCCGCTATAAGCTTCCGTCTGACATAGGGGGTGCACAAACCAACGGGGAGAAGAATTACTATCTGCTCACCATCACCGCCAGCCAAACCCTAGTCAGCGCACACTGCCAATGAAGATAGGCCTGTATAAGCTCCCGTCTGACATAGGGGGTACACAAACCAACGGGGAGCAGAAATACTATCTGCTCCCAATCACTGTCAGCCAATCCCTAGTCAACGCACACTGCCAACCAAGAATAGGCCTCTATAAGCTCCCGTCTGACATAGGGGGTACACGAACCAACGGGGAGCAGAAATACTATCTGCTCCCTAACACCGCCTGCCAAACCCTAGTCAACGCAAACTGCCAACCAAGAATAGGCCTGCATAAACTCCCGTCTGACATAGGGGGTACACAAACCAACGGAGAACAGAAATACTATCTGCTCCCCATCACCACCAGCCAAACCCTAGTCCACAGACACTGCCAACAAAGAATAGGCCTGTATAAGCTCCGGTATCACATAGGGGAAACACAAACCAACGGGGATCAGAAATACTATCCGCTCCCCATCACCGCCAGCCAAACCCTAGTCAACGCACACTGCCAACTTAGAATCGGCTTATAAGAGCTCCCATCTGACATAGGGGGTACATAAACCAACGGGGAGCAGAAATACTATCTGCTCCCCATCACCGCCAGTCAAGCCCTAGTCCAAGCACACTGCCAACCAAGATTAGGCCTGTATAAACTCCCGTCTGACATAGGGGGTACACAAACCAACGAGGAGCAGAAATACTATCTGCTCCCCATCACCGCCAGCCAAACCCTAGTCCACTCACACTGCCAACCTAGAATTGGCCTGTTTAAGCTCCCATCTGACATAGGGGGTACACAAACCAACGGGGAGCATAAATACTATCTGCTCCCCATCACCACGAGCCAAACCCTAGTCCACAGACACTGCCAACCAAGATTAGGCCTGTATAAGCTCCCGTCTGACATAGGGGATGCACAAACCAACGGGAAGCAGAAATACTATCTGCTCCCCATCAACGCCAGCCAAACCCTAGTCAGGGCACACTGCCAACGAAGAATAGGCCTGTATAAGCTCCCGTCTGACATACGGGGTACACAAACCAACGGGGAGCAGAATTCCGATCTGCTCCCAATCACCGCCAGCCAATCCCTAGTCAACGCACACTGCCAACCAAGAATAGGCCTCTATAAGCTCCCGTCTGACATAGGGGGTACACAAACCAACGGGAGCAGAAATACTATCTGCTCCCCATCACCTCCAGCCAAACCCTAGTCAACGTACACTGCCAACCAAGTATAGGCCTCTATAAGCTCCCGTCTGACATAGGGGGTACCTAAACCAACGGGGAGCAGAAATACTATCTGCTCCCCATCACCACCAGCCAAACCCTAGTCAACAGACACTGCTAACCAAGAATAGGCCTGTATAAGCTCTTGTCTGACATAGGGGGTACAAAAACCAATGGGGAGCAGAAATACTATCCGCTCCCCATCACCACCAGCCAAAACCTAAACAACGCACACTGCTAACCAAGAATCGGCCTGTATAAGCTCCCGTCTGACATAGGGGGTAATTAAACCAACAGGGAGCAGAAATACTATCTGCTCCCCATCACCGCCAGCCAAACCCTAGTCAGGGCACACTGCCAACGAAGAATAGGCCTGTATAAGCTCCGGTCTGACATACGGGGTACACAAACCAACGGGGAGCAGAAATCCGATCTGCTCCCAATCACCGCCAGCCAATCCCTAGTCAACGCACACTGCCAACCAAGAATAGGCCTCTATAAGCTCCTGTCTGACATAGGGGGTACACAAACCAACGGGAGCAGAAATACTATCTGCTCCCCATCACCTCTAGCCAAACCCTAGTCAACGTACACTGCCAACCAAGAATAGGCCTCTATAAGCTCCCGTCTGACATAGGGGGTACCTAAACCAACGGGGAGCAGAAATACTATCTGCTCCCCATCACCACCAGCCAAACCCTAGTCCACGCACACTGCCAACCAACATTAGGCCTGTGTAAGCTCCCATCTGACATAGAGCGTTCACAAACCAACGAAGAACAGAAATACTATCTGCTCCCCATCACCGCCAGCCACACCCTAGTCCACTCACACTGCCAACCTAGAATCGGCCTGTATAAGCTCCCGTCTGACATAGGGGGTACACAAACCAACGGGGAGCAGAAATACTATCTGCTCCCCATCATCGCCAGCCAAACCCTAGTCAACGCACTCTGCCAAACAAGAATCAACCTGTATAAGCTCCCATCTGACATAGGGGGTACACAAACCAAAGGGGAGCAGAAATACTATCTGCTCCCCATCACCGCCTGCCAAACCCTAGTCAACGCACACTGCCAACCAAGATTAGGCCTGTATAAGCTCCCGTCTGCCATAGGGGGTGCACAAACCAACGGGGAGCAGAAATACTATCTGCTCCTCATCACCGCCAGCCAAACCCTAGTCCACTCACACTGCCAACCTAGAATCGGCCTGTATAAGCTTCCATCTGACATAGGGGGTACACAAACCAACGGGGAGCAGAAATACTATCTGCTCCCCATCACCGCCAGCCAAACCCTAGTCAACGCACACTGCCAACCAAGAATAGGCCTCTATATGGTCCCGTCTGACATAGGGGGCACACAAACCAACGGGGAGCAGAAATACTATCAGCTCCCCATCACCGCCTGCCAAACCCTAGTCAACGCACACTGCCAACCAAGATTAGGCCTGTATAAGCTCCCGTCTGACATAGGGGGTGCACAAACCAACGGGGAGCAGAAATACTATCTGCTCCCCATCACCGCCAGCCAAACCCTAGTCCATGCACACTGCAAACCTAGAATCGTCCGCTATAAGCTTCCGTCTGACATAGGGGGTGCACAAACCAACGGGGAGAAGAATTACTATCTGCTCACCATCACCGCCAGCCAAACCCTAGTCAGCGCACACTGCCAATGAAGATAGGCCTGTATAAGCTCCCGTCTGACATAGGGGGTACACAAACCAACGGGGAGCAGAAATACTATCTGCTCCCAATCACTGTCAGCCAATCCCTAGTCAACGCACACTGCCAACCAAGAATAGGCCTCTATAAGCTCCCGTCTGACATAGGGGGTACACGAACCAACGGGGAGCAGAAATACTATCTGCTCCCTAACACCGCCTGCCAAACCCTAGTCAACGCAAACTGCCAACCAAGAATAGGCCTGCATAAACTCCCGTCTGACATAGGGGGTACTCAAACCAACGGGGAGCAGGAATACTATCTGCTCCCCATCACCGCCAGCCAAAACCTAGTCAACGCACACTGCCAAACTAGAATCGGCCTGTATAAGCTCCCATCTGACATAGGGGGTACACAAACAACGGGGAGCAGAAATACTACCTGCTCCCCATCACCACCAGCCAAACCCTAGTCCATGCACACTGGCAACCTAGAATCGGCCTGTATAAGCTTCCGTCTGACATAGGGGGTACTCAAACCAACGGGGAGCAGACATACTTTCTGCTCCCCATCACCGTCAGCCAAACCCTAGACAACACACACTGCCAACCAAGAATAGGCCTGTATAAGCTCCCGTCTGACATAGGGGGTACACAAACCAACTGGGAGCAGAAATACTATCTGCTCCCCATCACCGCCAGCCAAACCCTAGTCAGCGCACACTGCCAACCAAGAATAGGCCTCTATATGCTCCCGTCTGACATAGGGGGTACACAAATCAACGGGGAGCAGAAATACTATCTGCTCCCCATCACCGCCTGCCAAACCCTAGTCAACGCACACTGCCAACCAAGATTAGGCCTGTATCAGCTTCCGTCTGACATAGGGGGTGCACAAACCAACGGGGAGCAGAAATACTATCTGCTCCCCATCACCGCCAGCCAAACCCTAGTCCACTCACACTGCCAACCTAGAATCGGCCTGTATAAGCTTCCATCTGACATAGGGGGTACACAAACCAACAGGGAGCAGAAATACTATCTGCTCCCCATCACCGCCAGCCAAACCCTAGTCAACGCACACTGCCAACCAAGAATAGGCCTCTATATGCTCCCGTCTGACATAGGGGGTACACAAACCAACGGGGAGCAGAAATACTATCTGCTCCCCATCACCGCCTGACAAACCCTAGTCAACGCACACTGTCAACCAAGATTAGGCCTGTATAAGCTCCCGTCTGACATAGGGGGTGCACAAACCAACGGGGAGCAGAAATACTATCTGCTCCCAATCACTGTCAGACAATCCCTAGTCAACGCACACTGCCAACCAAGAATAGGCCTCTATAAGCTCCCGTCTGACATAGGGGGTACACAAACCAACGGGGAGCAGAAATACTATCTGCTCCCTCTCACCGCCTGCCAAACCCTAGTCAACGCAAACTGCCAACCAAGAATAGGCCTGCATAAGCTCCCATCTGACATAGGGGGTACACAAACCAACGGAGAACAGAAATACTATTCGCTCCCCATCACCGCCAGCCAAGCCCTAGTCCAAGCACACTGCCAACCAAGATTAGGCCTGTATAAGCTCCCGTCTGACATAGGGGGTACACAAACCAACGAGGAGCAGAAATACTATCTGCTCCCCATCACCGCCAGCCAAACCCTAGTCCACTCACACTGCCAACCTAGAATTGGCCTGTTTAAGCTCCCATCTGACATAGGGGGTACACAAACCAACGGGGAGCAGAAATACTATCTGCTCCCCATCACCACGAGCCAAACCCTAGTCCACAGACACTGCCAACCAAGATTAGGCCTGTATAAGCTCCCGTCTGACATAGGGGATGCACAAACCAACGGGGAGCAGAAATACTATCTGCTCCCCATCAATGCCAGCCAAACCCTAGTCAGGGCACACTGCAAACTTAGAATCGGCCTGTATAAGCTTCCGTCTGACATAGGGGGTGCACAAACCAACGGGAAGCAGAAATACTATCTGCTCCCCATCAACGCCAGCCAAACCCTAGTCAGCGCACACTGCCAACGAAGAATAGGCCTGTATAAGCTCCCGTCTGACATACGGGGTACACAAACCAACGGGGAGCAGAAATCCGATCTGCTCCCAATCACCGCCAGCCAATCCCTAGTCAACGCACACTGCCAACCAAGAATAGGCCTCTATAAGCTCCCGTCTGACATAGGGGGTACCTAAACCAACGGGGAGCAGAAATACTATCTGCTCCCCATCACCACCAGCCAAACCCTAGTCCACAGACACTGCCAACAAAGAATAGGCCTGTATAAGCTCCCGTCTGACATAGGGGAAACACAAACCAACGGGTAGCTGAAATACTATCTTCTCCTCATCACCGCCAGTCAAGCCCTAGTCCAAGCACACTGCCAACCAAGATTAGGCCTCTATAAGCTCCCGTTTGACATAGGGGGTACACAAACCAACGAAGAGCAGAAATACTATCTGCTCCCCATCACCGCCAGCCAAACCCTAGTCCACTCACACTGCCAACCTAGAATCGGCCTGTATAAGCTCCCATCTGACATAGGGGGTACACAAACCAACGGGGAGCAGAAATACTATCTGCTCCCCATCACCGCCTGCCAAACCCTAGTCAACGCACACTGCCAACAAAGAATAGGCCTGTAGAAGCTCCTGTCTGACATAGGGGGTACACAAACCAACGGGGAACAGAAATACTATCTGCTCCCCATCACCGCCAGCCAAACCCTAGTCCATGCACACTGCAAACCTAGAATCGTCCTGTATAAGCTTCCGTCTGACATAGGGGGTGCACAAACCAACGGGGAGAAGAATTACTATCTGCTCACCATCACCGCCAGCCAAACCCAAGTCAACGCACACTGCCAACCAAGAATCAGCCAGTATATGCTCCAATCTGACAAAGGGGGTACACAATCCAACGGGGAGCAGAAATACTATCTGCTCCCCATCAACGCCAGCCAAACCCTAGTCAGTACACACTGCCAACGAAGAATAGGCCTGTATAAGCTCCCGTCTGACATAGGGTGTACACAAACCAACGGGAGCAGAAATACTATCTGCTCCCCATCACCACCAGCCAAACCCTAGTCCACAGACACTGCCAACCAAGAATAGGCCTGTATAAGCTCTTGTCTGACATAGGGGGTACACAAACCAACGGGGAGCAGAAATACTATCCGCTCCCCATCACCGCCTGCCAAACCCTAGTCAACGCACACTGCTGACCAGGAATCGTCCTGTATAATAAGCTCCCGTCTGACATAGGGGGTACTCAAACCAACGGGAGCAGAAATACTATCTGCTCCCCATCACCACCAGCCAAACCCTAGTCCACAGACACTGCCAACCAAGAATAGGCCTGTATAAGCTCTTGTCTGACATAGGGGGTACACAAACCAACAGGGAGCAGAAATACTATCTGCTCCCCATCACCGCCAGCCAAGCCCTAGTCCACGCACACTGCCAACCAACATTAGGCCTGTGTAAGCTCCCATCTGACATAGAGCGTTCACAAACCAACGAAGAACAGAAATACTATCTGCTCCCCATCACCGCCAGCCACACCCTAGTCCACTCACACTGCCAACCTAGAATCGGCCTGTATAAGCTCCCGTCTGACATAGGGGGTACACAAACCAACGGGGAGCAGAAATACTATCTGCTCCCCATCATCGCCAGCCAAACCCTAGTCAACGCACTCTGCCAAACAAGAATCAGCCTGTATAAGCTCCCATCTGACATAGGGGGTACACAAACCAAAGGGGAGCAGAAATACTATCTGCTCCCCATCACCGCTAGCCAAACCCTAGTCCAGGCACTCTGCTAACCAAGATTAGGCCTGTATATGCTCCCGTCTGACATAGGGGGTACACAAGCCAACGGGGAACAAAAATACTATCTGTTCCCCATCACCACCAGCCAAACCCTAGTCCACACACACTGCCAAACAAGAATAGGCCTGTATAAGCTCCTGCTGACATAGGGGGTACGCAAACCAACGGGGAGCAGGAATACTATCTACTCCCCATCACCGCCAGCCAAAACCTAGTCAACGCACACTGCCAAACTAGAATCGGCCTGTATAAGCTCCCATCTGACATAGGGGGTACACAAACAAAGGGGAGCAGAAATACTACCTGCTCCCCATCACCACCAGCCAAACCCTAGTCCACGCACACTGCTAACCAAGATTAGGCCTGTATAAGCTCCCGTCTGACATAGGGGGTACACAAACCAACGGGGAACAGAAATACTATCTGCTCCACATCACCACCAGCCAAACCCTAGTCCACACACAGTGCCAAACAAGAATAGGCCTGTATAAGCTCCTGTCTGACATAGGGGGTACACAAACCAATGGGAAGCAGGAATACTATCTGCTCCCCATCACCGCCAGCGAAAACCTAGTCAATGCACACTGCCAACTTAGAATCGGCCTGTATAAGCTCCCATCTGACATAGGGGGTACACAAACCAACGGGGAGCAGAAATACTATCTGCTCCCCATCACCACCAGCCAAACCCTAGTCAACGCACACTGCCAACCAATAATAGGCCGGTATAAGCTCCTGTCTGACATAGGGGGTAAACAAACCAACGGGGAGCATAAATACTACCTGCTCCCCATCACCACCAGCAAAACCCTAGTCCACGCAAACTGCCAACCTAGAATCGGCCTGTATAAGCTCCCGTCTGACATGGGGCGTACACAAACCAACGGGGAGCAGAAATACTTTCTGCTCCCCATCACCGAAAGCCAAATCCTAGTCAACGCACACTGCCAACCAAGAATAGGCCTGTATAAGCTCCTGTGTGACATAGGGGGTACACAAACCAACTGGGAGCAGAAATACTATCTGCTCCCCTTCACCGCCAGCCAAACCCTAGTCAACGCACACTGCCAACCAAGAATAGGCCTGTATAACCTCCCGTCTGACATAGGGGGTACACAAACCAACGGGGAGCAGAAATACAATCTGCTCCCCATCACCGCCAGCCACACCCTAGTCCACTCACACTGCCAACCTAGAATCGGCCTGTATAAGCTCGCGTTTGACATAGGGGGTACACAAACCAACGGGAGCAGAAATACTATCTGCTCCCCATCACCTCCAGCCAAACCCTAGTCAACGTACACTGCCAAACAAGAATAGGCCTGTATAAACTCCCGTCTGACATAGGGGATGCACAAACCAACGGGGAGCAGAAATACTATCTGCTCCCCATCACTGCCAGCCAAACCCTAGTCCATGCACACTGCAAACTTAGAATCGGCCTGTATAAGCTTCCGTCTGACATAGGGTGTACACAAACCAAAGGGGAACAGAAATACTATCTGCTCCCCATCACCACCAGCCAAACCCTAGTCCACACACACTGTCAAACAAGAATAGGCCTGTATAAACTCCCGTCTGACATAGGGGATGCACAAACCAACGGGGAGCAGAAATACTATCTGCTCCCCATCACTGCCAGCCAAACCCTAGTCCATGCACACTGCAAACTTAGAATCGGCCTGTATAAGCTTCCGTCTGACATAGGGGGTGCACAAACCAACGGGAAGCAGAAATACTATCTGTTTCCCATCAACGCCAGCCAAACCCTAGTCAGCGCACACTGCCAACGAAGAATAGGCCTGTATAAGCTCCCGTCTGACATAGGAGGTACACAAACCAACGGGGAGCAGAAATACTATCCGCTCCCCATCACCGCCAGCCAAGCCCTAGTCCACGCACACTGCCAACCAACATTAGGCCTGTATAAGCTCCCGTCTGACATAGGGCGTTCACAAACCAACGAAGAACAGAAATACTATCTGCTCCCCATCACCGCCAGCCACACCCTAGTCCACTCACACTGCCAACCTAGAATCGGCCTGTATAAGCTCCCGTCTAAAATAGGGGTACACAAACCAACGGGGAGCAGAAATACTATCTGCTCCCCATCATCGCCAGCCAAACCCTAGTCAACGCACACTGCCAAACAAGAATCAGCCTGTATAAGCTCCCATCTGACATAGGGGGTACACAAACCAAAGGGGAGCAGAAATACTATCTGCACCCCATCACCGCTAGCCAAACCCTAGTCCACGCACTCTGCTAACCAAGATTAGGCCTGTATATGCTCCCGTCTGACATAGGGGGTACACAAACCAACGGGGAGCAGGAATACTATCTGCTCCCCATCACCGCCAGCCAAAACCTAGTCAACGCACACTGCCAAACTAGAATCAGCCTGTATAAGCTCCCATCTGACATAGGGGGTACACAAACAACGGGGAGCAGAAATACTACCTGCTCCCCATCACCACCAGCCAAACCCTAGTCCACGCACACTGCCAACCTAGAATCCGCCTGTATAAGCTCCCGTCTGACATAGGGGGTACACAAACCAACGGGGAGCAGACATACTTTCTGCTCCCAATCACCGTCAGCCAAACCCTAGTCAACGCAAACTGCAAACCAAGAATAGGCCTGTATAAGCTCCCGTCTGACATAGGGGGTACACAAACCAACTGGGAGCAGAAATACTATCTGCTCCCCATCACCGCCAGCCAAACCCTAGTCAACGCACACTGCCAACCAAGAATAGGCCTGTATAAGCTCCCGTCTGACATAGGGGGTACACAAACCAACGGGGAGCAGGAATACTATCTGCTCCCCATCACCGCCAGCCAAAACCTAGTCAACGCACACTGCCAACCTAGAATCGGCCTGTATAAGCTCCCATCTAACATAGGGGGTACACAAACCAACGGGGAGCAGAAATACTATCTGCTCCCCATCACCACCAGCCAAACCCTAGTCAACGCACACTGCCTACCAATGATAGGCCGGTATAAGCTCCTGTCTGACATAGGGGGTAAACAAACCAACGGGGAGCAGAAATACTACCTGCTCCCCATCACCACCAGCCAAACCCTAGTCCACGCACACTGCCAACCTAGAATCGGCCTTTATAAGCTCCCGTCTGACATAGGGGGTACACACACCAACTGGGAGCAGAAATACTATGTGCTCCCCATCACCGCCAGCCACACCCTAGTCAACGCACACTGCCAACCAAGAATAGGCCTGTATAAGCTCCCGTCTGACATAGGGGGTACACAAACCAACTGGGAGCAGAAATACTATCTGCTCCCCTTCACCGCCAGACAAACCCTAGTCAACGCACACTGCCAACCAAGAATAGGCCTGTATAACCTCCCGTCTGACATAGGGGGTACACAAACCAACGGGGAGCAGAAATACAATCTGCTCCCCATCACCGCCAGCCACACCCTAGTCCACTCACACTGCCAACCTAGAATCGGCCTGTATAAGCTCGCGTTTGACATAGGGGGTACACAAACCAACAGGGAGCAGCAATACTATCCGCTCCCCTTTACCGCCAGCCAAACCCTAGTCAACGCACACTGCCAAACGAGAATCAACCTGTATAAGCTCTCATCTGACATAGGGGGTACACAAAGCAACGAGGAGCAGAAATACTATCTGCTCCCCATCACCGCCAGCCAAACCCTAGTCCACGCACACTGCTAACCAAGATTAGGCCTGTATAAGCTCCTGTCTGACATAGGGTGTACACAAACCAAAGGGGAACAGAAATACTATCTGCTCCCCATCACCACTAGCCAAACCCTAGTCCACACACACTGCCAAACAAGAATAGGCCTGTATAAACTCCCGTCTGACATAGGGGATGCACAAACCAACGGGGAGCAGAAATACTATCTGATCCCCATCACTGCCAGCCAAACCCTAGTCCATGCACACTGCAAACTTAGAATCGGCCTGTATAAGCTTCCGTCTGACATAGGGGGTGCACAAACCAACGGGAAGCAGAAATACTATCTGTTCCCCATCAACGCCAGCCAAACCCTAGTCAGCGCACACTGCCAACGAAGAATAGGCCTGTATAAGCTCCCGTCTGACATAGGGGGTACACAAACCAACGGGGAGCAGAAATACTATCCGCTCCCCATCACCGCCTGCCAAACCCTAGTCAACGCACACTGCTAACCAGGAATTGTCCTGTATAATAAGCTCCCGTCTGACATAGGGGGTACATAAACCAACAGGGAGCAGAAATACTATCTGCTCCCCATCACCGCCAGCCAAGCCCTAGTCCACGCACACTGCCAACCAACATTAGGCCTGTATAAGCTCCCATCTGACATAGGGCGTTCACAAACCAACGAAGAACAGAAATACTATCTGCTCCCCATCACCGCCAGCCACACCCTAGTCCACTCACACTGCCAACCTAGAATCGGCCTGTATAAGCTCCCGTCTAACATAGGGGTACACAAACCAACGGGGAGCAGAAATACTATCTGCTCCCCATCATCGCCAGCCAAACCCTAGTCAACGCACACTGCCAAACAAGAATCAGCCTGTATAAGCTCCCATCTGACATAGGGGGTACACAAACCAAAGGGGAGCAGAAATACTATCTGCACCCCATCACCGCTAGCCAAACCCTAGTCCACGCACTCTGCTAACCAAGATTAGGCCTGTATATGCTCCCGTCTGACATAGGGGGTACACAAACCAACGGGGAGCAGGAATACGATCTGCTCCCCATCACCGCCAGCCAAAACCTAGTCAACGCACACTGCCAAACTAGAATCGGCCTGTATAAGCTCCCATCTGACATAGGGGGTACACAAACAACGGGGAGCAGAAATACTACCTGCTCCCCATCACCACCAGCCAAAACCTAGTCCACGCACACTGCCAACCTAGAATCCGCCTGTATAAGCTCCCGTCTGACATAGGGGGTACACAAACCAACGGGGAGCAGACATACTTTCTGCTCCCAATCACCGTCAGCCAAACCCTAGTCAACGCAAACTGCAAACCAAGAATAGGCCTGTATAAGCTCCCGTCTGACATAGGGGGTACACAAACCAACTGGGAGCAGAAATACTATCGGCTCCCCATCACCGCCAGCCAAACCCTAGTCAACGCACACTGCCAACCAAGAATAGGCCTGTATAAGCTCCCGTCTGACATAGGGGGTACACAAACCAACGGGGAGCAGGAATACTATCTGCTCCCCATCACCGCCAGCCAAAACCTAGTCAACGCACACTGCCAACCTAGAATCGGCCTGTATAAGCTCCCATCTAACATAGGGGGTACACAAACCAACGGGGAGCAGAAATACTATCTGCTCCCCATCACCACCAGCCAAACCCTAGTCAACGCACACTGCCAACCAATAATAGGCCGGTATAAGCTCCTGTCTGACATAGGGGGTAAACAAACCAACGGGGAGCAGAAATACTACCTGCTTCCCATCACCACCAGCCAAACCCTAGTCCACGCACACTGCCAACCTAGAATCGGCCTTTATAAGCTCCCGTCTGACATAGGGGGTACACAAACCAACTGGGAGCAGAAATACTATGTGCTCCCCATCACCGCCAGCCACACCCTAGTCAACGCACACTGCCAACCAAGAATAGGCCTGTATAAGCTCCCGTCTGACATAGGGGGTACACAAACCAACTGGGAGCAGAAATACTATGTGCTCCCCATCACCGCCAGCCAAACCCTAGTCAATGCACACTGCCAACCAAGAATAGGCCTCTATATGCTCCCGTCAGACATAGGGGGTACACAAATCAACGGGGATCAGAAATACTATCTGCTCCCCATCACCGCCTGCCAAACCCTAGTCAACGCACACTGCCAACCAAGATTAGGCCTGTATCAGCTTCCGTCTCACATAGGGGGTGCACAAACCAACGGGGAGCAGAAATACTATCTGCTCCCCATCACCGCCAGCCAAACCCTAGTCCACTCACACTGCCAACCTAGAATCGGCCTGTATAAGCTTCCATCTGACATAGGGGGTACACAAACCAACAGGGAGCAGAAATACTATCTGCTCCCCATCACCGCCAGCCAAACCCTAGTCAACGCACACTGCCAACCAAGAATAAGCCTCTATATGCTCCCGTCTGACATAGGGGGTACACAAACCAACGGGGAGCAGAAATACTATCTGCTCCCCATCACCGCCTGCCAAACCATAGTCAACGCACACTGCCAACCAAGATTAGGCCTGTATAAGCTCCCGTCTGACATAGGGGGTGCACAAACCAAAGGGGAGCAGAAATACTATCTGCACCCCATCACCGCTAGCCAAACCCTAGTCCACGCACTCTGCTAACCAAGATTAGGCCTGTATATGCTCCCGTCTGACATAGGGGGTACACAAACCAACGGGGAGCAGGAATACTATCTGCTCCCCATCACCGCCAGCCACACCCTAGTCCACTCACACTGCCAACCTAGAATCGGCCTGTATAAGCTCCCGTCTAACATAGGGGTACACAAACCAACGGGGAGCAGAAATACTATCTGCTCCCCATCATCGCCAGCCAAACCCTAGTCAACGCACACTGCCAAACAAGACTCAGCCTGTATAAGCTCCCATCTGACATAGGGGGTACACAAACCAAAGGGGAGCAGAAATACTATCTGCACCCCATCACCGCTAGCCAAACCCTAGTCCACGCACTCTGCTAACCAAGATTAGGCCTGTATATGCTCCCGTCTGACATAGGGGGTACACAAACCAACGGGGAGCAGGAATACAATCTGCTCCCCATCACTGCCAGCCAAAACCTAGTCAACGCACACTGCCAAACTAGAATCGGCCTGTATAAGCTCCCATCTGACATAGGGGGTACACAAACAACGGGGAGCAGAAATACTACCTGCTCCCCATCACCACCAGCCAAACCCTAGTCCACGCACACTGCCAACCTAGAATCCGCCTGTATAAGCTCCCGTCTGACATAGGGGGTACACAAACCAACGGGGAGCAGACATACTTTCTGCTCCCAATCACCGTCAGCCAAACCCTAGTCAACGCAAACTGCAAACCAAGAATAGGCCTGTATAAGCTCCCGTCTGACATAGGGGGTACACAAACCAACTGGGAGCAGAAATACTATCTGCTCCCCATCACCGCCAGCCAAACCCTAGTCAACGCACACTGCCAACAAAGAATAGGCCTGTATAAGCTCCCGTCTGACATAGGGGGTACACAAACCAACGGGGAGCAGGAATACTATCTGATCCCCATCACCGCCAGCCAAAACCTAGTCAACGCACACTGCCAACCTAGAATCGGCCTGTATAAGCTCCCATCTAACATAGGGGGTAAACAAACCAACGGGGAGCAGAAATACTATCTGCTCCCCATCACCACCAGCCAAACCCTAGTCAACGCACACTGCCAACCAATAATAGGCCGGTATAAGCTCCTGTCTGACATAGGGGTAAACAAACCAACGGGGAGCAGAAATACTACCTGCTCCCCATCACCACCAGCCAAACCCTAGTCCACGCACACTGCCAACCTAGAATCGGCCTTTATAAGCTCCCGTCTGACATAGGGGGTACACAAACCAACTGGGAGCAGAAATACTATGTGCTCCCCATCACCGCCAGCCACACCCTAGTCAACGCACACTGCCAACCAAGAATAGGCCTGTATAAGCTCCCATCTGACATAGGGGGTACACAAACCAACTGGGAGCAGAAATACTATGTGCTCCCCATCACCGCCAGCCAAACCCTTTTCAATGCACACTGCCAACCAAGAATAGGCCTCTATATGCTCCCGTCTGACATAGGGGGTACACAAATCAACGGGGATCAGAAATACTATCTGCTCCCCATCACCGCCTGCCAAACCCTAGTCAACGCACACTGCCAACCAAGATTAGGCCTGTATCAGCTTCCGTCTGACATAGGGGGTGCACAAACCAACGGGGAGCAGAAATACTATCTGCTCCCCATCACCGCCAGCCAAACCCTAGTCCACTCACACTGCCAACCTAGAATCGGCCTGTATAAGCTTCCATCTGATATAGGGGGTACACAAACCAACAGGGAGCAGAAATACTATCTGCTCCCCATCACCGCCAGCCAAACCCTAGTCAACGCACACTGCCAACCAAGAATAGGCCTCTATATGCTCCCGTCTGACATGGGGGGTACACAAACCAACGGGGAGCAGAAATACTATCTGCTCCCCATCACCGCCTGCCAAACCATAGTCAACGCACACTGCCAACCAAGATTAGGCCTGTATAAGCTCCCGTCTGACATAGGGGGTGCACAAACCAACGGGGAGCAGAAATACTATCTGCTCCCAATCACTGTCAGCCAAACCCTAGTCAACGCACACTGCCAACCAAGAATAGGCCTCTATAAGCTCCCGTCTGACATAGGGGGTACACAAACCAACGGGGAGCAGAAATACTATCTGCTCCCTCTCACCGCCTGCCAAACCCTAGTCAACGCAAACTGCCAACCAAGAATAGGCCTGCATAAGCTCCCGTCTGACATAGGGCGTTCACAAACCAACGAAGAACAGAAATACTATCTGCTCCCCATCACCGCCAGCCACACCCTAGTCCACTCACACTGCCAACCTAGAATCGGCCTGTATAAGCTCCCGTCTAACATAGGGGTACACAAACCAACGGGGAGCAGAAATACTATCTGCTCCCCATCATCGCCAGCCAAACCCTAGTCAACGCACACTGCCAAACAAGAATCAGCCTGTATCAGCTCCCATCTGACATAGGGGGTACACAAACCAAAGGGGAGCAGAAATACTATCTGCACCCCATCACCGCTAGCCAAACCCTAGTCCACGCACTCTGCTAACCAAGATTAGGCCTGTATATGCTCCCGTCTGACATAGGGGGTACACAAACCAACGGGGAGCAGGAATACTATCTGCTCCCCATCACCGCCAGCCAAAACCTAGTCAACGCACACTGCCAAACTAGAATCGGCCTGTATAAGCTCCCATCTGACATAGGGGTGTACACAAACAACGGGGAGCAGAAATACTACCTGCTCCCCATCACCACCAGCCAAACCCTAGTCCACGCACACTGCCAACCTAGACTCCGCCTGTATAAGCTCCCGTCTGACATAGGGGGTACACAAACCAACGGGGAGCAGACATACTTTCTGCTCCCAATCACCGTCAGCCAAACCCTAGTCAACGCAAACTGCAAACCAAGAATAGGCCTGTATAAGCTCCCGTCTGACATAGGGGGTACACAAACCAACTGGGAGCAGAAATACTATCTGCTCCCCATCACCGCCAGCCAAACCCTAGTCAACGCACACTGCCAACCAAGAATAGGCCTGTATAAGCTCCCGTCTGACATAGGGGGTACACAAACCAACGGGGAGCAGGAATACTATCTGCTCCCCATCACCGCCAGCCAAAACCTAGTCAACGCACACTGCCAACCTAGAATCGGCCTGTATAAGCTCCCATCTAACATAGGGGGTACACAAACCAACGGGGAGCAGAAATACTATCTGCTCCCCATCACCACCAGCCAAACCCTAGTCAACGCACACTGCCAACCAATAATAGGCCGGTATAAGCTCCTGTCTGACATAGGGGGTAAACAAACCAACGGGGAGCAGAAATACTACCTGCTCCCCATCACCACCAGCCAAACCCTAGTCCACGCACACTGCCAACCTAGAATCGGCCTTTATAAGCTCCCGTCTGACATAGGGGGTACACAAACCAACTGGGAGCAGAAATACTATGTGCTCCCCATCACCGCCAGCCACACCCTAGTCAACGCACACTGCCAACCAAGAATAGGCCTGTATAAGCTCCCGTCTGACATAGGGGGTACACAAACCAACTGGGAGCAGAAATACTATGTGCTCCCCATCACCGCCAGCCAAACCCTAGTCAATGCACACTGCCAACCAAGAATAGGCCTCTATATGCTCCCGTCTGACATAGGGGGTACACAAATCAACGGGGATCAGAAATACTATCTGCTCCCCATCACCGCCTGCCAAACCCTAGTCAACGCACACTGCCAACCAAGATTAGGCCTGTATCAGCTTCCGTCTGACATAGGGGGTGCACAAACCAACGGGGAGCAGAAATACTATCTGCTCCCCATCACCGCCAGCCAAACCCTAGTCCACTCACACTGCCAACCTAGAATCGGCCTGTATAAGCTTCCATCTGACATAGGGGGTACACAAACCAACAGGGAGCAGAAATACTATCTGCTCCCCATCACCGCCAGCCAAACCCTAGTCAACGCACACTGCCAACCAAGAATAGGCCTCTATATGCTCCCGTCTGACATAGGGGGTACACAAACCAACGGGGAGCAGAAATACTATCTGCTCCCCATCACCGCCTGCCAAACCATAGTCAACGCTCACTGCCAACCAAGATTAGGCCTGTATAAGCTCCCGTCTGACATAGGGGGTGCACAAACCAACGGGGAGCAGAAATACTATCTGCTCCCTCTCACCGCCTGCCAAACCCTAGTCAACGCAAACTGCCAACCAAGAATAGGCCTGCATAAGCTCCTGTCTGACATAGGGGGTACACAAACCAAAGAGGAGCAGAAATACTATCTGCTCCCCATCACCGCCAGCCAATCCCTAGTCCACTCACACTGCCAACCTAGAATTGGCCTGTTTAAGCTCCCATCTAACATAGGGGGTACACAAACCAACGGGGAGCAGAAATACTATCTGCTCCCCATCACCACGAGCCAAACCCTAGTCCACAGACACTGCCAACCAAGATTAGGCCTGTATAAGCTCCCGTCTGACATAGGGGGTACACAAACCAACGAGGAGCAGAAATACTATCTGCTCCCCATCACTGCCAGCCAAACCCTAGTCCATGCACACTGCCAACCTAGAATCGGCCTGTATAAGCTCCCGTCTGACATAGGGGGTACTCAAACCAACGGGGAGCAGACATACTTTCTGCTCCCCATCACCGTCAGCCAAACCCTAGTCCACAGACACTGCCAACCAAGATTAGGCCTGTATAAGCTCCCGTCTGACATAGGGGGTACACAAACCAACGAGGAGCAGAAATACTATCTGCTCCCCATCACTGCCAGCCAAACCCTAGTCCATGCACACTGCAAACTTAGAATCGGCCTGTATAAGCTCCCATCTGACATAGGGGGTACACAAACAACGGGGAGCAGAAATACTACCTGCTCCCCATCACCACCAGCCAAACCCTAGTCCATGCACACTGCCAACCTAGAATCGGCCTGTATAAGCTTCCGTCTGACATAGGGGGTACTCAAACCAACGGGGAGCAGACATACTTTCTGCTCCCCATCACCGTCAGCCAAACCCTAGACAATGCACACTGCCAACCAAGAATAGGCCTGTATAAGCTCCCGTCTGACATAGGGGGTACACAAACCAACTGGGAGCAGAAATACTATCTGCTCCCCATCACCGCCAGCCAAGCCCTAGTCAACGCACACTGCCAACCAAGAATAGGCCTCTATATGCTCCTGTCTGACATAGGGGGTACACAAACCAACAGGGAGCAGAAATACTATCTGCTCCCCATCACCGCCTGCCAAACCCTAGTCAACGCACACTGCCAACCAAGATTAGGCCTGTATAAGCTCCTGTCTGACATAGGGGGTGCACAAACCAACGGGGAGCAGAAATACTATCTGCTCCTCATCACCGCCAGCCAAACCCTAGTCCACTCACACTGCCAACCTAGAATCGGCCTGTATAAGCTTCCATCTGACATAGGGGGTACACAAACCAACGGGGAGCAGAAATACTATCTGCTCCCCATCACCGCCAGCCAAACCCTAGTCAACGCACACTGCCAACCAAGAATAGGCCTCTATATGGTCCCGTCTGACATAGGGGGCACACAAACCAACGGGGAGCAGAAATACTATCAGCTCCCCATCACCGCCAGCCAAACCCTAGTCCATGCACACTGCAAACCTAGAATCGTCCGCTATAAGCTTCCGTCTGACATAGGGGGTGCACAAACCAACGGGGAGAAGAATTACTATCTGCTCACCATCACCGCCAGCCAAACCCTAGTCAGCGCACACTGCCAAGGAAGATAGGCCTGTATAAGCTCCCGTCTGACATAGGGGGTACACAAACCAACGGGGAGCAGAAATACTATCTGCTCCCAATCACTGTCAGCCAATCCCTAGTCAACGCACACTGCCAACCAAGAATAGGCCTGTATAAGCTCCCGTCAGACATAGGGGGTACACGAACCAACGGGGAGCAGAAATACTATCTGCTCCCTATCACCGCCTGCCAAACCCTAGTCAACGCAAACTGCCAACCAAGAATAGGCCTGCATAAACTCCCGTCTGACATAGGGGGTACACAAACCAACGGAGAACAGAAATACTATCTGCTCCCCATCACCACCAGCCAAACCCTAGTCCACAGACACTGCCAACAAAGAATAGGCCTGTATAAGCTCCGGTCTCACATAGGGGAAACACAAACCAACGGGGATCAGAAATACTATCCGCTCCCCATCACCGCCAGCCAAACCCTAGTCAACGCACACTGCCAACTTAGAATCGGTTTATAAGAGCTCCCATCTGACATAGGGGGTACATAAACCAACGGGGAGCAGAAATACTATCTGCTCCCCATCACCGCCAGTCAAGCCCTAGTCCAAGCACACTGCCAACCAAGATTAGGCCTGTATAAACTCCCGTCTGACATAGGGGGTACACAAACCAACGAGGAGCAGAAATACTATCTGCTCCCCATCACCGCCAGCCAAACCCTAGTCCACTCACACTGCCAACCTAGAATTGGCCTGTTTAAGCTCCCATCTGACATAGGGGGTACACAAACCAACGGGGAGCATAAATACTATCTGCTCCCCATCACCACGAGCCAAACCCTAGTCCACAGACACTGCCAACCAAGATTAGGCCTGTATAAGCTCCCGTCTGACATAGGGGATGCACAAACCAACGGGAAGCAGAAATACTATCTGCTCCCCATCAACGCCAGCCAAACCCTAGTCAGGGCACACTGCCAACGAAGAATAGGCCTGTATGAGCTCCCGTCTGACATACGGGGTACACAAACCAACGGGGAGCAGAATTCCGATCTGCTCCCAATCACCGCCAGCCAATCCCTAGTCAACGCACACTGCCAACCAAGAATAGGCCTCTATAAGCTCCCGTCTGACATAGGGGGTACACAAACCAACGGGAGCAGAAATACTATCTGCTCCCCATCACCTCCAGCCAAACCCTAGTCAACGTACACTGCCAACCAAGAATAGGCCTCTATAAGCTCCCGTCTGACATAGGGGGTACCTAAACCAACGGGGAGCAGAAATACTATCTGCTCCCCATCACCACCAGCCAAACCCTAGTCCACAGACACTGCTAACCAAGAATAGGCCTGTATAAGCTCTTGTCTGACATAGGGGGTACAAAAACCAACGGGGAGCAGAAATACTATCCGCTCCCCATCACCACCAGCCAAAACCTAAACAACGCACACTGCTAACTAAGAATCGGCCTGTATAAGCTCCCGTCTGACATAGGGGGTACTTAAACCAACAGGGAGCAGAAATACTATCTGCTCCCCATCACCGCCAGCCAAACCCTAGTCAGGGCACACTGCCAACGAAGAATAGGCCTGTATAAGCTCCCGTCTGACATACGGGGTACACAAACCAACGGGGAGCAGAAATCCGATCTGCTCCCAATCACTGCTAGCCAATCCCTAGTCAACGCACACTGCCAACCAAGAATAGGCTTCTATAAGCTCCCGTCTGCCATAGGGGGTACACAAACCAACGGGAGCAGAAACACTATCTGCTCCCCATCACCTCTAGCCAAACCCTAGTCAACGTACACTGCCAACCAAGAATAGGCCTCTATAAGCTCCCGTCTGACATAGGGGGTACCTAAACCAACGGGGAGCAGAAATACTATCTGCTCCCCATCACAACCAGCCAAACCCTAGTCCACGCACACTGCCAACCAACATTAGGCCTGTGTAAGCTCCCATCTGACATAGAGCGTTCACAAACCAACGAAGAACAGAAATACTATCTGCTCCCCATCACCGCCAGCCACACCCTAGTCCACTCACACTGCCAACCTAGAATCGGCCTGTATAAGCTCCCGTCTGACATAGGGGGTACACAAACCAACGGGGAGCAGAAATACTATCTGCTCCCCATCATCGCCAGCCAAACCCTAGTCAACGCACTCTGCCAAACAAGAATCAGCCTGTATAAGCTCCCATCTGACATAGGGGGTACACAAACCAAAGGGGAGCAGAAATACTATCTGCTCCCCATCACCGCTAGCCAAACCCTAGTCCACGCACTCTGCTAACCAAGATTAGGCCTGTATATGCTCCCGTCTGACATAGGGGGTACACAAACCAACGGGGAACAAAAATACTATCTGTTCCCCATCACCACCAGCCAAACCCTAGTCCACACACACTGCCAAACAAGAATAGGCCTGTATAAGCTCCTGCTGACATAGGGGGTACGCAAACCAACGGGGAGCAGGAATACTATCTGCTCCCCATCACCGCCAGCCAAAACCTAGTCAACGCACACTGCCAAACTAGAATCGGCCTGTATAAGCTCCCATCTGACATAGGGGGTACACAAACAACGGGGAGCAGAAATACTACCTGCTCCCCATCACCACCAGCCAAACCCTAGTCCACGCACACTGCTAACCAAGATTAGGCCTGTATAAGCTCCCGTCTGACATAGGGGGTACACAAACCAACGGGGAACAGAAATACTATCTGCTCCACATCACCACCAGCCAAACCCTAGTCCACACACAGTGCCAAACAAGAATAGGCCTGTATAAGCTCCCGTCTGACATAGGGGGTACACAAACAAACGGGAAGCAGGAATACTATCTGCTCCCCATCACCGCCAGCCAAAACCTAGTCAATGCACACTGCCAACCTAGAATCGGCCTGTATAAGCTCCCATCTGACATAGGGGGTACACAAACCAACGGGGAGCAGAAATACTATCTGCTCCCCATCACCACCAGCCAAACCCTAGTCAACGCACACTGCCAACCAATAATAGGCCTGTATAAGCTCCTGTCTGACATAGGGGGTAAACAAACCAACGGGGAGCAGAAATACTACCTGCTCCCCATCACCACCAGCAAAACCCTAGTCCACGCAAACTGCCAACCTAGAATCGGCCTGTATAAGCTCCCGTCTGACATGGGGCGTACACAAACCAACGGGGAGCAGAAATACTTTCTGCTCCCCATCACCGAAAGCCAAACCCTAGTCAACGCACACTGCCAACCAAGAATAGGCCTGTATAAGCTCCCGTGTGACATAGGGGGTACACAAACCAACTGGGAGCAGAAATACTATCTGCTCCCCTTCACCGCCAGCCAAACCCTAGTCAACGCAGACTGCCAACCAAGAATAGGCCTGTATAACCTCCCGTCTGACATAGGGGGTACTCAAACCAACGGGGAGCAGAAATACAATCTGCTCCCCATCACCGCCAGCCACACCCTAGTCCACTCACACTGCCAACCTAGAATCGGCCTGTATAAGCTCGCGTTTGACATAGGGGGTACACAAACCAACAGGGAGCAGCAATACTATCTGCTCCCCATCATCGCCAGCCAAACCCTAGTTAACGCACACTGCCAAACAAGAATCAGCCTGTATAAGCTCCCATCTGACATAGGGGGTACACAAACCAAAGGGGAGCAGAAATACTATCTGCACCCCATCACCGCTAGCCAAACCCTAGTCCACGCACTCTGCTAACCAAGATTAGGCCTGTATATGCTCCCGTCTGACATAGGGGGTACACAAACCAACGGGGAGCAGGAATACTATCTGCTCCCCATCACCGCCAGCCAAAACCTAGTCAACGCACACTGCCAAACTAGAATCGGCCTGTATAAGCTCCCATCTGACATAGGGGGTACACAAACAACGGGGAGCAGAAATACTACCTGCTCCCCATCACCACCAGCCAAACCCTAGTCCACGCACACTGCCAACCTAGAATCCGCCTGTATAAGCTCCCGTCTGACATAGGGGGTACACAAACCAACGGGGAGCAGACATACTTTCTGCTCCCAATCACCGTCAGCCAAACCCTAGTCAACGCAAACTGCAAACCAAGAATAGGCCTGTATAAGCTCCCGTCTGACATAGGGGGTACACAAACCAACTGGGAGCAGAAATACTATCTGCTCCCCATCACCGCCAGCCAAACCCTAGTCAACGCACACTGCCAACCAAGATTAGGCCTGTATCAGCTTCCGTCTGACATAGGGGGTGCTCAAACCAACGGGGAGCAGAAATACTATCTGCTCCCCATCACCGCCAGCCAAACCCTAGTCCACTCACACTGCCAACCTAGAATCGGCCTGTATAAGCTTCCATCTGACATAGGGGGTACACAAACCAACAGGGAGCAGAAATACTATCTGCTCCCCATCACCGCCAGCCAAACCCTAGTCAACGCACACTGCCAACCAAGAATAGGCCTCTATATGCTCCCGTCTGACATAGGGGGTACACAAACCAACGGGGAGCAGAAATACTATCTGCTCCCCATCACCGCCTGCCAAACCATAGTCAACGCACACTGCCAACCAAGATTAGGCCTGTATAAACTCCCATCTGACATAGGGGGTGCACAAACCAACGGGGAGCAGAAATACTATCTGCTCCCAATCACTGTCAGCCAATCCCTAGTCCACTCACACTGCCAACCTAGAATTGGCCTGTTTAAGCTCCCATCTGACATAGGGGGTACACAAACCAACGGGGAGCAGAAATACTATCTGCTCCCCATCACCACGAGCCAAACCCTAGTCCACAGACACTGCCAACCAAGATTAGGCCTGTATAAGCTCCCGTCTGACATAGGGGGTACACAAACCAACGGGGAGCAGAAATACTATCTGCTCCCCATCACCACGAGCCAAACCCTAGTCCACAGACACTGCCAACCAAGATTAGGCCTGTATAAGCTCCCGTCTGACATAGGGGGTACACAAACCAACGGGGAGCAGAAATACTATCTGCTCCCCATCACCACCAGCCAAACCCTAGTCAACGCACACTGCCAACCAATAATAGGCCGGTATAAGCTCCTGTCTGACATAGGGGGTAAACAAACCAACGGGGAGCAGAAATACTACCTGCTCCCCATCACCACCAGCAAAACCCTAGTCCACGCAAACTGCCAACCTAGAATCGGCCTGTATAAGCTCCCGTCTGACATGGGGCGTACACAAACCAACGGGGAGCAGAAATACTTTCTGCTCCCCATCACCGAAAGCCAAACCCTAGTCAACGCACACTGCCAACCAAGAATAGGCCTGTATAAGCTCCCGTGTGACATAGGGGGTACACAAACCAACTGGGAGCAGAAATACTATCTGCTCCCCTTCACCGCCAGCCAAACCCTAGTCAACGCAGACTGCCAACCAAGAATAGGCCTGTATAACCTCCCGTCTGACATAGGGGGTACTCAAACCAACGGGGAGCAGAAATACAATCTGCTCCCCATCACCGCCAGCCACACCCTAGTCCACTCACACTGCCAACCTAGAATCGGCCTGTATAAGCTCGCGTTTGACATAGGGGGTACACAAACCAACAGGGAGCAGCAATACTATCTGCTCCCCTTTACCGCCAGCCAAACCCTAGTCCACTCACACTGCCAACCTAGAATCGGCCTGTATAAGCTCCCGTCTAACATAGGGGTACACAAACCAACGGGGAGCAGAAATACTATCTGCTCCCCATCATCGCCAGCCAAACCCTAGTCAACGCACACTGCCAAACAAGAATCAGCCTGTATAAGCTCCCATCTGACATAGGGGGTACACAAACCAAAGGGGAGCAGAAATACTATCTGCACCCCATCACCGCTAGCCAAACCCTAGTCCACGCACTCTGCTAACCAAGATTAGGCCTGTATATGCTCCCGTCTGACATAGGGGGTACACAAACCAACGGGGAGCAGGAATACTATCTGCTCCCCATCACCGCCAGCCAAAACCTAGTCAACGCACACTGCCAAACTAGAATCGGCCTGTATAAGCTCCCATCTGACATAGGGGGTACACAAACAACGGGGAGCAGAAATACTACCTGCTCCCCATCACCACCAGCCAAACCCTAGTCCACGCACACTGCCAACCTAGAATCCGCCTGTATAAGCTCCCGTCTGACATAGGGGGTACACAAACCAACGGGGAGCAGACATACTTTCTGCTCCCAATCACCGTCAGCCAAACCCTAGTCAACGCAAACTGCAAACCAAGAATAGGCCTGTATAAGCTCCCGTCTGACATAGGGGGTACACAAACCAACTGGGAGCAGAAATACTATCTGCTCCCCATCACCGCCAGCCAAACCCTAGTCAACGCACACTGCCAACCAAGAATAGGCCTGTATAAGCTCCCGTCTGACATAGGGGGTACACAAACCAACGGGGAGCAGGAATACTATCTGCTCCCCATCACCGCCAGCCAAAACCTAGTCAACGCACACTGCCAACCTAGAATCGGCCTGTATAAGCTCCCATCTAACATAGGAGGTACACAAACCAACGGGGAGCAGAAATACTATCTGCTCCCCATCACCACCAGCCAAACCCTAGTCAACGCACACTGCCAACCAATAGTAGGCCGGTATAAGCTCCTGTCTGACATAGGGGGTAAACAAACCAACGGGGAGCAGAAATACTACCTGCTCCCCATCACCACCAGCCAAACCCTAGTCCATGCACACTGCCAACCTAGAATCGGCCTTTATAAGCTCCCGTCTGACATAGGGGGTACACAAACCAACTGGGAGCAGAAATACTATGTGCTCCCCATCACCGCCAGCCACACCCTAGTCAACGCACACTGCCAACCAAGAATAGGCCTGTATAAGCTCCCGTCTGACATAGGGGGTACACAAACCAACTGGGAGCAGAAATACTATGTGCTCCCCATCACCGCCAGCCAAACCCTAGTCAATGCACACTGCCAACCAAGAATAGGCCTCTATATGCTCCCGTCTGACATAGGGGGTACACAAATCAACGGGGATCAGAAATACTATCTGCTCCCCATCACCGCCTGCCAAACCCTAGTCAACGCACACTGCCAACCAAGATTAGGCCTGTATCAGCTTCCGTCTGACATAGGGGGTGCACAAACCAACGGGGAGCAGAAATACTATCTGCTCCCCATCACCGCCAGCCAAACCCTAGTCCACTCACACTGCCAACCTAGAATCGGCCTGTATAAGCTTCCATCTGACATAGGGGGTACACAAACCAACAGGGAGCAAAAATACTATCTGCTCCCCATCACCGCCAGCCAAACCCTAGTCAACGCACACTGCCAACCAAGAATAGGCCTCTATATGCTCCCGTCTGACATAGGGGGTACACAAACCAACGGGGAGCAGAAATACTATCTGCTCCCCATCACCGCCTGCCAAACCATAGTCAACGCACACTGCCAACCAAGATTAGGCCTGTATAAGCTCCCGTCTGACATAGGGGGTGCACAAACCAACGGGGAGCAGAAATACTATCTGCTCCCAATCACTGTCAGCCAATCCCTAGTCCACTCACACTGCCAACCTAGAATTGGCCTGTTTAAGCTCCCATCTGACATAGGGGGTACACAAACCAACGGGGAGCAGAAATACTATCTGCTCCCCATCACCACGAGCCAAACCCTAGTCCACAGACACTGCCAACCAAGATTAGGCCTGTATAAGCTCCCGTCTGACATAGGGGGTACACAAACCAACGGGGAGCAGAAATACTACCTGCTCCCCATCACCACCAGCCAAACCCTAGTCCATGCACACTGCCAACCTAGAATCGGCCTGTATAAGCTTCCGTCTGACATAGGGGTACACAAACCAACTGGGAGCAGAAATACTATCTGCTCCCCATCACCGCCAGCCAAGCCCTAGTCAACGCACACTGCCAACCAAGAATAGGCCTCTATATGCTCCTGTCTGACATAGGGGGTACACAAACCAACGGGGAGCAGAAATACTATCTGCTCCCCATCACCGCCTGCCAAACCCTAGTCAACGCACACTGCCAACCAAGATTAGGCCTGTATAAGCTCCCGTCTGACATAGGGGGTGCACAAACCAACGGGGAGCAGAAATACTATCTGCTCCTCATCACCGCCAGCCAAACCCTAGTCCACTCACACTGCCAACCTAGAATCGGCCTGTATAAGCTCCGGTCTCACATAGGGGAAACACAAACCAACGGGGATCAGAAATACTATCCGCTCCCCATCACCGCCAGCCAAACCCTAGTCAACGCACACTGCCAACTTAGAATCGGTTTATAAGAGCTCCCATCTGACATAGGGGGTACACAAACCAACGGGGAGCAGAAATACTATCTGCTCCCCATCACCGCCAGCCAAACCCTAGTCAACGCACACTGCCAACCAAGAATAGGCCTCTATATGGTCCCGTCTGACATAGGGGGCACACAAACCAACGGGGAGCAGAAATACTATCAGCTCCCCATCACCGCCTGCCAAACCCTAGTCAACGCACACTGCCAACCAAGATTAGGCCTGTATAAGCTCCCGTCTGACATAGGGGGTGCACAAACCAACGGGGAGCAGAAATACTATCTGCTCCCCATCACCGCCAGCCAAACCCTAGTCCATGCACACTGCAAACCTAGAATCGTCCGATATAAGCTTCCGTCTGACATAGGGGGTGCACAAACCAACGGGGAGAAGAATTACTATCTGCTCACCATCACCGCCAGCCAAACCCTAGTCAGCGCACACTGCCAATGAAGATAGGCCTGTATAAGCTCCCGTCTGACATAGGGGGTACACAAACCAACGGGGAGCAGAAATACTATCTGCTTCCAATCACTGTCAGCCAATCCCTAGTCAACGCACACTGCCAACCAAGAATAGGCCTCTATAAGCTCCCGTCTGACATAGGGGGTACACGAACCAACGGGGAGCAGAAATACTATCTGCTCCCTATCACCGCCTGCCAAACCCTAGTCAACGCAAACTGCCAACCAAGAATAGGCCTGCATAAACTCCCGTCTGACATAGGGGGTACACAAACCAACGGAGAACAGAAATACTATCTGCTCCCCATCACCACCAGCCAAACCCTAGTCCACAGACACTGCCAACAAAGAATAGGCCTGTATAAGCTCCGGTCTCACATAGGGGAAACACAAACCAACGGGGATCAGAAATACTATCCGCTCCCCATCACCGCCAGCCAAACCCTAGTAAACGCACACTGCCAACTTAGAATCGGTTTATAAGAGCTCCCATCTGACATAGGGGGTACATAAACCAACGGGGAGCAGAAATACTATCTGCTCCCCATCACCGCCAGTCAAGCCCTAGTCCAAGCACACTGCCAACCAAGATTAGGCCTGTATAAACTCCCGTCTGACATAGGGGGTACACAAACCAACGAGGAGCAGAAATACTATCTGCTCCCCATCACCGCCAGCCAAACCCTAGTCCACTCACACTGCCAACCTAGAATTGGCCTGTTTAAGCTCCCATCTGACATAGGGGGTACACAAACCAACGGGGAACAGAAATACTATCTGCTCCACATCACCACCAGCCAAACCCTAGTCCACACACAGTGCCAAACAAGAATAGGCCTGTATAAGCTCCCGTCTGACATAGGGGGTACACAAACAAACGGGAAGCAGGAATACTATCTGCTCCCCATCACCGCCAGCCAAAACCTAGTCAATGCACACTGCCAACCTAGAATCGGCCTGTATAAGCTCCCATCTGACATAGGGGGTACACAAACCAACGGGGAGCAGAAATACTATCTGCTCCCCATCACCACCAGCCAAACCCTAGTCAACGCACACTGCCAACCAATAATAGGCCTGTATAAGCTCCTGTCTGACATAGGGGGTAAACAAACCAACGGGGAGCAGAAATACTACCTGCTCCCCATCACCACCAGCAAAACCCTAGTCCACGCAAACTGCCAACCTAGAATCGGCCTGTATAAGCTCCCGTCTGACATGGGGCGTACACAAACCAACGGGGAGCAGAAATACTTTCTGCTCCCCATCACCGAAAGCCAAACCCTAGTCAACGCACACTGCCAACCAAGAATAGGCCTGTATAAGCTCCCGTGTGACATAGGGGGTACACAAACCAACTGGGAGCAGAAATACTATCTGCTCCCCTTCACCGCCAGCCAAACCCTAGTCAACGCAGACTGCCAACCAAGAATAGGCCTGTATAACCTCCCGTCTGACATAGGGGGTACTCAAACCAACGGGGAGCAGAAATACAATCTGCTCCCCATCACCGCCAGCCACACCCTAGTCCACTCACACTGCCAACCTAGAATCGGCCTGTATAAGCTCGCGTTTGACATAGGGGTACACAAACCAACAGGGAGCAGCAATACTATCTGCTCCCCATCATCGCCAGCCAAACCCTAGTTAACGCACACTGCCAAACAAGAATCAGCCTGTATAAGCTCCCATCTGACATAGGGGGTACACAAACCAAAGGGGAGCAGAAATACTATCTGCACCCCATCACCGCTAGCCAAACCCTAGTCCACGCACTCTGCTAACCAAGATTAGGCCTGTATATGCTCCCGTCTGACATAGGGGGTACACAAACCAACGGGGAGCAGGAATACTATCTGCTCCCCATCACCGCCAGCCAAAACCTAGTCAACGCACACTGCCAAACTAGAATCGGCCTGTATAAGCTCCCATCTGACATAGGGGGTACACAAACAACGGGGAGCAGAAATACTACCTGCTCCCCATCACCACCAGCCAAACCCTAGTCCACGCACACTGCCAACCTAGAATCCGCCTGTATAAGCTCCCGTCTGACATAGGGGGTACACAAACCAACGGGGAGCAGACATACTTTCTGCTCCCAATCACCGTCAGCCAAACCCTAGTCAACGCAAACTGCAAACCAAGAATAGGCCTGTATAAGCTCCCGTCTGACATAGGGGGTACACAAACCAACTGGGAGCAGAAATACTATCTGCTCCCCATCACCGCCAGCCAAACCCTAGTCAACGCACACTGCCAACCAAGATTAGGCCTGTATCAGCTTCCGTCTGACATAGGGGGTGCTCAAACCAACGGGGAGCAGAAATACTATCTGCTCCCCATCACCGCCAGCCAAACCCTAGTCCACTCACACTGCCAACCTAGAATCGGCCTGTATAAGCTTCCATCTGACATAGGGGGTACACAAACCAACAGGGAGCAGAAATACTATCTGCTCCCCATCACCGCCAGCCAAACCCTAGTCAACGCACACTGCCAACCAAGAATAGGCCTCTATATGCTCCCGTCTGACATAGGGGGTACACAAACCAACGGGGAGCAGAAATACTATCTGCTCCCCATCACCGCCTGCCAAACCATAGTCAACGCACACTGCCAACCAAGATTAGGCCTGTATAAGCTCCCATCTGACATAGGGGGTGCACAAACCAACGGGGAGCAGAAATACTATCTGCTCCCAATCACTGTCAGCCAATCCCTAGTCCACTCACACTGCCAACCTAGAATTGGCCTGTTTAAGCTCCCATCTGACATAGGGGGTACACAAACCAACGGGGAGCAGAAATACTATCTGCTCCCCATCACCACGAGCCAAACCCTAGTCCACAGACACTGCCAACCAAGATTAGGCCTGTATAAGCTCCCGTCTGACATAGGGGGTACACAAACCAACGGGGAGCAGAAATACTATCTGCTCCCCATCACCACGAGCCAAACCCTAGTCCACAGACACTGCCAACCAAGATTAGGCCTGTATAAGCTCCCGTCTGACATAGGGGGTACACAAACCAACGGGGAGCAGAAATACTATCTGCTCCCCATCACCACCAGCCAAACCCTAGTCAACGCACACTGCCAACCAATAATAGGCCGGTATAAGCTCCTGTCTGACATAGGGGGTAAACAAACCAACGGGGAGCAGAAATACTACCTGCTCCCCATCACCACCAGCAAAACCCTAGTCCACGCAAACTGCCAACCTAGAATCGGCCTGTATAAGCTCCCGTCTGACATGGGGCGTACACAAACCAACGGGGAGCAGAAATACTTTCTGCTCCCCATCACCGAAAGCCAAACCCTAGTCAACGCACACTGCCAACCAAGAATAGGCCTGTATAAGCTCCCGTGTGACATAGGGGGTACACAAACCAACTGGGAGCAGAAATACTATCTGCTCCCCTTCACCGCCAGCCAAACCCTAGTCAACGCAGACTGCCAACCAAGAATAGGCCTGTATAACCTCCCGTCTGACATAGGGGGTACTCAAACCAACGGGGAGCAGAAATACAATCTGCTCCCCATCACCGCCAGCCACACCCTAGTCCACTCACACTGCCAACCTAGAATCGGCCTGTATAAGCTCGCGTTTGACATAGGGGGTACACAAACCAACAGGGAGCAGCAATACTATCTGCTCCCCTTTACCGCCAGCCAAACCCTAGTCCACTCACACTGCCAACCTAGAATCGGCCTGTATAAGCTCCCGTCTAACATAGGGGTACACAAACCAACGGGGAGCAGAAATACTATCTGCTCCCCATCATCGCCAGCCAAACCCTAGTCAACGCACACTGCCAAACAAGAATCAGCCTGTATAAGCTCCCATCTGACATAGGGGGTACACAAACCAAAGGGGAGCAGAAATACTATCTGCACCCCATCACCGCTAGCCAAACCCTAGTCCACGCACTCTGCTAACCAAGATTAGGCCTGTATATGCTCCCGTCTGACATAGGGGGTACACAAACCAACGGGGAGCAGGAATACTATCTGCTCCCCATCACCGCCAGCCAAAACCTAGTCAACGCACACTGCCAAACTAGAATCGGCCTGTATAAGCTCCCATCTGACATAGGGGGTACACAAACAACGGGGAGCAGAAATACTACCTGCTCCCCATCACCACCAGCCAAACCCTAGTCCACGCACACTGCCAACCTAGAATCCGCCTGTATAAGCTCCCGTCTGACATAGGGGGTACACAAACCAACGGGGAGCAGACATACTTTCTGCTCCCAATCACCGTCAGCCAAACCCTAGTCAACGCAAACTGCAAACCAAGAATAGGCCTGTATAAGCTCCCGTCTGACATAGGGGGTACACAAACCAACTGGGAGCAGAAATACTATCTGCTCCCCATCACCGCCAGCCAAACCCTAGTCAACGCACACTGCCAACCAAGAATAGGCCTGTATAAGCTCCCGTCTGACATAGGGGGTACACAAACCAACGGGGAGCAGGAATACTATCTGCTCCCCATCACCGCCAGCCAAAACCTAGTCAACGCACACTGCCAACCTAGAATCGGCCTGTATAAGCTCCCATCTAACATAGGAGGTACACAAACCAACGGGGAGCAGAAATACTATCTGCTCCCCATCACCACCAGCCAAACCCTAGTCAACGCACACTGCCAACCAATAGTAGGCCGGTATAAGCTCCTGTCTGACATAGGGGGTAAACAAACCAACGGGGAGCAGAAATACTACCTGCTCCCCATCACCACCAGCCAAACCCTAGTCCACGCACACTGCCAACCTAGAATCGGCCTTTATAAGCTCCCGTCTGACATAGGGGGTACACAAACCAACTGGGAGCAGAAATACTATGTGCTCCCCATCACCGCCAGCCACACCCTAGTCAACGCACACTGCCAACCAAGAATAGGCCTGTATAAGCTCCCGTCTGACATAGGGGGTACACAAACCAACTGGGAGCAGAAATACTATGTGCTCCCCATCACCGCCAGCCAAACCCTAGTCAATGCACACTGCCAACCAAGAATAGGCCTCTATATGCTCCCGTCTGACATAGGGGGTACACAAATCAACGGGGATCAGAAATACTATCTGCTCCCCATCACCGCCTGCCAAACCCTAGTCAACGCACACTGCCAACCAAGATTAGGCCTGTATCAGCTTCCGTCTGACATAGGGGGTGCACAAACCAACGGGGAGCAGAAATACTATCTGCTCCCCATCACCGCCAGCCAAACCCTAGTCCACTCACACTGCCAACCTAGAATCGGCCTGTATAAGCTTCCATCTGACATAGGGGGTACACAAACCAACAGGGAGCAAAAATACTATCTGCTCCCCATCACCGCCAGCCAAACCCTAGTCAACGCACACTGCCAACCAAGAATAGGCCTCTATATGCTCCCGTCTGACATAGGGGGTACACAAACCAACGGGGAGCAGAAATACTATCTGCTCCCCATCACCGCCTGCCAAACCATAGTCAACGCACACTGCCAACCAAGATTAGGCCTGTATAAGCTCCCGTCTGACATAGGGGGTGCACAAACCAACGGGGAGCAGAAATACTATCTGCTCCCAATCACTGTCAGCCAATCCCTAGTCCACTCACACTGCCAACCTAGAATTGGCCTGTTTAAGCTCCCATCTGACATAGGGGGTACACAAACCAACGGGGAGCAGAAATACTATCTGCTCCCCATCACCACGAGCCAAACCCTAGTCCACAGACACTGCCAACCAAGATTAGGCCTGTATAAGCTCCCGTCTGACATAGGGGGTACACAAACCAACGGGGAGCAGAAATACTACCTGCTCCCCATCACCACCAGCCAAACCCTAGTCCATGCACACTGCCAACCTAGAATCGGCCTGTATAAGCTTCCGTCTGACATAGGGGTACACAAACCAACTGGGAGCAGAAATACTATCTGCTCCCCATCACCGCCAGCCAAGCCCTAGTCAACGCACACTGCCAACCAAGAATAGGCCTCTATATGCTCCTGTCTGACATAGGGGGTACACAAACCAACGGGGAGCAGAAATACTATCTGCTCCCCATCACCGCCTGCCAAACCCTAGTCAACGCACACTGCCAACCAAGATTAGGCCTGTATAAGCTCCCGTCTGACATAGGGGGTGCACAAACCAACGGGGAGCAGAAATACTATCTGCTCCTCATCACCGCCAGCCAAACCCTAGTCCACTCACACTGCCAACCTAGAATCGGCCTGTATAAGCTCCGGTCTCACATAGGGGAAACACAAACCAACGGGGATCAGAAATACTATCCGCTCCCCATCACCGCCAGCCAAACCCTAGTCAACGCACACTGCCAACTTAGAATCGGTTTATAAGAGCTCCCATCTGACATAGGGGGTACACAAACCAACGGGGAGCAGAAATACTATCTGCTCCCCATCACCGCCAGCCAAACCCTAGTCAACGCACACTGCCAACCAAGAATAGGCCTCTATATGGTCCCGTCTGACATAGGGGGCACACAAACCAACGGGGAGCAGAAATACTATCAGCTCCCCATCACCGCCTGCCAAACCCTAGTCAACGCACACTGCCAACCAAGATTAGGCCTGTATAAGCTCCCGTCTGACATAGGGGGTGCACAAACCAACGGGGAGCAGAAATACTATCTGCTCCCCATCACCGCCAGCCAAACCCTAGTCCATGCACACTGCAAACCTAGAATCGTCCGATATAAGCTTCCGTCTGACATAGGGGGTGCACAAACCAACGGGGAGAAGAATTACTATCTGCTCACCATCACCGCCAGCCAAACCCTAGTCAGCGCACACTGCCAATGAAGATAGGCCTGTATAAGCTCCCGTCTGACATAGGGGGTACACAAACCAACGGGGAGCAGAAATACTATCTGCTTCCAATCACTGTCAGCCAATCCCTAGTCAACGCACACTGCCAACCAAGAATAGGCCTCTATAAGCTCCCGTCTGACATAGGGGGTACACGAACCAACGGGGAGCAGAAATACTATCTGCTCCCTATCACCGCCTGCCAAACCCTAGTCAACGCAAACTGCCAACCAAGAATAGGCCTGCATAAACTCCCGTCTGACATAGGGGGTACACAAACCAACGGAGAACAGAAATACTATCTGCTCCCCATCACCACCAGCCAAACCCTAGTCCACAGACACTGCCAACAAAGAATAGGCCTGTATAAGCTCCGGTCTCACATAGGGGAAACACAAACCAACGGGGATCAGAAATACTATCCGCTCCCCATCACCGCCAGCCAAACCCTAGTAAACGCACACTGCCAACTTAGAATCGGTTTATAAGAGCTCCCATCTGACATAGGGGGTACATAAACCAACGGGGAGCAGAAATACTATCTGCTCCCCATCACCGCCAGTCAAGCCCTAGTCCAAGCACACTGCCAACCAAGATTAGGCCTGTATAAACTCCCGTCTGACATAGGGGGTACACAAACCAACGAGGAGCAGAAATACTATCTGCTCCCCATCACCGCCAGCCAAACCCTAGTCCACTCACACTGCCAACCTAGAATTGGCCTGTTTAAGCTCCCATCTGACATAGGGGGTACACAAACCAACGGGGAGCATAAATACTATCTGCTCCCCATCACCACGAGCCAAACCCTAGTCCACAGACACTGCCAACCAAGATTAGGCCTGTATAAGCTCCCGTCTGACATAGGGGATGCACAAACCAACGGGGAGCAGAAATACTATCTGCTCCCCATCCCTGCCAGCCAAACCCTAGTCCATGCACACTGCAAACTTAGAATCGGCCTGTATAAGCTCCCATCTGACATAGGGGGTACACAAACAACGGGGAGCAGAAATACTACCTGCTCCCCATCACCACCAGCCAAACCCTAGTCAACGCACACTGCCAACCAAGAATAGGCCTCTATATGCTCCCGTCTGACATAGGGGGTACACAAACCAACGGGGAGCAGAAATACTATCTGCTCCCCATCACCGCCTGCCAAACCATAGTCAACGCACACTGCCAACCAAGATTAGGCCTGTATAAACTCCCATCTGACATAGGGGGTGCACAAACCAACGGGGAGCAGAAATACTATCTGCTCCCAATCACTGTCAGCCAATCCCTAGTCCACTCACACTGCCAACCTAGAATTGGCCTGTTTAAGCTCCCATCTGACATAGGGGGTACACAAACCAACGGGGAGCAGAAATACTATCTGCTCCCCATCACCACGAGCCAAACCCTAGTCCACAGACACTGCCAACCAAGATTAGGCCTGTATAAGCTCCCGTCTGACATAGGGGGTACACAAACCAACGGGGAGCAGAAATACTATCTGCTCCCCATCACCACGAGCCAAACCCTAGTCCACAGACACTGCCAACCAAGATTAGGCCTGTATAAGCTCCCGTCTGACATAGGGGGTACACAAACCAACGGGGAGCAGAAATACTATCTGCTCCCCATCACCACCAGCCAAACCCTAGTCAACGCACACTGCCAACCAATAATAGGCCGGTATAAGCTCCTGTCTGACATAGGGGGTAAACAAACCAACGGGGAGCAGAAATACTACCTGCTCCCCATCACCACCAGCAAAACCCTAGTCCACGCAAACTGCCAACCTAGAATCGGCCTGTATAAGCTCCCGTCTGACATGGGGCGTACACAAACCAACGGGGAGCAGAAATACTTTCTGCTCCCCATCACCGAAAGCCAAACCCTAGTCAACGCACACTGCCAACCAAGAATAGGCCTGTATAAGCTCCCGTGTGACATAGGGGGTACACAAACCAACTGGGAGCAGAAATACTATCTGCTCCCCTTCACCGCCAGCCAAACCCTAGTCAACGCAGACTGCCAACCAAGAATAGGCCTGTATAACCTCCCGTCTGACATAGGGGGTACTCAAACCAACGGGGAGCAGAAATACAATCTGCTCCCCATCACCGCCAGCCACACCCTAGTCCACTCACACTGCCAACCTAGAATCGGCCTGTATAAGCTCGCGTTTGACATAGGGGGTACACAAACCAACAGGGAGCAGCAATACTATCTGCTCCCCTTTACCGCCAGCCAAACCCTAGTCCACTCACACTGCCAACCTAGAATCGGCCTGTATAAGCTCCCGTCTAACATAGGGGTACACAAACCAACGGGGAGCAGAAATACTATCTGCTCCCCATCATCGCCAGCCAAACCCTAGTCAACGCACACTGCCAAACAAGAATCAGCCTGTATAAGCTCCCATCTGACATAGGGGGTACACAAACCAAAGGGGAGCAGAAATACTATCTGCACCCCATCACCGCTAGCCAAACCCTAGTCCACGCACTCTGCTAACCAAGATTAGGCCTGTATATGCTCCCGTCTGACATAGGGGGTACACAAACCAACGGGGAGCAGGAATACTATCTGCTCCCCATCACCGCCAGCCAAAACCTAGTCAACGCACACTGCCAAACTAGAATCGGCCTGTATAAGCTCCCATCTGACATAGGGGGTACACAAACAACGGGGAGCAGAAATACTACCTGCTCCCCATCACCACCAGCCAAACCCTAGTCCACGCACACTGCCAACCTAGAATCCGCCTGTATAAGCTCCCGTCTGACATAGGGGGTACACAAACCAACGGGGAGCAGACATACTTTCTGCTCCCAATCACCGTCAGCCAAACCCTAGTCAACGCAAACTGCAAACCAAGAATAGGCCTGTATAAGCTCCCGTCTGACATAGGGGGTACACAAACCAACTGGGAGCAGAAATACTATCTGCTCCCCATCACCGCCAGCCAAACCCTAGTCAACGCACACTGCCAACCAAGAATAGGCCTGTATAAGCTCCCGTCTGACATAGGGGGTACACAAACCAACGGGGAGCAGGAATACTATCTGCTCCCCATCACCGCCAGCCAAAACCTAGTCAACGCACACTGCCAACCTAGAATCGGCCTGTATAAGCTCCCATCTAACATAGGAGGTACACAAACCAACGGGGAGCAGAAATACTATCTGCTCCCCATCACCACCAGCCAAACCCTAGTCAACGCACACTGCCAACCAATAGTAGGCCGGTATAAGCTCCTGTCTGACATAGGGGGTAAACAAACCAACGGGGAGCAGAAATACTACCTGCTCCCCATCACCACCAGCCAAACCCTAGTCCACGCACACTGCCAACCTAGAATCGGCCTTTATAAGCTCCCGTCTGACATAGGGGGTACACAAACCAACTGGGAGCAGAAATACTATGTGCTCCCCATCACCGCCAGCCACACCCTAGTCAACGCACACTGCCAACCAAGAATAGGCCTGTATAAGCTCCCGTCTGACATAGGGGGTACACAAACCAACTGGGAGCAGAAATACTATGTGCTCCCCATCACCGCCAGCCAAACCCTAGTCAATGCACACTGCCAACCAAGAATAGGCCTCTATATGCTCCCGTCTGACATAGGGGGTACACAAATCAACGGGGATCAGAAATACTATCTGCTCCCCATCACCGCCTGCCAAACCCTAGTCAACGCACACTGCCAACCAAGATTAGGCCTGTATCAGCTTCCGTCTGACATAGGGGGTGCACAAACCAACGGGGAGCAGAAATACTATCTGCTCCCCATCACCGCCAGCCAAACCCTAGTCCACTCACACTGCCAACCTAGAATCGGCCTGTATAAGCTTCCATCTGACATAGGGGGTACACAAACCAACAGGGAGCAAAAATACTATCTGCTCCCCATCACCGCCAGCCAAACCCTAGTCAACGCACACTGCCAACCAAGAATAGGCCTCTATATGCTCCCGTCTGACATAGGGGGTACACAAACCAACGGGGAGCAGAAATACTATCTGCTCCCCATCACCGCCTGCCAAACCATAGTCAACGCACACTGCCAACCAAGATTAGGCCTGTATAAGCTCCCGTCTGACATAGGGGGTGCACAAACCAACGGGGAGCAGAAATACTATCTGCTCCCAATCACTGTCAGCCAATCCCTAGTCCACTCACACTGCCAACCTAGAATTGGCCTGTTTAAGCTCCCATCTGACATAGGGGGTACACAAACCAACGGGGAGCAGAAATACTATCTGCTCCCCATCACCACGAGCCAAACCCTAGTCCACAGACACTGCCAACCAAGATTAGGCCTGTATAAGCTCCCGTCTGACATAGGGGGTACACAAACCAACGGGGAGCAGAAATACTACCTGCTCCCCATCACCACCAGCCAAACCCTAGTCCATGCACACTGCCAACCTAGAATCGGCCTGTATAAGCTTCCGTCTGACATAGGGGTACACAAACCAACTGGGAGCAGAAATACTATCTGCTCCCCATCACCGCCAGCCAAGCCCTAGTCAACGCACACTGCCAACCAAGAATAGGCCTCTATATGCTCCTGTCTGACATAGGGGGTACACAAACCAACGGGGAGCAGAAATACTATCTGCTCCCCATCACCGCCTGCCAAACCCTAGTCAACGCACACTGCCAACCAAGATTAGGCCTGTATAAGCTCCCGTCTGACATAGGGGGTGCACAAACCAACGGGGAGCAGAAATACTATCTGCTCCTCATCACCGCCAGCCAAACCCTAGTCCACTCACACTGCCAACCTAGAATCGGCCTGTATAAGCTCCGGTCTCACATAGGGGAAACACAAACCAACGGGGATCAGAAATACTATCCGCTCCCCATCACCGCCAGCCAAACCCTAGTCAACGCACACTGCCAACTTAGAATCGGTTTATAAGAGCTCCCATCTGACATAGGGGGTACACAAACCAACGGGGAGCAGAAATACTATCTGCTCCCCATCACCGCCAGCCAAACCCTAGTCAACGCACACTGCCAACCAAGAATAGGCCTCTATATGGTCCCGTCTGACATAGGGGGCACACAAACCAACGGGGAGCAGAAATACTATCAGCTCCCCATCACCGCCTGCCAAACCCTGGTCAACGCACACTGCCAACCAAGATTAGGCCTGTATAAGCTCCCGTCTGACATAGGGGGTGCACAAACCAACGGGGAGCAGAAATACTATCTGCTCCCCATCACCGCCAGCCAAACCCTAGTCCATGCACACTGCAAACCTAGAATCGTCCGATATAAGCTTCCGTCTGACATAGGGGGTGCACAAACCAACGGGGAGAAGAATTACTATCTGCTCACCATCACCGCCAGCCAAACCCTAGTCAGCGCACACTGCCAATGAAGATAGGCCTGTATAAGCTCCCGTCTGACATAGGGGGTACACAAACCAACGGGGAGCAGAAATACTATCTGCTTCCAATCACTGTCAGCCAATCCCTAGTCAACGCACACTGCCAACCAAGAATAGGCCTCTATAAGCTCCCGTCTGACATAGGGGGTACACGAACCAACGGGGAGCAGAAATACTATCTGCTCCCTATCACCGCCTGCCAAACCCTAGTCAACGCAAACTGCCAACCAAGAATAGGCCTGCATAAACTCCCGTCTGACATAGGGGGTACACAAACCAACGGAGAACAGAAATACTATCTGCTCCCCATCACCACCAGCCAAACCCTAGTCCACAGACACTGCCAACAAAGAATAGGCCTGTATAAGCTCCGGTCTCACATAGGGGAAACACAAACCAACGGGGATCAGAAATACTATCCGCTCCCCATCACCGCCAGCCAAACCCTAGTAAACGCACACTGCCAACTTAGAATCGGTTTATAAGAGCTCCCATCTGACATAGGGGGTACATAAACCAACGGGGAGCAGAAATACTATCTGCTCCCCATCACCGCCAGTCAAGCCCTAGTCCAAGCACACTGCCAACCAAGATTAGGCCTGTATAAACTCCCGTCTGACATAGGGGGTACACAAACCAACGAGGAGCAGAAATACTATCTGCTCCCCATCACCGCCAGCCAAACCCTAGTCCACTCACACTGCCAACCTAGAATTGGCCTGTTTAAGCTCCCATCTGACATAGGGGGTACACAAACCAACGGGGAACAGAAATACTATCTGCTCCACATCACCACCAGCCAAACCCTAGTCCACACACAGTGCCAAACAAGAATAGGCCTGTATAAGCTCCCGTCTGACATAGGGGGTACACAAACAAACGGGAAGCAGGAATACTATCTGCTCCCCATCACCGCCAGCCAAAACCTAGTCAATGCACACTGCCAACCTAGAATCGGCCTGTATAAGCTCCCATCTGACATAGGGGGTACACAAACCAACGGGGAGCAGAAATACTATCTGCTCCCCATCACCACCAGCCAAACCCTAGTCAACGCACACTGCCAACCAATAATAGGCCTGTATAAGCTCCTGTCTGACATAGGGGGTAAACAAACCAACGGGGAGCAGAAATACTACCTGCTCCCCATCACCACCAGCAAAACCCTAGTCCACGCAAACTGCCAACCTAGAATCGGCCTGTATAAGCTCCCGTCTGACATGGGGCGTACACAAACCAACGGGGAGCAGAAATACTTTCTGCTCCCCATCACCGAAAGCCAAACCCTAGTCAACGCACACTGCCAACCAAGAATAGGCCTGTATAAGCTCCCGTGTGACATAGGGGGTACACAAACCAACTGGGAGCAGAAATACTATCTGCTCCCCTTCACCGCCAGCCAAACCCTAGTCAACGCAGACTGCCAACCAAGAATAGGCCTGTATAACCTCCCGTCTGACATAGGGGGTACTCAAACCAACGGGGAGCAGAAATACAATCTGCTCCCCATCACCGCCAGCCACACCCTAGTCCACTCACACTGCCAACCTAGAATCGGCCTGTATAAGCTCGCGTTTGACATAGGGGTACACAAACCAACAGGGAGCAGCAATACTATCTGCTCCCCATCATCGCCAGCCAAACCCTAGTTAACGCACACTGCCAAACAAGAATCAGCCTGTATAAGCTCCCATCTGACATAGGGGGTACACAAACCAAAGGGGAGCAGAAATACTATCTGCACCCCATCACCGCTAGCCAAACCCTAGTCCACGCACTCTGCTAACCAAGATTAGGCCTGTATATGCTCCCGTCTGACATAGGGGGTACACAAACCAACGGGGAGCAGGAATACTATCTGCTCCCCATCACCGCCAGCCAAAACCTAGTCAACGCACACTGCCAAACTAGAATCGGCCTGTATAAGCTCCCATCTGACATAGGGGGTACACAAACAACGGGGAGCAGAAATACTACCTGCTCCCCATCACCACCAGCCAAACCCTAGTCCACGCACACTGCCAACCTAGAATCCGCCTGTATAAGCTCCCGTCTGACATAGGGGGTACACAAACCAACGGGGAGCAGACATACTTTCTGCTCCCAATCACCGTCAGCCAAACCCTAGTCAACGCAAACTGCAAACCAAGAATAGGCCTGTATAAGCTCCCGTCTGACATAGGGGGTACACAAACCAACTGGGAGCAGAAATACTATCTGCTCCCCATCACCGCCAGCCAAACCCTAGTCAACGCACACTGCCAACCAAGATTAGGCCTGTATCAGCTTCCGTCTGACATAGGGGGTGCTCAAACCAACGGGGAGCAGAAATACTATCTGCTCCCCATCACCGCCAGCCAAACCCTAGTCCACTCACACTGCCAACCTAGAATCGGCCTGTATAAGCTTCCATCTGACATAGGGGGTACACAAACCAACAGGGAGCAGAAATACTATCTGCTCCCCATCACCGCCAGCCAAACCCTAGTCAACGCACACTGCCAACCAAGAATAGGCCTCTATATGCTCCCGTCTGACATAGGGGGTACACAAACCAACGGGGAGCAGAAATACTATCTGCTCCCCATCACCGCCTGCCAAACCATAGTCAACGCACACTGCCAACCAAGATTAGGCCTGTATAAGCTCCCATCTGACATAGGGGGTGCACAAACCAACGGGGAGCAGAAATACTATCTGCTCCCAATCACTGTCAGCCAATCCCTAGTCCACTCACACTGCCAACCTAGAATTGGCCTGTTTAAGCTCCCATCTGACATAGGGGGTACACAAACCAACGGGGAGCAGAAATACTATCTGCTCCCCATCACCACGAGCCAAACCCTAGTCCACAGACACTGCCAACCAAGATTAGGCCTGTATAAGCTCCCGTCTGACATAGGGGGTACACAAACCAACGGGGAGCAGAAATACTATCTGCTCCCCATCACCACGAGCCAAACCCTAGTCCACAGACACTGCCAACCAAGATTAGGCCTGTATAAGCTCCCGTCTGACATAGGGGGTACACAAACCAACGGGGAGCAGAAATACTATCTGCTCCCCATCACCACCAGCCAAACCCTAGTCAACGCACACTGCCAACCAATAATAGGCCGGTATAAGCTCCTGTCTGACATAGGGGGTAAACAAACCAACGGGGAGCAGAAATACTACCTGCTCCCCATCACCACCAGCAAAACCCTAGTCCACGCAAACTGCCAACCTAGAATCGGCCTGTATAAGCTCCCGTCTGACATGGGGCGTACACAAACCAACGGGGAGCAGAAATACTTTCTGCTCCCCATCACCGAAAGCCAAACCCTAGTCAACGCACACTGCCAACCAAGAATAGGCCTGTATAAGCTCCCGTGTGACATAGGGGGTACACAAACCAACTGGGAGCAGAAATACTATCTGCTCCCCTTCACCGCCAGCCAAACCCTAGTCAACGCAGACTGCCAACCAAGAATAGGCCTGTATAACCTCCCGTCTGACATAGGGGGTACTCAAACCAACGGGGAGCAGAAATACAATCTGCTCCCCATCACCGCCAGCCACACCCTAGTCCACTCACACTGCCAACCTAGAATCGGCCTGTATAAGCTCGCGTTTGACATAGGGGGTACACAAACCAACAGGGAGCAGCAATACTATCTGCTCCCCTTTACCGCCAGCCAAACCCTAGTCCACTCACACTGCCAACCTAGAATCGGCCTGTATAAGCTCCCGTCTAACATAGGGGTACACAAACCAACGGGGAGCAGAAATACTATCTGCTCCCCATCATCGCCAGCCAAACCCTAGTCAACGCACACTGCCAAACAAGAATCAGCCTGTATAAGCTCCCATCTGACATAGGGGGTACACAAACCAAAGGGGAGCAGAAATACTATCTGCACCCCATCACCGCTAGCCAAACCCTAGTCCACGCACTCTGCTAACCAAGATTAGGCCTGTATATGCTCCCGTCTGACATAGGGGGTACACAAACCAACGGGGAGCAGGAATACTATCTGCTCCCCATCACCGCCAGCCAAAACCTAGTCAACGCACACTGCCAAACTAGAATCGGCCTGTATAAGCTCCCATCTGACATAGGGGGTACACAAACAACGGGGAGCAGAAATACTACCTGCTCCCCATCACCACCAGCCAAACCCTAGTCCACGCACACTGCCAACCTAGAATCCGCCTGTATAAGCTCCCGTCTGACATAGGGGGTACACAAACCAACGGGGAGCAGACATACTTTCTGCTCCCAATCACCGTCAGCCAAACCCTAGTCAACGCAAACTGCAAACCAAGAATAGGCCTGTATAAGCTCCCGTCTGACATAGGGGGTACACAAACCAACTGGGAGCAGAAATACTATCTGCTCCCCATCACCGCCAGCCAAACCCTAGTCAACGCACACTGCCAACCAAGAATAGGCCTGTATAAGCTCCCGTCTGACATAGGGGGTACACAAACCAACGGGGAGCAGGAATACTATCTGCTCCCCATCACCGCCAGCCAAAACCTAGTCAACGCACACTGCCAACCTAGAATCGGCCTGTATAAGCTCCCATCTAACATAGGAGGTACACAAACCAACGGGGAGCAGAAATACTATCTGCTCCCCATCACCACCAGCCAAACCCTAGTCAACGCACACTGCCAACCAATAGTAGGCCGGTATAAGCTCCTGTCTGACATAGGGGGTAAACAAACCAACGGGGAGCAGAAATACTACCTGCTCCCCATCACCACCAGCCAAACCCTAGTCCACGCACACTGCCAACCTAGAATCGGCCTTTATAAGCTCCCGTCTGACATAGGGGGTACACAAACCAACTGGGAGCAGAAATACTATGTGCTCCCCATCACCGCCAGCCACACCCTAGTCAACGCACACTGCCAACCAAGAATAGGCCTGTATAAGCTCCCGTCTGACATAGGGGGTACACAAACCAACTGGGAGCAGAAATACTATGTGCTCCCCATCACCGCCAGCCAAACCCTAGTCAATGCACACTGCCAACCAAGAATAGGCCTCTATATGCTCCCGTCTGACATAGGGGGTACACAAATCAACGGGGATCAGAAATACTATCTGCTCCCCATCACCGCCTGCCAAACCCTAGTCAACGCACACTGCCAACCAAGATTAGGCCTGTATCAGCTTCCGTCTGACATAGGGGGTGCACAAACCAACGGGGAGCAGAAATACTATCTGCTCCCCATCACCGCCAGCCAAACCCTAGTCCACTCACACTGCCAACCTAGAATCGGCCTGTATAAGCTTCCATCTGACATAGGGGGTACACAAACCAACAGGGAGCAAAAATACTATCTGCTCCCCATCACCGCCAGCCAAACCCTAGTCAACGCACACTGCCAACCAAGAATAGGCCTCTATATGCTCCCGTCTGACATAGGGGGTACACAAACCAACGGGGAGCAGAAATACTATCTGCTCCCCATCACCGCCTGCCAAACCATAGTCAACGCACACTGCCAACCAAGATTAGGCCTGTATAAGCTCCCGTCTGACATAGGGGGTGCACAAACCAACGGGGAGCAGAAATACTATCTGCTCCCAATCACTGTCAGCCAATCCCTAGTCCACTCACACTGCCAACCTAGAATTGGCCTGTTTAAGCTCCCATCTGACATAGGGGGTACACAAACCAACGGGGAGCAGAAATACTATCTGCTCCCCATCACCACGAGCCAAACCCTAGTCCACAGACACTGCCAACCAAGATTAGGCCTGTATAAGCTCCCGTCTGACATAGGGGGTACACAAACCAACGGGGAGCAGAAATACTACCTGCTCCCCATCACCACCAGCCAAACCCTAGTCCATGCACACTGCCAACCTAGAATCGGCCTGTATAAGCTTCCGTCTGACATAGGGGTACACAAACCAACTGGGAGCAGAAATACTATCTGCTCCCCATCACCGCCAGCCAAGCCCTAGTCAACGCACACTGCCAACCAAGAATAGGCCTCTATATGCTCCTGTCTGACATAGGGGGTACACAAACCAACGGGGAGCAGAAATACTATCTGCTCCCCATCACCGCCTGCCAAACCCTAGTCAACGCACACTGCCAACCAAGATTAGGCCTGTATAAGCTCCCGTCTGACATAGGGGGTGCACAAACCAACGGGGAGCAGAAATACTATCTGCTCCTCATCACCGCCAGCCAAACCCTAGTCCACTCACACTGCCAACCTAGAATCGGCCTGTATAAGCTCCGGTCTCACATAGGGGAAACACAAACCAACGGGGATCAGAAATACTATCCGCTCCCCATCACCGCCAGCCAAACCCTAGTCAACGCACACTGCCAACTTAGAATCGGTTTATAAGAGCTCCCATCTGACATAGGGGGTACACAAACCAACGGGGAGCAGAAATACTATCTGCTCCCCATCACCGCCAGCCAAACCCTAGTCAACGCACACTGCCAACCAAGAATAGGCCTCTATATGGTCCCGTCTGACATAGGGGGCACACAAACCAACGGGGAGCAGAAATACTATCAGCTCCCCATCACCGCCTGCCAAACCCTAGTCAACGCACACTGCCAACCAAGATTAGGCCTGTATAAGCTCCCGTCTGACATAGGGGGTGCACAAACCAACGGGGAGCAGAAATACTATCTGCTCCCCATCACCGCCAGCCAAACCCTAGTCCATGCACACTGCAAACCTAGAATCGTCCGATATAAGCTTCCGTCTGACATAGGGGGTGCACAAACCAACGGGGAGAAGAATTACTATCTGCTCACCATCACCGCCAGCCAAACCCTAGTCAGCGCACACTGCCAATGAAGATAGGCCTGTATAAGCTCCCGTCTGACATAGGGGGTACACAAACCAACGGGGAGCAGAAATACTATCTGCTTCCAATCACTGTCAGCCAATCCCTAGTCAACGCACACTGCCAACCAAGAATAGGCCTCTATAAGCTCCCGTCTGACATAGGGGGTACACGAACCAACGGGGAGCAGAAATACTATCTGCTCCCTATCACCGCCTGCCAAACCCTAGTCAACGCAAACTGCCAACCAAGAATAGGCCTGCATAAACTCCCGTCTGACATAGGGGGTACACAAACCAACGGAGAACAGAAATACTATCTGCTCCCCATCACCACCAGCCAAACCCTAGTCCACAGACACTGCCAACAAAGAATAGGCCTGTATAAGCTCCGGTCTCACATAGGGGAAACACAAACCAACGGGGATCAGAAATACTATCCGCTCCCCATCACCGCCAGCCAAACCCTAGTAAACGCACACTGCCAACTTAGAATCGGTTTATAAGAGCTCCCATCTGACATAGGGGGTACATAAACCAACGGGGAGCAGAAATACTATCTGCTCCCCATCACCGCCAGTCAAGCCCTAGTCCAAGCACACTGCCAACCAAGATTAGGCCTGTATAAACTCCCGTCTGACATAGGGGGTACACAAACCAACGAGGAGCAGAAATACTATCTGCTCCCCATCACCGCCAGCCAAACCCTAGTCCACTCACACTGCCAACCTAGAATTGGCCTGTTTAAGCTCCCATCTGACATAGGGGGTACACAAACCAACGGGGAGCATAAATACTATCTGCTCCCCATCACCACGAGCCAAACCCTAGTCCACAGACACTGCCAACCAAGATTAGGCCTGTATAAGCTCCCGTCTGACATAGGGGATGCACAAACCAACGGGAAGCAGAAATACTATCTGCTCCCCATCACCGCCAGCCAAACCCTAGTCAGGGCACACTGCCAACGAAGAATAGGCCTGTATGAGCTCCCGTCTGACATACGGGGTACACAAACCAACGGGGAGCAGAATTCCGATCTGCTCCCAATCACCGCCAGCCAATCCCTAGTCAACGCACACTGCCAACCAAGAATAGGCCTCTATAAGCTCCCGTCTGACATAGGGGGTACACAAACCAACGGGAGCAGAAATACTATCTGCTCCCCATCACCTCCAGCCAAACCCTAGTCAACGTACACTGCCAACCAAGAATAGGCCTCTATAAGCTCCCGTCTGACATAGGGGGTACCTAAACCAACGGGGAGCAGAAATACTATCTACTCCCCATCATCGCCAGCCAAACCCTAGTCAACGCACTCTGCCAAACAAGAATCAGTCTGTATAAGCTCCCATCTGACATAGGGGGGTACACAAACCAAAGGGGAGCAGAAATACTATCTGCTCCCCATCACCGCTAGCCAAACCCTAGTCCACACACACTGCCAAACAAGAATAGGCCTGTATAAGCTCCTGCTGACATAGGGGGTACGCAAACCAACGGGGAGCAGGAATACTATCTGCTCCCCATCACCGCCAGCCAAAACCTAGTCAACGCACACTGCCAAACTAGAATCGGCCTGTATAAGCTCCCATCTGACATAGGGGGTACACAAACAACGGGGAGCAGAAATACTACCTGCTCCCCATCACCACCAGCCAAACCCTAGTCCACGCACACTGCTAACCAAGATTAGGCCTGTATAAGCTCCCGTCTGACATAGGGGGTACACAAACCAACGGGGAACAGAAATACTATCTGCTCCACATCACCACCAGCCAAACCCTAGTCCACACACAGTGCCAAACAAGAATAGGCCTGTATAAGCTCCCGTCTGACATAGGGGGTACACAAACAAACGGGAAGCAGGAATACTATCTGCTCCCCATCACCGCCAGCCAAAACCTAGTCAATGCACACTGCCAACCTAGAATCGGCCTGTATAAGCTCCCATCTGACATAGGGGGTACACAAACCAACGGGGAGCAGAAATACTATCTGCTCCCCATCACCACCAGCCAAACCCTAGTCAACGCACACTGCCAACCAATAATAGGCCGGTATAAGCTCCTGTCTGACATAGGGGGTAAACAAACCAACGGGGAGCAGAAATACTACCTGCTCCCCATCACCACCAGCCAAACCCTAGTCCACGCACACTGCCAACCTAGAATCGGCCTTTATAAGCTCCCGTCTGACATAGGGGGTACACAAACCAACTGGGAGCAGAAATACTATGTGCTCCCCATCACCGCCAGCCACACCCTAGTCAACGCACACTGCCAACCAGGAATAGGCCTGTATAAGCTCCCGTCTGACATAGGGGGTACACAAACCAACTGGGAGCAGAAATACTATGTGCTCCCCATCACCGCCAGCCAAACCCTAGTCAATGCTCACTGCCAACCAAGAATAGGCCTCTATATGCTCCCGTCTGACATAGGGGGTACACAAATCAACGGGGATCAGAAATACTATCTGCTCCCCATCACCGCCTGCCAAACCCTAGTCAACGCACACTGCCAACCAAGATTAGGCCTGTATCAGCTTCCGTCTGACATAGGGGGTGCTCAAACCAACGGGGAGCAGAAATACTATCTGCTCCCCATCACCGCCAGCCAAACCCTAGTCCACTCACACTGCCAACCTAGAATCGGCCTGTATAAGCTTCCATCTGACATAGGGGGTACACAAACCAACAGGGAGCAGAAATACTATCTGCTCCCCATCACCGCCAGCCAAACCCTAGTCAACGCACACTGCCAACCAAGAATAGGCCTCTATAAGCTCCCGTCTGACATAGGGGGTACACAAACCAACGGGGAGCAGAAATACTATCTGCTCCCCATCACCGCCAGCCAAACCCTAGTCCATGCACACTGCAAACCTAGAATCGTCCGATATAAGCTTCCGTCTGACATAGGGGGTGCACAAACCAACGGGGAGAAGAATTACTATCTGCTCACCATCACCGCCAGCCAAACCCTAGTCAGCGCACACTGCCAATGAAGATAGGCCTGTATAAGCTCCCGTCTGACATAGGGGGTACACAAACCAACGGGGAGCAGAAATACTATCTGCTTCCAATCACTGTCAGCCAATCCCTAGTCAACGCACACTGCCAACCAAGAATAGGCCTCTATAAGCTCCCGTCTGACATAGGGGGTACACGAACCAACGGGGAGCAGAAATACTATCTGCTCCCTATCACCGCCTGCCAAACCCTAGTCAACGCAAACTGCCAACCAAGAATAGGCCTGCATAAACTCCCGTCTGACATAGGGGGTACACAAACCAACGGAGAACAGAAATACTATCTGCTCCCCATCACCACCAGCCAAACCCTAGTCCACAGACACTGCCAACAAAGAATAGGCCTGTATAAGCTCCCATCTGACATAGGGGGTACATAAACCAACGGGGAGCAGAAATACTATCTGCTCCCCATCACCGCCAGTCAAGCCCTAGTCCAAGCACACTGCCAACCAAGATTAGGCCTGTATAAACTCCCGTCTGACATAGGGGGTACACAAACCAACGAGGAGCAGAAATACTATCTGCTCCCCATCACCGCCAGCCAAACCCTAGTCCACTCACACTGCCAACCTAGAATTGGCCTGTTTAAGCTCCCATCTGACATAGGGGGTACACAAACCAACGGGGAGCATAAATACTATCTGCTCCCCATCACCACGAGCCAAACCCTAGTCCACAGACACTGCCAACCAAGATTAGGCCTGTATAAGCTCCCGTCTGACATAGGGGATGCACAAACCAACGGGAAGCAGAAATACTATCTGCTCCCCATCACCGCCAGCCAAACCCTAGTCAGGGCACACTGCCAACGAAGAATAGGCCTGTATGAGCTCCCGTCTGACATACGGGGTACACAAACCAACGGGGAGCAGAATTCCGATCTGCTCCCAATCACCGCCAGCCAATCCCTAGTCAACGCACACTGCCAACCAAGAATAGGCCTCTATAAGCTCCCGTCTGACATAGGGGGTACACAAACCAACGGGAGCAGAAATACTATCTGCTCCCCATCACCTCCAGCCAAACCCTAGTCAACGTACACTGCCAACCAAGAATAGGCCTCTATAAGCTCCCGTCTGACATAGGGGGTACCTAAACCAACGGGGAGCAGAAATACTATCTACTCCCCATCATCGCCAGCCAAACCCTAGTCAACGCACTCTGCCAAACAAGAATCAGCCTGTATAAGCTCCCATCTGACATAGGGGGTACACAAACCAAAGGGGAGCAGAAATACTATCTGCTCCCCATCACCGCTAGCCAAACCCTAGTCCACGCACTCTGCTAACCAAGATTAGGCCTGTATATGCTCCCGTCTGACATAGGGGGTACACAAACCAACGGGGAACAAAAATACTATCTGTTCCCCATCACCACCAGCCAAACCCTAGTCCACACACACTGCCAAACAAGAATAGGCCTGTATAAGCTCCTGCTGACATAGGGGGTACGCAAACCAACGGGGAGCAGGAATACTATCTTCTCCCCATCACCGCCAGCCAAAACCTAGTCAACGCACACTGCCAAACTAGAATCGGCCTGTATAAGCTCCCATCTGACATAGGGGGTACACAAACAACGGGGAGCAGAAATACTACCTGCTCCCCATCACCACCAGCCAAACCCTAGTCCACGCACACTGCTAACCAAGATTAGGCCTGTATAAGCTCCCGTCTGACATAGGGGGTACACAAACCAACGGGGAACAGAAATACTATCTGCTCCACATCACCACCAGCCAAACCCTAGTCCACACACAGTGCCAAACAAGAATAGGCCTGTATAAGCTCCCGTCTGACATAGGGGGTACACAAACAAACGGGAAGCAGGAATACTATCTGCTCCCCATCACCGCCAGCCAAAACCTAGTCAATGCACACTGCCAACCTAGAATCGGCCTGTATAAGCTCCCATCTGACATAGGGGGCACACAAACCAACGGGGAGCAGAAATACTATCTGCTCCCCATCACCACCAGCCAAACCCTAGTCAACGCACACTGCCAACCAATAATAGGCCGGTATAAGCTCCTGTCTGACATAGGGGGTAAACAAACCAACGGGGAGCAGAAATACTACCTGCTCCCCATCACCACCAGCCAAACCCTAGTCCACGCACACTGCCAACCTAGAATCGGCCTTTATAAGCTCCCGTCTGACATAGGGGGTACACAAACCAACTGGGAGCAGAAATAATATGTGCTCCCCATCACCGCCAGCCACACCCTAGTCAACGCACACTGCCAACCAGGAATAGGCCTGTATAAGCTCCCGTCTGACATAGGGGGTACACAAACCAACTGGGAGCAGAAATACTATGTGCTCCCCATCACCGCCAGCCAAACCCTAGTCAATGCTCACTGCCAACCAAGAATAGGCCTCTATATGCTCCCGTCTGACATAGGGGGTACACAAATCAACGGGGATCAGAAATACTATCTGCTCCCCATCACCGCCTGCCAAACCCTAGTCAAAGCACACTGCCAACCAAGATTAGGCCTGTATCAGCTTCCGTCTGACATAGGGGGTGCTCAAACCAACGGGGAGCAGAAATACTATCTGCTCCCCATCACCGCCAGCCAAACCCTAGTCCACTCACACTGCCAACCTAGAATCGGCCTGTATAAGCTTCCATCTGACATAGGGGGTACACAAACCAACAGGGAGCAGAAATACTATCTGCTCCCCATCACCGCCAGCCAAACCCTAGTCAACGCACACTGCCAACCAAGAATAGGCCTCTATATGCTCCCGTCTGACATAGGGGGTACACAAACCAACGGGGAGCAGAAATACTATCTGCTCCCCATCACCGCCTGCCAAACCATAGTCAACGCACACTGCCAACCAAGATTAGGCCTGTATAAGCTCCCATCTGACATAGGGGGTGCACAAACCAACAGGGAGCAGAAATACTATCTGCTCCCAATCACTGTCAGCCAATCCCTAGTCCACTCACACTGCCAACCTAGAATTGGCCTGTTTAAGCTCCCATCTGACATAGGGGGTACACAAACCAACGGGGAGCAGAAATACTATCTGCTCCCCATCACCACGAGCCAAACCCTAGTCCACAGACACTGCCAACCAAGATTAGGCCTGTATAAGCTCCCGTCTGACATAGGGGGTACACAAACCAACGGGGAGCAGAAATACTATCTGCTCCCCATCACCACGAGCCAAACCCTAGTCCACAGACACTGCCAACCAAGATTAGGCCTGTATAAGCTCCCGTCTGACATAGGGGGTACACAAACCAACGGGGAGCAGAAATACTATCTGCTCCCCATCACCACCAGCCAAACCCTAGTCAACGCACACTGCCAACCAATAATAGGCCGGTATAAGCTCCTGTCTGACATATGGGGTGAACAAACCAACGGGGAGCAGAAATACTACCTGCTCCCCATCACCACCAGCACAACCCTAGTCCACGCAAACTGCCAACCTAGAATCGGCCTGTATAAGCTCCCGTCTGACATGGGGCGTACACAAACCAACGGGGAGCAGAAATACTTTCTGCTCCCCATCACCGAAAGCCAAACCCTAGTCAACGCACACTGCCAACCAAGAATAGGCCTGTATAAGCTCCCGTGTGACATAGGGGGTACACAAACCAACTGGGAGCAGAAATACTATCTGCTCCCCTTCACCGCCAGCCAAACCCTAGTCAACGCAGACTGCCAACCAAGAATAGGCCTGTATAACCTCCCGTCTGACATAGGGGGTACTCAAACCAACGGGGAGCAGAAATACAATCTGCTCCCCATCACCGCCAGCCACACCCTAGTCCACTCACACTGCCAACCTAGAATCGGCCTGTATAAGCTCGCGTTTGACATAGGGGGTACACAAACCAACAGGGAGCAGCAATACTATCTGCTCCCCTTTACCGCCAGCCAAACCCTAGTCCACTCACACTGCCAACCTAGAATCGGCCTGTATAAGCTCCCGTCTAACATAGGGGTACACAAACTAACGGGGAGCAGAAATACTATCTGCTCCCCATCATCGCCAGCCAAACCCTAGTCAACGCACACTGCCAAACAAGAATCAGCCTGTATAAGCTCCCATCTGACATAGGGGGTACACAAACCAAAGGGGAGCAGAAATACTATCTGCACCCCATCACCGCTAGCCAAACCCTAGTCCACGCACTCTGCTAACCAAGATTAGGCCTGTATATGCTCCCGTCTGACATAGGGGGTACACAAACCAACGGGGAGCAGGAATACTATCTGCTCCCCATCACCGCCAGCCAAAACCTAGTCAACGCACACTGCCAAACTAGAATCGGCCTGTATAAGCTCCCATCTGACATAGGGGGTACACAAACAACGGGGAGCAGAAATACTACCTGCTCCCCATCACCACCAGCCAAACCCTAGTCCACGCACACTGCCAACCTAGAATCCGCCTGTATAAGCTCCCGTCTGACATAGGGGGTACACAAACCAACGGGGAGCAGACATACTTTCTGCTCCCAATCACCGTCAGCCAAACCCTAGTCAACGCAAACTGCAAACCAAGAATAGGCCTGTATAAGCTCCCGTCTGACATAGGGGGTACACAAACCAACTGGGAGCAGAAATACTATCTGCTCCCCATCACCGCCAGCCAAACCCTAGTCAACGCACACTGCCAACCAAGAATAGGCCTGTATAAGCTCCCGTCTGACATAGGGGGTACACAAACCAACGGGGAGCAGGAATACTATCTGCTCCCCATCACCGCCAGCCAAAACCTAGTCAACGCACACTGCCAACCTAGAATCGGCCTGTATAAGCTCCTATCTAACATAGGAGGTACACAAACCAACGGGGAGCAGAAATACTATCTGCTCCCCATCACCACCAGCCAAACCCTAGTCAACGCACACTGCCAACCAATAGTAGGCCGGTATAAGCTCCTGTCTGACATAGGGGGTAAACAAACCAACGGGGAGCAGAAATACTACCTGCTCCCCATCACCACCAGCCAAACCCTAGTCCACGCACACTGCCAACCTAGAATCGGCCTTTATAAGCTCCCGTCTGACATAGGGGGTACACAAACCAACTGGGAGCAGAAATACTATGTGCTCCCCATCACCGCCAGCCACACCCTAGTCAACGCACACTGCCAACCAAGAATAGGCCTGTATAAGCTCCCGTCTGACATAGGGGGTACACAAACCAACGGGAGCAGAAATACTATGTGCTCCCCATCACCGCCAGCCAAACCCTAGTCAATGCACACTGCCAACCAAGAATAGGCCTCTATATGCTCCCGTCTGACATAGGGGGTACACAAATCAACGGGGATCAGAAATACTATCGGCTCCCCATCACCGCCTGCCAAACCCTAGTCAACGCACACTGCCAACCAAGATTAGGCCTGTATCAGCTTCCGTCTGACATAGGGGGTGCACAAACCAACGGGGAGCAGAAATACTATCTGCTCCCCATCACCGCCAGCCAAACCCTAGTCCACTCACACTGCCAACCTAGAATCGGCCTGTATAAGCTTCCATCTGACATAGGGGGTACACAAACCAACAGGGAGCAGAAATACTATCTGCTCCCCATCACCGCCAGCCAAACCCTAGTCAACGCACACTGCCAACCAAGAATAGGCCTCTATATGCTCCCGTCTGACATAGGGGGTACACAAACCAACGGGGAGCAGAAATACTATCTGCTCCCCATCACCGCCTGCCAAACCATAGTCAACGCACACTGCCAACCAAGATTAGGCCTGTTTAAGCTCCCGTCTGACATAGGGGGTGCACAAACCAACGGGGAGCAGAAATTCTATCTGCTCCCAATCACTGTCAGCCAATCCCTAGTCCACTCACACTGCCAACCTAGAATTGGCCTGTTTAAGCTCCCATCTGACATAGGGGGTACACAAACCAACGGGGAGCAGAAATACTATCTGCTCCCCATCACCACGAGCCAAACCCTAGTCCACAGACACTGCCAACCAAGATAAGGCCTGTATAAGCTCCCGTCTGACATAGGGGGTACACAAACCAACGGGGAGCAGAAATACTATCTGCTCCCCATCACCACGAGCCAAACCGTAGTCCACAGACACTGCCAACCAAGATTAGGCCTGTATAAGCTCCCGTCTGACATAGGGGATGCACAAACCAACGGGGAGCAGAAATACTATCTGCTCCCCATCACCACCAGCCAAACCCTAGTCCATGCACACTGCCAACCTAGAATCGGCCTGTATAAGCTTCCGTCTGACATAGGGGGTACACAAACCAACGGGGAGCAGAAATACTATCTGCTCCCCTTCACCGCCAGCCAAACCCTAGTCAACGCAGACTGCCAACCAAGAATAGGCCTGTATAACCTCCCGTCTGACATAGGGGGTATTCAAACCAACGGGGAGCAGAAATACAATCTGCTCCCCATCACCGCCAGCCACACCCTAGTCCACTCACACTGCCAACCTAGAATCGGCCTGTATAAGCTCGCGTTTGACATAGGGGGTACACAAACCAACAGGGAGCAGCAATACTATCTGCTCCCCTTTACCGCCAGCCAAACCCTAGTCCACTCACACTGCCAACCTAGAATCGGCCTGTATAAGCTCCCGTCTAACATAGGGGTACACAAACCAACGGGGAGCAGAAATACTATCTGCTCCCCATCATCGCCAGCCAAACCCTAGTCAACGCACACTGCCAAACAAGAATCAGCCTGTATAGGCTCCCATCTGACATAGGGGGTACACAAACCAAAGGGGAGCAGAAAAACTATCTGCACCCCATCACCGCTAGCCAAACCCTAGTCCACGCACTCTGCTAACCAAGATTAGGCCTGTATATGCTCCCGTCTGACATAGGGGGTACACAAACCAACGGGGAGCAGGAATACTATCTGCTCCCCATCACCGCCAGCCAAAACCTAGTCAACGCACACTGCCAAACTAGAATCGGCCTGTATAAGCTCCCATCTGACATAGGGGGTACACAAACAACGGGGAGCAGAAATACTACCTGCTCCCCATCACCACCAGCCAAACCCTAGTCCACGCACACTGCCAACCTAGAATCCGCCTGTATAAGCTCCCGTCTGACATAGGGGGTACACAAACCAACGGGGAGCAGACATACTTTCTGCTCCCAATCACCGTCAGCCAAACCCTAGTCAACGCAAACTGCAAACCAAGAATAGGCCTGTATAAGCTCCCGTCTGACATAGGGGGTACACAAACCAACTGGGAGCAGAAATACTATCTGCTCCCCATCACCGCCAGCCAAACCCTAGTCAACGCACACTGCCAACCAAGAATAGGCCTGTATAAGCTCCCGTCTGACATAGGGGGTACACAAACCAACGGGGAGCAGGAATACTATCTGCTCCCCATCACCGCCAGCCAAAACCTAGTCAACGCACACTGCCAACCTAGAATCGGCCTGTATAAGCTCCCATCTAACATAGGGGGTACACAAACCAACGGGGAGCAGAAATACTATCTGCTCCCCATCACCACCAGCCAAACCCTAGTCAACGCACACTGCCAACCAATAATAGGCCGGTATAAGCTCCTGTCTGACATAGGGGGTAAACAAACCAACGGGGAGCAGAAATACTACCTGCTCCCCATCACCACCAGCCAAACCCTAGTCCACGCACACTGCCAACCTAGAATCGGCCTTTATAAGCTCCCGTCTGACATAGGGGGTACACAAACCAACTGGGAGCAGAAATACTATGTGCTCCCCATCACCGCCAGCCACACCCTAGTCAACGCACACTGCCAACCAAGAATAGGCCTGTATAAGCTCCCGTCTGACATAGGGGGTACACAAACCAACTGGGAGCAGAAATACTATGTGCTCCCCATCACCGCCAGCCAAACCCTAGTCAATGCACACTGCCAACCAAGAATAGGCCTCTATATGCTCCCGTCTGACATAGGGGGTACACAAATCAACGGGGATCAGAAATACTATCTGCTCCCCATCACCGCCTGCCAAACCCTAGTCAACGCACACTGCCAACCAAGATTAGGCCTGTATCAGCTTCCGTCTGACATAGGGGGTGCACAAACCAACGGGGAGCAGAAATACTATCTGCTCCCCATCACCGCCAGCCAAACCCTAGTCCACTCACACTGCCAACCTAGAATCGGCCTGTATAAGCTTCCATCTGACATAGGGGGTACACAAACCAACAGGGAGCAGAAATACTATCTGCTCCCCATCACCGCCAGCCAAACCCTAGTCAACGCACACTGCCAACCAAGAATAGGCCTCTATATGCTCCCGTCTGACATAGGGGGTACACAAACCAACGGGGAGCAGAAATACTATCTGCTCCCCATCACCGCCTGCCAAACCATAGTCAACGCACACTGCCAACCAAGATTAGGCCTGTATAAGCTCCCGTCTGACATAGGGGGTGCACAAACCAACGGGGAGCAGAAATACTATCTGCTCCCAATCACTGTCAGCCAATCCCTAGTCCACTCACACTGCCAACCTAGAATTGGCCTGTTTAAGCTCCCATCTGACATAGGGGGTACACAAACCAACGGGGAGCAGAAATACTATCTGCTCCCCATCACCACGAGCCAAACCCTAGTCCACAGACACTGCCAACCAAGATTAGGCCTGTATAAGCTCCCGTCTGACATAGGGGGTACACAAACCAACGGGGAGCAGAAATACTATCTGCTCCCCATCACCACGAGCCAAACCCTAGTCCACAGACACTGCCAACCAAGATTAGGCCTGTATAAGCTCCCGTCTGACATAGGGGATGCACAAACCAACGGGGAGCAGAAATACTATCTGCTCCCCATCACTGCCAGCCAAACCCTAGTCCATGCACACTGCAAACTTAGAATCGGCCTGTATAAGCTCCCATCTGACATAGGGGGTACACAAACAACGGGGAGCAGAAATACTACCTGCTCCCCATCACCACCAGCCAAACCCTAGTCCATGCACACTGCCAACCTAGAATCGGCCTGTATAAGCTTCCGTCTGACATAGGGGGTACTCAAACCAACGGGGAGCAGACATACTTTCTGCTCCCCATCACCGTCAGCCAAACCCTAGACAACGCACACTGCCAACCAAGAATAGGCCTGTATAAGCTCCCGTCTGACATAGGGGGTACACAAACCAACTGGGAGCAGAAATACTATCTGCTCCCCATCACCGCCAGCCAAGCCCTAGTCAACGCACACTGCCAACCAAGAATAGGCCTCTATATGCTCCTGTCTGACATAGGGGGTACACAAACCAACGGGGAGCAGAAATACTATCTGCTCCCCATCACCGCCTGCCAAACCCTAGTCAACGCACACTGCCAACCAAGATTAGGCCTGTATAAGCTCCCGTCTGACATAGGGGGTGCACAAACCAACGGGGAGCAGAAATACTATCTGCTCCTCATCACCGCCAGCCAAACCCTAGTCCACTCACACTGCCAACCTAGAATCGGCCTGTATAAGCTCCGGTCTCACATAGGGGAAACACAAACCAACGGGGATCAGAAATACTATCCGCTCCCCATCACCGCCAGCCAAACCCTAGTCAACGCACACTGCCAACTTAGAATCGGTTTATAAGAGCTCCCATCTGACATAGGGGGTACACAAACCAACGGGGAGCAGAAATACTATCTGCTCCCCATCACCGCCAGCCAAACCCTAGTCAACGCACACTGCCAACCAAGAATAGGCCTCTATATGGTCCCGTCTGACATAGGGGGCACACAAACCAACGGGGAGCAGAAATACTATCAGCTCCCCATCACCGCCTGCCAAACCCTAGTCAACGCACACTGCCAACCAAGATTAGGCCTGTATAAGCTCCCGTCTGACATAGGGGGTGCACAAACCAACGGGGAGCAGAAATACTATCTGCTCCCCATCACCGCCAGCCAAACCCTAGTCCATGCACACTGCAAACCTAGAATCGTCCGCTATAAGCTTCCGTCTGACATAGGGGGTGCACAAACCAACGGGGAGAAGAATTACTATCTGCTCACCATCACCGCCAGCCAAACCCTAGTCAGCGCACACTGCCAATGAAGATAGGCCTGTATAAGCTCCCGTCTGACATAGGGGGTACACAAACCAACTGGGAGCAGAAATACTATCTGCTCCCCATCACCGCCAGCCAAGCCCTAGTCAACGCACACTGCCAACCAAGAATTGGCCTGTTTAAGCTCCCATCTGACATAGGGGGTACACAAACCAACGGGGAGCAGAAATACTATCTGCTCCCCATCACCACGAGCCAAACCCTAGTCCACAGACACTGCCAACCAAGATTAGGCCTGTATAAGCTCCCGTCTGACATAGGGGGTACACAAACCAACGGGGAGCAGAAATACTATCTGCTCCCCATCACCACGAGCCAAACCCTAGTCCACAGACACTGCCAACCAAGATTAGGCCTGTATAAGCTCCCGTCTGACATAGGGGATGCACAAACCAACGGGGAGCAGAAATACTATCTGCTCCCCATCACTGCCAGCCAAACCCTAGTCCATGCACACTGCAAACTTAGAATCGGCCTGTATAAGCTCCCATCTGACATAGGGGGTACACAAACAACGGGGAGCAGAAATACTACCTGCTCCCCATCACCACCAGCCAAACCCTAGTCCATGCACACTGCCAACCTAGAATCGGCCTGTATAAGCTTCCGTCTGACATAGGGGGTACTCAAACCAACGGGGAGCAGACATACTTTCTGCTCCCCATCACCGTCAGCCAAACCCTAGACAACGCACACTGCCAACCAAGAATAGGCCTGTATAAGCTCCCGTCTGACATAGGGGGTACACAAACCAACTGGGAGCAGAAATACTATCTGCTCCCCATCACCGCCAGCCAAGCCCTAGTCAACGCACACTGCCAACCAAGAATAGGCCTCTATATGCTCCTGTCTGACATAGGGGGTACACAAACCAACGGGGAGCAGAAATACTATCTGCTCCCCATCACCGCCTGCCAAACCCTAGTCAACGCACACTGCCAACCAAGATTAGGCCTGTATAAGCTCCCGTCTGACATAGGGGGTGCACAAACCAACGGGGAGCAGAAATACTATCTGCTCCTCATCACCGCCAGCCAAACCCTAGTCCACTCACACTGCCAACCTAGAATCGGCCTGTATAAGCTCCGGTCTCACATAGGGGAAACACAAACCAACGGGGATCAGAAATACTATCCGCTCCCCATCACCGCCAGCCAAACCCTAGTCAACGCACACTGCCAACTTAGAATCGGTTTATAAGAGCTCCCATCTGACATAGGGGGTACACAAACCAACGGGGAGCAGAAATACTATCTGCTCCCCATCACCGCCAGCCAAACCCTAGTCAACGCACACTGCCAACCAAGAATAGGCCTCTATATGGTCCCGTCTGACAAGGGGGCACACAAACCAACGGGGAGCAGAAATACTATCAGCTCCCCATCACCGCCTGCCAAACCCTAGTCAACGCACACTGCCAACCAAGATTAGGCCTGTATAAGCTCCCGTCTGACATAGGGGGTGCACAAACCAACGGGGAGCAGAAATACTATCTGCTCCCCATCACCGCCAGCCAAACCCTAGTCCATGCACACTGCAAACCTAGAATCGTCCGCTATAAGCTTCCGTCTGACATAGGGGGTGCACAAACCAACGGGGAGAAGAATTACTATCTGCTCACCATCACCGCCAGCCAAACCCTAGTCAGCGCACACTGCCAATGAAGATAGGCCTGTATAAGCTCCCGTCTGACATAGGGGGTACACAAACCAACTGGGAGCAGAAATACTATCTGCTCCCCATCACCGCCAGCCAAGCCCTAGTCAACGCACACTGCCAACCAAGAATAGGCCTCTATATGCTCCTGTCTGACATAGGGGGTACACAAACCAACGGGGAGCAGAAATACTATCTGCTCCCCATCACCGCCTGCCAAACCCTAGTCAACGCACACTGCCAACCAAGATTAGGCCTGTATAAGCTCCCGTCTGACATAGGGGGTGCACAAACCAACGGGGAGCAGAAATACTATCTGCTCCTCATCACCGCCAGCCAAACCCTAGTCCACTCACACTGCCAACCTAGAATCGGCCTGTATAAGCTCCGGTCTCACATAGGGGAAACACAAACCAACGGGGATCAGAAATACTATCCGCTCCCCATCACCGCCAGCCAAACCCTAGTCAACGCACACTGCCAACTTAGAATCGGTTTATAAGAGCTCCCATCTGACATAGGGGGTACACAAACCAACGGGGAGCAGAAATACTATCTGCTCCCCATCACCGCCAGCCAAACCCTAGTCAACGCACACTGCCAACCAAGAATAGGCCTCTATATGGTCCCGTCTGACAAGGGGGCACACAAACCAACGGGGAGCAGAAATACTATCAGCTCCCCATCACCGCCTGCCAAACCCTAGTCAACGCACACTGCCAACCAAGATTAGGCCTGTATAAGCTCCCGTCTGACATAGGGGGTGCACAAACCAACGGGGAGCAGAAATACTATCTGCTCCCCATCACCGCCAGCCAAACCCTAGTCCATGCACACTGCAAACCTAGAATCGTCCGCTATAAGCTTCCGTCTGACATAGGGGGTGCACAAACCAACGGGGAGAAGAATTACTATCTGCTCACCATCACCGCCAGCCAAACCCTAGTCAGCGCACACTGCCAATGAAGATAGGCCTGTATAAGCTCCCGTCTGACATAGGGGGTACACAAACCAACGGGGAGCAGAAATACTATCTGCTCCCCATCACCGCCTGCCAAACCATAGTCAACGCACACTGCCAACCAAGATTAGGCCTGTATAAGCTCCCGTCTGACATAGGGGGTGCACAAACCAACGGGGAGCAGAAATACTATCTGCTCCCAATCACTGTCAGCCAATCCCTAGTCCACTCACACTGCCAACCTAGAATTGGCCTGTTTAAGCTCCCATCTGACATAGGGGGTACACAAACCAACGGGGAGCAGAAATACTATCTGCTCCCCATCACCACGAGCCAAACCCTAGTCCACAGACACTGCCAACCAAGATTAGGCCTGTATAAGCTCCCGTCTGACATAGGGGGTACACAAACCAACGGGGAGCAGAAATACTATCTGCTCCCCATCACTGCCAGCCAAACCCTAGTCCATGCACACTGCAAACTTAGAATCGGCCTGTATAAGCTCCCATCTGACATAGGGGGTACACAAACAACGGGGAGCAGAAATACTACCTGCTCCCCATCACCACCAGCCAAACCCTAGTCCATGCACACTGCCAACCTAGAATCGGCCTGTATAAGCTTCCGTCTGACATAGGGGGTACTCAAACCAACGGGGAGCAGACATACTTTCTGCTCCCCATCACCGTCAGCCAAACCCTAGACAACGCACACTGCCAACCAAGAATAGGCCTGTATAAGCTCCCGTCTGACATAGGGGGTACACAAACCAACTGGGAGCAGAAATACTATCTGCTCCCCATCACCGCCAGCCAAGCCCTAGTCAACGCACACTGCCAACCAAGAAAAGGCCTCTATATGCTCCTGTCTGACATAGGGGGTACACAAACCAACGGGGAGCAGAAATACTATCTGCTCCCCATCACCGCCTGCCAAACCCTAGTCAACGCACACTGCCAACCAAGATTAGGCCTGTATAAGCTCCCGTCTGACATAGGGGGTGCACAAACCAACGGGGAGCAGAAATACTATCTGCTCCTCATCACCGCCAGCCAAACCCTAGTCCACTCACACTGCCAACCTAGAATCGGCCTGTATAAGCTCCGGTCTCACATAGGGGAAACACAAACCAACGGAGATCAGAAATACTATCCGCTCCCCATCACCGCCAGCCAAACCCTAGTCAACGCACACTGCCAACTTAGAATCGGTTTATAAGAGCTCCCATCTGACATAGGGGGTACACAAACCAACGGGGAGCAGAAATACTATCTGCTCCCCATCACCGCCAGCCAAACCCTAGTCAACGCACACTGCCAACCAAGAATAGGCCTCTATATGGTCCCGTCTGACATAGGGGGCACACAAACCAACGGGGAGCAGAAATACTATCAGCTCCCCATCACCCCCTGCCAAACCCTAGTCAACGCACACTGCCAACCAAGATTAGGCCTGTATAAGCTCCCGTCTGACATAGGGGGTGCACAAACCAACGGGGAGCAGAAATACTATCTGCTCCCCATCACCGCCAGCCAAACCCTAGTCCATGCACACTGCAAACCTAGAATCGTCCGCTATAAGCTTCCGTCTGACATAGGGGGTGCACAAACCAACGGGGAGAAGAATTACTATCTGCTCACCATCACCGCCAGCCAAACCCTAGTCAGCGCACACTGCCAATGAAGATAGGCCTGTATAAGCTCCCGTCTGACATAGGGGGTACACAAACCAACGGGGAGCAGAAATACTATTTGCTCCCAATCACTGTCAGCCAATCCCTAGTCAACGCACACTGCCAACCAAGAATAGGCCTCTATAAGCTCCCGTCTGACATAGGGGGTACACAAACAAACGGAGAACAGAAATACTATCTGCTCCCCATCACCACCAGCCAAACCCTAGTCCACAGACACTGCCAACAAAGAATAGGCCTGTATAAGCTCCGGTCTCACATAGGGGAAACACAAACCAACGGGGATCAGAAATACTATCCGCTCCCCATCACCGCCAGCCAAACCCTAGTCAACGCACACTGCCAACTTAGAATCGGTTTATAAGAGCTCCCATCTGACATAGGGGGTACATAAACCAACGGGGAGCAGAAATACTATCTGCTCCCCATCACCGCCAGTCAAGCCCTAGTCCAAGCACACTGCCAACCAAGATTAGGCCTGTATAAACTCCCGTCTGACATAGGGGGTACACAAACCAACGAGGAGCAGAAATACTATCTGCTCCCCATCACCGCCAGCCAAACCCTAGTCCACTCACACTGCCAACCTAGAATTGGCCTGTTTAAGCTCCCATCTGACATAGGGGGTACACAAACCAACGGGGAGCATAAATACTATCTGCTCCCCATCACCACGAGCCAAACCCTAGTCCACAGACACTGCCAACCAAGATTAGGCCTGTATAAGCTCCCGTCTGACATAGGGGATGCACAAACCAACGGGAAGCAGAAATACTATCTGCTCCCCATCACCGCCAGCCAAACCCTAGTCAGGGCACACTGCCAACGAAGAATAGGCCTGTATGAGCTCCCGTCTGACATACGGGGTACACAAACCAACGGGGAGCAGAATTCCGATCTGCTCCCAATCACCGCCAGCCAATCCCTAGTCAACGCACACTGCCAACCAAGAATAGGCCACTATAAGCTCCCGTCTGACATAGGGGGTACACAAACCAACGGGAGCAGAAATACTATCTGCTCCCCATCACCTCCAGCCAAACCCTAGTCAACGAACACTGCCAACCAAGAATAGGCCTCTATAAGCTCCCGTCTGACATAGGGGGTACCTAAACCAACGGGGAGCAGAAATACTATCTGCTCCCCATCACCACCAGCCAAACCCTAGTCCACAGACACTGCTAACCAAGAATAGGCCTGTATAAGCTCTTGTCTGACATAGGGGGTACAAAAATCAACGGGGAGCAGAAATACTATCCGCTCCCCATCACCACCAGCCAAAACCTAAACAACGCACACTGCTAACCAAGAATCGGCCTGTATAAGCTCCCGTCTGACATAGGGGGTACTTAAACCAACAGGGAGCAGAAATACTATCTGCTCCCCATCACCGCCAGCCAAACCCTAGTCAGGGCACACTGCCAACGAAGAATAGGCCTGTATAAGCTCCAGTCTGACATACGGGGTACACAAACCAACGGGGAGCAGAAATCCGATCTGCTCCCAATCACCGCCAGCCAATCCCTAGTCAACGCACACTGCCAACCAAGAATAGGCCTCTATAAGCTCCCGTCTGACATAGGGGGTACACAAACCAACGGGAGCAGAAACACTATCTGCTCCCCATCACCTCTAGCCAAACCCTAGTCAACGTACACTGCCAACCAAGAATAGGCCTCTATAAGCTCCCGTCTGACATAGGGGGTACCTAAACCAACGGGGAGCAGAAATACTATCTGCTCCCCATCACAACCAGCCAAACCCTAGTCCACGCACACTGCCAACCAACATTAGGCCTGTGTAAGCTCCCATCTGACATAGAGCGTTCACAAACCAACGAAGAACAGAAATACTATCTGCTCCCCATCACCGCCAGCCACACCCTAGTCCACTCACACTGCCAACCTAGAATCGGCCTGTATAAGCTCCCGTCTGACATAGGGGGTACACAAACCAACGGGGAGCAGAAATACTATCTGCTCCCCATCATCGCCAGCCAAACCCTAGTCAACGCACTCTGCCAAACAAGAATCAGCCTGTATAAGCTCCCATCTGACATAGGGGGTACACAAACCAAAGGGGAGCAGAAATACTATCTGCTCGCCATCACCGCTAGCCAAACCCTAGTCCACGCACTCTGCTAACCAAGATTAGGCCTGTATATGCTCCCGTCTGACATAGGGGGTACACAAACCAACGGGGAACAAAAATACTATCTGTTCCCCATCACCACCAGCCAAACCCTAGTCCACACACACTGCCAAACAAGAATAGGCCTGTATAAGCTCCTGCTGACATAGGGGGTACGCAAACCAACGGGGAGCAGGAATACTATCTGCTCCCCATCACCGCCAGCCAAAACCTAGTCAACGCACACTGCCAAACTAGAATCGGCCTGTATAAGCTCCCATCTGACATAGGGGGTACACAAACAACGGGGAGCAGAAATACTACCTGCTCCCCATCACCACCAGCCAAACCCTAGTCCACGCACACTGCTAACCAAGATTAGGCCTGTATAAGCTCCCGTCTGACATAGGGGGTACACAAACCAACGGGGAACAGAAATACTATCTGCTCCACATCACCACCAGCCAAACCCTAGTCCACACACAGTGCCAAACAAGAATAGGCCTGTATAAGCTCCCGTCTGACATAGGGGGTACACAAACAAACGGGAAGCAGGAATACTATCTGCTCCCCATCACCGCCAGCCAAAACCTAGTCAATGCACACTGCCAACCTAGAATCGGCCTGTATAAGCTCCCATCTGACATAGGGGGTACACAAACCAACGGGGAGCAGAAATACTATCTGCTCCCCATCACCACCAGCCAAACCCTAGTCAACGCACACTGCCAACCAATAATAGGCCGGTATAGGCTCCTGTCTGACATAGGGGGTAAACAAACCAACGGGGAGCAGAAATACTACCTGCTCCCCATCACCACCAGCAAAACCCTAGTCCACGCAAACTGCCAACCTAGAATCGGCCTGTATAAGCTCCCGTCTGACATAGGGGGTACACAAACCAACTGGGAGCAGAAATACTATCTGCTCCCCTTCACCGCCAGCCAAACCCTAGTCAACGCAGACTGCCAACCAAGAATAGGCCTGTATAAGCTCCCGTCTGACATAGGGGGTACTCAAACCAACGGGGAGCAGAAATACAATCTGCTCCCCATCACCGCCAGCCACACCCTAGTCCACTCACACTGCCAACCTAGAATCGGCCTGTATAAGCTCGCGTTTGACATAGGGGGTACACAAACCAACAGGGAGCAGCAATACTATCTGCTCCCCTTTACCGCCAGCCAAACCCTAGTCCACTCACACTGCCAACCTAGAATCGGCCTGTATAAGCTCCCGTCTAACATAGGGGTACACAAACCAACGGGGAGCAGAAATACTATCTGCTCCCCATCATCGCCAGCCAAACCCTAGTCAACGCACACTGCCAAACAAGAATCAGCCTGTATAAGCTCCCATCTGACATAGGGGGTACACAAACCAAAGGGGAGCAGAAATACTATCTGCACCCCATCACCGCTAGCCAAACCCTAGTCCACGCACTCTGCTAACCAAGATTAGGCCTGTATATGCTCCCGTCTGACATAGGGGGTACACAAACCAACGGGGAGCAGGAATACTATCTGCTCCCCATCACCGCCAGCCAAAACCTAGTCAACGCACACTGCCAAACTAGAATCGGCCTGTATAAGCTCCCATCTGACATAGGGGGTACACAAACAACGGGGAGCAGAAATACTACCTGCTCCCCATCACCACCAGCCAAACCCTAGTCCACGCACACTGCCAACCTAGAATCCGCCTGTATAAGCTCCCGTCTGACATAGGGGGTACACAAACCAACGGGGAGCAGACATACTTTCTGCTCCCAATCACCGTCAGCCAAACCCTAGTCAACGCAAACTGCAAACCAAGAATAGGCCTGTATAAGCTCCCGTCTGACATAGGGGGTACACAAACCAACTGGGAGCAGAAATACTATCTGCTCCCCATCACCGCCAGCCAAACCCTAGTCAACTTACACTGCCAACCAAGAATAGGCCTGTATAAGCTCCCGTCTGACATAGGGGGTACACAAACCAACGGGGAGCAGGAATACTATCTGCTCCCCATCACCGCCAGCCAAAACCTAGTCAACGCACACTGCCAACCTAGAATCGGCCTGTATAAGCTCCCATCTAACATAGGGGGTACACAAACCAACGGGGAGCAGAAATACTATCTGCTCCCCATCACCACCAGCCAAACCCTAGTCAACGCACACTGCCAACCAATAATAGGCCGGTATAAGCTCCTGTCTGACATAGGGGGTAAACAAACCAACGGGGAGCAGAAATACTACCTGCTCCCCATCACCACCAGCCAAACCCTAGTCCACGCACACTGCCAACCTAGAATCGGCCTTTATAAGCTCCCGTCTGACATAGGAGGTACACAAACCAACTGGGAGCAGAAATACTATGTGCTCCCCATCACCGCCAGCCACACCCTAGTCAACGCACACTGCCAACCAAGAATAGGCCTGTATAAGCTCCCGTCTGACATAGGGGGTACACAAACCAACTGGGAGCAGAAATACTATGTGCTCCCCATCACCGCCAGCCAAACCCTAGTCAATGCACACTGCCAACCAAGAATAGGCCTCTATATGCTCCCGTCTGACATAGGGGGTACACAAATCAACGGGGATCAGAAATACTATCTGCTCCCCATCACCGCCTGCCAAACCCTAGTCAACGCACACTGCCAACCAAGATTAGGCCTGTATCAGCTTCCGTCTGACATAGGGAGTGCACAAACCAACGGGGAGCAGTAATACTATCTGCTCCCCATCACCGCCAGCCAAACCCTAGTCCACTCACACTGCCAACCTAGAATCGGCCTGTATAAGCTTCCATCTGACATAGGGGGTACACAAACCAACAGGGAGCAGAAATACTATCTGCTCCGCATCACCGCCAGCCAAACCCTAGTCAACGCACACTGCCAACCAAGCATAGGCCTCTATATGCTCCCGTCTGACATAGGGGGTACACAAACCAACGGGGAGCAGAAATTCTAACTGCTCCCCATCACCGCCTGCCAAACCATAGTCAACGCACACTGCCAACCAAGATTATGCCTGTATAAGCTCCCGTCTGACATAGGGGGTGCACAAACCAACGGGGAGCAGAAATACTATCTGCTCCCAATCACTGTCAGCCAATCCCTAGTCCACTCACACTGCCAACCTAGAATTGGCCTGTTTAAGCTCCCATCTGACATAGGGGGTACACAAACCAATGGGGAGCAGAAATACTATCTGCTCCCCATCACCACGAGCCAAACCCTAGTCCACAGACACTGCCAACCAAGATTAGGCCTGTATAAGCTCCCGTCTGACATAGGAGGTACACAAACCAACGGGGAGCAGAAATACTATCTGCTCCCCATCACCACGAGCCAAACCCTAGTCCACAGGCACTGCCAACCAAGATTAGGCCTGTACAAGCTCCCGTCTGACATAGGGGATGCACAAACCAACGGGGAGCAGAAATACTATCTGCTCCCCATCACTGCCAGCCAAACCCTAGTCCATGCACACTGCAAACTTAGAATCGGCCTGTATAAGCTCCCATCTGACATAGGGGGTACATAAACAACGGGGAGCAGAAATACTACCTGCTCCCCATCACCACCAGCCAAACCCTAGTCCATGCACACTGCCAACCTAGAATCGGCCTGTATAAGCTTCCGTCTGACATAGGGGGTACTCAAACCAACGGGGAGCAGACATACTTTCTGCTCCCCATCACCGTCAGCCAAACCCTAGACAACGCACACTGCCAACCAAGAATAGGCCTGTATAAGCTCCCGTCTGACATAGGGGGTACACAAACCAACTGGGAGCAGAAATACTATCTGCTCCCCATCACCGCCAGCCAAGCCCTAGTCAACGCACACTGCCAACCAAGAATAGGCCTCAATATGCTCCTGTCTGACATAGGGGGTACACAAACCAACGGGGAGCAGAAATACTATCTGCTCCCCATCACCGCCTGCCAAACCCTAGTCAACGCACACTGCCAACCAAGATTAGGCCTGTATAAGCTCCCGTCTGACATAGGGGGTGCACAAACCAACGGGGAGCAGAAATACTATCTGCTCCTCATCACCGCCAGCCAAACCCTAGTCCACTCACACTGCCAACCTAGAATCGGCCTGTATAAGCTCCGGTCTCACATAGGGGAAACACAAACCAACGGGGATCAGAAATACTATCCGCTCCCCATCACCGCCAGCCAAACCCTAGTCAACGCACACTGCCAACTTAGAATCGGTTTATAAGAGCTCCCATCTGACATAGGGGGTACACAAACCAACGGGGAGCAGAAATACTATCTGCTCCCCATCACCGCCAGCCAAACCCTAGTCAACGCACACTGCCAACCAAGAATAGGCCTTTATATGGTCCCGTCTGACATAGGGGGCACACAAACCAACGGGGAGCAGAAATACTATCTGCTCCTCATCACCGCCAGCCAAACCCTAGTCCACTCACACTGCCAACCTAGAATCGGCCTGTATAAGCTCCGGTCTCACATAGGGGAAACACAAACCAACGGGGATCAGAAATACTATCCGCTCCCCATCACCGCCAGCCAAACCCTAGTCAACGCACACTGCCAACTTAGAATCGGTTTATAAGAGCTCCCATCTGACATAGGGGGTACACAAACCAACGGGGAGCAGAAATACTATCTGCTCCCCATCACCGCCAGCCAAACCCTAGTCAACGCACACTGCCAACCAAGAATAGGCCTTTATATGGTCCCGTCTGACATAGGGGGTGCACAAACCAACGGGGAGCAGAAATACTATCTGCTCCTCATCACCGCCAGCCAAACCCTAGTCCACAGACACTGCCAACAAAGAATAGGCCTGTATAAGCTCCGGTCTCACATAGGGGAAACACAAACCAACGGGGATCAGAAATACTATCCGCTCCCCATCACCGCCAGCCAAACCCTAGTCAACGCACACTGCCAACTTAGAATCGGTTTATAAGAGCTCCCATCTGACATAGGGGGTACATAAACCAACGGGGAGCAGAAATACTATCTGCTCCCCATCACCGCCAGTCAAGCCCTAGTCCAAGCACACTGCCAACCAAGATTTGGCCTGTATAAACTCCTGTCTGACATAGGGGGTACACAAACCAACGAGGAGCAGAAATACTATCTGCTCCCCATCACCGCCAGCCAAACCCTAGTCCACTCACACTGCCAACCTAGAATTGGCCTGTTTAAGCTCCCATCTGACATAGGGGGTACACAAACCAACGGGGAGCATAAATACTATCTGCTCCCCATCACCACGAGCCAAACCCTAGTCCACAGACACTGCCAACCAAGATTAGGCCTGTATAAGCTCCCGTCTGACATAGGGGATGCACAAACCAACGGGAAGCAGAAATACTATCTGCTCCCCATCACTGCCAGCCAAACCCTAGTCCATGCACACTGCAAACTTAGAATCGGCCTGTATAAGCTCCCATCTGACATAGGGGGTACATAAACAACGGGGAGCAGAAATACTACCTGCTCCCCATCACCACCAGCCAAACCCTAGTCCATGCACACTGCCAACCTAGAATCGGCCTGTATAAGCTTCCGTCTGACATAGGGGGTACTCAAACCAACGGGGAGCAGACATACTTTCTGCTCCCCATCACCGTCAGCCAAACCCTAGACAACGCACACTGCCAACCAAGAATAGGCCTGTATAAGCTCCCGTCTGACATAGGGGGTACACAAACCAACTGGGAGCAGAAATACTATCTGCTCCCCATCACCGCCAGCCAAGCCCTAGTCAACGCACACTGCTAACCAAGAATAGGCCTCAATATGCTCCTGTCTGACATAGGGGGTACACAAACCAACGGGGAGCAGAAATACTATCTGCTCCCCATCACCGCCTGCCAAACCCTAGTCAACGCACACTGCCAACCAAGATTAGGCCTGTATAAGCTCCCGTCTGACATAGGGGGTGCACAAACCAACGGGGAGCAGAAATACTATCTGCTCCTCATCACCGCCAGCCAAACCCTAGTCCACTCACACTGCCAACCTAGAATCGGCCTGTATAAGCTCCGGTCTCACATAGGGGAAACACAAACCAACGGGGATCAGAAATACTATCCGCTCCCCATCACCGTCAGCCAAACCCTAGTCAACGCACACTGCCAACTTAGAATCGGTTTATAAGAGCTCCCATCTGACATAGGGGGTACACAAACCAACGGGGAGCAGAAATACTATCTGCTCCCCATCACCGCCAGCCAAACCCTAGTCAACGCACACTGCCAACCAAGAATAGGCCTTTATATGGTCCCGTCTGACATAGGGGGCACACAAACCAACGGGGAGCAGAAATACTATCAGCTCCCCATCACCGCCTGCCAAACCCTAGTCAACGCACACTGCCAACCAAGATTAGGCCTGTATAAGCTCCCGTCTGACATAGGGGGTGCACAAACCAACGGGGAGCAGAAATACTATCTGCTCCCCATCACCGCCAGCCAAACCCTAGTCCATGCACACTGCAAACCTAGAATCGTCCGCTATAAGCTTCCGTCTGACATGGGGGTGCACAAACCAACGGGGAGAAGAATTACTATCTGCTCACCATCACCGCCAGCCAAACCCTAGTCAGCGCACACTGCCAATGAAGATAGGCCTGTATAAGCTCCCGTCTGACATAGAGGGTACACAAACCAACGGGGAGCAGAAATACTATCTGCTCCCAATCACTGTCAGCCAATCCCTAGTCAACGCACACTGCCAACCAAGAATAGGCCTCTATAAGCTCCCGTCTGACATAGGGGGTACACGAACCAACGGGGAGCAGAAATACTATCTGCTCCCTATCACCGCCTGCCAAACCCTAGTCAACGCAAACTGCCAACCAAGAATAGGCCTGCATAAACTCCTGTCTGACATAGGGGGTACACAAACCAACGGAGAACAGAAATACTATCTGCTCCCCATCACCGGCAGCCAAACCCTAGTCCACAGACACTGCCAACAAAGAATAGGCCTGTATAAGCTCCGGTCTCACATAGGGGAAACACAAACCAACGGGGATCAGAAATACTATCCGCTCCCCATCACCGCCAGCCAAACCCTAGTCAACGCACACTGCCAACTTAGAATCGGTTTATAAGAGCTCCCATCTGACATAGGGGGTACATAAACCAACGGGGAGCAGAAATACTATCTGCTCCCCATCACCGCCAGTCAAGCCCTAGTCCAAGCACACTGCCAACCAAGATTTGGCCTGTATAAACTCCCGTCTGACATAGGGGGTACACAAACCAACGAGGAGCAGAAATACTATCTGCTCCCCATCACCGCCAGCCAAACCCTAGTCCACTCACACTGCCAACCTAGAATTGGCCTGTTTAAGCTCCCATCTGACATAGGGGGTACACAAACCAATGGGGAGCATAAATACTATCTGCTCCCCATCACCACGAGCCAAACCCTAGTCCACAGACACTGCCAACCAAGATTAGGCCTGTATAAGCTCCCGTCTAACATAGGGGATGCACAAACCAACGGGAAGCAGAAATACTATCTGCTCCCCATCACCGCCAGCCAAACCCTAGTCAGGGCACACTGCCAACGAAGAATAGGCCTGTATGAGCTCCCGTCTGACATACGGGGTACACAAACCAACGGGGAGCAGAATTCCGATCTGCTCCCAATCACCGCCAGCCAATCCCTAGTCAACGCACACTGCCAACCAAGAATAGGCCTCTATAAGCTCCCGTCTGACATAGGGGGTACACAAACCAACGGGAGCAGAAATACTATCTGCTCCCCATCACCTCCAGCCAAACCCTAGTCAACGTACACTGCCAACCAAGAATAGGCCTCTATAAGCTCCCGTCTGACATAGGGGGTACCTAAACCAACGGGGAGCAGAAATACTATCTGCTCCCCATCACCACCAGCCAAACCCTAGTCCACAGACACTGCTAACCAAGAATAGGCCTGTATAAGCTCTTGTCTGACATAGGGGGTACAAAAACCAACGGGGAGCAGAAATACTATCCGCTCCCCATCACCACCAGCCAAAACCTAAACAACGCACACTGCTAACCAAGAATCGGCCTGTATAAGCTCCCGTCTGACATAGGGGGTACTTAAACCAACAGGGAGCAGAAATACTATCTGCTCCCCATCACCGCCAGCCAAACCCTAGTCAGGGCACACTGCCAACGAAGAATAGGCCTGTATAAGCTCCCGTCTGACATACGGGGTACACAAACCAACGGGGAGCAGAAATCCGATCTGCTCCCAATCACCGCCAGCCAATCACTAGTCAACGCACACTGCCAACCAAGAATAGGCCTCTATAAGCTCCCGTCTGACATAGGGGGTACACAAACCAACGGGAGCAGAAACACTATCTGCTCCCCATCACCTCTAGCCAAACCCTAGTCAACGTACACTGCCAACCAAGAATAGGCCTCTATAAGCTCCCGTCTGACATAGGGGGTACCTAAACCAACGGGGAGCAGAAATACTATCTGCTCCCCATCACAACCAGCCAAACCCTAGTCCACGCACACTGCCAACCAACATTAGGCCTGTGTAAGCTCCCATCTGACATAGAGCGTTCACAAACCAACGAAGAACAGAAATACTATATGCTCCCCATCACCGCCAGCGACACCCTAGTCCACTCACACTGCCAACCTAAAATCGGCCTGTATAAGCTCCCGTCTGACATAGGGGGTACACAAACCAACTGGGAGCAGAAATACTATGTGCTCCCCATCACCGCCAGCCACACCCTAGTCAACGCACACTGCCAACCAAGAATAGGCCTGTATAAGCTCCCGTCTGACATAGGGGGTACACAAACCAACTGGGAGCAGAAATACTATGTGCTCCCCATCACCGCCAGCCAAACCCTAGTCAATGCACACTGCCAACCAAGAATAGGCCTCTATATGCTCCCGTCTGACATAGGGGGTACACAAATCAACGGGGATCAGAAATACTATCTGCTCCCCATCACCGCCTGCCAAACCCTAGTCAACGCACACTGCCAACCAAGATTAGGCCTGTATCAGCTTCCGTCTGACATAGGGAGTGCACAAACCAACGGGGAGCAGTAATACTATCTGCTCCCCATCACCGCCAGCCAAACCCTAGTCCACTCACACTGCCAACCTAGAATCGGCCTGTATAAGCTTCCATCTGACATAGGGGGTACACAAACCAACAGGGAGCAGAAATACTATCTGCTCCGCATCACCGCCAGCCAAACCCTAGTCAACGCACACTGCCAACCAAGCATAGGCCTCTATATGCTCCCGTCTGACATAGGGGGTACACAAACCAACGGGGAGCAGAAATACTAACTGCTCCCCATCACCGCCTGCCAAACCATAGTCAACGCACACTGCCAACCAAGATTATGCCTGTATAAGCTCCCGTCTGACATAGGGGGTGCACAAACCAACGGGGAGCAGAAATACTATCTGCTCCCAATCACTGTCAGCCAATCCCTAGTCCACTCACACTGCCAACCTAGAATTGGCCTGTTTAAGCTCCCATCTGACATAGGGGGTACACAAACCAATGGGGAGCAGAAATACTATCTGCTCCCCATCACCACGAGCCAAACCCTAGTCCACAGACACTGCCAACCAAGATTAGGCCTGTATAAGCTCCCGTCTGACATAGGAGGTACACAAACCAACGGGGAGCAGAAATACTATCTGCTCCCCATCACCACGAGCCAAACCCTAGTCCACAGGCACTGCCAACCAAGATTAGGCCTGTACAAGCTCCCGTCTGACATAGGGGATGCACAAACCAACGGGGAGCAGAAATACTATCTGCTCCCCATCACTGCCAGCCAAACCCTAGTCCATGCACACTGCAAACTTAGAATCGGCCTGTATAAGCTCCCATCTGACATAGGGGGTACATAAACAACGGGGAGCAGAAATACTACCTGCTCCCCATCACCACCAGCCAAACCCTAGTCCATGCACACTGCCAACCTAGAATCGGCCTGTATAAGCTTCCGTCTGACATAGGGGGTACTCAAACCAACGGGGAGCAGACATACTTTCTGCTCCCCATCACCGTCAGCCAAACCCTAGACAACGCACACTGCCAACCAAGAATAGGCCTGTATAAGCTCCCGTCTGACATAGGGGGTACACAAACCAACTGGGAGCCGAAATACTATCTGCTCCCCATCACCGCCAGCCAAGCCCTAGTCAACGCACACTGCCAACCAAGAATAGGCCTCAATATGCTCCTGTCTGACATAGGGGGTACACAAACCAACGGGGAGCAGAAATACTATCTGCTCCCCATCACCGCCTGCCAAACCCTAGTCAACGCACACTGCCAACCAAGATTAGGCCTGTATAAGCTCCCGTCTGACATAGGGGGTGCACAAACCAACGGGGAGCAGAAATACTATCTGCTCCTCATCACCGCCAGCCAAACCCTAGTCCACTCACACTGCCAACCTAGAATCGGCCTGTATAAGCTCCGGTCTCACATAGGGGAAACACAAACCAACGGGGATCAGAAATACTATCCGCTCCCCATCACCGCCAGCCAAACCCTAGTCAACGCACACTGCCAACTTAGAATCGGTTTATAAGAGCTCCCATCTGACATAGGGGGTACACAAACCAACGGGGAGCAGAAATACTATCTGCTCCCCATCACCGCCAGCCAAACCCTAGTCAACGCACACTGCCAACCAAGAATAGGCCTTTATATGGTCCCGTCTGACATAGGGGGCACACAAACCAACGGGGAGCAGAAATACTATCTGCTCCTCATCACCGCCAGCCAAACCCTAGTCCACTCACACTGCCAACCTAGAATCGGCCTGTATAAGCTCCGGTCTCACATAGGGGAAACACAAACCAACGGGGATCAGAAATACTATCCGCTCCCCATCACCGCCAGCCAAACCCTAGTCAACGCACACTGCCAACTTAGAATCGGTTTATAAGAGCTCCCATCTGACATAGGGGGTACACAAACCAACGGGGAGCAGAAATACTATCTGCTCCCCATCACCGCCAGCCAAACCCTAGTCAACGCACACTGCCAACCAAGAATAGGCCTTTATATGGTCCCGTCTGACATAGGGGGTGCACAAACCAACGGGGAGCAGAAATACTATCTGCTCCTCATCACCGCCAGCCAAACCCTAGTCCACAGACACTGCCAACAAAGAATAGGCCTGTATAAGCTCCGGTCTCACATAGGGGAAACACAAACCAACGGGGATCAGAAATACTATCCGCTCCCCATCACCGCCAGCCAAACCCTAGTCAACGCACACTGCCAACTTAGAATCGGTTTATAAGAGCTCCCATCTGACATAGGGGGTACATAAACCAACGGGGAGCAGAAATACTATCTGCTCCCCATCACCGCCAGTCAAGCCCTAGTCCAAGCACACTGCCAACCAAGATTTGGCCTGTATAAACTCCTGTCTGACATAGGGGGTACACAAACCAACGAGGAGCAGAAATACTATCTGCTCCCCATCACCGCCAGCCAAACCCTAGTCCACTCACACTGCCAACCTAGAATTGGCCTGTTTAAGCTCCCATCTGACATAGGGGGTACACAAACCAACGGGGAGCATAAATACTATCTGCTCCCCATCACCACGAGCCAAACCCTAGTCCACAGACACTGCCAACCAAGATTAGGCCTGTATAAGCTCCCGTCTGACATAGGGGATGCACAAACCAACGGGAAGCAGAAATACTATCTGCTCCCCATCACTGCCAGCCAAACCCTAGTCCATGCACACTGCAAACTTAGAATCGGCCTGTATAAGCTCCCATCTGACATAGGGGGTACATAAACAACGGGGAGCAGAAATACTACCTGCTCCCCATCACCACCAGCCAAACCCTAGTCCATGCACACTGCCAACCTAGAATCGGCCTGTATAAGCTTCCGTCTGACATAGGGGGTACTCAAACCAACGGGGAGCAGACATACTTTCTGCTCCCCATCACCGTCAGCCAAACCCTAGACAACGCACACTGCCAACCAAGAATAGGCCTGTATAAGCTCCCGTCTGACATAGGGGGTACACAAACCAACTGGGAGCAGAAATACTATCTGCTCCCCATCACCGCCAGCCAAGCCCTAGTCAACGCACACTGCTAACCAAGAATAGGCCTCAATATGCTCCTGTCTGACATAGGGGGTACACAAACCAACGGGGAGCAGAAATACTATCTGCTCCCCATCACCGCCTGCCAAACCCTAGTCAACGCACACTGCCAACCAAGATTAGGCCTGTATAAGCTCCCGTCTGACATAGGGGGTGCACAAACCAACGGGGAGCAGAAATACTATCTGCTCCTCATCACCGCCAGCCAAACCCTAGTCCACTCACACTGCCAACCTAGAATCGGCCTGTATAAGCTCCGGTCTCACATAGGGGAAACACAAACCAACGGGGATCAGAAATACTATCCGCTCCCCATCACCGTCAGCCAAACCCTAGTCAACGCACACTGCCAACTTAGAATCGGTTTATAAGAGCTCCCATCTGACATAGGGGGTACACAAACCAACGGGGAGCAGAAATACTATCTGCTCCCCATCACCGCCAGCCAAACCCTAGTCAACGCACACTGCCAACCAAGAATAGGCCTTTATATGGTCCCGTCTGACATAGGGGGCACACAAACCAACGGGGAGCAGAAATACTATCAGCTCCCCATCACCGCCTGCCAAACCCTAGTCAACGCACACTGCCAACCAAGATTAGGCCTGTATAAGCTCCCGTCTGACATAGGGGGTGCACAAACCAACGGGGAGCAGAAATACTATCTGCTCCCCATCACCGCCAGCCAAACCCTAGTCCATGCACACTGCAAACCTAGAATCGTCCGCTATAAGCTTCCGTCTGACATGGGGGTGCACAAACCAACGGGGAGAAGAATTACTATCTGCTCACCATCACCGCCAGCCAAACCCTAGTCAGCGCACACTGCCAATGAAGATAGGCCTGTATAAGCTCCCGTCTGACATAGAGGGTACACAAACCAACGGGGAGCAGAAATACTATCTGCTCCCAATCACTGTCAGCCAATCCCTAGTCAACGCACACTGCCAACCAAGAATAGGCCTCTATAAGCTCCCGTCTGACATAGGGGGTACACGAACCAACGGGGAGCAGAAATACTATCTGCTCCCTATCACCGCCTGCCAAACCCTAGTCAACGCAAACTGCCAACCAAGAATAGGCCTGCATAAACTCCTGTCTGACATAGGGGGTACACAAACCAACGGAGAACAGAAATACTATCTGCTCCCCATCACCGGCAGCCAAACCCTAGTCCACAGACACTGCCAACAAAGAATAGGCCTGTATAAGCTCCGGTCTCACATAGGGGAAACACAAACCAACGGGGATCAGAAATACTATCCGCTCCCCATCACCGCCAGCCAAACCCTAGTCAACGCACACTGCCAACTTAGAATCGGTTTATAAGAGCTCCCATCTGACATAGGGGGTACATAAACCAACGGGGAGCAGAAATACTATCTGCTCCCCATCACCGCCAGTCAAGCCCTAGTCCAAGCACACTGCCAACCAAGATTTGGCCTGTATAAACTCCCGTCTGACATAGGGGGTACACAAACCAACGAGGAGCAGAAATACTATCTGCTCCCCATCACCGCCAGCCAAACCCTAGTCCACTCACACTGCCAACCTAGAATTGGCCTGTTTAAGCTCCCATCTGACATAGGGGGTACACAAACCAATGGGGAGCATAAATACTATCTGCTCCCCATCACCACGAGCCAAACCCTAGTCCACAGACACTGCCAACCAAGATTAGGCCTGTATAAGCTCCCGTCTAACATAGGGGATGCACAAACCAACGGGAAGCAGAAATACTATCTGCTCCCCATCACCGCCAGCCAAACCCTAGTCAGGGCACACTGCCAACGAAGAATAGGCCTGTATGAGCTCCCGTCTGACATACGGGGTACACAAACCAACGGGGAGCAGAATTCCGATCTGCTCCCAATCACCGCCAGCCAATCCCTAGTCAACGCACACTGCCAACCAAGAATAGGCCTCTATAAGCTCCCGTCTGACATAGGGGGTACACAAACCAACGGGAGCAGAAATACTATCTGCTCCCCATCACCTCCAGCCAAACCCTAGTCAACGTACACTGCCAACCAAGAATAGGCCTCTATAAGCTCCCGTCTGACATAGGGGGTACCTAAACCAACGGGGAGCAGAAATACTATCTGCTCCCCATCACCACCAGCCAAACCCTAGTCCACAGACACTGCTAACCAAGAATAGGCCTGTATAAGCTCTTGTCTGACATAGGGGGTACAAAAACCAACGGGGAGCAGAAATACTATCCGCTCCCCATCACCACCAGCCAAAACCTAAACAACGCACACTGCTAACCAAGAATCGGCCTGTATAAGCTCCCGTCTGACATAGGGGGTACTTAAACCAACAGGGAGCAGAAATACTATCTGCTCCCCATCACCGCCAGCCAAACCCTAGTCAGGGCACACTGCCAACGAAGAATAGGCCTGTATAAGCTCCCGTCTGACATACGGGGTACACAAACCAACGGGGAGCAGAAATCCGATCTGCTCCCAATCACCGCCAGCCAATCACTAGTCAACGCACACTGCCAACCAAGAATAGGCCTCTATAAGCTCCCGTCTGACATAGGGGGTACACAAACCAACGGGAGCAGAAACACTATCTGCTCCCCATCACCTCTAGCCAAACCCTAGTCAACGTACACTGCCAACCAAGAATAGGCCTCTATAAGCTCCCGTCTGACATAGGGGGTACCTAAACCAACGGGGAGCAGAAATACTATCTGCTCCCCATCACAACCAGCCAAACCCTAGTCCACGCACACTGCCAACCAACATTAGGCCTGTGTAAGCTCCCATCTGACATAGAGCGTTCACAAACCAACGAAGAACAGAAATACTATATGCTCCCCATCACCGCCAGCGACACCCTAGTCCACTCACACTGCCAACCTAAAATCGGCCTGTATAAGCTCCCGTCTGACATAGGGGGTACACAAACCAACGGGGAGCAGAAATACTATCTGCTCCCCATCATCGCCAGCCAAACCCTAGTCAACGCACTCTGCCAAACAAGAATCAGCCTGTATAAGCTCCCATCTGACATAGGGGGTACACAAACCAAAGGGGAGCAGAAATAATATCTGCTCCCCATCACCGCTAGCCAAACCCTAGTCCACGCACTCTGCTAACCAAGATTAGGCCTGTATATGCTCCCGTCTGACATAGGGGGTACACAAACCAACGGGGAACAAAAATACTATCTGTTCCCCATCACCACCAGCCAAACCCTAGTCCACACACACTGCCAAACAAGAATAGGCCTGTATAAGCTCCTGCTGACATAGGGGGTACGCAAACCAACGGGGAGCAGGAATACTATCTGCTCCCCATCACCGCCAGCCAAAACCTAGTCAACGCACACTGCCAAACTAGAATCGGCCTGTATAAGCTCCCATCTGACATAGGGGGTACACAAACAACGGGGAGCAGAAATACTACCTGCTCCCCATCACCACCAGCCAAACCCTAGTCCACGCACACTGCTAACCAAGATTAGGCCTGTATAAGCTCCCGTCTGACATAGGGGGTACACAAACCAACGGGGAACAGAAATACTATCTGCTCCACATCACCACCAGCCAAACCCTAGTCCACACACAGTGCCAAACAAGAATAGGCCTGTATAAGATCCCGTCTGACATAGGGGGTACACAAACAAACGGGAAGCAGGAATACTATCTGCTCCCCATCACCGCCAGCCAAAACCTAGTCAATGCACACTGCCAACCTAGAATCGGCCTGTATAAGCTCCCATCTGACATAGGGGGTACACAAACCAACGGGGAGCAGAAATACTATCTGCTCCCCATCACCACCAGCCAAACCCTAGTCAACGCACACTGCCAACCAATAATAGGCCGGTATAAGCTCCTGTCTGACATAGGGGGTAAACAAACCAACGGGGAGCAGAAATACTACCTGCTCCCCATCACCACCAGCAAAACCCTAGTCCACGCAAACTGCCAACCTAGAATCGGCCTGTATAAGCTCCCGTCTGACATGGGGCGTACACAAACCAACGGGGAGCAGAAATACTTTCTGCTTCCCATCACCGAAAGCCAAACCCTAGTCAACGCACACTGCCAACCAAGAATAGGCCTGTATAAGCTCCCGTGTGACATAGGGGGTACACAAACCAACTGGGAGCAGAAATTCTATCTGCTCCCCTTCACCGCCAGCCAAACCCTAGTCAACGCAGACTGCCAACCAAGAATAGGCCTGAATAACCTCCCGTCTGACATAGGGGGTACTCAAACCAACGGGGAGCAGAAATACAATCTGCTCCCCATCACCGCCAGCCACACCCTAGTCCACTCACACTGCCAACCTAGAATCGGCCTGTATAAGCTCGCGTTTGACATAGGGGGTACACAAACCAACAGGGAGCAGCAATACTATCTGCTCCCCTTTACCGCCAGCCAAACCCTAGTCCACTCACACTGCCAACCTAGAATCGGCCTGTATAAGCTCCCGTCTAACATAGGGGTACAAAAACCAACGGGGAGCAGAAATACTATCTGCTCCCCATCATCGCCAGCCAAACCCTAGTCAACGCACACTGCCAAACAAGAATCAGCCTGTATAAGCTCCCATCTGACATAGGGGGTACACAAACCAAAGGGGAGCAGAAATACTATCTGCACCCCATCACCGCTAGCCAAACCCTAGTCCACGCACTCTGCTAACCAAGATTAGGCCTGTATATGCTCCTGTCTGACATAGGGGGTACACAAACCAACGGGGAGCAGGAATACTATCTGCTCCCCATCACCGCCAGCCAAAACCTAGTCAACGCACACTGCCAAACTAGAATCGGCCTGTATAAGCTCCCATCTGACATAGGGGGTACACAAACAACGGGGAGCAGAAATACTACCTGCTCCCCATCACCACCAGCCAAACCCTAGTCCACGCACACTGCCAACCTAGAATCCGCCTGTATAAGCTCCCGTCTGACATAGGGGGTACACAAACCAACGGGGAGCAGACATACTTTCTGCTCCCAATCACCGTCAGCCAAACCCTAGTCAACGCAAACTGCAAACCAAGAATAGGCCTGTATAAGCTCCCGTCTGACATAGGGGGTACACAAACCAACTGGGAGCAGAAATACTATCTGCTCCCCATCACCGCCAGCCAAACCCTAGTCAACGCACACTGCCAACCAAGAATAGGCCTGTATAAGCTCCCGTCTGACATAGGGGGTACACAAACCAACGGGGAGCAGGAATACTATCTGCTCCCCATCACCGCCAGCCAAAACCTAGTCAACGCACACTGCCAACCTAGAATCGGCCTGTATAAGCTCCCATCTAACATAGGGGGTACACAAACCAACGGGGAGCAGAAATACTATCTGCTCCCCATCACCACCAGCCAAACCCTAGTCAACGCACACTGCCAACCAATAATAGGCCGGTATAAGCTCCTGTCTGACATAGGGGGTAAACAAACCAACGGGGAGCAGAAATACTACCTGCTCCCCATCACCACCAGCCAAACCCTAGTCCACGCACACTGCCAACCTAGAATCGGCCTTTATAAGCTCCCGTCTGACATAGGGGGTACACAAACCAACTGGGAGCAGAAATACTATGTGCTCCCCATCACCGCCAGCCACACCCTAGTCAACGCACACTGCCAACCAAGAATAGGCCTGTATAAGCTCCCGTCTGACATAGGGGGTACACAAACCAACTGGGAGCAGAAATACTATGTGCTCCCCATCACCGCCAGCCAAACCCTAGTCAATGCACACTGCCAACCAAGAATAGGCCTCTATATGCTCCCGTCTGACATAGGGGGTACACAAATCAACGGGGATCAGAAATACTATCTGCTCCCCATCACCGCCTGCCAAACCCTAGTCAACGCACACTGCCAACCAAGATTAGGCCTGTATCAGCTTCCGTCTGACATAGGGGGTGCACAAACCAACGGGGAGCAGAAATACTATCTGCTCCCCATCACCGCCAGCCAAACCCTAGTCCACTCACACTGCCAACCTAGAATCGGCCTGTATAAGCTTCCATCTGACATAGGGGGTACACAAACCAACAGGGAGCAGAAATACTATCTGCTCCCCATCACCGCCAGCCAAACCCTAGACAACGCACACTGCCAACCAAGAATAGGCCTCTATATGCTCCCGTCTGACATAGGGGGTACACAAACCAACGGGGAGCAGAAATACTATCTGCTCCCCATCACCGCCTGCCAAACCATAGTCAACGCACACTGCCAACCAAGATTAGGCCTGTATAAGCTCCCGTCTGACATAGGGGGTGCACAAACCAACGGGGAGCAGAAATACTATCTGCTCCCAATCACTGTCAGCCAATCCCTAGTCAACGCACACTGCCAACCAAGAATAGGCCGGTATAAGCTCCTGTCTGACATAGGGGGTAAACAAACCAACGGGGAGCAGAAATACTACCTGCTCCCCATCACCACCAGCAAAACCCTAGTCCACGCAAACTGCCAACCTAGAATCGGCCTGTATAAGCTCCCGTCTGACATGGGGCGTACACAAACCAACGGGGAGCAGAAATACTTTCTGCTCCCCATCACCGAAAGCCAAACCCTAGTCAACGCACACTGCCAACCAAGAATAGGCCTGTATAAGCTCCCGTGTGACATAGGGGGTACACAAACCAACTGGGAGCAGAAATACTATCTGCTCCCCTTCACCGCCAGCCAAACCCTAGTCAACGCAGACTGCCAACCAAGAATAGGCCTGTATAACCTCCCGTCTGACATAGGGGGTACTCAAACCAACGGGGAGCAGAAATACAATCTGCTCCCCATCACCGCCAGCCACACCCTAGTCCACTCACACTGCCAACCTAGAATCGGCCTGTATAAGCTCGCGTTTGACATAGGGGGTACACAAACCAACAGGGAGCAGCAATACTATCTGCTCCCCTTTACCGCCAGCCAAACCCTAGTCCACTCACACTGCCAACCTAGAATCGGCCTGTATAAGCTCCCGTCTAACATAGGGGTACACAAACCAACGGGGAGCAGAAATACTATCTGCTCCCCATCATCGCCAGCCAAACCCTAGTCAACGCACACTGCCAAACAAGAATCAGCCTGTATAAGCTCCCATCTGACATAGGGGGTACACAAACCAAAGGGGAGCAGAAATACTATCTGCACCCCATCACCGCTAGCCAAACCCTAGTCCACGCACTCTGCTAACCAAGATTAGGCCTGTATATGCTCCCGTCTGACATAGGGGGTACACAAACCAACGGGGAGCAGGAATACTATCTGCTCCCCATCACCGCCAGCCAAAACCTAGTCAACGCACACTGCCAAACTAGAATCGGCCTGTATAAGCTCCCATCTGAAATAGGGGGTACACAAACAACGGGGAGCAGAAATACTACCTGCTCCCCATCACCACCAGCCAAACCCTAGTCCACGCACACTGCCAACCTAGAATCCGCCTGTATAAGCTCCCGTCTGACATAGGGGGTACACAAACCAACGGGGAGCAGACATACATTCTGCTCCCAATCACCGTCAGCCAAACCCTAGTCAACGCAAACTGCAAACCAAGAATAGGCCTGTATAAGCTCCCGTCTGACATAGGGGGTACACAAACCAACTGGGAGCAGAAATTCTATCTGCTCCCCATCACCGCCAGCCAAACCCTAGTCAACGCACACTGCCAACCAAGAATAGGCCTGTATAAGCTCCCGTCTGACATAGGGGGTACACAAACCAACGGGGAGCAGGAATACTATCTGCTCCCCATCACCGCCAGCCAAAACCTAGTCAACGCACACTGCCAACCTAGAATCGGCCTGTATAAGCTCCCATCTAACATAGGGGGTACACAAACCAACGGGGAGCAGAAATACTATCTGCTCCCCATCACCACCAGCCAAACCCTAGTCAACGCACACTGCCAACCAATAATAGGCCGGTATAAGCTCCTGTCTGACATAGGGGGTAAACAAACCAACGGGGAGCAGAAATACTACCTGCTCCCCATCACCACCAGCCAAACCCTAGTCCACGCACACTGCCAACCTAGAATCGGCCTTTATAAGCTCCCGTCTGACATAGGGGGTACACAAACCAACTGGGAGCAGAAATACTATGTGCTCCCCATCACCGCCAGCCACACCCTAGTCAACGCACACTGCCAACCAAGAATAGGCCTGTATAAGCTCCCGTCTGACATAGGGGGTACACAAACCAACTGGGAGCAGAAATACTATGTGCTCCCCATCACCGCCAGCCAAACCCTAGTCAATGCACACTGCCAACCAAGAATAGGCCTCTATATGCTCCCGTCTGACATAGGGGGTACACAAATCAACGGGGATCAGAAATACTATCTGCTCCCCATCACCGCCTGCCAAACCCTAGTCAACGCACACTGCCAACCAAGATTAGGCCTGTATCAGCTTCCGTCTGACATAGGGGGTGCACAAACCAACGGGGAGCAGAAATACTATCTGCTCCCCATCACCGCCAGCCAAACCCTAGTCCACTCACACTGCCAACCTAGAATCGGCCTGTATAAGCTCCCGTCTGACATAGGGGGTACACAAACCAACGAGGAGCAGAAATACTATCTGCTCCCCATCACCGCCAGCCAATCCCTAGTCCACTCACACTGCCAACCAAGATTAGGCCTGTATAAGCTCCCGTCTGACATAGGGGATGCACAAACCAACGGGGAGCAGAAATACTATCTGCTCCCCATCACTGCCAGCCAAACCCTAGTCCATGCACACTGCAAACTTAGAATCGGCCTGTATAAGCTCCCATCTGACATAGGGGGTACACAAACAACAGGGAGCAGAAATACTACCTGCTCCCAATCACCACCAGCCAAACCCTAGTCCATGCACACTGCCAACCTAGAATCGGCCTGTATAAGCTTCCGTCTGACATAGGGGGTACTCAAACCAACGGGGAGCAGACATACTTTCTGCTCCCCATCACCGTCAGCCAAACCCTAGACAACGCACACTGCCAACCAAGAATAGGCCTGTATAAGCTCCCGTCTGACATAGGGGGTACACAAACCAACTGGGAGCAGAAATACTATCTGCTCCCCATCACCGCCAGCCAAGCCCTAGTCAACGCACACTGCCAACCAAGAATAGGCCTCTATATGCTCCTGTCTGACATAGGGGGTACACAAACCAACGGGGAGCAGAAATACTATCTGCTCCCCATCAACGCCTGCCAAACCCTAGTCAACGCACACTGCCAACCAAGATTAGGCCTGTATAAGCTCCCGTCTGACATAGGGGGTGCACAAACCAACGGGGAGCAGAAATACTATCTGCTCCTCATCACCGCCAGCCAAACCCTAGTCCACTCACACTGCCAACCTAGAATCGGCCTGTATAAGCTTCCATCTGACATAGGGGGTACACAAACCAACGGGGAGCAGAAATACTATCTGCTCCCCATCACCGCCAGCCAAACCCTAGTCAACGCACACTGCCAACCAAGAATAGGCCTCTATATGGTCCCGTCTGACATAGGGGGCACACAAACCAACGGGGAGCAGAAATACTATCAGCTCCCCATCACCGCCTGCCAAACCCTAGTCAACGCACACTGCCAACCAAGATTAGGCCTGTATAAGCTCCCGTCTGACATAGGGGGTGCACAAACCAACGGGGAGCAGAAATACTATCTGCTCCCCATCACCGCCAGCCAAACCCTAGTCCATGCACACTGCAAACCTAGAATCGTCCGCTATAAGCTTCCGTCTGACATAGGGGGTGCACAAACCAACGGGGAGAAGAATTACTATCTGCTCACCATCACCGCCAGCCAAACCCTAGTCAGCGCACACTGCCAATGAAGATAGGCCTGTATAAGCTCCCGTCTGACATAGGGGGTACACAAACCAACGGGGAGCAGAAATACTATCTGCTCCCAATCACTGTCAGCCAATCCCTAGTCAACGGACACTGCCAACAAAGAATAGGCCTGTATAAGCTCCCGTCTGACATAGGGGGTACACGAACCAACGGGGAGCAGAAATACTATCTGCTCCCTATCACCGCCTGCCAAACCCTAGTCAACGCAAACTGCCAACCAAGAATAGGCCTGTATAAGCTCCCGTCTGACATAGGGGGTACACAAACCAACGGAGAACAGAAATACTATCTGCTCCCCATCACCACCAGCCAAACCCTAGTCCACAGACACTGCCAACAAAGAATAGGCCTGTATAAGCTCCGGTCTCACATAGGGGAAACACAAACCAACGGGGATCAGAAATACTATCCGCTCCCCATCACCGCCAGCCAAACCCTAGTCAACGCACACTGCCAACTTAGAATCGGCTTATAAGAGCTCCCATCTGACATAGGGGGTACATAAACCAACGGGGAGCAGAAATACTATCTGCTCGCCATCACCGCCAGTCAAGCCCTAGTCCAAGCACACTGCCAACCAAGATTAGGCCTGTATAAACTCCCGTCTGACATAGGGGGTACACAAACCAACGAGGAGCAGAAATACTATCTGCTCCCCATCACCGCCAGCCAAACCCTAGTCCACTCACACTGCCAACCTAGAATTTTCCTGTTTAAGCTCCCATCTGACATAGGGGTACACAAACCAACGGGGAGCATAAATACTATCTGCTCCCCATCACCACGAGCCAAACCCTAGTCCACAGACACTGCCAACCAAGATTAGGCCTGTATAAGCTCCCGTCTGACATAGGGGATGCACAAACCAACGGGAAGCAGAAATACTATCTGCTCCCCATCACCGCCAGCCAAACCCTAGTCAGGGCACACTGCCAACGAAGAATAGGCCTGTATGAGCTCCCGTCTGACATACGGGGTACACAAACCAACGGGGAGCAGAATTTCGATCTGCTCCCAATCACCGCCAGCCAATCCCTAGTCAACGCACACTGCCAACCAAGAATAGGCCTCTATAAGCTCCCGTCTGACATAGGGGGTACACAAACCAACGGGAGCAGAAATACTATCTGCTCCCCATCACCTCCAGCCAAACCCTAGTCAACGTACACTGCCAACCAAGAATAGGCCTCTATAAGCTCCCGTCTGACATAGGGGGTACCTAAACCAACGGGGAGCAGAAATACTATCTGCTCCCCATCACCACCAGCCAAACCCTAGTCCACAGACACTGCTAACCAAGAATAGGCCTGTATAAGCTCTTGTCTGACATAGGGGGTACAAAAACCAACGGGGAGCAGAAATACTATCCGCTCCCCATCACCACCAGCCAAAACCTAAACAACGCACACTGCTAACCAAGAATCGGCCTGTATAAGCTCCCGTCTGACATAGGGGGTACTTAAACCAACAGGGAGCAGAAATACTATCTGCTCCCCATCACCGCCAGCCAAACCCTAGTCAGGGCACACTGCCAACGAAGAATAGGCCTGTATAAGCTCCCGTCTGACATACAGGGTACACAAACCAACGGGGAGCAGAAATCCGATCTGCTCCCAATCACCTCTAGCCAAACCCTAGTCAACGTACACTGCCAACCAAGAATAGGCCTCTATAAGCTCCCGTCTGACATAGGGGGTACCTAAACCAACGGGGAGCAGAAATACTATCTGCTCCCCATCACAACCAGCCAAACCCTAGTCCACGCACACTGCCAACCAACATTAGGCCTGTGTAAGCTCCCATCTGACATAGAGCGTTCACAAACCAACGAAGAACAGAAATACTATCTGCTCCCCATCACCGCCAGCCACACCCTAGTCCACTCACACTGCCAACCTAGAATCGGCCTGTATAAGCTCCCGTCTGACATAGGGGGTACACAAACCAACGGGGAGCAGAAATACTATCTGCTCCCCATCATCGCCAGCCAAACCCTAGTCAACGCACTCTGCCAAACAAGAATCAGCCTGTATAAGCTCCCATCTGACATAGGGGGTACACAAACCAAAGGGGAGCAGAAATACTATCTGCTCCCCATCACCGCTAGCCAAACCCTAGTCCACGCACTCTGCTAACCAAGATTAGGCCTGTATATGCTCCCGTCTGACATAGGGGGTACACAAACCAACGGGGAACAAAAATACTATCTGTTCCCCATCACCACCAGCCAAACCCTAGTCCACACACACTGCCAAACTAGAATCGGCCTGTATAAGCTCCCATCTGACATAGGGGGTACACAAACAACGGGGAGCAGAAATACTACCTGCTCCCCATCACCACCAGCCAAACCCTAGTCCACGCACACTGCTAACCAAGATTAGGCCTGTATAAGCTCCCGTCTGACATAGGGGGTACACAAACCAACGGGGAACAGAAATACTATCTGCTCCACATCACCACCAGCCAAACCCTAGTCCACACACAGTGCCAAACAAGAATAGGCCTGTATAAGCTCCCGTCTGACATAGGGGGTACACAAACAAACAGGAAGCAGGAATACTATCTGCTCCCCATCACCGCCAGCCAAAACCTAGTCAATGCACACTGCCAACCTAGAATCGGCCTGTATAAGCTCCCATCTGAAATAGGGGGTACACAAACCAACGGGGAGCAGAAATACTATCTGCTCCCCATCACCACCAGGCAAACCCTAGTCAACGCACACTGCCAACCAATAATAGGCCGGTATAAGCTCCTGTCTGACATAGGGGGTAAACAAACCAACGGGGAGCAGAAATACTACCTGCTCCCCATCACCACCAGCAAAACCCTAGTCCACGCAAACTGCCAACCTAGAATCGGCCTGTATAAGCTCCCGTCTGACATGGGGCGTACACAAACCAACGGGGAGCAGAAATACTTTCTGCTCCCCATCACCGAAAGCCAAACCCTAGTCAACGCACACTGCCAACCAAGAATAGGCCTGTATAAGCTCCCGTGTGACATAGGGGGTACACAAACCAACTGGGAGCAGAAATACTATCTGCTCCCCTTCACCGCCAGCCAAACCCTAGTCAACGCAGACTGCCAACCAAGAATAGGCCTGTATAACCTCCCGTCTGACATAGGGGGTACTCAAACCAACGGGGAGCAGAAATACAATCTGCTCCCAATCACCGCCAGCCACACCCTAGTCCACTCACACTGCCAACCTAGAATCGGCCTGTATAAGCTCACGTTTGAAATAGGGGGTACACAAACCAACAGGGAGCAGCAATACTATCTGCTCCCCTTTACCGCCAGCCAAACCCTAGTCCACTCACACTGCCAACCTAGAATCGGCCTGTATAAGCTCCCGTCTAACATAGGGGTACACAAACCAACGGGGAGCAGAAATACTATCTGCTCCCCATCATCGCCAGCCAAACCCTAGTCAACGCACACTGCCAAACAAGAATCAGCCTGTATAAGCTCCCATCTGACATAGGGGGTACACAAACCAACGGGGAGCAGAAATACTATCTGCTCCCCATCACCGCCAGCCAAACCCTAGTCAACGCACACTGCCAACCAAGAATAGGCCTCTATATGGTCCCGTCTGACATAGGGGGCACACAAACCAACGGGGAGCAGAAATACTATCAGCTCCCCATCACCGCCTGCCAAACCCTAGTCAACGCACACTGCCAACCAAAATTAGGCCTGTATAAGCTCCCGTCTGACATAGGGGGTGCACAAACCAACGGGGAGCAGAAATACTATCTGCTCCCCATCACCGCCAGCCAAACCCTAGTCCATGCACACTGCAAACCTAGAATCGTCCGCTATAAGCTTCCGTCTGACATAGGGGGTGCACAAACCAACGGGGAGAAGAATTACTATCTGCTCACCATCACCGCCAGCCAAACCCTAGTCAGCGCACACTGCCAATGAAGATAGGCCTGTATAAGCTCCCGTCTGACATAGGGGGTACACGAACCAACGGGGAGCAGAAATACTATCTGCTCCCTATCACCGCCTGCCAAACCCTAGTCAACGCAAACTGCCAACCAAGAATAGGCCTGCATAAACTCCCGTCTGACATAGGGGGTACACAAACCAACGGAGAACAAAAATACTATCTGCTCCCCATCACCACCAGCCAAACCCTAGTCCACAGACACTGCCAACAAAGAATAGGCCTGTATAAGCTCCGGTCTCACATAGGGGAAACACAAACCAACGGGGATCAGAAATACTATCCGCTCCCCATCACCGCCAGCCAAACCCTAGTCAACGCACACTGCCAACTTAGAATCGGTTTATAAGAGCTCCCATCTGACATAGGGGGTACATAAACCAACGGGGAGCAGAAATACTATCTGCTCCCCATCACCGCCAGTCAAGCCCTAGTCCAAGCACACTGCCAACCAAGATTAGGCCTGTATAAACTCCCGTCTGACATAGGGGGTACACAAACCAACGAGGAGCAGAAATACTATCTGCTCCCCATCACCGCCAGCCAAACCCTAGTCCACTCACACTGCCAACCTAGAATTGGCCTGTTTAAGCTCCCATCTGACATAGGGGGTACACAAACCAACGGGGAGCATAAATACTATCTGCTCCCCATCACCACGAGCCAAACCCTAGTCCACAGACACTGCCAACCAAGATTAGGCCTGTATAAACTCCCGTCTGACATAGGGGATGCACAAACCAACGGGAAGCAGAAATACTATCTGCTCCCCATCAACGCCAGCCAAACCCTAGTCAGGCACACTGCCAACGAAGAGTAGGCCTGTATAAGCTCCCGTCTGACATACGGGGTACACAAACCAACGGGGAGCAGAATTCCGATCTGCTCCGAATCACCGCCAGCCAATCCCTAGTCAACGCACACTGCCAACCAAGAATAGGCCTCTATAAGCTCCCGTCTGACATAGGGGGTACACAAACCAACGGGAGCAGAAATACTATCTGCTCCCCATCACCTCCAGCCAAACCCTAGTCAACGTACATTGCCAACCAAGAATAGGCCTCTATAAGCTCCCGTCTGACATAGGGGGTACCTAAACCAACGGGGAGCAGAAATACTATCAGCTCCCCATCACCACCAGCCAAACCCTAGTCCACAGACCCTGCCAACCAAGAATAGGCCTGTATAAGGTCTTGTCTGACATAGGGGGTACAAAAACCAACGGGGAGCAGAAATAATACCTGCTCCCCAGCACCGCCAGCCAAAACCTAAACAACGCACACTGCTAACCAAGAATCGGCCTGTATAAGCTCCTGTCTGACATAGGGGGTTACTTAAACCAACAGGGAGCAGAAATACTATCTGCTCCCCATCACTGCCAGCCAAACCCTAGTCCACTCACACTGCCAACCAACATTAGGCCTGTATAAGCTCCCGTCTGACATAGGGCGTACACAAACCAACGAAGAGCAGAAATACGATCTGCTCCCCATCACCGCCAGCCACACCCTAGTCCACTCACACTGCCAACCTAGAATCGGCCTGTATAAGCTCCCGTCTGACATAGGGAGTACACAAACCAACGGGGAGCAGAAATACTATCTGCTCCCCTTCACCGCCAGCCAAACCCTAGTCAACGCACACTGCCAAACAAGAATCAGCCTGTATAAGCTCCCATCTGACATAGGGGGTACACAAACCAACGGGGAGCAGAAATACTATCTGCTCCCCATCACCGCCAGCCAAACCCTAGTCCACGCACACTGCTAACCAAGATTAGGCCTGTATAAGCTCCCGTCTGACATAGGGGGTACACAAACCAACGGGGAACAGAAATACTATCTGCTCCACATCACCACCAGCCAAACCCTAGTCCACACACAGTGCCAAACAAGAATAGGCCTGTATAAGCTCCCGTCTGACATAGGGGGTACACAAACCAACGGGAAGCAGGAATACTATCTGCTCCCCATCACCGCCAGCCAAAACCTAGTCAATGCACACTGCCAACCTAGAATCGGCCTGTATAAGCTCCCATCTGACATAGGGGGTACACAAACCAACGGGGAGCAGAAATACTATCTGCTCCCCATCACCACCAGCCAAACCCTAGTCAACGCACACTGCCAACCAATAATAGGCCGGTATAAGCTCCTGTCTGACATAGGGGGTAAACAAACCAACGGGGAGCAGAAATACTACCTGCTCCCCATCACCACCAGCAAAACCCTAGTCCACGCAAACTGCCAACCTAGAATCGGCCTGTATAAGCTCCCGTCTGACATGGGGCGTACACAAACCAATGGGGAGCAGAAATACTTTCTGCTCCCTATCACCGAAAGCCAAACCCTAGTCAACGCACACTGCCAACCAAGAATAGGCCTGTATAAGCTCCCGTGTGACATAGGGGGTACACAAACCAACTGGGAGCAGAAATACTATCTGCTCCCCTTCACCGCCAGCCAAACCCTAGTCAACGCACACTGCCAACCAAGAATAGGCCTGTATAACCTCCCGTCTGACATAGGGGGTACACAAACCAACGGGGAGCAGAAATACTATCTGCTCCCCATCACCGCCAGCCACACCCTAGTCCACTCACACTGCCAACCTAGAATCAGCCTGTATAAGCTCGCGTTTGACATAGGGGGTACACAAACCAACAGGGAGCAGCAATACTATCTGCTCCCCTTTACCGCCAGCCAAACCCTAGTCAAAGCACACTGCCAAACGAGAATCAACCTGTATAAGCTCTCATCTGACATAGGGGGTACACAAAGCAACGAGGAGCAGAAATACTATCTGCTCCCCATCACCGCCAGCCAAACCCTAGTCCACGCACACTGCTAACCAAGATTAGGCCTGTATAAGCTCCCGTCTGACATAGGGTGTACACAAACCAAAGGGGAACAGAAATACTATCTGCTCCCCATCACCACCAGCCAAACCCTAGTCCACACACACTGCCAAACAAGAATAGGCCTGTATAAACTCCCGTCTGACATAGGGGATGCACAAACCAACGGGGAGCAGAAATACTATCTGCTCCCCATCACTGCCAGCCAAACCCTAGTCCATGCACACTGCAAACTTAGAATCGGCCTGTATAAGCTTCCGTCTGACATAGGGGGTGCACAAACCAACAGGAAGCAGAAATACTATCTGTTCCCCATCAACGCCAGCCAAACCCTAGTCAGCGCACACTGCCAACGAAGAATAGGCCTGTATAAGCTCCCGTCTGACATACGGGGTACACAAACCAACGGGGAGCAGAAATCCGATCTGCTCCCAATCACCGCCAGCCAATCCCTAGTCAACGCACACTGCCAACCAAGAATAGGCCTCTATAAGCTCCCGTCTGACATAGGGGGTACACAAACCAACGGGAGCAGAAATACTATCTGCTCCCCATCACCTCCAGCCAAACCCTAGTCAACGTACACTGCCAACCAAGAATTGGCCTCTATAAGCTCCCGTCTGACATAGGGGGTACCTAAACCAACGGGGAGCAGAAATACTATCTGCTCCCCATCACCACCAGCCAAACCCTAGTCCACAGACACTGCCAACAAAGAATAGGCCTGTATAAGCTCCCGTCTGACATAGGGGAAACACAAACCAACGGGGTGCTGAAATACTATCTGCTACCCATCACCTCCAGCCAAACGCTAGTCAACGCACACTGCCAACTTAGAATCGGTCTATATAAGCTCCCGTCTGACATAGGGGGTACATAAACCAACGGGGAGCAGAAATACTATCTGCTCCCCATCACCGCCAGACAAGTTCTAGTCCAAGCACACTGCCAACCAAGATTAGGCCTCTATAAGCTCCCGTCTGACATAGGGGGTACACAAACCAACGGGGAAGAGAAATACTATCTGCTCCCCATCACCACGAGCCAAACCCTAGTCCACAGACACTGCCAACCAAGATTAGGCCTGTATAAGCTCCCGTCTGACATAGGGGATGCACAAACCAACGGGAAGCAGAAATACTATCTGCTCCCCATCACCGCCAGCCAAACCCTAGTCAGGGCACACTGCCAACGAAGAATAGGCCTGTATAAGCTCCCGTCTGACATAGGGGGTGCACAAACCAACGGGGAGCAGAAATACTATCTGCTCCCCATCACCGCCAGCCAATCCCTAGTCTATGCACACGGCAAACCTAGAATCGTCCTGTATAAGCTTCCATCTGACATAGGGGGTGCACAAACCAACGGGGAGAAGAATTACTATCTGCTCTCCATCACCGCCAGTCAAACAACAAGTCAACGCACACTGCCAACCAAGAATCAGCCAGTATAAGCTCCCATCTGACAAAGGGGGTACACAAACCAACGTGGGGGGCAGAAATACTATCTGCTCCCCATCAACGCCAGCCAAACCCTAGTCAGCGCACACTGCCAACGAAGAATAGGCCTGTATAAGCTCCCGTCTGACATAGGGTGTACACAAATCAACAGGGAGCAGAAATACTATCTGCTCCCCATCACCACGAGCCAAACCCTAGTCCACAGACACTGCCAACCAAGATTAGGCCTGTATAAGCTCTTGTCTGACATAGGGGGTACACAAACCAACGGGGAGCAGAAATACTATCCGCTCCCCATCACCGCGTGCCAAACCCAGGTCAACGCACACTGCTAACCAGGAATCGTCCTGTAAATTAAGCTCCCGTCTGACATAGGAGGTACATAAACCAACAGGGAGCAGAAATACTATCTGCTCTCCATCACCGCCAGCCAAGCCCTAGTCCACGCACACTGCCAACCAACATTAGGCCTGTATAAGCTCCCATCTGACATAGGGTGTTCACAAACCAACGAAGAACAGAAATACTATCTGCTCCCCATCACCGCCAGCCACACCCTAGTCCATTCACACTGCCAACCTAGAATCGGCCTGTATAAGCTCCCGTCTGACATAGGGGGTACACAAACCAACGGGGAGCAGAAATACTATCTGCTCCCCATCATCGCCAGCCAAACCCTAGTCACCGCACACTGCCAAACAAGAATCAGCCTGTATAAGCTCCCATCTGACATAGGGGGTACACAAACCAAAGGGGAGCAGAAATACTATCTGCTCCCCATCAACGCTAGCCAAACCCTAGTCCACGCACTCTGCTAACCAAGATTAGGCCTGTATATGCTCCCGTCTGACATAGGGGGTACGCAAACCAACGGGGAGCAGGAATACTATCTGCTCCCCATCACCGCCAGCCAAAACCTAGTCAACGCACACTGTCAAACTAGAATCGGCCTGTATAAGCTCCCATCTGACATAGGGGGTACACAAACAACGGGGAGCAGAAATACTACCTGCTCCCCATCACCACCAGCCATACCCTAGTCCACGCACACTGCCAACCTAGAATCGGCCTGTATAAGCTCCCGTCTGACATAGGGGGTACAGAAACCAACGGGGAGAAGACATACTTTCTGCTCCCCATCACCGTCAGCCAAACCCTAGTCAACGCACACTGCCAACCAAGAATAGGCCTGTATAAGCTTCCGTCTGACATAGGGGGTACACAAACCAACTGGGAGCAGAAATACTATCTGCTCCCCATCACCGCCAGCCAAACCCTAGTCAACGCACACTGCCAACCAAGAATAGGCCTCTATATGCTCCCGTCTGACATAGGGGGTACACAAACCAACGGGGAGCAGAAATACTATCTGCTCCCCATCACTGCCTGCCAAACCCTAATCAACTCACACTGCAAACCAAGATTAGGCCTGTATAAGCTCCCGTCTGACATAGGGGGTGCACAAACCAACGGGGAGCAGAAATACTATCTGCTCCCCATCACCGCCAGCCAAACCCTAGTCCACTCACACTGCCAACCTAGAATCGGCCTGTATAAGCTTCCATCTGACATAGGGGGTGCACAAACCAACGGGGAGCAGAAATACTATCTGCTCCCCATCACCGCCAGCCAAACCCTAGTCCATGCACACTGCAAACCTAGAATCGTCCGCTATAAGCTTCCGTCTGACATAGGGGGTGCACAAACCAACGGGGAGAAGAATTACTATCTGCTCACCATCACCGCCAGCCAAACCCTAGTCAGCGCACACTGCCAATGAAGATAGGCCTGTATAAGCTCCCGTCTGACATAGGGGGTACACGAACCAACGGGGAGCAGAAATACTATCTGCTCCCTATCACCGCCTGCCAAACCCTAGTCAACGCAAACTGCCAACCAAGAATAGGCCTGCATAAACTCCCGTCTGACATAGGGGGTACACAAACCAACGGAGAACAAAAATACTATCTGCTCCCCATCACCACCAGCCAAACCCTAGTCCACAGACACTGCCAACAAAGAATAGGCCTGTATAAGCTCCGGTCTCACATAGGGGAAACACAAACCAACGGGGATCAGAAATACTATCCGCTCCCCATCACCGCCAGCCAAACCCTAGTCAACGCACACTGCCAACTTAGAATCGGTTTATAAGAGCTCCCATCTGACATAGGGGGTACATAAACCAACGGGGAGCAGAAATACTATCTGCTCCCCATCACCGCCAGTCAAGCCCTAGTCCAAGCACACTGCCAACCAAGATTAGGCCTGTATAAACTCCCGTCTGACATAGGGGGTACACAAACCAACGAGGAGCAGAAATACTATCTGCTCCCCATCACCGCCAGCCAAACCCTAGTCCACTCACACTGCCAACCTAGAATTGGCCTGTTTAAGCTCCCATCTGACATAGGGGGTACACAAACCAACGGGGAGCATAAATACTATCTGCTCCCCATCACCACGAGCCAAACCCTAGTCCACAGACACTGCCAACCAAGATTAGGCCTGTATAAACTCCCGTCTGACATAGGGGATGCACAAACCAACGGGAAGCAGAAATACTATCTGCTCCCCATCAACGCCAGCCAAACCCTAGTCAGGCACACTGCCAACGAAGAGTAGGCCTGTATAAGCTCCCGTCTGACATACGGGGTACACAAACCAACGGGGAGCAGAATTCCGATCTGCTCCGAATCACCGCCAGCCAATCCCTAGTCAACGCACACTGCCAACCAAGAATAGGCCTCTATAAGCTCCCGTCTGACATAGGGGGTACACAAACCAACGGGAGCAGAAATACTATCTGCTCCCCATCACCTCCAGCCAAACCCTAGTCAACGTACATTGCCAACCAAGAATAGGCCTCTATAAGCTCCCGTCTGACATAGGGGGTACCTAAACCAACGGGGAGCAGAAATACTATCAGCTCCCCATCACCACCAGCCAAACCCTAGTCCACAGACCCTGCCAACCAAGAATAGGCCTGTATAAGGTCTTGTCTGACATAGGGGGTACAAAAACCAACGGGGAGCAGAAATAATACCTGCTCCCCAGCACCGCCAGCCAAAACCTAAACAACGCACACTGCTAACCAAGAATCGGCCTGTATAAGCTCCTGTCTGACATAGGGGGTTACTTAAACCAACAGGGAGCAGAAATACTATCTGCTCCCCATCACTGCCAGCCAAACCCTAGTCCACTCACACTGCCAACCAACATTAGGCCTGTATAAGCTCCCGTCTGACATAGGGCGTACACAAACCAACGAAGAGCAGAAATACGATCTGCTCCCCATCACCGCCAGCCACACCCTAGTCCACTCACACTGCCAACCTAGAATCGGCCTGTATAAGCTCCCGTCTGACATAGGGAGTACACAAACCAACGGGGAGCAGAAATACTATCTGCTCCCCTTCACCGCCAGCCAAACCCTAGTCAACGCACACTGCCAAACAAGAATCAGCCTGTATAAGCTCCCATCTGACATAGGGGGTACACAAACCAACGGGGAGCAGAAATACTATCTGCTCCCCATCACCGCCAGCCAAACCCTAGTCCACGCACACTGCTAACCAAGATTAGGCCTGTATAAGCTCCCGTCTGACATAGGGGGTACACAAACCAACGGGGAACAGAAATACTATCTGCTCCACATCACCACCAGCCAAACCCTAGTCCACACACAGTGCCAAACAAGAATAGGCCTGTATAAGCTCCCGTCTGACATAGGGGGTACACAAACCAACGGGAAGCAGGAATACTATCTGCTCCCCATCACCGCCAGCCAAAACCTAGTCAATGCACACTGCCAACCTAGAATCGGCCTGTATAAGCTCCCATCTGACATAGGGGGTACACAAACCAACGGGGAGCAGAAATACTATCTGCTCCCCATCACCACCAGCCAAACCCTAGTCAACGCACACTGCCAACCAATAATAGGCCGGTATAAGCTCCTGTCTGACATAGGGGGTAAACAAACCAACGGGGAGCAGAAATACTACCTGCTCCCCATCACCACCAGCAAAACCCTAGTCCACGCAAACTGCCAACCTAGAATCGGCCTGTATAAGCTCCCGTCTGACATGGGGCGTACACAAACCAATGGGGAGCAGAAATACTTTCTGCTCCCTATCACCGAAAGCCAAACCCTAGTCAACGCACACTGCCAACCAAGAATAGGCCTGTATAAGCTCCCGTGTGACATAGGGGGTACACAAACCAACTGGGAGCAGAAATACTATCTGCTCCCCTTCACCGCCAGCCAAACCCTAGTCAACGCACACTGCCAACCAAGAATAGGCCTGTATAACCTCCCGTCTGACATAGGGGGTACACAAACCAACGGGGAGCAGAAATACTATCTGCTCCCCATCACCGCCAGCCACACCCTAGTCCACTCACACTGCCAACCTAGAATCAGCCTGTATAAGCTCGCGTTTGACATAGGGGGTACACAAACCAACAGGGAGCAGCAATACTATCTGCTCCCCTTTACCGCCAGCCAAACCCTAGTCAAAGCACACTGCCAAACGAGAATCAACCTGTATAAGCTCTCATCTGACATAGGGGGTACACAAAGCAACGAGGAGCAGAAATACTATCTGCTCCCCATCACCGCCAGCCAAACCCTAGTCCACGCACACTGCTAACCAAGATTAGGCCTGTATAAGCTCCCGTCTGACATAGGGTGTACACAAACCAAAGGGGAACAGAAATACTATCTGCTCCCCATCACCACCAGCCAAACCCTAGTCCACACACACTGCCAAACAAGAATAGGCCTGTATAAACTCCCGTCTGACATAGGGGATGCACAAACCAACGGGGAGCAGAAATACTATCTGCTCCCCATCACTGCCAGCCAAACCCTAGTCCATGCACACTGCAAACTTAGAATCGGCCTGTATAAGCTTCCGTCTGACATAGGGGGTGCACAAACCAACAGGAAGCAGAAATACTATCTGTTCCCCATCAACGCCAGCCAAACCCTAGTCAGCGCACACTGCCAACGAAGAATAGGCCTGTATAAGCTCCCGTCTGACATACGGGGTACACAAACCAACGGGGAGCAGAAATCCGATCTGCTCCCAATCACCGCCAGCCAATCCCTAGTCAACGCACACTGCCAACCAAGAATAGGCCTCTATAAGCTCCCGTCTGACATAGGGGGTACACAAACCAACGGGAGCAGAAATACTATCTGCTCCCCATCACCTCCAGCCAAACCCTAGTCAACGTACACTGCCAACCAAGAATTGGCCTCTATAAGCTCCCGTCTGACATAGGGGGTACCTAAACCAACGGGGAGCAGAAATACTATCTGCTCCCCATCACCACCAGCCAAACCCTAGTCCACAGACACTGCCAACAAAGAATAGGCCTGTATAAGCTCCCGTCTGACATAGGGGAAACACAAACCAACGGGGTGCTGAAATACTATCTGCTACCCATCACCTCCAGCCAAACGCTAGTCAACGCACACTGCCAACTTAGAATCGGTCTATATAAGCTCCCGTCTGACATAGGGGGTACATAAACCAACGGGGAGCAGAAATACTATCTGCTCCCCATCACCGCCAGACAAGTTCTAGTCCAAGCACACTGCCAACCAAGATTAGGCCTCTATAAGCTCCCGTCTGACATAGGGGGTACACAAACCAACGGGGAAGAGAAATACTATCTGCTCCCCATCACCACGAGCCAAACCCTAGTCCACAGACACTGCCAACCAAGATTAGGCCTGTATAAGCTCCCGTCTGACATAGGGGATGCACAAACCAACGGGAAGCAGAAATACTATCTGCTCCCCATCACCGCCAGCCAAACCCTAGTCAGGGCACACTGCCAACGAAGAATAGGCCTGTATAAGCTCCCGTCTGACATAGGGGGTGCACAAACCAACGGGGAGCAGAAATACTATCTGCTCCCCATCACCGCCAGCCAATCCCTAGTCTATGCACACGGCAAACCTAGAATCGTCCTGTATAAGCTTCCATCTGACATAGGGGGTGCACAAACCAACGGGGAGAAGAATTACTATCTGCTCTCCATCACCGCCAGTCAAACAACAAGTCAACGCACACTGCCAACCAAGAATCAGCCAGTATAAGCTCCCATCTGACAAAGGGGGTACACAAACCAACGTGGGGGGCAGAAATACTATCTGCTCCCCATCAACGCCAGCCAAACCCTAGTCAGCGCACACTGCCAACGAAGAATAGGCCTGTATAAGCTCCCGTCTGACATAGGGTGTACACAAATCAACAGGGAGCAGAAATACTATCTGCTCCCCATCACCACGAGCCAAACCCTAGTCCACAGACACTGCCAACCAAGATTAGGCCTGTATAAGCTCTTGTCTGACATAGGGGGTACACAAACCAACGGGGAGCAGAAATACTATCCGCTCCCCATCACCGCGTGCCAAACCCAGGTCAACGCACACTGCTAACCAGGAATCGTCCTGTAAATTAAGCTCCCGTCTGACATAGGAGGTACATAAACCAACAGGGAGCAGAAATACTATCTGCTCTCCATCACCGCCAGCCAAGCCCTAGTCCACGCACACTGCCAACCAACATTAGGCCTGTATAAGCTCCCATCTGACATAGGGTGTTCACAAACCAACGAAGAACAGAAATACTATCTGCTCCCCATCACCGCCAGCCACACCCTAGTCCATTCACACTGCCAACCTAGAATCGGCCTGTATAAGCTCCCGTCTGACATAGGGGGTACACAAACCAACGGGGAGCAGAAATACTATCTGCTCCCCATCATCGCCAGCCAAACCCTAGTCACCGCACACTGCCAAACAAGAATCAGCCTGTATAAGCTCCCATCTGACATAGGGGGTACACAAACCAAAGGGGAGCAGAAATACTATCTGCTCCCCATCAACGCTAGCCAAACCCTAGTCCACGCACTCTGCTAACCAAGATTAGGCCTGTATATGCTCCCGTCTGACATAGGGGGTACGCAAACCAACGGGGAGCAGGAATACTATCTGCTCCCCATCACCGCCAGCCAAAACCTAGTCAACGCACACTGTCAAACTAGAATCGGCCTGTATAAGCTCCCATCTGACATAGGGGGTACACAAACAACGGGGAGCAGAAATACTACCTGCTCCCCATCACCACCAGCCATACCCTAGTCCACGCACACTGCCAACCTAGAATCGGCCTGTATAAGCTCCCGTCTGACATAGGGGGTACAGAAACCAACGGGGAGAAGACATACTTTCTGCTCCCCATCACCGTCAGCCAAACCCTAGTCAACGCACACTGCCAACCAAGAATAGGCCTGTATAAGCTTCCGTCTGACATAGGGGGTACACAAACCAACTGGGAGCAGAAATACTATCTGCTCCCCATCACCGCCAGCCAAACCCTAGTCAACGCACACTGCCAACCAAGAATAGGCCTCTATATGCTCCCGTCTGACATAGGGGGTACACAAACCAACGGGGAGCAGAAATACTATCTGCTCCCCATCACTGCCTGCCAAACCCTAATCAACTCACACTGCAAACCAAGATTAGGCCTGTATAAGCTCCCGTCTGACATAGGGGGTGCACAAACCAACGGGGAGCAGAAATACTATCTGCTCCCCATCACCGCCAGCCAAACCCTAGTCCACTCACACTGCCAACCTAGAATCGGCCTGTATAAGCTTCCATCTGACATAGGGGGTACACAAACCAACGGGGAGCAGAAATACTATCTGCTCCCCATCACCGCCAGCCAAACCCTAGTCAACGCACACTGCCAACCAAGAATAGGCCTCTATATGCTCCCGTCTGACATAGGGGGTACACAAACCAACGGGGAGCAGAAATACTATCTACTCCCCATCACCGCCTGCCAAACCCTAGTCAACGCACACTGCCAACAAAGATTAGGCCTGTATAAGCTCCCGTGTGACATAGGGGGTGCACAAACCAACGGGGAGCAGAAATACTATCTGCTCCCCATCACCGCCAGCCAAACCCTAGTCCATGCACACTGCAAACCTAGAATCGTCCTGTATAAGCTTCCGTCTGACATAGGGGGTGCACAAACCAACGGGGAGAAGAATTACTATCTGCTCACCATCACCGCCAGGCAAACCCTAGTCAACGCACACTGCTAACCATGAATCAGCCAGTATAAGCTCCCATCTGACATAGGGGGTACACAAACCAACGGGGAGCAGAAATACTATCTGCTCCCCATCGACGCCAGCCAAACCCTAGTCAGCGCACACTGCCAATGAAGAATAGGCCTGTATAAGCTCCCGTCTGACATAGGGGGTACACAAACCAACGGGGAGCAGAAATACTATCTGCTCCCTATCACTGCCTGCCAAACCCTAGTCAACGCAAACTGCCAACCAAGAATAGGCCTGCATAAGATCCCGTCTGACATAGGGTGTACACAAACCAAAGGGGAACAGAAATACTATCTGCTCCCCATCAACACCAGCCAAACCCTAGTCCACACACACTGCCAAACAAGAATAGGCCTGTATAAGCTCCCGTCTGACATAGGGGGTACACAAACCAATGGAGAGCAGGAATACTATCTGCTCCCCATCACCACCAGCCAAAACCTAGTCAACGCACACTGCCAACCAAGAATAGGCCTGTGTAAGCTCCCGTCTGACATAGGGGGTCCACATACCAACGGGGAACAGAAATACTATCTGCTCCCCATCACCACCACCCAAACCCTAGTCCACAGACACTGCCAACAAAGACTAGGCCTGTATAAGCTCCCGTCTGACATAGGGGAAACACAAACCAACGGGGAGCAGAAATACTATCTGCTCCCCATCACCGCCAGTCAAGCCCTAGTCCAAGCACACTGCCAACCAAGATTAGGCCTCTATAAGCTCCCATCTGACATAGGGGGTACACAAACCAACGAGGAGCAGAAATACTATCTGCTCCCCATCACCGCCAGCCAAACCATAGTCCACTCACACTGCCAACCTAGAATCAGCCTGTATAAGCTCCCATCTGACATAGGGGGTACACAAACCAACGGGGAGCAGAAATACTATCTGCTCCCCATCACCGCCAGCCAAACCCTAGTCAACGCACATTGCCAACCAAGAATAGGCCTCTATAACCTCCCGTCTGACATAGGGGGTAAACAAATCAACGGGGAGCAGAAATACTATCTGCTCCCCATCACCGCCTGCCAAACCCTAGTCAACGCACACTGGCAACAAAGAATAGGCCTGTATAAGCTCCCGTCTGACATAGGGGGTACACAAACCAACGGGGAACAGAAATACTATCTGCTCCCCATCACCACGTGCCAAACCCTAGTCCACAGACACTACCAACCAAGATTAGGCCTGTATAAGCTCCCGTCTGACATAGGGGGTGCACAAAACAACGGGGAGCAGAAATACTATCTGCTCCCCATCACCACCAGCCAAACCCTAGTCCATTCACACTGCAAACCTAGAATCGTCCTGTATAAGCTTCCGTCTGACATAGGGGGTGCACAAACCAACGGGGAAAAGAATTACTATCTGCTCACCATCACCGCCAGCCAAACCCTAGTCAACGCACACTGCCAACCAAGAATCAGCCAGTATAAGCTCCCATCTGACATAGGGGGTACACAAACCAACGTGGAGCAGAAATACTATCTGCTCCCCATCAACGCCAGCCAAACCATAGTCAGCGCCCACTGCCAACGAAGAATAGGCCTGTATAAGCTCCCGTCTGACATAGGGTGTACACAAACCAACGGGGAGCAGAAATACTATCTGCTCCCAATCACCGCCAGCCAATCCCTAGGCAACGCACAATGCCAACCCAGAATAGGCCTCTATAATCTCCCGTCTGACATAGGGGGTACTCAAACCAACGGGAGCAGAAATACTATCTGCTCCCCATCACCACCAGCCAAACCCTAGTCCACAGACACTGCCAACCAAGAATAGGCCTCTATAAGCTCCCGTCTGACATAGGGGGTACACAAACCAACGGGGAACAGAAATACTATCTGCACCCCATCACCACCAGCCAAACCCTAGTCCACAGACACTGCCAACCAAGAATAGGCCTGTATAAGCTCTTGTCTGACATAGGGGATAAAAAAACCAACGGGGAGCAGAAATACTATCCGCTCCCCATCACCGCCAGCTAAAACCTAAACAATGACACTGCTAACCAAGAATCGGCCTGTATAAGCTCCCGTCTGACATAGGGGTTCTTAAACCAACAGGGAGCAGAAATACTATCTGCTCCCCATCACCGCCAGCCAAACCCTAGTCCACTCACACTGCCAACCAACATTAGGCCTGTATAAGCTCCCGTCTGACATAGGGTATACACAAACCAACGAAGAGCAGAAATACGATCTGCTCCCCATCACCGCCAGCCACACCCTAGTCCACTCACAAAGACAACCTAGAATCGGCCTGTATAAGCTCCCGTCTGACATAGGGAGTACACAAACCAACGGGGAGCAGAAATACTATCTGCTCCCCTTCACCGCCAGCCAAACCCTAGTCAACGCACACTGCCAAACAAGAATCAGCCTGTATAAGCTCCCATCTGACATAGGGGGTACACAAACCAACGGGGAGCAGAAATGCTATCTGCTCCCCATCACCGCCAGCCGAACCCTAGTCCACGCACACTGCTAACCAAGATTAGGCCTGCATAAGCTCCCGTCTGACATAGGGTATACACAAACCAACGAAGAGCAGAAATACTATCTGCTCCCAATCACCGCCAGCCAATCCCTAGGCAACGCACAATGCCAACCCAGAATAGGCCTCTATAATCTCCCGTCTGACATAGGGGGTACTCAAACCAACGGGAGCAGAAATACTATCTGCTCCCCATCACCACCAGCCAAACCCTAGTCCACAGACACTGCCAACCAAGAATAGGCCTCTATAAGCTCCCGTCTGACATAGGGGGTACACAAACCAACGGGGAACAGAAATACTATCTGCACCCCATCACCACCAGCCAAACCCTAGTCCACAGACACTGCCAACCAAGAATAGGCCTGTATAAGGTCTTGCCTGACATAGGGGATAAAAAAAACAACGGTGAGCAGAAATACTATCCGCTCCCCATCACCGCCAGCTAAAACCTAAACAATGACACTGCTAACCAAGAATCGGCCTGTATAAGCTCCCGTCTGACATAGGGGTTCTTAAACCAACAGGGAGCAGAAATACTATCTGCTCCCCATCACCGCCAGCCAAACCCTAGTCCACTCACACTGCCAACCAACATTAGGCCTGTATAAGCTCCCGTCTGACATAGGGTATACACAAACCAACGAAGAGCAGAAATACGATCTGCTCCCCATCACCGCCAGCCACACCCTAGTCCACTCACACTGCCAACCTAGAATCGGCCTGTATAAGCTCCCGTCTGACATAGGGAGTACACAAACCAACGGGGAGCAGAAATACTATCTGCTCCCCTTGATCGCCAGCCAAACCCTAGTCAACGCACACTGCCAAACAAGAATCAGCCTGTATAAGCTCCCATCTGACATAGGGGGTACACAAACCAACGGGGAGCAGAAATACTATCTGCTCCCCATCACCGCCAGCCAAACCCTAGTCCACGCACACTGCTAACCAAGATTAGGCCTGTATAAGCTCCCGTCTGACATAGGGGGTACACAAACCAACGGGGAACAGAAATACTATCTGCTCCACATCACCACCAGCCAAACCCTAGTCCACACACAGTGCCAAACAAGAATAGGCCTGTATAAGCTCCCGTCTGACATAGGGGGTACACAAACCAACGGGAAGCAGGAATACTATCTGCTCCCCATCACCGCCAGCCAAAACCTAGTCAACGCACACTGCCAACCTAGAATCGGCCTGTATAAGCTCCCGTCTGACATAGGGGGTACAAAAACCAACGGGGAGCAGAAATACTATCTACTCCCCATCACCACCAGCCAAACCCTAGTCCACGCACACTGCTAACCAAGATTAGGCCTGTATAAGCTCCCGTCTGACATAGGGTATACACAAACCAACGAAGAGCAGAAATACTATCTGCTCCCAATCACCGCCAGCCAATCCCTAGGCAACGCACAATGCCAACCCAGAATAGGCCTCTATAATCTCCCGTCTGACATAGGGGGTACTCAAACCAACGGGAGCAGAAATACTATCTGCTCCCCATCACCACCAGCCAAACCCTAGTCCACAGACACTGCCAACCAAGAATAGGCCTCTATAAGCTCCCGTCTGACATAGGGGATAAAAAAACCAACGGGGAGCAGAAATACTATCCGCTCCCCATCACCGCCAGCTAAAACCTAAACAATGACACTGCTAACCAAGAATCGGCCTGTATAAGCTCCCGTCTGACATAGGGGTTCTTAAACCAACGGGAGCAGAAATACTATCTGCTCCCCATCACCACCAGCAAAACCCTAGTCCAAGCACACTGCCAACCTAGAATCGGCCTTTATAAGCTCCCGTGTGACATAGGGGGTACACAAACCAACTGGGAGCAGAAATACTATCTGCTCCCTTTCACCGCCAGCCAAACACTAGTCAACGCACACTGCCAACCAAGAATAGGCCTGTATAAGCTCCCGTCTGACATAGGGGGTACACAAACCAACGGGGAGCAGAAATACTATCTGCTCCCCATCACCGCCAGCCACACCCTAGTCCACTCACACTGCCAACCTAGAATCGGCCTGTATAATCTCGCGTTTGACATAGGGGGTACACAAACCAACAGGGAGCAGCAATACTATCTGCTCCCCTTTACCGCCAGCCAAACCCTAGTCAACGCACACTGCCAAACAAGAATCAACCTGTATAAGCTCTCATCTGACATAGGGGGTACACAAACCAAAGGGGAACAGAAATACTATCTGCTCCCCATCAACACCAGCCAAACCCTAGTCCACACACACTGCCAAACAAGAATAGGCCTGTATAAGCTCCCGTCTGACATAGGGGGTACACAAACCAATGGAGAGCAGGAATACTATCTGCTCCCCATCACCGCCAGCCAAAACCTAGTCAACGCACACTGCCAACCAAGAATAGGCCTGTATAAGCTCCCGTCTGACATAGGGGGTACACAAACCAACGGGGAACAGAAATACTATCTGCTCCCCATCACCACCACCCAAACCCTAGTCCACAGACACTGCCAACAAAGACTAGGCCTGTATAAGCTCCCGTCTGACATAGGGGAAACACAAACCAACGGGGAGCAGAAATACTATCTGCTCCCCATCACCGCCAGTCAAGCCCTAGTCCAAGCACACTGCCAACCAAGATTAGGCCTCTATAAGCTCCCATCTGACATAGGGGGTACACAAACCAACGAGGAGCAGAAATACTATCTGCTCCCCATCATCGCCAGCCAAACCCTAGTCCACTCACACTGCCAACCTAGAATCAGCCTGTATCAGCTCCCATCTGACATAGGGGGTACACAAACCAACGGGGAGCAGAAATACTATCTGCTCCCCATCACCGCCAGCCAAACCCTAGTCAACGCACATTGCCAACCAAGAATAGGCCTCTATAACCTCCCGTCTGACATAGGGGGTAAACAAATCAACGGGGAGCAGAAATACTATCTGCTCCCCATCACCGCCTGCCAAACCCTAGTCAACGCACACTGGCAACAAAGAATAGGCCTGTATAAGCTCCCGTCTGACATAGGGGGTACACAAACCAACGGGGAACAGAAATACTATCTGCTCCCCATCACCACGTGCCAAACCCTAGTCCACAGACACTGCCAACCAAGATTAGGCCTGTATAAGCTCCCGTCTGACATAGGGGGTGCACAAACCAACGGGGAGCAGAAATACTATCTGCTCCCCATCACCGCCAGCCAAACCCTAGTCCATGCACACTGCAAACCTAGAATCGTCCTGTATAAGCTTCCGTCTGACATAGGGGGTGCACAAACCAACGGGGAGAAGAATTACTATCTGCTCACCATCACCGCCAGGCAAACCCTAGTCAACGCACACTGCTAACCATGAATCAGCCAGTATAAGCTCCCATCTGACATAGGGGGTACACAAACCAACGGGGAGCAGAAATACTATCTGCTCCCCATCGACGCCAGCCAAACCCTAGTCAGCGCACACTGCCAATGAAGAATAGGCCTGTATAAGCTCCCGTCTGACATAGGGGGTACACAAACCAACGGGGAGCAGAAATACTATCTGCTCCCTATCACTGCCTGCCAAACCCTAGTCAACGCAAACTGCCAACCAAGAATAGGCCTGCATAAGATCCCGTCTGACATAGGGTGTACACAAACCAAAGGGGAACAGAAATACTATCTGCTCCCCATCAACACCAGCCAAACCCTAGTCCACACACACTGCCAAACAAGAATAGGCCTGTATAAGCTCCCGTCTGACATAGGGGGTACACAAACCAATGGAGAGCAGGAATACTATCTGCTCCCCATCACCACCAGCCAAAACCTAGTCAACGCACACTGCCAACCAAGAATAGGCCTGTGTAAGCTCCCGTCTGACATAGGGGGTCCACATACCAACGGGGAACAGAAATACTATCTGCTCCCCATCACCACCACCCAAACCCTAGTCCACAGACACTGCCAACAAAGACTAGGCCTGTATAAGCTCCCGTCTGACATAGGGGAAACACAAACCAACGGGGAGCAGAAATACTATCTGCTCCCCATCACCGCCAGTCAAGCCCTAGTCCAAGCACACTGCCAACCAAGATTAGGCCTCTATAAGCTCCCATCTGACATAGGGGGTACACAAACCAACGAGGAGCAGAAATACTATCTGCTCCCCATCACCGCCAGCCAAACCATAGTCCACTCACACTGCCAACCTAGAATCAGCCTGTATAAGCTCCCATCTGACATAGGGGGTACACAAACCAACGGGGAGCAGAAATACTATCTGCTCCCCATCACCGCCAGCCAAACCCTAGTCAACGCACATTGCCAACCAAGAATAGGCCTCTATAACCTCCCGTCTGACATAGGGGGTAAACAAATCAACGGGGAGCAGAAATACTATCTGCTCCCCATCACCGCCTGCCAAACCCTAGTCAACGCACACTGGCAACAAAGAATAGGCCTGTATAAGCTCCCGTCTGACATAGGGGGTACACAAACCAACGGGGAACAGAAATACTATCTGCTCCCCATCACCACGTGCCAAACCCTAGTCCACAGACACTACCAACCAAGATTAGGCCTGTATAAGCTCCCGTCTGACATAGGGGGTGCACAAAACAACGGGGAGCAGAAATACTATCTGCTCCCCATCACCACCAGCCAAACCCTAGTCCATTCACACTGCAAACCTAGAATCGTCCTGTATAAGCTTCCGTCTGACATAGGGGGTGCACAAACCAACGGGGAAAAGAATTACTATCTGCTCACCATCACCGCCAGCCAAACCCTAGTCAACGCACACTGCCAACCAAGAATCAGCCAGTATAAGCTCCCATCTGACATAGGGGGTACACAAACCAACGTGGAGCAGAAATACTATCTGCTCCCCATCAACGCCAGCCAAACCATAGTCAGCGCCCACTGCCAACGAAGAATAGGCCTGTATAAGCTCCCGTCTGACATAGGGTGTACACAAACCAACGGGGAGCAGAAATACTATCTGCTCCCAATCACCGCCAGCCAATCCCTAGGCAACGCACAATGCCAACCCAGAATAGGCCTCTATAATCTCCCGTCTGACATAGGGGGTACTCAAACCAACGGGAGCAGAAATACTATCTGCTCCCCATCACCACCAGCCAAACCCTAGTCCACAGACACTGCCAACCAAGAATAGGCCTCTATAAGCTCCCGTCTGACATAGGGGGTACACAAACCAACGGGGAACAGAAATACTATCTGCACCCCATCACCACCAGCCAAACCCTAGTCCACAGACACTGCCAACCAAGAATAGGCCTGTATAAGCTCTTGTCTGACATAGGGGATAAAAAAACCAACGGGGAGCAGAAATACTATTCGCTCCCCATCACCGCCAGCTAAAACCTAAACAATGACACTGCTAACCAAGAATCGGCCTGTATAAGCTCCCGTCTGACATAGGGGTTCTTAAACCAACAGGGAGCAGAAATACTATCTGCTCCCCATCACCGCCAGCCAAACCCTAGTCCACTCACACTGCCAACCAACATTAGGCCTGTATAAGCTCCCGTCTGACATAGGGTATACACAAACCAACGAAGAGCAGAAATACGATCTGCTCCCCATCACCGCCAGCCACACCCTAGTCCACTCACAAAGCCAACCTAGAATCGGCCTGTATAAGCTCCCGTCTGACATAGGGAGTACACAAACCAACGGGGAGCAGAAATACTATCTGCTCCCCTTCACCGCCAGCCAAACCCTAGTCAACGCACACTGCCAAACAAGAATCAGCCTGTATAAGCTCCCATCTGACATAGGGGGTACACAAACCAACGGGGAGCAGAAATGCTATCTGCTCCCCATCACCGCCAGCCGAACCCTAGTCCACGCACACTGCTAACCAAGATTAGGCCTGCATAAGCTCCCGTCTGACATAGGGTATACACAAACCAACGAAGAGCAGAAATACTATCTGCTCCCAATCACCGCCAGCCAATCCCTAGGCAACGCACAATGCCAACCCAGAATAGGCCTCTATAATCTCCCGTCTGACATAGGGGGTACTCAAACCAACGGGAGCAGAAATACTATCTGCTCCCCATCACCACCAGCCAAACCCTAGTCCACAGACACTGCCAACCAAGAATAGGCCTCTATAAGCTCCCGTCTGACATAGGGGGTACACAAACCAACGGGGAACAGAAATACTATCTGCACCCCATCACCACCAGCCAAACCCTAGTCCACAGACACTGCCAACCAAGAATAGGCCTGTATAAGGTCTTGCCTGACATAGGGGATAAAAAAACCAACGGTGAGCAGAAATACTATCCGCTCCCCATCACCGCCAGCTAAAACCTAAACAATGACACTGCTAACCAAGAATCGGCCTGTATAAGCTCCCGTCTGACATAGGGGTTCTTAAACCAACAGGGAGCAGAAATACTATCTGCTCCCCATCACCGCCAGCCAAACCCTAGTCCACTCACACTGCCAACCAACATTAGGCCTGTATAAGCTCCCGTCTGACATAGGGTATACACAAACCAACGAAGAGCAGAAATACGATCTGCTCCCCATCACCGCCAGCCACACCCTAGTCCACTCACACTGCCAACCTAGAATCGGCCTGTATAAGCTCCCGTCTGACATAGGGAGTACACAAACCAACGGGGAGCAGAAATACTATCTGCTCCCCTTCATCGCCAGCCAAACCCTAGTCAACGCACACTGCCAAACAAGAATCAGCCTGTATAAGCTCCCATCTGACATAGGGGGTACACAAACCAACGGGGAGCAGAAATACTATCTGCTCCCCATCACCGCCAGCCAAACCCTAGTCCACGCACACTGCTAACCAAGATTAGGCCTGTATAAGCTCCCGTCTGACATAGGGGGTACACAAACCAACGGGGAACAGAAATACTATCTGCTCCACATCACCACCAGCCAAACCCTAGTCCACACACAGTGCCAAACAAGAATAGGCCTGTATAAGCTCCCGTCTGACATAGGGGGTACACAAACCAACGGGAAGCAGGAATACTATCTGCTCCCCATCACCGCCAGCCAAAACCTAGTCAACGCACACTGCCAACCTAGAATCGGCCTGTATAAGCTCCCGTCTGACATAGGGGGTACACAAACCAACGGGGAGCAGAAATACTGTCTACTCCCCATCACCACCAGCCAAACCCTAGTCCACGCACACTGCTAACCAAGATTAGGCCTGTATAAGCTCCCGTCTGACATAGGGTATACACAAACCAACGAAGAGCAGAAATACTATCTGCTCCCAATCACCGCCAGCCAATCCCTAGGCAACGCACAATGCCAACCCAGAATAGGCCTCTATAATCTCCCGTCTGACATAGGGGGTACTCAAACCAACGGGAGCAGAAATACTATCTGCTCCCCATCACCACCAGCCAAACCCTAGTCCACAGACACTGCCAACCAAGAATAGGCCTCTATAAGCTCCCGTCTGACATAGGGGGTACACAAACCAACGGGGAACAGAAATACTATCTGCACCCCATCACCACCAGCCAAACCCTAGTCCACAGACACTGCCAACCAAGAATAGGCCTGTATAAGATCTTGCCTGACATAGGGGATAAAAAAACCAACGGGGAGCAGAAATACTATCCGCTCCCCATCACCGCCAGCTAAAACCTAAACAATGACACTGCTAACCAAGAATCGGCCTGTATAAGCTCCCGTCTGACATAGGGGTTCTTAAACCAACAGGGAGCAGAAATACTATCTGCTCCCCATCACCGCCAGCCAAACCCTAGTCCACTCACACTGCCAACCAACATTAGGCCTGTATAAGCTCCCGTCTGACATAGGGTATACAAAACCAACGAAGAGCAGAAATACGATCTGCTCCCCATCACCGCCAGCCACACCCTAGTCCACTCACACTGCCAACCTAGAATCGGCCTGTATAAGCTCCCGTCTGACATAGGGAGTACACAAACCAACGGGGAGCAGAAATACTATCTGCTCCCCTTCATCGCCAGCCAAACCCTAGTCAACGCACACTGCCAAACAAGAATCAGCCTGTATAAGCTCCCATCTGACATAGGGGGTACACAAACCAACGGGGAGCAGAAATACTATCTGCTCCCCATCACCGCCAGCCAAACCCTAGTCCACGCACACTGCTAACCAAGATTAGGCCTGTATAAGCTCCCGTCTGACATAGGGGGTACACAAACCAACGGGGAACAGAAATACTATCTGCTCCACATCACCACCAGCCAAACCCTAGTCCACACACAGTGCCAAACAAGAATAGGCCTGTATAAGCTCCCGTCTGACATAGGGGGTACACAAACCAACGGGAAGCAGGAATACTATCTGCTCCCCATCACCGCCAGCCAAAACCTAGTCAACGCACACTGCCAACCTAGAATCGGCCTGTATAAGCTCCCGTCTGACATAGGGGGTACACAAACCAACGGGGAGCAGAAATACTACCTGCTCCCCATCACCACCAGCAAAACCCTAGTCCAAGCACACTGCCAACCTAGAATCGGCCTTTATAAGCTCCCGTGTGACATAGGGGGTACACAAACCAACTGGGAGCAGAAATACTATCTGCTCCCTTTCACCGCCAGCCAAACACTAGTCAACGCACACTGCCAACCAAGAATAGGCCTGTATAAGCTCCCGTCTGACATAGGGGGTACACAAACCAACGGGGAGCAGAAATACTATCTGCTCCCTATCACCGCCAGCCACACCCTAGTCCACTCACACTGCCAACCTAGAATCGGCCTGTATAATCTCGCGTTTGACATAGGGGGTACACAAACCAACAGGGAGCAGCAATACTATCTGCTCCCCTTTACCGCCAGCCAAACCCTAGTCAACGCACACTGCCAAACAAGAATCAACCTGTATAAGCTCTCATCTGACATAGGGGGTACACAAACCAAAGGGGAACAGAAATACTATCTGCTCCCCATCAACACCAGCCAAACCCTAGTCCACACACACTGCCAAACAAGAATAGGCCTGTATAAGCTCCCGTCTGACATAGGGGGTACACAAACCAATGGAGAGCAGGAATACTATCTGCTCCCCATCACCGCCAGCCAAAACCTAGTCAACGCACACTGCCAACCAAGAATAGGCCTGTATAAGCTCCTGTCTGACATAGGGGGTACACAAACCAACGGGGAACAGAAATACTATCTGCTCCCCATCACCACCACCCAAACCCTAGTCCACAGACACTGCCAACAAAGACTAGGCCTGTATAAGCTCCCGTCTGACATAGGGGAAACACAAACCAACGGGGAGCAGAAATACTATCTGCTCCCCATCACCGCCAGTCAAGCCCTAGTCCAAGCACACTGCCAACCAAGATTAGGCCTCTATAAGCTCCCATCTGACATAGGGGGTACACAAACCAACGAGGAGCAGAAATACTATCTGCTCCCCATCATCGCCAGCCAAACCCTAGTCCACTCACACTGCCAACCTAGAATCAGCCTGTATCAGCTCCCATCTGACATAGGGGGTACACAAACCAACGGGGAGCAGAAATACTATCTGCTCCCCATCACCGCCAGCCAAACCCTAGTCAACGCACATTGCCAACCAAGAATAGGCCTCTATAACCTCCCGTTTGACATAGGGGGTAAACAAATCAACGGGGAGCAGAAATACTATCTGCTCCCCATCACCGCCTGCCAAACCCTAGTCAACGCACACTGGCAACAAAGAATAGGCCTGTATAAGCTCCCGTCTGACATAGGGGGTACACAAACCAACGGGGAACAGAAATACTATCTGCTCCCCATCACCACGTGCCAAACCCTAGTCCACAGACACTGCCAACCAAGATTAGGCCTGTATAAGCTCCCGTCTGACATAGGGGGTGCACAAAACAACGGGGAGCAGAAATACTATCTGCTCCCCATCACCGCCAGCCAAACCCTAGTCCATTCACACTGCAAACCTAGAATCGTCCTGTATAAGCTTCCGTCTGACATAGGGGGTGCACAAACCAACGGGGAGAAGAATTACTATCTGCTCACCATCACCGCCAGCCAAACCCTAGTCAACGCACACTGCCAACCAAGAATCAGCCAGTATAAGCTCCCATCTGACATAGGGGGTACACAAACCAACGGGGAGCAGAAATACTATCTGCTCCCCATCAACGCCAGCCAAACCATAGTCAGCGCCCACTGCCAACGAAGAATAGGCCTGTATAAGCTCCCGTCTGACATAGGGTGTACACAAACCAACGGGGAGCAGAAATACTATCTGCTCCCAATCACCGCCAGCCAATCCCTAGGCAACGCACAATGCCAACCCAGAATAGGCCTCTATAATCTCCCGTCTGACATAGGGGGTACTCAAACCAACGGGAGCAGAAATACTATCTGCTCCCCATCACCACCAGCCAAACCCTAGTCCACAGACACTGCCAACCAAGAATAGGCCTGTATAAGCTCTTGTCTGACATAGGGGGTACACAATCCAACGGGGAGCAGAAATACTATCCGCTCCCCATCACCGCCTGCCAAACCCTAGTCAACCCACACTGCTAACCAAGAATCGTCCTGTATAAGCTCCCGTCTGACATAGGGGGTACATAAACCAACAGGGAGCAGAAATACTATCTGCTTCCCATCACCGCCAGCCAAGCCCTAGTCCACGCACACTGCCAACCAACATTAGGCCTGTATAAGCTCCCGTCTGACATAGGGCGTTCACAAACCAACGAAGAACAGAAATACTATCTGCTCCCCATCACCGCCAGCCACACCCTAGTCCACTCACACTGCCAACCTAGAATCGGCCTGTATAAGTTCCCGTCTGACATAGGGGGTACACAAACCAACGGGGAGCAGAAATACTATCTGCTCCCCATCATCGCCAGCCAAACCCTAGTCAACGCACACTACCAAACAAGAATCAGCCTGTATAAGCTCCCATCTGACATAGGGGGTACACAAACCAAAGGGGAGCAGAAATACTATCTGCTCCCCATCACTGCTAGCCAAACCCGAGTCCACGCACTCTGCTACCAAGATTAGGCCTGTATATGCTCCCGTCTGACATAGGGTTACACATACCAACGGGGAACAAAAATACTATATGTTCCCCATCACCACCAGCCAAACCCTAGTCCACACACACTGCCAAACAAGAATATGCCTGTATAAGCTCCCGTCTGACATAGGGGGTACGCAAACCAACGGGGAGCAGGAATACAATCTTCTCCCCATCACCGCCAGCCAAAACCTAGTCAACGCACACCGCCAACCTAGAATCGGCCTGTATAAGCTCCCATCTGACATAGGGGGTACACAAACCAACGGGGAGCAGAAATACTATCTGCTCCCCATCACCGCCAGCCAAACCCTAGTCAACGCACATTGCCAACCAAGAATAGGCCTCTATAAGCTCCCGTCTGACATAGGGGGTACACAAAACAACGGGGAGCAAAAATACTATCTGCTCCCAATCACCGCCTGCCAAACCCTAGTCAACGCACACTGCCTACAAAGAATAGGCCTGTATAAGCTCCTGTCTGACATAGGGGGTACACAAACCAACGGGGAACAGAAATACTATCTGCTCCCCATCACCAGGAGCCAAACCCTAGTCCACAGACACTGCCAACCAAGATTAGGCCTGTATAAGCTCCCGTCTGACATAGGGGGTGCACAAACCAACGGGGAGCAGAAATACTATCTGCTCCCCATCACCGCCAGCCAAACCCTAGTCCACGCACACTGCCAACCTAGAATTGGCCTTTATAAGCTCCCGTCTGACATAGGGGGTACACAAACCAACGGGGAGCAGAAATACTTTCTGCTCCCCATCACCGCCAGCCAAACCCTAGTCAACGCACACTGCCAACCAAGAATAGGCCTGTATAAGCTCCTGTCTGACATAGGGGGTACACAAACCAACTGGGAGCAGAAATACTATGTGCTCCCCATCACCGCCAGCCAAACCCTCGTCAACGCACACTGCCAACCAAGAATAGGCCTATATAAGCTCCCGTCTGACATAGGGGGTACACAAACCAACGGGGAGCAGAAATACTATCTGCTCCCCATCACCCCCTGCCACACCCTAGTCCACTCATACTGCCAACCTAGAATCGGCCTGTATAAGCTCGCGTCGGACATAGGGGGTACACAAACCAACGGGGAGCAGAAATACTATCTGCTCCCCTTCACCGCCAGCCAAACCCTAGTCAACGCACACTGCCAAACAGGAATCAGCCTGTATAAGCTCTCATCTGACATAGGGGGTACACAAAGCAACGGGGAGCAGAAATACTATCTGCTTCCCATCACCGCCAGCCAAAACCTAGTCCACAGATACTGCCAACAAAGAATAGGCCTGTATAAGCCCCCGTCTGACATAGGGGAAACACAAACCAACGGGGAGCAGAAATAATATCCGCTCCCCATCACCGTCAGCCAAACGCTAGTCAACGCACACTGCCAACTTAGAATCGGTCTATATAAGCTCCCGTCTGACATAGGGGGTACATAAACCAACGGGGAGCAGAAATACTATCTGCTCCCCATCACCGCCAGTCAAGCCGTAGTCCTAGCACACTGCCAACCAAGATTAGGCCTGTATAAGCTCCCATCTGACATAGGGGGTACACAAACCAACGGGGAGCAGAAATACTATCTGCTCCCCATCACCGCCAGCCAAACCTTAGTCAACGAACACTGCCAACCAAGAATAGGCCTCTATATGCTCCTGTCTGACATAGGGGGTACTCAAACCAATGGTGAGCAGAAATACTATCTGCTCCCCATCACCGCCTGCCAAACCCTAGTCAACACACACTGCCAACCAAGATTAGGCATGTATAAGCTCCAGTCTGACATAGGGGGTGCACAAACCAACAGGGAGCAGAAATACTATCTGCTTCCCATCACCGCCAGCCAAACCCTAGTCCATGCACACTGCAAACCTAGAATCGTCCTGTATAAGCTTCCGTCTGACATAGGGGGTGCACAAACCAACGGGGAGAAGAATTACTATCTGCTCACCATCACCGCCAGCCAAACCCTAGTCAACGCACACTGCTAACCATTAATCAGCCAGTATAATCTCCCATCTGACATAGTGGATACCTAAACCAACGGGGAGCAGAAATACTATCTGCTCCCCATCACCACCAGCCAAACCCTAGCCCACAGACACTGCCAACCAAGAATAGGCCTGTATAAGCTCTTGTCTGACATAGGGGGTACACAAACCAACGGGGAGCAGAAATACTATCCGCTCCCCATCACCGCCAGCCAAACCCTAGTCAACGCACACTGCTAACCAAGAATCGTACTGTATAAGCACCCGTCTGACATGGGGGGTACATGAACCAACAGGGAACAGAAATACTATCTGCTCCCCATTACCGCCAGCCAAGCACTAGTCCACGCACACTGCCAACCAACATTAGGCCTGTATAAGCTCCCGTCTGACATAGGGCGTACACAAACCAACGAAGAGCAGAAATACTATCTGCTCCCCATCACCGCCAGCCACACCCTAGTCCACTCACACTGCCAACCTAGAATCGGCCTCTATAAGCTCCCGTCTGACATAGGGGTACACAAACCAACGGGGAGCAGAAATACTATCTGCTCCCCATCACTGCCAGTCAAACCCTAGTCAACGCACACTGCCAAACAAGAATCAGCCTGTATAAGCTCCCATCTGACATAGGGGGTACACAAACCAACGGGGAGAAGAAATACTATCTGATCCCCTTCACCACCAGCCAAACCCTAGTCCACACACACTGCCAAACAAGAATAGGCCTGTATAAGCTCCCGGCTGACATAGGGGGTACACAAACCAATGGAGAGCAGGAATACTATCTGCTCCCCATCACCGCCAGCCAAAACCTAGTCAACGCACACTGCCAACCAAGAATAGGCCTGTATAAGCTCCCGTCTGACATAGGGGGTACACAAACCAACGGGGAACAGAAATACTATCTGCTCCCCATCACCACCAGCCAAACCCTAGTCCACAGACACTGCCAACAAAGAATAGGCCTGTATAAGCTCCCGTCTGACACAGGGGGTACATAAACCAACAGGGAGCAGAAATACTATCTGCTCCCCATCACCGCCAGCCAAGCCCTAGTCCACGCACACTGCCAACAAACATTAGGCCTGTATAAGCTCCCGTCTGACATAGGGCGTACACAAACCAACGAAGAGCAGAAATACTATCTGCTCCCCATCACCGCCAGCCACACCCTAGTCCACTCACACTGCCAACCTAGAATCGGCCTGTATAAGCTCCCGTCTGACATAGGGGGTACACAAACCAACAGGGAGCAGAAATACTATCTGCTCCCCATCAACGCCAGCCAAACCCTAGTCAACGCACACTGCCAAACAAGAATCAGCCTGTATAAGCTCCCATCTGACATAGGGGGTACACAAACCAAAGGGGAGCAGAAATACTATCTGCTCCCCATCACCGCTAGCCAAACCCTAGTCCACGCACTCTGCTAACCAAGATTAGGCCTGTATATGCTCCCGTCTGACATAGGGGGTACACAAACCAACGGGGAACAGAAATACTATCTGTTTCCCATCACCACCAGCCAAACCCTAGTCCACACACACTGCCAAACAAGAATAGACCTGTATAAGCTCCTGTCTGACATAGGGGGTACGCAAACCAACGGGGAGCAGGAATACTATCTGCTCCCCATCACCGCCAGCCAAAACCTAGTCAACGCACACTGCCAACCTAGAATCGGCCTGTATAAGCTCCCGTCTGACATAGGGGGTACACAAACCAACGGGGTGCAGAAATACTTTCTGCTCCCCATCACCGCCAGCCAAACCCTAGTCAACGCACACTGCCAACCAAGAATAGGCCTGTATAAGCTCTCGTCTGACATAGGGGGTACACAAACCAACTGGGAGCAGAAATACTATCTGCTCCCCATCACCGCCAGCCAAACCCTAGTCAACGCACACTGCCAACCAAGAATAGGCCTGTTTAAGCTCCCGTCTGACATAGGGGGTACACAAACCAACGGGGAGCAGGAATACTATCTGCTCTCCATCACCGCCAGCCAAAACCTAGTCAACTCACACTGCCAACCTAGAATCGGCCTGCATAAGCTCCCATCTAACATAGGGGGTACAAAAACCAACGGGGAGCAGAAATACTATCTGCTCCCCATCACCGCCAGCCAAACCCTAGTCAACGCACACTGCCAACCAAGAATAGGCCTGTATAAGCTCCCGTCTGACATAGGGGGCACACAAACCAACGGGGAGCAGGAATACTATCTGCTCTCCATCACCGCCAGCCAAAACCTAGTCAACTCACACTGCCAACCTAGAATCGGCCTGCATAAGCTCCCATCTAACATAGGGGGTACAAAAACCAACGGGGAGCAGAAATACTACCTGCTCCCCATCACCACCAGCCAAACCCTAGTCCACGCACACTGCCAACCTAGAATCGGCCTGTATAAGCTCCCGTCTGACATAGGGGGTACACAAACCAACTGGGAGCAAAAATACTATCTGCTCCCCATCACCGCCAGCCACACCCTAGTCAACGCACACTGCCAACCAAGAATTGGCCTGTATAAGCTCCCGTCTGACATAGGGGGTACACAAACCAACGGGGAGCAGAAATACTATCTGCTCCCCATCACCGCCAGCCACACCCTAGTCCACTCATACTGCCAACCTAGAATCGGCCTGTATAAGCTCGCGTCTGACATAGGGGGTACACAAACCAACGGGGAGCAGAAATATTATCTGCTCCCCTTCACCGCCAGCCAAACCCTAGTCAACGCACACTGCCAAACAAGAATAAGCCTGTATAAGCTCCCATCTGACATAGGGGGTACACAAAGCAACGAAGAGCAGAAATACTATCTGCTCCCCATCACCGCCAGCCACACCCTAGTCCACTCACACTGCCAACCTAGAATCGGCCTGTATAAGCTCCCGTCTGACATAGGGGGTACACAAACCAACGGGGAGAAGAATTACTATCTGCTCCCCATCACCACGAGCCAAACCCTAGTCCACAGACACTGCCAACCAAGATTAGGCCTGTATAAGCTCCCGTCTGACATAGGGGGTACACAAACCAACGGGGAGCAGAAATACTATCTGCTCCCCATCACCGCCAGCCAAAACCTAGTCCACAGACACTGACAACAAAGAATAGGCCTGTATAAGCTCCGGTCTGACATAGGGGAAACACAAACCAACGGGAAGCAGAAATACTATCTGCTCCCCATCACCGCCAGCCAAACGCTAGTCAACGCACACTGCCAACTTAGAATCGGTCTATATAAGCTCCCGTCTGACATAGGGGGTACATAAACCAACGGGGAGCAGAAATACTATCTGCTCCCCATCACCGCCAGTCAAGCCCTAGTCCAAGCACACTGCCAACCAAGATCAGGCCTGTATAAGCTCCCGTCTGACATAGGGGGTACACAAACCAACGAGGAGCAGAAATACTATCTGCTCCCCATCACCGCCAGCCAAACCCTAGTCCACTCACACTGCCAACCTAGAATCGGCCTGTATAAGCTCCCATCTGACATACTGGGTACACAAACCAACGGGGAGCAGAAATACAATCTGCTCCCCATCACCACCAGCCAAACCCTAGTCAACGCACACTGCCAACCAAGAATAGGCCTCTATAAGCTCCCGTCTGACATAGGGGGTACACAAACCAACGGGGAGCAGAAATACTATCTGCTCCCCATCACCGCCTGCCAAACCCTAGTCAACGCACACTGCCAGAAAAGAATAGGGCTGTATAAGCTCCCGTCTGACATAGGGGGTACACAAACCAACGGGGAACAGAAATACTATCTGCTCCCCATCACCACGATCCAAACCCTAGACCACAGACACTGCCAACCAAGATTAGGCCTGTATGAGCTCCCGTCTGACATAGGGGGTGCACAAACCAACGGGGAGCAGAAATACTATCTGCTCCCCGTCACCGCCAGCCAAACCCTAGTCCATGCACACTGAAAAACCTAGAATCGTCCTGTATAAGCTTCCGTCTTACATAGGGGGTGCACAAACCAACGGGGAGAAGAATTACTATCTGCTCACCATCACCGCCAGCCAAACCCTAGTCAACGCACACTGCCAACCAAGAATCAGCCAGTATAAGCTCCCATCTGACAGAGGGGGTACACAAACCAACGGGGAGCAGAAATACTATCTGCTCCCAATCAACGCCAGCCAAACCCTAGTCAGGGCACACTGCCAACGAGGAATAGGCCTCTATAATCTCCCGTCTGACATAGGGGGTACTCAAACCAATGGGAGCAGAAATACTATCTGCTCCCCATCACCTCCAGCCAAACCCTAGTCAACGCACACTGCAAACCAAGAATCAGCCTGTATAAGCTCCCATCTGACATAGGGGGTACACAAACCAACGGGGAGCAGAAATACTATCTGCTCCCCATCACCGCCAGCCAAACCCTAGTCCACACACACTGCCAAATAAGAATAGACCTGTCTAAGCTCCCGTCTGACATAGGGGGTATGCAAACCAACGGGGAGCAGGAATTTTATCTGCTCCCCATCACCGCCAGCCAAAACCTAGTCAACGCACACTGCCAACCTAGAATCGGCCTGTATAAGCTCCCGTCTGACATAGGGGGTACCTAAACCAACGGGGAGCAGAAATACTATCTGCTCCCCATCACCACCAGCCAAACCCTAGCCCACAGACACTGCCAACCAAGAATAGGCCTGTATAAGCTCTTGTCTGACATAGGGGGTACAAAAACCAACGGGGAGCAGAAATACTATCCGCTCCCCATCACCGCCAGGCAAACCCTAGTCAACGCACACTGCTAACCAAGAATCGTACAGTATAAGCTCCCGTCTGACATGGGGGGTACATGAACCAACAGGGAGCAGAAATACTATCTGCTCCCCATCACCGCCAGCCAAGCACTAGTCCACGCACACTGCCAACCAACATTAGGCCTGTATAAGCTCCCGTCTGACATAGGGCGTACACAAACCAACGAAGAGCAGAAATACTATCTGCTCCCCATCACCGCCAGCCACACCCTAGTCCACTCACACTGTCAACCTAGAATCGGCCTGTAGAAGCTCCCGTCTGACATAGGGGGTACACAAACCAACGGGGAGCAGAAATACTATCTGCTCCCCATCACTGCCAGTCAAACCCTAGTCAACGCACACTGCCAAAGAAGAATCAGCCTGTATAAGCTCCCATCTGACATAGGGGGTACACAAACCAACGAGGAGAAGAAATACTATCTGATCCCCATCACCACCAGAAAAAACCCTAGTCCACACACACTGCCAAACAAGAATAGGCCTGTATAAGCTCCCGTCTGACATAGGGGGTACACAAACCAACTGGGAGCAGAAATACTATCTGCTCCCCATCACCGCCAGCCAAACCCTAGTCAACGCACACTGCCAACCAAGAATAGGCCTCTATATGCTCCCGTCTGACATAGGGGGTACACAAACCTACGGGGAGCAGAAATACTATCTGCTCCCCATCACTGCCTGCCAAACCCTAATGAATGCACACTGCAAACCAAGATTAGGCCTGTATAAGCTCCCGTCTGACATAGGGGGTGCACAAACCAACGGGGAGCAGAAATACTATCTGCTCCCCATCACCACCAGCCAAACCCTAGTCCACAGACACTGCCAACAAAGAATAGGCCTGTATAAGCTCCCGTCTGACACAGGGGGTACATAAACCAACAGGGAGCAGAAATACTATCTGCTCCCCATCACCGCCAGCCACACCCTAGTCCACTCACACTGCCAACCTAGAATCGGCCTGCATAAGCTCCCGTCTGACATAGGGGGTACACAAACCAACGGGAGCAGAAATACTATCTGCTCCCCATCACCTCCAGCCAAACCCTAGTCAACGTACACTGCCAACCAAGAATAGGCCTCTATAAGCTACCGTCTGACATAGGGGGTACACAAACCAACGGGGAACAGAAATACTATCTGCACCCCATCACCACCAGCCAAACCCTAGTCCACAGACACTGCCAACCAAGAATAGGCCTGTATAAGCTCTTGTCTGACATAGGGGATAAAAAACACCAACGGGGAGCAGAAACACTATCCGCTCCCCATCACCGCCAGCTAAAACCTAAACAACGCACACTGCTAACCAAGAATCGGCCTGTATAAGCTCCCGTCTGACATAGGGGTTCTTAAACCAACAGGGAGCAGAAATACTATCTGCTCCCCATCACCGCCAGCCAAACCCTAGTCCACTCACACTGCCAACCAACATTAGGCCTGTATAAGCTCCCGTCTGACATACGGCGTACACAAACCAACGAAGAGCAGAAATACGATCTGCTCCCCATCACCGCCAGCCACACCCTAGTCCACTCACACTGCCAACCTAGAATCGGCCTGTATAAGCTCCCGTCTGACATAGGGAGTACACAAACCAACGGGGAGCAGAAATACTATCTGCTCCCCTTCACCGCCAGCCAAACCCTAGTCAACGCACACTGCCAAACAAGAATCAGCCTGTATAAGCTCCCATCTGACATAGGGGGTACACAAACCAACGGGGAGCAGAAATACTATCTGCTCCCCATCACCGCCAGCCAAACCCTAGTCCACGCACACTGCTAACCAAGATTAGGCCTGTATAAGCTCCCGTCTGACATAGGGGGTACACAAACCAACGGGGAACAGAAATACTATCTGCTCCACATCACCACCAGCCAAACCCTAGTCCACACACAGTGCCAAACAAGAATAGGCCTGTATAAGCTCCCGTCTGACATAGGGGGTACACAAACCAACGGGAAGCAGGAATACTATCTGCTCCCCATCACCGCCAGCCAAAACCTAGTCAACGCACACTGCCAAACTAGAATCGGCCTGTATAAGCTCCCATCTGACATAGGGGGTACACAAACCAACGGGGAGCAGAAATACTATCTGCTCCCCATCACCACCAGCCAAACCCTAGTCAACGCACACTGCCAACCAATAATAGGCCGGTATAAGCTCCTGTCTGACATAGGAGGTAAACAAACCAACGGGGAGCAGAAATACTATCTGCTCCCTTTCACCGCCAGCCAAACACTAGTCAACGCACACTGCCAACCAAGAATAGGCCTGTATAAGCTCCCGTCTGACATAGGGGGTACACAAACCAACGGGGAGCAGAAATACTATCTGCTCCCCATCACCGCCAGCCACACCCTAGTCCACTCACACTGCCAACCTTGAATCGGCCTGTATAAGCTCGCGTTTGACATAGGGGGTACACAAACCAACAGGGAGCAGCAATACTATCTGCTCCCCTATACCGCCAGCCAAACCCTAGTCAACGCACACTGCCAAACAAGAATCAACCTGTATAAGCTCTCATCTGACATAGGGGGTACACAAAGCAACGGGGAGCAGAAATACTATCTGCTCCCCATCACCGCCAGCCAAACCCTAGTCCACGCACACTGCTAACCAAGATTAGGCCTGTATAAGCTCCCGTCTGACATAGGGGGTACACAAACCAACGGGGAACAGAAATACTATCTGCTCCACATCACCACCAGCCAAACCCTAGTCCACACACAGTGCCAAACAAGAATAGGCCTGTATAAGCTCCCGTCTGACATAGGGGGTACACAAACCAACGGGAAGCAGGAATACTATCTGCTCCCCATCACCGCCAGCCAAAACCTAGTCAATGCACACTGCCAACCTAGAATCGGCCTGTATAAGCTCCCATCTGACATAGGGGGTACACAAACCAACGGGGAGCAGAATTACTATCTGCTCCCCATCACCACCAGCCAAACCCTAGTCAACGCACACTGCCATCCAATAATAGGCCGGTATAAGCTCCTGTCTGACATAGGGGGTAAACAAACCAACGGGGAGCAGAAATACTACCTGCTCCCCATCACCACCAGCCAAACCCATGTCCACGCACACTGCCAACCTAGAATCGGCCTGTATAAGCTCCCGTCTGACATGGGGCGTACACAAACCAACGGGGAGCAGAAATACTTTCTGCTCCCCATCACCGAAAGCCAAACCCTAGTCAATGCACACTGCCAACCAAGAATAGGCCTGTATAAGCTCCCGTGTGACATAGGGGGTACACAAACCAACTGGGAGCAGAAATACTATCTGCTCCCCTTCACCGCCAGCCAAACCCTAGTCAACGCACACTGCCAACCAAGAATAGGCCTGTATAACCTCCCGTCTGACATAGGGGGTACACAAACCAACGGGGAGCAGAAATACTATCTGCTCCCCATCACCGCCAGCCACACCCTAGTCCACGCACACTGCCAACCAAGAATAGGCCTGTATAAGCTCCCGTCTGACATAGGGGGTACACAAACCAACTGGGAGCAGAAATACTATCTGCTCCCCATCACCGCCAGCCAAACCCTAGTCAACGCACACTGCCAACCAAGAATAGGCCTCTATATGCTCCCGTCTGACATAGGGGGTACACAAACCAACGGGGAGCAGAAATACTATCTGCTCCCCATCACTGCCTGCCAAACCCTAATGAACACACACTGCAAACCAAGATTAGGCCTGTATAAGCTCCCGTCTGACATAGGGGGTGCACAAACCAACGGGGAGCAGAAATACTATCTGCTCCCCATCACCACCAGCCAAACCCTAGTCCACAGACACTGCCAACAAAGAATAGGCCTGTATAAGCTCCCGTCTGACACAGGGGGTACATAAACCAACAGGGAGCAGAAATACTATCTGCTCCCCATCACCGCCAGCCAAGCCCTAGTCCACGCACACTGCCAACCAACATTAGGCCTGTATAAGCTCCCGTCTGACATAGGGCGTACACAAACCAACGAAGAGCAGAAATACTATCTGCTCCCCATCACCGCCAGCCACACCCTAGTCCACTCACACTGCCAACCTAGAATCGGCCTGTATAAGTTCCCGTCTGACATAGGGGGTACACAAACCAACGGGAGCAGAAATACTATCTGCTCCCCATCACCTCCAGCCAAACCCTAGTCAACGTACACTGCCAACCAAGAATAGGCCTCTATAAGCTCCCGTCTGACATAGGGGGTACACAAACCAACGGGGAACAGAAATACTATCTGCACCCCATCACCACCAGCCAAACCCTAGTCCACAGACACTGCCAACCAAGAATAGGCCTGTATAAGCTCTTGTCTGACATAGGGGATAAAAAACACCAACGGGGAGCAGAAATACTATCCGCTCCCCATCACCGCCAGCTAAAACCTAAACAACGCACACTGCTAACCAAGAATCGGCCTGTATAAGCTCCCGTCTGACATAGGGGTTCTTAAACCAACAGGGAGCATAAATACTATCTGCTCCCCATCACCGCCAGCCAAACCCTAGTCCACTCACACTGCCAACCAACATTAGGCATGTATAAGCTCCCGTCTGACATACGGCGTACACAAACCAACGAAGAGCAGAAATACGATCTGCTCCCCATCACCGCCAGCCACACCCTAGTCCACTCACACTGCCAACCTAGAATCGGCCTGTATAAGCTCCCGTCTGACATAGGGAGTACACAAACCAACGGGGAGCAGAAATACTATCTGCTCCCCTTCACCGCCAGCCAAACCCTAGTCAACGCACACTGCCAAACAAGAATCAGCCTGTATAAGCTCCCATCTGACATAGGGGGTACACAAACCAACGGGGAGCAGAAATACTATCTGCTCCCCATCACCGCCAGCCAAACCCTAGTCCACGCACACTGCTAACCAAGATTAGGCCTGTATAAGCTCCCGTCTGACATAGGGGGTACACAAACCAACGGGGAACAGAAATACTATCTGCTCCACATCACCACCAGCCAAACCCTAGTCCACACACAGTGCCAAACAAGAATAGGCCTGTATAAGCTCCCGTCTGACATAGGGGGTACACAAACCAACGGGAAGCAGGAATACTATCTGCTCCCCATCACCGCCAGCCAAAACCTAGTCAACGCACACTGCCAAACTAGAATCGGCCTGTATAAGCTCCCTTCTGACATAGGGGGTACACAAACCAACGGGGAGCAGAAATACTATCTGCTCCCCATCACCACCAGCCAAACCCTAGTCAACGCACACTGCCAACCAATAATAGGCCGGTATAAGCTCCTGTCTGACATAGAAGGTAAACAAACCAACGGGGAGCAGAAATACTATCTGCTCCCTTTCACCGCCAGCCAAACACTAGTCAACGCACAGTGCCAAACAAGAATAGGCCTGTATAAGCTCCCGTCTGACATAGGGGGTACACAAACCAACGGGGAGCAGAAATACTATCTGCTCCCCATCACCACCAGCCAAACCCTAGTCAACGCACACTGCCATCCAATAATAGGCCGGTATAAGCTCCTGTCTGACATAGGGGGTAAACAAACCAACGGGGAGCAGAAATACTACCTGCTCCCCATCACCACCAGCCAAACCCTAGTCAACGCACACTGCCAACCAAGAATAGGCCTCTATAAGCTCCCGTCTGACATAGGGGGTACACAAACCAACGGGGAGCAGAAATACTATCTGCTCCCCATCACCGCCTGCCAAACCCTAGTCAACGCACACTGCCAGCAAAGAATAGGGCTGTATAAGCTCCCGTCTGACATAGGGGGTACACAAACCAACGGGGAACAGAAAAACTATCTGCTCCCCATCACCACGAGCCAAACCCTAGTCCACAGACACTGCCAACCAAGATTAGGCCTGTATGAGCTCCCGTCTAACATAGGGGGTGCACAAACCAACGGGGAGCAGAAATACTATCTGCTCCCCATCACCACCAGCCAAACCCTAGTCCATGCACACTGAAAAACCTAGAATCGTCCTGTATAAGCTTCCGTCTTACATAGGGGGTACACAAACCAACGGGGAGCAGAAATACTATCTGCTCCCCATCAACGCCAGCCAAACCCTAGTCAGAGCACACTGCCAACGAGGAATAGGCCTGTATAAGCTCCCGTCTGACATAGGGGGTACACAAACCAACGGGGAGCAGAAATACTATCTGCTCCCCATCACCGCCAGCCAAACCCTAGTCCACTCACACTGCCAAACAAGAATAGACCTGTATAAGCTCCCGTCTGACATAGGGGGTATGCAAACCAACAGGGAGCAGGAATACTATCTGCTCCCCATCACCTCCAGCCAAACCCTAGTCAACGCACACTGCAAACCAAGAATCAGCCTGTATAAGCTCCCATCTGACATAGGGGGTACACAAACCAACGGGGAGCAGAAATACTATCTGCTCCCCATCACCGCCAGCCAAACCCTAGTCCACTCACACTGCCAAACAAGAATAGACCTGTATAAGCTCCCGTCTGACATAGGGGGTATGCAAACCAACAGGGAGCAGGAATACTATCTGCTCCCCATCACCGCCAGCCAAAACCTAGTCAACGCACACTGCCAACCTAGAATCGGCCTGTATAAGCTCCCGTCTGACATAGGGGGTACTCAAACCAACGCGAGCAGAAATACTATCTGCTCCCCATCACCTCCAGCCAAACCCTAGTCAACACACACTGCCAACCAAGAATAGGCCTCTAAAAGCTCCCGTCTGACATAGGGGATACCTAAACCAACGGGGAGCAGAAATACTATCTGCTCCCCATCACCACCAGCCAAACCCTAGTCAACGCACACTGCCAGCAAAGAATAGGGCTGTATAAGCTCCCGTCTGACATAGGGGGTACACAAACCAACGGGGAACAGAAATACTATCTGCTCCCCATCACCACGAGCCAAACCCTAGTCCACAGACACTGCCAACCAAGATTAGGCCTGTATGAGCTCCCGTCTGACATAGGGGGTGCACAAACCAACGGGGAGCAGAAATACTATCTGCTCCCCATCACCACCAGCCAAACCCTAGTCCATGCACACTGAAAAACCTAGAATCGTCCTGTATAAGCTTCCGTCTTACATAGGGGGTGCACAAACCAACGGGGAGAAGAATTACTATCTGCTCACCATCACCGCCAGCCAAACCCTAGTCAACGCACACTGCCAACCAAGAATCAGCCAGTATAAGCTCCCATCTGACATAGGGGGTACACAAACCAACGGGGAGCAGAAATACTATCTGCTCCCCATCAACGCCAGCCAAACCCTAGTCAGAGCACACTGCCAACGAGGAATAGGCCTGTATAAGCTCCCGTCTGAAATAGGGGGTACACAAACCAACAGGGAGCAGAAATATTATCTGCTCCCAATCACTGCCAGCCAATCCCTAGGCAACACACAATGCCAACCCAGAATAGGCCTCTATAATCTCCCGCCTGACATAGGGGGTACTCAAACCAATGGGAGCAGAAATACTATCTGCTCCCCATCACCTCCAGCCAAACCCTAGTCAACGCACACTGCAAACCAAGAATCAGCCTGTATAAGCTCCCATCTGACATAGGGGGTACACAAACCAACGGGGAGCAGAAATACTATCTGCTCCCCATCACCGCCAGCCAAACCCTAGTCCACACACACTGCCAAACAAGAATAGACCTGTATAAGCTCCCGTCTGACATAGGGGGTATGCAAACCAACAGGGAGCAGGAATACTATCTGCTCCCCATCACCGCCAGCCAAAACCTAGTCAACGCACACTGCCAACCTAGAATCGGCCTGTATAAGCTCCCGTCTGACATAGGGGGTACTCAAACCAACGGGAGCAGAAATACTATCTGCTCCCCATCACCTCCAGCCAAACCCTAGTCAACACACACTGCCAACCAAGAATAGGCCTCTAAAAGCTCCCGTCTGACATAGGGGATACCTAAACCAACGGGGAGCAGAAATACTATCTGCTCCCCATCACCACCAGCCAAACCCTTGCCCACAGACACTGCCAACCAAGAATAGGCCTGTATAAGCTCTTGTCTGACATAGGGGGTACAAAAACCAACGGGGAGCAGAAATACTATCCGCTCCCCATCACCGCCAGGCAAACCCTAGTCAACGCACACTGCTAACCAAGAATCGTACTGTATAAGCTCCCGTCTGACATGGGGGGTACATGAACCAACAGGGAGCAGAAATACTATCTGCCCCCCATCACCGCCAGCCAAGCACTAGTCCACGCACACTGCCAACCAACATTAGGCCTGTATAAGCTCCCGTCTGACATAGGGCGTACACAAACCAACGAAGAGCAGAAATACTATCTGCTCCCCATCACCGCCAGCCACACCCTAGTCCACTCACACTGTCAACCTAGAATCGGCCTGTAGAAGCTCCCGTCTGACATAGGGGGTACACAAACCAACGGGGAGCAGAAATACTATCTGCTCCCCATCACTGCCAGTCAAACCCTAGTCAACGCACACTGCCAAACAAGAATCAGCCTGTATAAGCTCCCATCTGACATAGGGGGTACACAAACCAACGAGGAGAAGAAATACTATCTGATCCCCATCACCACCAGAAAAAACCCTAGTCCACACACACTGCCAAACAAGAATAGGCCTGTATAAGCTCCCGGCTGACATAGGGGGTACACAAACCAATGGAGAGCAGGAATACTATCTGCTCCCCATCACCGCCAGCCAAAACCTAGTCAACGCACACTGCCAACCAAGAATAGGCCTGTATAAGCTCCCGTCTGACATAGGGGGTACACAAACCAACGGGGAACAGAAATACTATCTGCTCCCCATCACCACCAGCCAAACCCTAGTCCACAGACACTGCCAACAAAGAATAGGCCTGTATAAGCTCCCGTCTGACACAGGGGGTACATAAACCAACAGGGAGCAGAAATACTATCTGCTCCCCATCACCGCCAGCCAAGCCCTAGTCCACGCACACTGCCAACCAACATTAGGCCTGTATAAGCTCCCGTCTGACATAGGGCGTACACAAACCAACGAAGAGCAGAAATACTATCTGCTCCCCATCACCGCCAGCCACACCCTAGTCCACTCACACTGCCAACCTAGAATCGGCCTGTATAAGCTCCCGTCTGACATAGGGGGTACACAAACCAACGGGAGCAGAAATACTATCTGCTCCCCATCACCTCCAGCCAAACCCTAGTCAACGTACACTGCCAACCAAGAATAGGCCTCTATAAGCTCCCGTCTGACATAGGGGGTACACAAACCAACAGGAAGCAGAAATACTATCCGCTCCCCATCACCGCCAGCCAAACGCTAGTCAACGCACACTGCCAACTTAGAATCGGTCTATATAAGCTCCCGTCTGACATAGGGGGTACATAAACCAACGGGGAGCAGAAGTACTATCTGCTCCCCATCACCGCCAGTCAAGCCCTAGTCCAAGCACACTGCCAACCAAGATCAGGCCTGTATAAGCTCCCGTCTGACATAGGGGGTACACAAACCAACGAGGAGCAGAAATACTATCTGCTCCCCATCACCGCCAGCCAAACCCTAGTCCACTCACACTGCCAAACAAGAATAGACCTGTATAAGCTCCCGTCTGACATAGGGGGTATGCAAACCAACAGGGAGCAGGAATACTATCTGCTCCCCATCACCGCCAGCCAAAACCTAGTCAACGCACACTGCCAACCTAGAATCGGCCTGTATAAGCTCCCGTCTGACATAGGGGGTACTCAAACCAACGCGAGCAGAAATACTATCTGCTCCCCATCACCTCCAGCCAAACCCTAGTCAACACACACTGCCAACCAAGAATAGGCCTCTAAAAGCTCCCGTCTGACATAGGGGATACCTAAACCAACGGGGAGCAGAAATACTATCTGCTCCCCATCACCACCAGCCAAACCCTAGTCAACGCACACTGCCAGCAAAGAATAGGGCTGTATAAGCTCCCGTCTGACATAGGGGGTACACAAACCAACGGGGAACAGAAATACTATCTGCTCCCCATCACCACGAGCCAAACCCTAGTCCACAGACACTGCCAACCAAGATTAGGCCTGTATGAGCTCCCGTCTGACATAGGGGGTGCACAAACCAACGGGGAGCAGAAATACTATCTGCTCCCCATCACCACCAGCCAAACCCTAGTCCATGCACACTGAAAAACCTAGAATCGTCCTGTATAAGCTTCCGTCTTACATAGGGGGTGCACAAACCAACGGGGAGAAGAATTACTATCTGCTCACCATCACCGCCAGCCAAACCCTAGTCAACGCACACTGCCAACCAAGAATCAGCCAGTATAAGCTCCCATCTGACATAGGGGGTACACAAACCAACGGGGAGCAGAAATACTATCTGCTCCCCATCAACGCCAGCCAAACCCTAGTCAGAGCACACTGCCAACGAGGAATAGGCCTGTATAAGCTCCCGTCTGACATAGGGGGTACACAAACCAACAGGGAGCAGAAATATTATCTGCTCCCAATCACTGCCAGCCAATCCCTAGGCAACACACAATGCCAACCCAGAATAGGCCTCTATAATCTCCCGCCTGACATAGGGGGTACTCAAACCAATGGGAGCAGAAATACTATCTGCTCCCCATCACCTCCAGCCAAACCCTAGTCAACGCACACTGCAAACCAAGAATCAGCCTGTATAAGCTCCCATCTGACATAGGGGGTACACAAACCAACGGGGAGCAGAAATACTATCTGCTCCCCATCACCGCCAGCCAAACCCTAGTCCACACACACTGCCAAACAAGAATAGACCTGTATAAGCTCCCGTCTGACATAGGGGGTATGCAAACCAACAGGGAGCAGGAATACTATCTGCTCCCCATCACCGCCAGCCAAAACCTAGTCAACGCACACTGCCAACCTAGAATCGGCCTGTATAAGCTCCCGTCTGACATAGGGGGTACTCAAACCAACGGGAGCAGAAATACTATCTGCTCCCCATCACCTCCAGCCAAACCCTAGTCAACACACACTGCCAACCAAGAATAGGCCTCTAAAAGCTCCCGTCTGACATAGGGGATACCTAAACCAACGGGGAGCAGAAATACTATCTGCTCCCCATCACCACCAGCCAAACCCTTGCCCACAGACACTGCCAACCAAGAATAGGCCTGTATAAGCTCTTGTCTGACATAGGGGGTACAAAAACCAACGGGGAGCAGAAATACTATCCGCTCCCCATCACCGCCAGGCAAACCCTAGTCAACGCACACTGCTAACCAAGAATCGTACTGTATAAGCTCCCGTCTGACATGGGGGGTACATGAACCAACAGGGAGCAGAAATACTATCTGCCCCCCATCACCACCAGCCAAACCCTTGCCCACAGACACTGTCAACCTAGAATCGGCCTGTAGAAGCTCCCGTCTGACATAGGGGGTACACAAACCAACGGGGAGCAGAAATACTATCTGCTCCCCATCACTGCCAGTCAAACCCTAGTCAACGCACACTGCCAAACAAGAATCAGCCTGTATAAGCTCCCATCTGACATAGGGGGTACACAAACCAACGAGGAGAAGAAATACTATCTGATCCCCATCACCACCAGAAAAAACCCTAGTCCACACACACTGCCAAACAAGAATAGGCCTGTATAAGCTCCCGGCTGACATAGGGGGTACACAAACCAATGGAGAGCAGGAATACTATCTGCTCCCCATCACCGCCAGCCAAAACCTAGTCAACGCACACTGCCAACCAAGAATAGGCCTGTATATGCTCCCGTCTGACATAGGGGGTACACAAACCAACGGGGAACAGAAATACTATCTGCTCCCCATCACCACCAGCCAAACCCTAGTCCACAGACCCTGCCAACAAAGAATAGGCCTGTATAAGCTCCCGTCTGACACAGGGGGTACATAAACCAACAGGGAGCAGAAATACTATCTGCTCCCCATCACCGCCAGCCAAGCCCTAGTCCACGCACACTGCCAACCAACATGAGGCCTGTATAAGCTCCCGTCTGACATAGGGCGTACACAAACCAACGAAGAGCAGAAATACTATCTGCTCCCCATCACCGCCAGCCACACCCTAGTCCACTCACACTGCCAACCTAGAATCGGCCTGTATAAGCTCCCGTCTGACATAGGGGGTACACAAACCAACGGGAGCAGAAATACTATCTGCTCCCCATCACCTCCAGCCAAACCCTAGTCAACGTACACTGCCAACCAAGAATAGGCCTCTATAAGCTCCCGTCTGACATAGGGGGTACACAAACCAACGGGGAACAGAAATACTATCTGCACCCCATCACCACCAGCCAAACCCTAGTCCACAGACACTGCCAACCAAGAATAGGCCTGTATAAGCTCTTGTCTGACATAGGGGATAAAAAAACCAACGGGGAGCAGAAATACTATCCGCTCCCCATCACTGCCAGCTAAAACCTAAACAACGCACACTGCTAACCAAGAATCGGCCTGTATAAGCTCCCGTCTGACATAGGGGTTCTTAAACCAACAGGGAGCAGAAATACTATCTGGTCCCCATCACCGCCAGCCAAACCCTAGTCCACTCACACTGCCAACCAACTTTAGGCCTGTATAAGCTCCCGTCTGACATACGGCGTACACAAACCAACGAAGAGCAGAAATACGATCTGCTCCCCATCACCGCCAGCCACACCCTAGTCCACTCACACTGCCAACCTAGAATCGGCCTGTATAAGCTCCCGTCTGACATAGGGAGTACACAAACCAACGGGGAGCAGAAATACTATCTGCTCCCCTTCACCGCCAGCCAAACCCTAGTCAACGCACATTGCCAAACAAGAATCAGCCTGTATAAGCTCCCATCTGACATAGGGGGTACACAAACCAACGGGGAGCAGAAATACTATCTGCTCCCCATCACCGCCATCCAAACCCTAGTCCACGCACACTGCTAACCAAGATTAGGCCTGTATAAGCTCCCGTCTGACATAGGGGGTACACAAACGAACGGGGAACAGAAATACTATCTGCTCCACATCACCACCAGCCAAACCCTAGTCCACACACAGTGCCAAACAAGAATAGGCCTGTATAAGCTCCCGTCTGACATGGGGGGTACACAAACCAACAGGAAGCAGGAATACTATCTGCTCCCCATCACCGCCAGCCAAAACCTAGTCAACGCACACTGCCAAACTAGAATCGGCCTGTATAAGCTCCCATCTGACTTAGGGGGTACACAAACCAACGGGGAGCAGAAATACTATCTGCTCCCCATCACCACCAGCCAAACCCTAGTCAACGCACACTGCCAACCAATAATAGGCCGGTATAAGCTCCTGTCTGACATAGGGGGTAAACAAACCAACGGGGAGCAGAAATACTATCTGCTCCCTTTCACCGCCAGCCAAATACTAGTCAACGCACACTGCCAACCAAGAATAGGCCTGTATAAGCTCCCGTCTGACATAGGGGGTACACAAACCAACAGGGAGCAGAAATACTATCTGCTCCCCATCACCGCCAGCCACACCCTAGTCCACTCACACTGCCAACCTTGAATCGGCCTGTATAAGCTCGCGTTTGACATAGGGGGTACACAAACCAACAGGGAGCAGCAATACTATCTGCTCCCCTATACCGCCAGCCAAACCCTAGTCAACGCACACTGCCAAACAAAAATCAACCTGTATAAGCTCTCATCTGACATAGGGGGTACACAAAGCAACGGGGAGCAGAAATACTATCTGCTCCCCATCACCGCCAGCAAAACCCTAGTCCACGAACACTGCTAACCAAGATTAGGCCTGTATAAGCTCCCGTCTGACATAGGGTGTACACAAACCAAAGGGGAACAGAAATACTATCTGCTCCCCATCAACACCAGCCAAACCCTAGTCCACACACACTGCCAAACAAGAATAGGCCTGTATAAGCTCCCGTCTGACATAGGGGGTACACAAACCAATGGAGAGCAGGAATACTATCTGCTCCCCATCACCGCCAGCCAAAACCTAGTCAACGCACACTGCCAACCAAGAATAGGCCTGTATAAGCTCCCGTCTGACATAGGGGGTACACAAACCAACGGGGAACAGAAATACTATCTGCTCCCCATCACCACCACCCAAACCCTAGTCCACAGACACTGCCAACAAAGACTAGGCCTGTAAAAGCTCCCGTCTGACATTGGGGAAACACAAACCAACCGGGAGCAGAAATACTATCTGCTCCCCATCACCGCCAGTCAAGCCCTAGTCCAAGTACACTGCCAACCAAGATTAGGCCTCTATAAGCTCCCATCTGACATAGGGAGTACACAAACCAACGAGGAGCAGAAATACTATCTGCTCCCCATCACCGCCAGCCAAACCCTAGTCCACTCACACTGCCAACCTAGAATCAGCCGGTATAAGCTCCCATCTGACATAGGGGGTACACAAACCAACGGGGAGCAGAAATAGTATCTGCTCCCCATCACCGCCAGCCAAACCCTAGTCAACGCACATTGCCAACCAAGAATAGGCCTCTATAACCTCCCGTCTGACATAGGGGGTAAACAAATCAACGGGGAGCAGAAATACTATCTGCTCCCCATCACCGCCTGCCAAACCCTAGTCAACGCACACTGGCAACAAAGAATAGGCCTGTATAAGCTCCCGTCTGACACAGGGGGTACACAAACCAACATGGGAACAGAAATACTATCTGCTCCCCATCACCACGTGCCAAACCCTAGTCCACAGACACTGCCAACCAAGATTAGGCCTGTATAAGCTCCCGTCTGACATAGGGGGTGCACAAAACAACGGGGAGCAGAAACACTATCTGCTCCCCATCACCGCCAGCCAAACCCTAGTCCATTCACATTGCAAACCTAGAATCGTCCTGTATAAGCTTCCGTCTGACATAGGGGGTGCACAAACCAACGGGGAGAAGAATTACTATCTGCTCACCATCACTGCCAGCCAAACCCTAGTCAACGCACACTGCCAACCAAGAATCAGCCAGTATAAGCTCCCATCTGACATAGGGGGTACACAAACCAACGGGGAGCAGAAATACTATCTGCTCCCCATCAACGCCAGCCAAACCATAGTCAGCGCCCACTGCCAACGAAGAATAGGCCTGTATAAGCTCCCGTCTGACATAGGGTGTACACAAACCAACGGGGAGCAGAAATACTATCTGCTCCCAATCACCGCCAGCCAATCCCTAGGCAACGCACAATGCCAACCCAGAATAGGCCTCTATAATCTCCCGTCTGACATAGGGGGTACTCAAACCAACGGGAGCAGAAATACTATCTGCTCCCCATCACCACCAGCCAAACCCTAGTCCACAGACACTGCCAACCAAGAAAAGGCCTGTATAAGCTCTTGTCTGACATAGGGGGTACACAATCCAACGGGGAGCAGAAATACTATCCGCTCCCCATCACCGCCTGCCAAACCCTAGTCAACGCACACTGCTAACCAAGAATCGTCCTGTATAAGCTCCCGTCTGACATAGGGGGTACATAAACCAACAGGGAGCAGTAATACTATCTGCTTCCCATCACCGCCAGCCAAGCCCTAGTCCACGCACACTGCCAACCAACATTAGGCCTGTATAAGCTCCCGTCTGACATAGGGCGTTCACAAACCAACGAAGAACAGAAATACTATCTGCTCCCCATCACCGCCAGCCACACCCTAGTCCACTCACACTGCCAACCTAGAATCGGCCTGTATAAGCTCCCATCTGACATAGGGGGTACACAAACCAAAGGGGAGCAGAAATACTATCTGCTCCCCATCACCGCTAGCCAAACCCTAGTCCACGCACTCTGCTACCAAGATTAGGCCTGTATATGCTCCCGTCTGACATAGGGGGTACGCAAACCAACGGGGAGCAGGAATACTATCTGCTCCCCATCACCGCCAGCCAAAACCTAGTCAACACACACCGCCAACCTAGAATCGGCCTGTATAAGCTCCCATCTGACATAGGGGGTACACAAACAACGGGGAGCAGAAATACTACATGCTCCCCATCACCACCAGCCAAACCCTAGTCCACTCACACTGCCAACCTAGAATCGGCCTGTATAAGCTCCCGTCTGACATAGGGGGTACACAAACCAACGGGGAGCAGACATACTTTCTGCTCCCCATCACCGTCAGCCAAACCCTAGTCAACGCACACTGCCAACCAAGAATAGGCCTGTATAAGCTCCCGTCTGACATAGGGGGTACACAAACCAACTGGGAATAGAAATACTATCTGCTCCCCATCACCGCCAGCCAAACCCTAGTCAACTCACACTGCCAACCTAGAATCGGCCTGTATAAGCTCCCATCTGACATAGGGGGTACACAAATAACGGGGAGCAGAAATACTACATGCTCCCCATCACCACCAGCCAAACCCTAGTCAGCGCACACTGCCAACCAAGAATAGGCCTCTATAAGCTCCCGTCTGACATAGGGGGTACACAAACCAACGGGGAGCAGAAATACTATCTGCTCCCTATCACCGCCCGCCAAACCCTAGTCAACGCAAACTGCCAACCAAGAATAGGCCTGCATAAGCTCCCGTCTGACATAGGGGGTACACAAACCAACGGAGAACAGAAATACTATCTGCTCCTCATCACCACCAGCCAAACCCTAGTCCACAGACACTGCCAACAAAGAATAGGCCTGTATAAGCTCCGGTCTCACATAGGGGAAACACAAACCAACGGGGATCAGAAATACTATCCGCTCCCCATCACCGCCAGCCAAACCCTAGTCAACGCACACTGCCAACTTAGAATCGGTTTATATGAGCTTCCGTCTGACATAGGGGGGAACATAAACCAACGGGGAGCAGAAATACTATCTGCTCCCCATCACCGCCAGCCAAACCCTAGTCCACTCACACTGCCAACCTAGAATTGGCCTGTTTAAGCTCCCATCTGACATAGGGGGTACACAAACCAACGGGGAGCAGAAATACTATCTGCTCCCCATCACCACGAGCCAAACCCTAGTCCACATACACTGCCAACCAAGATTAGGCCTGTATAAGCGCCCGTCTGACATAGGGGATGCACAAACCAACGGGGAGCAAAAATACTATCTGCTCCCCATCACTGCCAGCCAAACCCTAGTCCATGCACACTGCAAAATTAGAAACGGCCTGTATAAGCTTCCGTCTGACATAGGGGGTGCACAAACCAACGGGAAGCAGAAATACTATCTGCTCCCCATCAATGCCAGCCAAACCCTAGTCAGGGCACACTGCCAACGAAGAATAGGCCTGTATAAGCTCCCGTCTGACATACGGGGTACACAAACCAACGGGGAGCAGAAATCCGATCTGCTCCCAATCACCGCCAGCCAATCCCTAGTCAACGCACACTGCCAACCAAGAATAGGCCTCTATAAGCTCCCGTTTGACATGGGGGGTACACAAACCAACGGGAGCAGAAATACTATCTGCTCCCCATCACCTCCAGCCAAACCCTAGTCAACGTACACTGCCAACCAAGAATAGGCCTCTATAAGCTCCCGTCTGACATAGGGGGTACACAAACCAACGGGGAACAGAAATACTATCTGCACCCCATCACCACCAGCCAAACCCTAGTCCACAGACACTGCCAACCAATAATAGGCCTGTATAAGCTCTTGTCTGACATAGGGGATAAAAAAACCAACGGGGAGCAGAAATACTATCCGCTCCCCATCACCGCCAGCTAAAACCTAAACAACGCACACTGCTAACCAAGAATCGGCCTGTAAAAGCTCCCGTCTGACATAGGGGTTCTTAAACCAACAGGGAGCAGAAATACTATCTGCTCCCCATCACCGCCAGCCAAACCCTAGTCCACTCACACTGCCAACCAACATTAGGCCTGTATAAGCTCCCGTCTGACATAGGGCGTACACAAACCAACGAAGAGCAGAAATACGATCTGCTCCCCATCACCGCCAGCCACACCCTAGTCCACTCACACTGCCAACCTAGAATCGGCCTGTATAAGCTCCCGTCTGACATAGGGAGTACACAAACCAACGGGGAGCAGAAATACTATCTGTTCCCCTTCACCGCCAGCCAAACCCTAGTCAACGCACACTGCCAAACAAGAATCAGCCTGTATAAGCTCCCATCTGACATAGGGGGTACACAAACCAACGGAGAGCAGCAATACTATCTGCTCCCCATCACCGCCAGCCAAACCCTAGTCCACGCACACTGCTAACCAAGATTAGGCCTGTATAAGCTCCCGTCTGACATAGGGGGTACACAAACCAACGGGGAACAGAAATACTATCTGCTCCACATCACCACCAGCCAAACCCTAGTCCACACACAGTGCCAAACAAGAATAGGCCTGTATAAGCTCCCGTCTGACATAGGGGGTACACAAACCAACGGGAAGCAGGAATACTATCTGCTCCCCTTCACCGCCAGCAAAAACCTAGTCAACGCACACTGCCAACCTAGAATCGGCCTGTATAAGCTCCCATCTGACATAGGGGGTACACAAACCAACGGGGAGCAGAAATACTATCTGCTCCCCATCACCACCAGCCAATCATTAGTCAACGCACACTGCCAACCAATAATAGGCCGGTATAAGCTCCTGTCTGACATAGGGGGTAAACAAACCAACGGGGAGCAGAACTACTACCTGCTCCCCATCACCACCAGCAAAACCCTAGTCCACGCACACTGCCAACCTAGAATCGGCCTGTATAAGCTCCCGTGTGACATAGGGGGTACACAAACCAACTGGGAGCAGAAATACTATCTGCTCCCTTTCACCGCCAGCCAAACACTAGTCAACGCACACTGCCAACCAAGAATAGGCCTGTATAAGCTCCCGTCTGACATAGGGGGTACACAAACCAACGGGGAGCAGAAATACTATCTGCTCCCCATCACCGCCAGCCACACCCTAGTCCACACACACTGCCAACCTAGAATCGGCCTGTATAAGCTCGCGTTTGACATAGGGGGTACACAAACCAACAGGGAGCAGCAATACTATCTGCTCCCCTTTACCGCCAGCCAAACCCTAGTCAACGCACACTGCCAAACAAGAATCAACCTGTATAAGCTCTCATCTGACATAGGGGGTACACAAAGCAACGGGGAGCAGAAATACTATCTGCTCCCCATCACCGCCAGCAAAACCCTAGTCCACGCACACTGCTAACCAAGATTAGGCCTGCATAAGCTCCCGTCTGACATAGGGTGTACACAAACCAAAGGGGAACAGAAATACTATCTGCTCCCCATCAACACCAGCCAAACCCTAGTCCACACACACTGCCAAACAAGAATAGGCCTGTATAAGCTCCCGTCTGACATAGGGGGTACACAAACCAATGGAGAGCAGGAATACTATGTGCTCCCCATCACCACCACCCAAACCCTAGTCCACAGACACTGCCAACAAAGACTAGGCCTGTATAAGCTCCCGTCTGACATAGGGGAAACACAAACCAATGGGGAGCAGAAATACTATCTGCTCCCCATCACCGCCAGTCAAGCCCTAGTCCAAGCACACTGCCAACCAAGATTAGGCCTCTATAAGCTCCCATCTGACATAGGGGGTACACAAACCAACGAGGAGCAGAAATACTATCTGCTCCCCATCACCGCCAGCCAAACCCTAGTCCACTCACACTGCCAACCTAGAATCAGCCTGAATAAGCTCCCATCTGACATAGGGGGTACACAAACCAACGGGGAGCAGAAATACTATCTGCTCCCCATCACTGCCAGCCAAACCCTAGTCAACGCACATTGCCAACCAAGAATAGGCCTCTATAACCTCCCGTCTGACATAGGGGGTAAACAAATCAACGGGGAGCAGAAATACTATCTGCTCCCCATCACCGCCTGCCAAACCCTAGTCAACGCACACTGGCAACAAAGAATAGGCCTGTATAAGCTTCCGTCTGACATAGGGCGTACACAAACCAACGAAGAGAAGAAATACTATCTGCTCCACATCTCCGCCAGCCACACCCTAGTCCACTCACACTGCCAACCTAGAATCGGCCTGTATAAGCTCCCGTCTGACATAGGGGGTACACAAACCAACAGGGAGCAGAAATACTATCTGCTCCACATCACCGCCAGCCAAACCCTAGTCAACGCACACTGCCAAACAAGAATCAGCCTGTATAAGCTCCCATCTGACATAGGGGGTACACAAACCAAAGGGGAGCAGAAATACTATCTGCTCCCCATCACCGCTAGCCAAACCCTAGTCCACGCACTCTGCTAACCAAGATTAGGCCTGTATATGCTCCCGTCTGACATAGGGGGTACACAAACCAACGGGGAACAGAAATACTATCTGTTTCCCATCACCACCAGCCAAACCCTAGTCCACACACACTGCCAAACAAGAATAGACCTGTATAAGCTCCTGTATGACATAGGGGGTACGCAAACCAACGGGGAGCAGGAATACTATCTGCTCCCCATCACCGCCAGCCAAAACCTAGTCAACGCACGCTGCCAACCTAGAATCGGCCTGTATAAGCTCCCGTCTGACATAGGGGGTACACAAACCAACGGGATGCAGAAATACTTTCTGCTCCCCATCACCGCCAGCCAAACCCTAGACAACGCACACTGCCAACCAAGAATAGGCCTGTATAAGCTCTCGTCTGACATAGGGTGTACACAAACCAACTGGGAGCAGAAATACTATCTGCTCCCCATCACCACCAGCCAAACCCTAGTCAACGCACACTGCCAACCAATAATAGGCCGGTATAAGCTCCTGTCTGACATAGGGGGTAAACAAACCAACGGGTAGCAGAAATACTACCTGCTCCCCATCACCACCAGCCAAACCCTAGTCCACGCACACTGCCAACCTAGAATCGGCCTGTATAAGCTCCAGTCTGACATAGGGGGTACACAAACCAACTGGGAGCAGAAATACTATCTGCTCCCCATCACCGCCAGCCACACCCAAGTCAACGCACACTTCCAACCAAGAATTGGCCTGTATAAGCTCCCGTCTGACATAGGGGGTACACAAACCAACGGGGAGCAGAAATACTATCTGCTCCCCATCACCGCCAGCCACACCCTAGTCCACTCATACTGCCAACCTAGAATCGGCATGTATAAGCTCGCGTCTGACATAGGGGGTACACAAACCAACGGGGAGCAGAAATATTATCTGCTCCCCTTCACCGCCAGCCAAACCCTAGTCAACGCACACTGCCAAACAAGAATCAGCCTGTATAAGCTCTCATCTGACATAGGGGGTACACAAAGCAACGGGGAGCAGAAATACTATCTGCTCCCCATCACCGCCAGCCAAAACCTAGTCCACAGACACTGCCAACAAAGAATAGGCCTGTATAAGCTCCGGTCTGACATAGGGGAAACACAAACCAACGGGAAGCAGAAATACTATCCGCTCCCCATCACCGCCAGCCAAACGCTAGTCAACGCACACTGCCAACTTAGAATCGGTCTATATAAGCTCCCGTCTGACATAGGGGGTACATAAACCAACGGGGAGCAGAAATACTATCTGCTCCCCATCACCGCCAGTCAAGCCCTAGTCCAAGCACACTGCCAACCAAGATCAGGCCTGTATAAGCTCCCGTCTGACATAGGGGGTACACAAACCAACGAGGAGCAGAAATACTATCTGCTCCCCATCACCGCCAGCCAAACCCTAGTCCACTCACACTGCCAACCTAGAATCGGCCTGTATAAGCTCCCATCTGACATACGGGGTACACAAACCAACGGGGAGCAGAAATACTATCTGCTCCCCATCACCACCAGCCAAACCCTAGTCAACGCACACTGCCAACCAAGAATAGGCCTCTATAAGCTCCCGTCTGACATAGGGGGTACACAAACCAACGGGGAGCAGAAATACTATCTGCTCCCCATCACCGCCTGCCAAACCCTAGTCAACGCACACTGCCAGCAAAGAATAGGGCTGTATAAGCTCCCGTCTGACTAAGGGGGTACACAAACCAACGGGGAACAGAAATACTATCTGCTCCCCATCACCACGAGCCAAACCCTAGTCCACAGACACTGCCAACCAAGATTAGGCCTGTATGAGCTCCCGTCTGACATAGGGGGTGCACAAGCCAACGGGGAGCAGAAATACTATCTGCTCCCCATCACCACCAGCCAAACCCTAGTCCATGCACACTGAAAAACCTAGAATCGTCCTGTATAAGCTTCCGTCTTACATAGGGGGTGCACAAACCAACGGGGAGAAGAATTACTATCTGCTCACCATCACCGCCAGCCAAACCCTAGTCAACGCACACTGCCAACCTAGAATCGGCCTGTATAATCTCCCGTGTGACATAGGGGGTACACAAACCAACTGGGAGCAGAAATACTATCTGCTCCCTTTCACCGCCAGCCAAACACTAGTCAACGCACACTGCCAACCAAGAATAGGCCTGTATAAGCTCCCGTCTGACATAGGGGGTACACAAACCAACGGGGAGCAGAAATACTATCTGCTCCCCATGACCGCCAGCCACACCCTAGTCCACTCACACTGCCAACCTAGAATCGGCCTGTATAAGCTCGCGTTTGACATAGGGGGTACACAAACCAACAGGGAGCAGCAATACTATCTGCTCCCCTTTACCGCCAGCCAAACCCTAGTCAACGCACACTGCCAAACAAGAATCAACCTGTATAAGCTCTCATCTGACATAGGGGGTACACAAAGCAACGGGGAGCAGAAATACTATCTGCTCCCCATCACCGCCAGCAAAACCCTAGTCCACGCACACTGCTAACCAAGATTAGGCCTGCATAAGCTCCCGTCTGACATAGGGTGTACACAAACCAAAGGGGAACAGAAATACTATCTGCTCCCCATCAACACCAGCCAAACCCTAGTCCACACACACTGCCAAACAAGAATAGGCCTGTATAAGCTCCCGTCTGACATAGGGGGTACACAAACCAATGGAGAGCAGGAATACTATGTGCTCCCCATCACCGCCAGCCAAAACCTAGTCAACGCACACTGCCAACCAAGAATAGGCCTGTATAAGCTCCCGTCTGACATAGGGGGTACACAAACCAACGGGGAACAGAAATACTATCTGCTCCCCATCACCACCACCCAAACCCTAGTCCACAGACACTGCCAACAAAGACTAGGCCTGTATAAGCTCCCGTCTGACATAGGGGAAACACAAACCAACGAGGAGCAGAAATACTATCTGCTCCCCATCACCGCCAGTCAAGCCCTAGTCCAAGCACACTGCCAACCAAGATTAGGCCTCTATAAGCTCCCATCTGACATAGGGGGTACACAAACCAACGAGGAGCAGAAATACTATCTGCTCCCCATCACCGCCAGCCAAACCCTAGTCCACTCACACTGCCAACCTAGAATCAGCCTGAATAAGCTCCCATTTGACATAGGGGGTACACAAACCAACGGGGAGCAGAAATACTATCTGCTCCCCATCACTGCCAGCCAAACCCTAGTCAACGCACATTGCCAACCAAGAATAGGCCTCTATAACCTCCCGTCTGACATAGGGGGTAAACAAATCAACGGGGAGCAGAAATACTATCTGCTCCCCATCACCGCCTGCCAAACCCTAGTCAACGCACACTGGCAACAAAGAATAGGCCTGTATAAGCTCCCGTCTGACATAGGGGGTACACAAACCAACGGGGAACAGAAATACTATCTGCTCCCCATCACCACGTGCCAAACCCTAGTCCACAGACACTGCCAACCAAGATTAGGCCTGTATAAGCTCCCGTCTGACATAGGGGGTGCACAAAACAACGGGGAGCAGAAATACTATCTGCTCCCCATCACCGCCAGCCAAACCCTAGTCCATTCACACTGCAAACCTAGAATCGTCCTGTATAAGCTTCCGTCTGACATAGGGGGTGCACAAACCAACGGGGAGAAGAATTACTATCTGCTCACCATCACCGCCAGCCAAACCCTAGTCAACGCACACTGCCAACCAAGAATCAGCCAGTATAAGCTCCCATCTGACATAGGGGGTACACAAACCAACGGGGAGCAGAAATACTATCTGCTCCCCATCAACGCCAGCCAAACCATAGTCAGCGCCCACTGCCAACGAAGAATAGGCCTGTATAAGCTCCCGTCTGACATAGGGTGTACACAAACCAACGGGGAGCAGAAATACTATCTGCTCCCAATCACCGCCAGCCAATCCCTAGGCAACGCACAATGCCAACCCAGAATAGGACTCTATAATCTCCCGTCTGACATAGGGGGTACTCAAACCAACGGGAGCAGAAATACTATCTGCTCCCCATCACCACCAGACAAACCCTAGTCCACAGACACTGCCAACCAAGAATAGGCCTGTATAAGCTCTTGTCTGACATAGGGGGTACATAAACCAACAGGGAGCAGAAATACTATCTGCTTCCCATCACCGCCAGCCAAGCCCTAGTCCACGCACACTGCCAACCAACATTAGGCCTGTATAAGCTCCCGTCTGACATAGGGCGTTCACAAACCAACGAAGAACAGAAATACTATCTGCTCCCCATCACCGCCAGCCACACCCTAGTCCACTCACACTGCCAACCTAGAATCGGCCTGTATAAGTTACCGTCTGACATAGGGGGTACACAAACCAACGGGGAGCAGAAATACTATCTGCTCCCCATCACCACCAGCCAAACCCTAGTCAACGCACACTGCTAACCAAGAATCGGCCTGTATAAGCTCCCGTCTGACATAGGGGTTCTTAAACCAACAGGGAGCAGAAATACTATCTGCTCTCCATCACCGCCAGCCAACCCCTAGTCCACTCACACTGCCAACCAACATTAGGCCTGTATAAGCTCCCGTCTGACATAGGGCGTACACAAACCAACGAAGAGCAGAAATACGATCTGCTCCCCATCACCGCCAGCCACACCCTAGTCCACTCACACTGCCAACCTAGAATCAGCCTGTATAAGCTCCCGTCTGATATAGGGAGTACACAAACCAACGGGGAGCAGAAATACTATCTGCTCCCCTTCACCGCCAGCCAAACCCTAGTCAACGCACACTGCAAACCAATAATAGGCCGGTATAAGCTCTTGTCTGACATAGGGGGTAAACAAACCAACGGGGAGCAGAAATACTATATGCTCCCTTTCACCGCCAGCCAAACACTAGTCAACGCACACTGCCAACCAAGAATAGGCCTGTATAAGCTCCCGTCTGACATAGGGGGTACACAAACCAACGGGGAGCAGAAATACTATCTGCTCCCCATCACCGCCAGCCACACCCTAGTCCACTCACACTGCCAACCTTGAATCGGCCTGTATAAGCTCGCGTTTAACATAGGGGGTACACAAACCAACAGGGAGCAGCAATACTATCTGCTTCCCTATACCGCCAGCCAATCCCTAGTCAACGCACACTGCCAAACAAGAATCAGCCTGTATAAGCTCTCATCTGACATAGGGGGTACACCAAGCAACGGGGAGCAGAAATACTATCTGCTTCCCATCACCGCCAGCCAAAACCTAGTCCACAGACACTGCCAACAAAGAATAGGCCTGTATAAGCCCCCGTCTGACATAGGGGAAACACAAACCAACGGGGAGCAGAAATAATATCCGCTCCCCATCACCGCCAGCCAAACGCTAGTCAACGCACACTGCCTACTTAGAATCGGTCTATATAAGCTCCCGTCTGACATAGGGGGTACATAAACCAACGGTGAGCAGAAATAGTATCTGCTCCCCATCACCGCCAGTCAAGCCCTAGTCCTAGCACACTGCCAACCAAGATTAGGCCTGTATAAGCTCCCATCTGACATAGGGGGTACACAAACCAACGGGGAGCAGAAATACTATCTGCTCCCCATCACCGCCAGCCAAACCTTAGTCAACGAACACTGCCAACCAAGAATAGGCCTCTATATGCTCCTGTCTGACATAGGGGGTACTCAAACCAATGGTGAGCAGAAATACCATCTGCTCCCCATCACCGCCTGCCAAACCCTAGTCAACGCACACTGCCAACCAAGATTAGGCATGTATAAGCTCCCGTCTGACATAGGGGGTGCACAAACCAACGGGGAGCAGAAATACTATCTGCTTCCCATCACCGCCAGCCAAACCCTAGTCCATGCACACTGCAAACCTAGAATCGTACTGTATAAGCTTCCGTCTGACATAGGGGGTGCACAAACCAACGGGGAGAAGAATTACTATCTGCTCACCATCACCGCCAGCCAAACCCTAGTCAACGCACACTGCTAACCATTAATCAGCCAGTATAATCTCCCATCTGACATAGGGGGTACACAAACCAACGGGGAGCAGAAATACTATCTGCTCCCCATCGACGCCAGCCAAACCCTAGTCAGCGCACACTGCCCATGAAGAATAGGCCTGTATAAGCTCCCGTCTGACATAGGGGGTACACAAAACAACGGGGAGCAGAAATACTGTCTAGTCCCAATCACTGCCAGCCAAACCCTAGGCAACGCACAATGCCAACCCAGAATAGGCCTCTATAATCTCCCGTCTGACATAGGGGGTACTCAAACCAACGGGAACAGAAATACTATCTGCTCCCCATCACCTCCAGCCAAACCCTAGTCAACGCACACTGCCAACCAAGAATAGGCCTCTATAAGCTCCCGTCTGACATAGTGGATACCTAAACCAACGGGGAGCAGAAATACTATCTGCTCCCCATCACCACCAGCCAAACCCTAGCCCACAGACACTGCCAACCAAGAATAGGCCTCTTGTCTGACATAGGGGGTACACAAACCAACGGGGAGCAGAAATACTATCCGCCCCCCATCACCGCCAGCCAAACCCTAGTCAACGCACACTGCTAACCAAGAATCGTACTGTATAAGCTCCCGTCTGACATGGGGGGTACATGAACCAACAGGGAGCAGAAATACTATCTGCTCCCCATCACCGCCAGCCAAGCACTAGTCCACGCACACTGCCAACCAACATTAGGCCTGTATAAGCTCCCGTCTGACATAGGGCGTACACAAACCAACGAAGAGCAGGAATACTATCTGCTCCCCATCACCGCCAGCCAAAACCTAGTCAACGCACACTGCCAACCAAGAATAGGCCTGTATAAGCTCCCGTCTGACATAGGGGGTACACAAACCAACGGGGAACAGAAATACTATCTGCTCCCCATCACCACCAGCCAAACCCTAGTCCACAGACACTGCCAACAAAGAATAGGCTTGTATAAGCTCCCGTCTGACACAGGGGGTACATAAACCAACAGGGAGCAGAAATACTATCTGCTCCCCATCACCGCCAGCCAAGCCCGAGTCCACGCACACTGCCAACCAACATTAGGCCTGTATAAGCTCCCGTCTGACATAGGGTGTACACAAACCAACGAAGAGAAGAAATACTATCTGCTCCACATCACCGCCAGCCACACCCTAGTCCACTCACACTGCCAACCTAGAATCGGCCTGTATAAGCTCCTGTCTGACATAGGGGGTACACAAACCAACAGGGAGCAGAAATACTATCTGCTCCACATCACCGCCAGCCAAACCCTAGTCAACGCACACTGCCAAACAAGAATCAGCCTGTATAAGCTCCCATCTGACATAGGGGGTACACAAACCAAAGGGGAGCAGAAATACTATCTGCTCCCCATCACCGCTAGCCAAACCCTAGTCCACGCACTCTGCTAACCAAGATTAGGCCTGTATATGCTCCCGTCTGACATAGGGGGTACACAAACCAACGGGGAACAGAAATACTATCTGTTTCCCATCACCACCAGCCAAACCCTAGTCCACACACACTGCCAAACAAGAATAGACCTGTATAAGCTCCTGTCTGACATAGGGGGTACGCAAACCAACGGGGAGCAGGAATACTATCTGCTCCCCATCACCGCCAGCCAAAACCTAGTCAACGCACACTGCCAACCTAGAATCGGCCTGTATAAGCTCCCGTCTGACATAGGGGGTACACAAACCAACGGGGTGCAGAAATACTTTCTGCTCCCCATCACCGCCAGCCAAACCCTAGTCAACGCACACTGCCAACCAAGAATAGGCCTGTATAAGCTCTCGTCTGACATAGGGTGTACACAAACCAACTGGGAGCAGAAATACTATCTGCTCCCCATCACCGCCAGCCAAACCCTAGTCAACGCACACTGCCAACCAAGAATAGGCCTGTATAAGCTCCCGTCTGACATAGGGGGTACACAAACCAACGGGGAGCAGGAATACTATCTGCTCTCCATCACCGCCAGCCAAAACCTAGTCAACTCACACTGCCAACCTAGAATCGGCCTGCATAAGCTCCCATCTAACATAGGGGGTACAAAAACCAACGGGGAGCAGAAATACTATCTGCTCCCCATCACCACCAGCCAAACCCTAGTCAACGCACACTGCCAACCAATAATAGGCCGGTATAAGCTCCTGTCTGACATAGGGGGTAAACAAACCAACGGGTAGCAGAAATACTACCTGCTCCCCATCACCACCAGCCAAACCCTAGTCCACGCACACTGCCAACCTAGAATCGGCATGTATAAGCTCCCGTCTGACATAGGGGGTACACAAACCAACTGGGAGCAGAAATACTATCTGCTCCCCATCACCGCCAGCCACACCCTAGTCAACGCACACTGCCAACCAAGAATTGGCCTGTATAAGCTCCCGTCTGACATAGGGGGTACACAAACCAACGGGAAGCAGAAATACTATCTGATCCCCATCACCGCGAGCCACACCCTAGTCCACTCATACTGCCAACCTAGAATCGGCCTGTATAAGCTCGCGTCTGACATAGGGGGTACACAAACCAACGGGGAGCAGAAATATTATCTGCTCCCCTTCACCGCCAGCCAAACCCTAGTCAACGCACACTGCCAAACAAGGATCAGCCTGTATAAGCTCCCATCTGACATAGGGGGTACACAAAGCAACGGGGAGCAGAAATACTATCTGCTCCCCATCACCGCCAGCCAAAACCTAGTCCACAGACACTGCCAACAAAGAATAGGCCTGTATAAGCTCCGGTCTGACATAGGGGAAACACAAACCAACGGGAAGCAGAAATACTATCCGCTCCCCATCACCACCAGCCAAACGCTAGTCAATGCACACTGCCAACTTAGAATCGGTCTATATAAGCTCCCGTCTGACATAGGGGGTACATAAACCAACGGGGAGCAGAAATACTATCTGCTCCCCATCACCGCCAGTCAAGCCCTAGTCCAAGCACACTGCCAACCAAGATCAGGCCTGTATAAGCTCCCGTCTGACATAGGGGGTACACAAACCAACGAGGAGCAGAAATACTATCTGCTCCCCATCACCGCCAGCCAAACCCTAGTCCACTCACACTGCCAACCTAGAATCGGCCTGTATAAGCTCCCATCTGACATACGGGGTACACAAACCAACGGGGAGCAGAAATACTATCTGCTCCCCATCACCACCAGCCAAACCCTAGTCAACGCACACTGCCAACCAAGAATAGGCCTCTATAAGCTCCCGTCTGACATAGGGGGTACACAAACCAACGGGGAGCAGAAATACTATCTGCTCCCCATCACCGCCTGCCAAACTCTAGTCAACGCACACTGCCAGCAAAGAATAGGGCTGTATAAGCTCCCGTCCGACATAGGGGGTACACAAACCAACGGGGAACAGAAATACTATCTGCTCCCCATCACCACGAGCCAAACCCTAGTCCACAGACACTGCCAACCAAGATTAGGCCTGTATGAGCTCCCGTCTGACATAGGGGGTGCACAAACCAACGGGGAGCAGAAATACTATCTGCTCCCCATCACCACCAGCCAAACCCTAGTCCATGCACACTGAAAAACCTAGAATCGTCCTGTATAATCTTCCGTCTTACATAGGGGTGCACAAACCAACGGGGAGAAGAATTACTATCTGCTCACCATCACCGCCAGCCAAACCCTAGTCAACGCACACTGCCAACCAAGAATCAGCCAGTATAAGCTCCCATCTGACATAGGGGGTACACAAACCAACGGGGAGCAGAAATACTATCTGTTCCCCATCAACGCCAGCCAAACCCTAGTCAGAGCACACTGCCAACGAGGAATAGGCCTGTATAAGCTCCCGTCTGACATAGGGGGTACACAAACCAACAGGGAGCAGAAATATTATCTGCTCCCAATCACTGCCAGCCAATCCCTAGGCAACACACAATGCCAACCCAGAATAGGCCTCTATAATCTCCCGTCTGACATAGGGGGTACTCAAACCAATGGGAGCAGAAATACTATCTGCTCCCCATCACCTCCAGCCAAACCCTAGTCAACGCACACTGCAAACCAAGAATCAGCCTGTACAAGCTCCCATCTGACATAGGGGGTACACAAACCAACGGGGAGCAGAAATACTATCTGCTCCCCATCACCGCCAGCCAAACCCTAGTCCACACACACTGCCAAACAAGAATAGACCTGTATAAGCTCCCGTCTGACATAGGGGGTATGCAAACCAACGGGGAGCAGGAATACTATCTGCTCCCCATCACCGCCAGCCAAAACCTAGTCAACGCACACTGCCAACCTAGAATCGGCCTGTATAAGCTCCCGTCTGACATAGGGGGTACTCAAACCAACGGGAGCAGAAATACTATCTGCTCCCCATCACCTCCAGCCAAACCCTAGTCAACACACACTGCCAACCAAGAATAGGCCTCTATAAGCTCCCGTCTGACATAGGGGATACCTAAACCAACGGGGAGCAGAAATACTATCTGCTCCCCATCACTACCAGCCAAACCCTAGCCCACAGACACTGCCAACCAAGAATAGGCCTGTATAAGCTCTTGTCTGACATAGGGGGTACAAAAACCAACGGGGAGCAGAAATACTATCCGCTCCCCATCTCCGCCAGGCAAACCCTAGTCAACGCACACTGCTAACCAAGAATCGTACTGTATAAGCTCCCGTCTGACATGGGGGGTACATGAACCAACAGGGAGCAGAAATACTATCTGCTCCCCATCACCGCCAGCCAAGCACTAGTCCACGCACACTGCCAACCAACATTAGGCCTGTATAAGCTCCCGTCTGACATAGGGCGTACACAAACCAACGAAGAGCAGAAATACTATCTGCTCCCCATCACCGCCAGCCACACCCTAGTCCACTCACACTGTCAACCTAGAATCGGCCTGTAGAAGCTCCCGTCTGACATAGGGGGTACACAAACCAACGGGGAGCAGAAATACTATCTGCTCCCCATCACTGCCAGTCAAACCCTAGTCAACGCACACTGCCAAACAAGAATCAGCCTGTATAAGCTCCCATCTGACATAGGGGGTACACAAACCAACGAGGAGAAGAAATACTATCTGATCCCCATCACCACCAGAAAAAACCCTAGTCCACACACACTGCCAAACAAGAATAGGCCTGTATAAGCTCCCGGCTGACATAGGGGGTACACAAACCAATGGAGAGCAGGAATACTATCTGCTCCCCATCACCGCCAGCCAAAACCTAGTCAACGCACACTGCCAACCAAGAATAGGCCTGTCTAAGCTCCCGTCTGACATAGGGGGTACACAAACCAACGGGGAACAGAAATACTATCTGCTCCCCATCACCACCAGCCAAACCCTAGTCCACAGACACTGCCAACAAAGAATAGGCCTGTATCAGCTCCCGTCTGACACAGGGGGTACATAAACCAACAGGGAGCAGAAATACTATCTGCTCCCCATCACCGCCAGCCAAGCCCTAGTCCACGCACACTGCCAACCAACATTAGGCCTGTATAAGCTCCCGTCTGACATAGGGCGTACACAAACCAACGAAGAGCAGAAATACTATCTGCTCCCCATCACCGCCAGCCACACCCTAGTCCACTCACACTGCCAACCTAGAATCGGCCCGTATAAGCTCCCGTCTGACATAGGGGGTACACAAACCAACGGGAGCAGAAATACTATCTGCTCCCCATCACCTCCAGCCAAACCCTAGTCAACGTACACTGCCAACCAAGAATAGGCCTCTATAAGCTCCCGTCTGACATAGGGGGTACACAAACCAACGGGGAACAGAAATACTATCTGCACCCCATCACCACCAGCCAAACCCTAGTCCACAGACACTGCCAACCAAGAATAGGCCTGTATAAGCTCTTGTCTGACATAGGGGATAAAAAAACCAACGGGGAGCAGAAATACTATCCGCTCCCCATCACCGCCAGCTAAAACCTAAACAACGCACACTGCTAACCAAGAATCGGCCTGTATAAGCTCCCGTCTGACATAGGGGTTCTTAAACCAACAGGGAGCAGAAATACTATCTGCTCCCCATCACCGCCAGCCAAACCCTAGTCCACTCACACTGCCAACCAACATTAGGCCTGTATAAGCTCCCGTCTGACATACGGCGTACACAAACCAACGAAGAGCAGAAATACGATCTGCTCCCCATCACCGCCAGCCACACCCTAGTCCACTCACACTGCCAACCTAGAATCGGCCTGTATAAGCTCCCGTCTGACATAGGGAGTACACAAACCAACGGGGAGCAGAAATACTATCTGCTCCCCATCACCGCCAGCCAAACCCTAGTCAACGCACATTGCCAAACAAGAATCAGCCTGTATAAGCTCCCATCTGACATAGGGGGTACAAAAACCAACGGGGAGCAGAAATACTATCTGCTCCCCATCACCGCCAGCCAAACCCTAGTCCACGCACACTGCTAACCAAGATTAGGCCTGTATAAGCTCCCGTCTGACATAGGGGGTACACAAACGAACGGGGAACAGAAATACTATCTGCTCCACATCACCACCAGCCAAACCCTAGTCCACACACAGTGCCAAACAAGAATAGGCCTGTATAAGCTCCCGTCTGACATAGGGGGTACACAAACCAACGGGAAGCAGGAATACTATCTGCTCCCCATCACCGCCAGCCAAAACCTAGTCAACGCACACTGCCAAACTAGAATCGGCCTGTATAAGCTCCCATCTGACATAGGGGGTACACAAACCAACGGGGAGCAGAAATACTATCTGCTCCCCATCACCACCAGCCAAACCCTAGTCAACGCACACTGCCAACCAATAATAGGCCGGTATAAGCTCCTGTCTGACATAGGGGGTAAACAAACCAACGGGGAGCAGAAATACTATCTGCTCCCTTTCACCGCCAGCCAAACACTAGTCAACGCACACTGCCAACCAAGAATAGGCCTGTATAAGCTCCCGTCTGACATAGGGGGTACACAAACCAACGGGGAGCAGAAATACTATCTGCTCCCCATCACCGCCAGCCACACCCTAGTCCACTCACACTGCCAACCTTGAATCGGCCTGTATAAGCTCGCGTTTGACATAGGGGGTACACAAACCAACAGGGAGCAGCAATACTATCTGCTCCCCTATACCGCCAGCCAAACCCTAGTCAACGCACACTGCCAAACAAGAATCAACCTGTATAAGCTCCTGTCTGACATAGGGGGTAAACAAACCAACGGGGAGCAGAAATACTATCTGCTCCCTTTCACCGCCAGCCAAACACTAGTCAACGCACACTGCCAACCAAGAATAGGCCTGTATAAGCTCCCGTCTGACATAGGGGGTACACAAACCAACGGGGAGCAGAAATACTATCTGCTCCCCATCACCGCCAGCCACACCCTAGTCCACTCACACTGCCAACCTTGAATCGGCCTGTATAAGCTCGCGTTTGACATAGGGGGTACACAAACCAACAGGGAGCAGAAATACTATCTGCTCCCCATCACCGCCAGCCACACCCTAGTCCACTCACACTGTCAACCTAGAATCGGCCTGTAGAAGCTCCCGTCTGACATAGGGGGTACACAAACCAACGGGGAGCAGAAATACTATCTGCTCCCCATCACTGCCAGTCAAACCCTAGTCAACGCACACTGCCAAACAAGAATCAGCCTGTATAAGCTCCCATCTGACATAGGGGGTACACAAACCAACGAGGAGAAGAAATACTATCTGATCCCCATCACCACCAGAAAAAACCCTAGTCCACACACACTGCCAAACAAGAATAGGCCTGTATAAGCTCCCGGCTGACATAGGGGGTACACAAACCAATGGAGAGCAGGAATACTATCTGCTCCCCATCACCGCCAGCCAAAACCTAGTCAACGCACACTGCCAACCAAGAATAGGCCTGTCTAAGCTCCCGTCTGACATAGGGGGTACACAAACCAACGGGGAACAGAAATACTATCTGCTCCCCATCACCACCAGCCAAACCCTAGTCCACAGACACTGCCAACAAAGAATAGGCCTGTATCAGCTCCCGTCTGACACAGGGGGTACATAAACCAACAGGGAGCAGAAATACTATCTGCTCCCCATCACCGCCAGCCAAGCCCTAGTCCACGCACACTGCCAACCAACATTAGGCCTGTATAAGCTCCCGTCTGACATAGGGCGTACACAAACCAACGAAGAGCAGAAATACTATCTGCTCCCCATCACCGCCAGCCACACCCTAGTCCACTCACACTGCCAACCTAGAATCGGCCCGTATAAGCTCCCGTCTGACATAGGGGGTACACAAACCAACGGGAGCAGAAATACTATCTGCTCCCCATCACCTCCAGCCAAACCCTAGTCAACGTACACTGCCAACCAAGAATAGGCCTCTATAAGCTCCAGTCTGACATAGGGGGTACACAAACCAACGGGGAACAGAAATACTATCTGCACCCCATCACCACCAGCCAAACCCTAGTCCACAGACACTGCCAACCAAGAATAGGCCTGTATAAGCTCTTGTCTGACATAGGGGATAAAAAAACCAACGGGGAGCAGAAATACTATCCGCTCCCCATCACCGCCAGCTAAAACCTAAACAACGCACACTGCTAACCAAGAATCGGCCTGTATAAGCTCCCGTCTGACATAGGGGTTCTTAAACCAACAGGGAGCAGAAATACTATCTGCTCCCCATCACCGCCAGCCAAACCCTAGTCCACTCACACTGCCAACCAACATTAGGCCTGTATAAGCTCCCGTCTGACATACGGCGTACACAAACCAACGAAGAGCAGAAATACGATCTGCTCCCCATCACCGCCAGCCACACCCTAGTCCACTCACACTGCCAACCTAGAATCGGCCTGTATAAGCTCCCGTCTGACATAGGGAGTACACAAACCAACGGGGAGCAGAAATACTATCTGCTCCCCTTCACCGCCAGCCAAACCCTAGTCAACGCACATTGCCAAACAAGAATCAGCCTGTATAAGCTCCCATCTGACATAGGGGGTACAAAAACCAACGGGGAGCAGAAATACTATCTGCTCCCCATCACCGCCAGCCAAACCCTAGTCCACGCACACTGCTAACCAAGATTAGGCCTGTATAAGCTCCCGTCTGACATAGGGGGTACACAAACGAACGGGGAACAGAAATACTATCTGCTCCACATCACCACCAGCCAAACCCTAGTCCACACACAGTGCCAAACAAGAATAGGCCTGTATAAGCTCCCGTCTGACATAGGGGGTACACAAACCAACGGGAAGCAGGAATACTATCTGCTCCCCATCACCGCCAGCCAAAACCTAGTCAACGCACACTGCCAAACTAGAATCGGCCTGTATAAGCTCCCATCTGACATAGGGGGTACACAAACCAACGGGGAGCAGAAATACTATCTGCTCCCCATCACCACCAGCCAAACCCTAGTCAACGCACACTGCCAACCAATAATAGGCCGGTATAAGCTCCTGTCTGACATAGGGGGTAAACAAACCAACGGGGAGCAGAAATACTATCTGCTCCCTTTCACCGCCAGCCAAACACTAGTCAACGCACACTGCCAACCAAGAATAGGCCTGTATAAGCTCCTGTCTGACATAGGGGGTACACAAACCAACGGGGAGCAGAAATACTATCTGCTCCCCATCACCGCCAGCCACACCCTAGTCCACTCACACTGCCAACCTTGAATCGGCCTGTATAAGCTCGCGTTTGACATAGGGGGTACACAAACCAACAGGGAGCAGCAATACTATCTGCTCCCCTATACCGCCAGCCAAACCCTAGTCAACGCACACTGCCAAACAAGAATCAACCTGTATAAGCTCCTGTCTGACATAGGGGGTAAACAAACCAACGGGGAGCAGAAATACTATCTGCTCCCTTTCACCGCCAGCCAAACACTAGTCAACGCACACTGCCAACCAAGAATAGGCCTGTATAAGCTCCCGTCTGACATAGGGGGTACACAAACCAACGGGGAGCAGAAATACTATCTGCTCCCCATCACCGCCAGCCACACCCTAGTCCACTCACACTGCCAACCTTGAATCGGCCTGTATAAGCTCGCGTTTGACATAGGGGGTACACAAACCAACAGGGAGCAGAAATACTATCTGCTCCCCATCACCGCCAGCCACACCCTAGTCCACTCACACTGTCAACCTAGAATCGGCCTGTAGAAGCTCCCGTCTGACATAGGGGGTACACAAACCAACGGGGAGCAGAAATACTATCTGCTCCCCATCACTGCCAGTCAAACCCTAGTCAACGCACACTGCCAAACAAGAATCAGCCTGTATAAGCTCCCATCTGACATAGGGGGTACACAAACCAACGAGGAGAAGAAATACTATCTGATCCCCATCACCACCAGAAAAAACCCTAGTCCACACACACTGCCAAACAAGAATAGGCCTGTATAAGCTCCCGGCTGACATAGGGGGTACACAAACCAATGGAGAGCAGGAATACTATCTGCTCCCCATCACCGCCAGCCAAAACCTAGTCAACGCACACTGCCAACCAAGAATAGGCCTGTCTAAGCTCCCGTCTGACATAGGGGGTACACAAACCAACGGGGAACAGAAATACTATCTGCTCCCCATCACCACCAGCCAAACCCTAGTCCACAGACACTGCCAACAAAGAATAGGCCTGTATCAGCTCCCGTCTGACACAGGGGGTACATAAACCAACAGGGAGCAGAAATACTATCTGCTCCCCATCACCGCCAGCCAAGCCCTAGTCCACGCACACTGCCAACCAACATTAGGCCTGTATAAGCTCCCGTCTGACATAGGGCGTACACAAACCAACGAAGAGCAGAAATACTATCTGCTCCCCATCACCGCCAGCCACACCCTAGTCCACTCACACTGCCAACCTAGAATCGGCCCGTATAAGCTCCCGTCTGACATAGGGGGTACACAAACCAACGGGAGCAGAAATACTATCTGCTCCCCATCACCTCCAGCCAAACCCTAGTCAACGTACACTGCCAACCAAGAATAGGCCTCTATAAGCTCCCGTCTGACATAGGGGGTACACAAACCAACGGGGAACAGAAATACTATCTGCACCCCATCACCACCAGCCAAACCCTAGTCCACAGACACTGCCAACCAAGAATAGGCCTGATAAGCTCTTGTCTGACATAGGGGATAAAAAAACCAACGGGGAGCAGAAATACTATCCGCTCCCCATCACCGCCAGCTAAAACCTAAACAACGCACACTGCTAACCAAGAATCGGCCTGTATAAGCTCCCGTCTGACATAGGGGTTCTTAAACCAACAGGGAGCAGAAATACTATCTGCTCCCCATCACCGCCAGCCAAACCCTAGTCCACTCACACTGCCAACCAACATTAGGCCTGTATAAGCTCCCGTCTGACATACGGCGTACACAAACCAACGAAGAGCAGAAATACGATCTGCTCCCCATCACCGCCAGCCACACCCTAGTCCACTCACACTGCCAACCTAGAATCGGCCTGTATAAGCTCCCGTCTGACATAGGGAGTACACAAACCAACGGGGAGCAGAAATACTATCTGCTCCCCTTCACCGCCAGCCAAACCCTAGTCAACGCACATTGCCAAACAAGAATCAGCCTGTATAAGCTCCCATCTGACATAGGGGGTACAAAAACCAACGGGGAGCAGAAATACTATCTGCTCCCCATCACCGCCAGCCAAACCCTAGTCCACGCACACTGCTAACCAAGATTAGGCCTGTATAAGCTCCCGTCTGACATAGGGGGTACACAAACGAACGGGGAACAGAAATACTATCTGCTCCACATCACCACCAGCCAAACCCTAGTCCACACACAGTGCCAAACAAGAATAGGCCTGTATAAGCTCCCGTCTGACATAGGGGGTACACAAACCAACGGGAAGCAGGAATACTATCTGCTCCCCATCACCGCCAGCCAAAACCTAGTCAACGCACACTGCCAAACTAGAATCGGCCTGTATAAGCTCCCATCTGACATAGGGGGTACACAAACCAACGGGGAGCAGAAATACTATCTGCTCCCCATCACCACCAGCCAAACCCTAGTCAACGCACACTGCCAACCAATAATAGGCCGGTATAAGCTCCTGTCTGACATAGTGGGTAAACAAACCAACGGGGAGCAGAAATACTATCTGCTCCCTTTCACCGCCAGCCAAACACTAGTCAACGCACACTGCCAACCAAGAATAGGCCTGTATAAGCTCCCGTCTGACATAGGGGGTACACAAACCAACGGGGAGCAGAAATACTATCTGCTCCCCATCACCGCCAGCCACACCCTAGTCCACTCACACTGCCAACCTTGAATCGGCCTGTATAAGCTCGCGTTTGACATAGGGGGTACACAAACCAACAGGGAGCAGCAATACTATCTGCTCCCCTATACCGCCAGCCAAACCCTAGTCAACGCACACTGCCAAACAAGAATCAACCTGTATAAGCTCTCATCTGACATAGGGGGTACACAAAGCAACGGGGAGCAGAAATACTATCTGCTCCTTATCACCGCCAGCAAAACCCTAGTCCACGCACACTGCTAACCAAGATTAGGCCTGTATAAGCTCCCGTCTGACATAGGGTGTACACAAACCAAAGGGGAACAGAAATACTATCTGCTCCCCATCAACACCAGCCAAACCCTAGTCCACACACACTGCCAAACAAGAATAGGCCTGTATAAGCTCCTGTCTGACATAGGGGGTACACAAACCAATGGAGAGCAGGAATACTATCTGCTCCCCATCACCGCCAGCCAAAACCTAGTCAACGCACACTGCCAACCAAGAATAGGCCTGTATAAGCTCCCGTCTGACATAGGGGGTACACAAACCAACGGGGAACAGAAATACTATCCGCTCCCCATCACCACCACCCAAACCCTAGTCCACAGACACTGCCAACAAAGACTAGGCCTGAATAAGCTCCCGTCTGACATAGGGGAAACACAAACCAACGGGGAGCAGAAATACTATCTGCTCCCCATCACCGCCAGTCAAGCCCTAGTCCAAGCACACTGCCAACCAAGATTAGGCCTCTATAAGCTCCCATCTGACATAGGGAGTACACAAACCAACGAGGAGCAGAAATACTATCTGCTCCCCATCACCGCCAGCCAAACCCTAGTCCACTCACACTGCCAACCTAGAATCAGCCTTTATAAGCTCCCATCTGACATAGGGGGTACACAAACCAACGGGGAGCAGAAATACTATCTGCTCCCCATCACCGCCAGCCAAACCCTAGTCAACGCACATTGCCAACCAAGAATAGGCCTCTATAACCTCCCGTCTGACATAGGGGGTAAACAAATCAACGGGGAGCAGAAATACTATCTGCTCCCCATCACCGCCTGCCAAACCCTAGTCAACGCACACTGGCAACAAAGAATAGGCCTGTATAAGCTCCCGTCTGACATAGGGGGTACACAAACCAACGGGGAACAGAAATACTATCTGCTCCCCATCACCACGTGCCAAACCCTAGTCCACAGACACTGCCAACCAAGATTAGGCCTGTATAAGCTCCCGTCTGACATAGGGGGTGCACAAAACAACGGGGAGCAGAAATACTATCTGCTCCCCATCACCGCCAGCCAAACCCTAGTCCATTCACATTGCAAACCTAGAATCGTCCTGTATAAGCTTCCGTCTGACATAGGGGGTGCACAAACCAACGGGGAGAAGAATTACTATCTGCTCACCATCACCGCCAGCCAAACCCTAGTCAACGAACACTGCCAACCAAGAATTAGCCAGTATAAGCTCCCATCTGACATAGGGGGTACACAAACCAACGGGGAGCAGAAATACTATCTGCTCCCCATCAACGCCAGCCAAACCATAGTCAGCGCCCACTGCCAACGAAGAATAGGCCTGTATAAGCTCCCGTCTGACATAGGGTGTACACAAACCAACGGGGAGCAGAAATACTATCTGCTCCCAATCACCGCCAGCCAATCCCTAGGCAACGCACAATGCCAACCCAGAATAGGCCTCTATAATCTCCCGTCTGACATAGGGGGTACTCAAACCAACGGGAGCAGAAATACTATCTGCTCCCCATCACCACCAGCCAAACCCTAGTCCACAGACACTGCCAACCAAGAAAAGGCCTGTATAAGCTCTTGTCTGACATAGGGGGTACACAATCCAACGGGGAGCAGAAATACTATCCGCTCCCCATCACCGCCTGCCAAACCCTAGTCAACGCACACTGCTAACCAAGATTAGGCCTGTATAAGCTCCCGTCTGACATAGGGGGTACACAAACGAACGGGGAACAGAAATACTATCCGCTCCCCATCACCGCCTGCCAAACCCTAGTCAACGCACACTGCTAACCAAGAATCGTCCTGTATAAGCTCCCGTCTGACATAGGGGGTACATAAACCAACAGGGAGCAGAAATACTATCTGCTTCCCATCACCGCCAGCCAAGCCCTAGTCCACGCACACTGCCAACCAACATTAGGCCTGTATAAGCTCCCGTCTGACATAGGGCGTTCACAAACCAACGAAGAACAGAAATACTATCTGCTCCCCATCACCGCCAGCCACACCCTAGTCCACTCACACTGCCAACCTAGAATCGGCCTGTATAAGTTCCCATCTGACATAGGGGGTACACAAACCAACGGGGAGCAGAAATACTATCTGCTCCCCATCATCGCTAGCCAAACCCTAGTCAACGCACACTGCCAAACAAGAATCAGCCTGTATAAGCTCCCATCTGACATAGGGGGTACACAAACCAAAGGGGAGCAGAAATACTATCTGCTCCCCATCACCGCTAGCCAAACCCTAGTCCACGCACTCTGCTACCAAGATTAGGCCTGTATATGCTCCCGTCTGACATAGGGGGTACACAAACCAACGGGGAACAAAAATACTATCTGTTCCCCATCACCACCAGCCAAACCCTAGTCCACACACACTGCCAAACAAGAATATGCCTGTATAAGCTCCCGTCTGACATAGGGGGTACGCAAACCAACGGGGAGCAGGAATACTATCTGCTCCCCATCACCGCCAGCCAAAACCTAGTCAACGCACACCGCCAACCTAGAATCGGCCTGTATAAGCTCCCATCTGACATAGGGGGTACACAAACAACGGGGAGCAGAAATACTACATGCTCCCCATCACCACCAGCCAAACCCTAGTCAGCGCACACTGCCAATGAAGAATAGGCCTGTATAAGCTCCCGTCTGACATAGGGGGTACACAAACCAACGGGGAGCAGACATACTTTCTGCTCCCAATCATTGTCAGCCAATCCCTAGTCAACGCACACTGCCAACCAAGAATAGGCCTGCATAAGCTCCCGTCTGACATAGGGGGTACCTAAACCAACGGGGAGCAGAAATACTATCTGCTCCCCATCACCACCAGCCAAACCCTAGTCCACTCACACTGCCAACCTAGAATTGGCCTGTTTAAGCTCCCATCTGACATAGGGGGTACACAAACCAACGGGGAGCAGAAATACTATCTGCTCCCCATCACCACGAGCCAAACCCTAGTCCACAGACACTGCCAACAAAGAATCGGCCTGTATAAGCTCCCGTCTGACATAGGGGGTAAACAAACCAACGGAGAACAGAAATACTATCCGCTCCCCATCACCGCCAGCCAAACCCTAGTCAACGCACACTGCCAACTTAGAATCGGTTTATATGAGCTTCCGTCTGACATAGGGGGGAACATAAACCAACGGGGAGCAGAAATACTATCTGCTCCCCATCACCGCCAGCCAAACCCTAGTCCACTCACACTGCCAACCTAGAATTGGCCTGTTTAAGCTCCCATCTGACATAGGGGGTACACAAACCAACGGGGAGCAGAAATACTATCTGCTCCCCATCACCACGAGCCAAACCCTAGTCCACAGACACTGCCAACCAAGATTAGGCCTGTATAAGCGCCCGTCTGACATAGGGGATGCACAAACCAACGGGGAGCAACAATACTATCTGCTCCCCATCACTGCCAGCCAAACCCTAGTCCATGCACACTGCAAAATTAGAATCGGCCTGTATAAGCTTCCGTCTGACATAGGGGGTGCACAAACCAACGGGAAGCAGAAATACTATCTGCTCCCCATCAATGCCAGCCAAACCCTAGTCAGGGCACACTGCCAACGAAGAATAGGCCTGTATAAGCTCCCGTCTGACATACGGGGTACACAAACCAACGGGGAGCAGAAATCCGATCTGCTCCCAATCATCGCCAGCCAATCCCTAGTCAACGCACACTGCCAACCAAGAATAGGCCTCTATAAGCTCCCGTCTGACATGGGGGGTACACAAACCAACGGGAGCAGAAATACTATCTGCTCCCCATCACCTCCAGCCAAACCCTAGTCAACGTACACTGCCAACCAAGAATAGGCCTCTATAAGCTCCCGTCTGACATAGGGGGTACACAAACCAACGGGGAACAGAAATACTATCTGCACCCCATCACCACCAGCCAAACCCTAGTCCACAGACACTCACTGCCAACCAATAATAGGCCTGTATAAGCTCTTGTCTGACATAGGGGATAAAAAAACCAACGGGGAGCAGAAATACTATCCGCTCCCCATCACCGCCAGCTAAAACCTAAACAACGCACACTGCTAACCAAGAATCGGCCTGTATAAGCTCCCGTCTGACATAGGGGTTCTTAAACCAACAGGGAGCAGAAATACTATCTGCTCCCCATCACCGCCAGCCAAACCCTAGTCCACTCACACTGCCAACCAACATTAGGCCTGTATAAGCTCCCGTCTGACATAGGGCGTACACAAACCAACGAAGAGCAGAAATACGATCTGCTCCCCATCACCGCCAGCCAAACCCTAGTCCACGCACACTGCTAACCAAGATTAGGCCTGTATAAGCTCCCGTCTGACATAGGGGGTACACAAACCAACGGGGAACAGAAATACTATCTGCTCCACATCTCCACCAGCCAAACCCTAGTCCACACACAGTGCCAAACAAGAATAGGCCTGTATAAGCTCCCGTCTGACATAGGGGGTACACAAACCAACGGGAAGCAGGAATACTATCTGCTCCCCATCACCGCCAGCCAAAACCTAGTCAACGCACACTGCCAAACTAGAATCGGCCTGTATAAGCTCCCATCTGACATAGGGGGTACACAAACCAACGGGGAGCAGAAATACTATCTGCTCCCCATCACCACCAGCCAAACCCTAGTCAACGCACACTGCCAACCAATAATAGGCCGGTATAAGCTCCTGTCTGACATAGTGGGTAAACAAACCAACGGGGAGCAGAAATACTATCTGCTCCCTTTCACCGCCAGCCACACCCTAGTCCACTCACACTGCCAACCTTGAATCGGCCTGTATAAGCTCGCGTTTGACATAGGGGGTACACAAACCAACAGGGAGCAGCAATACTATCTGCTCCCCTATACCGCCAGCCAAACCCTAGTCAACGCACACTGCCAAACAAGAATCAACCTGTATAAGCTCTCATCTGACATAGGGGGTACACAAAGCAACGGGGAGCAGAAATACTATCTGCTCCCCATCACCGCCAGCAAAACCCTAGTCCACGCACACTGCTAACCAAGATTAGGCCTGTATAAGCTCCCGTCTGACATAGGGTGTACACAAACCAAAGGGGAACAGAAATACTATCTGCTCCCCATCAACACCAGCCAAACCCTAGTCCACACACACTGCCAAACAAGAATAGGCCTGTATAAGCTCCTGTCTGACATAGGGGGTACACAAACCAATGGAGAGCAGGAATACTATCTGCTCCCCATCACCGCCAGCCAAAACCTAGTCAACGCACACTGCCAACCAAGAATAGGCCTGTATAAGCTCCCGTCTGACATAGGGGGTACACAAACCAACGGGGAACAGAAATACTATCCGCTCCCCATCACCACCACCCAAACCCTAGTCCACAGACACTGCCAACAAAGACTAGGCCTGAATAAGCTCCCGTCTGACATAGGGGAAACACAAACCAACGGGGAGCAGAAATACTATCTGCTCCCCATCACCGCCAGTCAAGCCCTAGTCCAAGCACACTGCCAACCAAGATTAGGCCTCTATAAGCTCCCATCTGACATAGGGAGTACACAAACCAACGAGGAGCAGAAATACTATCTGCTCCCCATCACCGCCAGCCAAACCCTAGTCCACTCACACTGCCAACCTAGAATCAGCCTTTATAAGCTCCCATCTGACATAGGGGGTACACAAACCAACGGGGAGCAGAAATACTATCTGCTCCCCATCACCGCCAGCCAAACCCTAGTCAACGCACATTGCCAACCAAGAATAGGCCTCTATAACCTCCCGTCTGACATAGGGGGTAAACAAATCAACGGGGAGCAGAAATACTATGTGCTCCCCATCACCGCCTGCCAAACCCTAGTCAACGCACACTGGCAACAAAGAATAGGCCTGTATAAGCTCCCGTCTGACATAGGGGGTACACAAACCAACGGGGAACAGAAATACTATCTGCTCCCCATCACCACGTGCCAAACCCTAGTCCACAGACACTGCCAACCAAGATTAGGCCTGTATAAGCTCCCGTCTGACATAGGGGGTGCACAAAACAACGGGGAGCAGAAATAATATCTGCTCCCCATCACCGCCAGCCAAACCCTAGTCCATTCACATTGCAAACCTAGAATCGTCCTGTATAAGCTTCCGTCTGACATAGGGGGTGCACAAACCAACGGGGAGAAGAATTACTATCTGCTCACCATCACCGCCAGCCAAACCCTAGTCAACGAACACTGCCAACCAAGAATTAGCCAGTATAAGCTCCCATCTGACATAGGGGGTACACAAACCAACGGGGAGCAGAAATACTATCTGCTCCCCATCAACGCCAGCCAAACCATAGTCAGCGCCCACTGCCAACGAAGAATAGGCCTGTATAAGCTCCCGTCTGACATAGGGTGTACACAAACCAACGGGGAGCAGAAATACTATCTGCTCCCAATCACCGCCAGCCAATCCCTAGGCAACGCACAATGCCAACCCAGAATAGGCCTCTATAATCTCCCGTCTGACATAGGGGGTACTCAAACCAACGGGAGCAGAAATACTATCTGCTCCCCATCACCACCAGCCAAACCCTAGTCCACAGACACTGCCAACCAAGAAAAGGCCTGTATAAGCTCTTGTCTGACATAGGGGGTACACAATCCAACGGGGAGCAGAAATACTATCCGCTCCCCATCACCGCCTGCCAAACCCTAGTCAACGCACACTGCTAACCAAGAATCGTCCTGTATAAGCTCCCGTCTGACATAGGGGGTACATAAACCAACAGGGAGCAGAAATACTATCTGCTTCCCATCACCGCCAGCCAAGCCCTAGTCCACGCACACTGCCAACCAACATTAGGCCTGTATAAGCTCCCGTCTGACATAGGGCGTTCACAAACCAACGAAGAACAGAAATACTATCTGCTCCCCATCACCGCCAGCCACACCCTAGTCCACTCACACTGCCAACCTAGAATCGGCCTGTATAAGTTCCTGTCTGACATAGGGGGTACACAAACCAACGGGGAGCAGAAATACTATCTGCTCCCCATCATCGCCAGCCAAACCCTAGTCAACGCACACTGCCAAACAAGAATCAGCCTGTATAAGCTCCCATCTGACATAGGGGGTACACAAACCAAAGGGGAGCAGAAATACTATCTGCTCCCCATCACCGCTAGCCAAACCCTAGTCCACGCACTCTGCTACCAAGATTAGGCCTGAATATGCTCCCGTCTGACATAGGGGGTACACAAACCAACGGGGAACAAAAATACTATCTGTTCCCCATCACCACCAGCCAAACCCTAGTCCACACACACTGCCAAACAAGAATATGCCTGTATAAGCTCCCGTCTGACATAGGGGGTACGCAAACCAACGGGGAGCAGGAATACTATCTGTTCCCCATCACCGCCAGCCAAAACCTAGTCAACGCACACCGCCAACCTAGAATCGGCCTGTATAAGCTCCCATCTGACATAGGGGGTACACAAACAACGGGGAGCAGAAATACTACATGCTCCCCATCACCACCAGCCAAACCCTAGTCAGCGCACACTGCCAATGAAGAATAGGCCTGTATAAGCTCCCGTCTGACATAGGGGGTACACAAACCAACGGGGAGCAGACATACTTTCTGCTCCCAATCATTGTCAGCCAATCCCTAGTCAACGCACACTGCCAACCAAGAATAGGCCTGCATAAGCTCCCGTCTGACATAGGGGGTACCTAAACCAACGGGGAGCAGAAATACTATCTGCTCCCCATCACCACCAGCCAAACCCTAGTCCACTCACACTACCAACCTAGAATTGGCCTGTTTAAGCTCCCATCTGACATAGGGGGTACACAAACCAACGGGGAGCAGAAATACTATCTGCTCCCCATCACCACGAGCCAAACCCTAGTCCACAGACACTGCCAACAAAGAATCGGCCTGTATAAGCTCCCGTCTGACATAGGGGGTAAACAAACCAACGGAGAACAGAAATACTATCCGCTCCCCATCACCGCCAGCCAAACCCTAGTCAACGCACACTGCCAACTTAGAATCGGTTTATATGAGCTTCCGTCTGACATAGGGGGGAACATAAACCAACGGGGAGCAGAAATACTATCTGCTCCCCATCACCGCCAGCCAAACCCTAGTCCACTCACACTGCCAACCTAGAATTGGCCTGTTTAAGCTCCCATCTGACATAGGGGGTACACAAACCAACGGGGAGCAGAAATACTATCTGCTCCCCATCACCACGAGCCAAACCCTAGTCCACAGACACTGCCAACCAAGATTAGGCCTGTATAAGCGCCCGTCTGACATAGGGGATGCACAAACCAACGGGGAGCAACAATACTATCTGCTCCCCATCACTGCCAGCCAAACCCTAGTCCATGCACACTGCAAAATTAGAATCGGCCTGTATAAGCTTCCGTCTGACATAGGGGGTGCACAAACCAACGGGAAGCAGAAATACTATCTGCTCCCCATCAATGCCAGCCAAACCCTAGTCAGGGCACACTGCCAACGAAGAATAGGCCTGTATAAGCTCCCGTCTGACATACGGGGTACACAAACCAACGGGGAGCAGAAATCCGATCTGCTCCCAATCACCGCCAGCCAATCCCTAGTCAACGCACACTGCCAACCAAGAATAGGCCTCTATAAGCTCCCGTCTGACATGGGGGGTACACAAACCAACGGGAGCAGAAATACTATCTGCTCCCCATCACCTCCAGCCAAACCCTAGTCAACGTACACTGCCAACCAAGAATAGGCCTCTATAAGCTCCCGTCTGACATAGGGGGTACACAAACCAACGGGGAACAGAAATACTATCTGCACCCCATCACCACCAGCCAAACCCTAGTCCACAGACACTCACTGCCAACCAATAATAGGCCTGTATAAGCTCTTGTCTGACATAGGGGATAAAAAAACCAACGGGGAGCAGAAATACTATCCGCTCCCCATCACCGCCAGCTAAAACCTAAACAACGCACACTGCTAACCAAGAATCGGCCTGTATAAGCTCCCGTCTGACATAGGGGTTCTTAAACCAACAGGGAGCAGAAATACTATCTGCTCCCCATCACCGCCAGCCAAACCCTAGTCCACTCACACTGCCAACCAACATTAGGCCTGTATAAGCTCCCGTCTGACATAGGGCGTACACAAACCAACGAAGAGCAGAAATACGATCTGCTCCCCATCACCGCCAGCCAAACCCTAGTCCACGCACACTGCTAACCAAGATTAGGCCTGTATAAGCTCCCGTCTGACATAGGGGGTACACAAACCAACGGGGAACAGAAATACTATCTGCTCCACATCTCCACCAGCCAAACCCTAGTCCACACACAGTGCCAAACAAGAATAGGCCTGTATAAGCTCCCGTCTGACATAGGGGGTACACAAACCAACGGGAAGCAGGAATACTATCTGCTCCCCATCACCGCCAGCCAAAACCTAGTCAACGCACACTGCCAACCTAGAATCGGCCTGTATAAGCTCCCATCTGACATAGGGGGTACACAAACCAACGGGGAGCAGAAATACTATCTGCTCCCCATCACCACCAGCCAAACCCTAGTCAACGCACACTGCCAACCAATAATAGGCCGGTATAAGCTCCTGTCTGACATAGGGGGTAAACAAACCAACGGGGAGCAGAAATACTACCTGCTCCCCATCACCACCAGCAAAACCCTAGTCCATGCACACTGCCAACCTAGAATCGGCCTGTATAAGCTCCCGTGTGACATAGGGGGTACACAAACCAACTGGGAGCAGAAATACTATCTGCTCCCTTTCACCGCCAGCCAAACACTAGTCAACGCACACTGCCAACCAAGAATAGGCCTGTATAAGCTCCCGTCTGACATAGGGGGTACACAAACCAACGGGGAGCAGAAATACTATCTGCTCCCCATCACCGCCAGCCACACCCTAGTCCACTCACACTGCCAACCTAGAATCGGCCTGTATAAGCTCGCGTTTGACATAGGGGTACACAAACCAACAGGGAGCAGCAATACTATCTGCTCCCCTTTACCGCCAGCCAAACCCTAGTCAACGCACACTGCCAAACAAGAATCAACCTGTATAAGCTCTCATCTGACATAGGGGGTACACAAAGCAACGGGGTGCAGAAATACTATCTGCTCCCCATCACCGCCAGCAAAACCCTAGTCCACGCACACTGCTAACCAAGATTAGGCCTGCATAAGCTCCCGTCTGACATAGGGTGTACACAAACCAAAGGGGAACAGAAATACTATCTGCTCCCCATCAACACCAGCCAAACCCTAGTCAACGCACACTGCCAACCAAGATTAGGCCTCTATAAGCTCCCATCTGACATAGGGGGTACACAAACCAACGAGGAGCAGAAATACTATCTGCTCCCCATCACCGCCAGCCAAACCCTAGTCCACTCACACTGCCAACCTAGAATCAGCCTGAATAAGCTCCCATCTGACATAGGGGGTACACAAACCAACGGGGAGCAGAAATACTATCTGCTCCCCATCACTGCCAGCCAAACCCTAGTCAACGCACATTGCCAACCAAGAATAGGCCTCTATAACCTCCCGTCTGACATAGGGGGTAAACAAATCAACGGGGAGCAGAAATACTATCTGCTCCCCATCACCGCCTGCCAAACCCTAGTCAACGCACACTGGCAACAAAGAATAGGCCTGTATAAGCTCCCATCTGACATAGGGGGTACACAAACCAACGGGGAACAGAAATACTATCTGCTCCCCATCACCACGTGCCAAACCCTAATCCACAGACACTGCCAACCAAGATTAGGCCTGTATAAGCTCCCGTCTGACATAGAGGGTGCACAAAACAACGGGGAGCAGAAATACTATCTTCTCCCCATCACCGCCAGCCAAACCCTAGTCCATTCACACTGCAAACCTAGAATCGTCCTGTATAAGCTTCCGTCTGACATAGGGGGTGCAGAAACCAACGGGGAGAAGAATTACTATCTGCTCACCATCACCGCCAGCCAAACCCTAGTCAACGCACACTGCCAACCAAGAATCAGCCAGTATAAGCTCCCATCTGACATAGGGGGTACACAAACCAACGGGGAGCAGAAATACTATCTGCTCCCCATCAACGCCAGCCAAACCATAGTCAGCGCCCACTGCCAACGAAGAATAGGCCTGTATAAGCTCCCGTCTGACATAGGGTGTACACAAACCAACGGGGAGCAGAAATACTATCTGCTCCCAATCACCGCCAGCCAATCCCTAGGCAACGCACGATGCCAACCCAGAATAGGCCTCTATAATCTCTCGTCTGACATAGGGGGTACTCAAACTAACGGGAGCAGAAATACTATCTGCTCCCCATCACCACCAGCCAAACCCTAGTCCACAGACACTGCCAACCAAGAATAGGCCTGTATAAGCTCTTGTCTGACATAGGGGGTACATAAACCAACAGGGAGCAGAAATATTATCTGCTTCCCATCACCGCCAGCCAAGCCCTAGTCCACGCACACTGCCAACCAACATTAGGCCTGTATAAGCTCCCGTCTGACATAGGGCGTTCACAAACCAACGAAGAACAGAAATACTATCTGCTCCCCATCACCGCCAGCCACACCCTAGTCCACTCACACTGCCAACCTAGAATCGGCCTGTATAAGTTACCGTCTGACATAGGGGGTACACAAACCAACGGGGAGCAGAAATACTATCTGCTCCCCATCACCACCAGCCAAACCCTAGTCAACGCACACTGCTAACCAAGAATCGGCCTGTATAAGCTCCCGTCTGACATAGGGGTTCTTAAACCAACAGGGAGCAGAAATACTATCTGCTCCCCATCACCGCCAGCCAACCCCTAGTCCACTCACACTGCCAACCAACATTAGGCCTGTATAAGCTCCCGTCTGACATAGGGCGTACACAAACCAACGAAGAGCAGAAATACGATCTGCTCCCCATCACCGCCAGCCACACCCTAGTCCACTCACACTGCCAACCTAGAATCAGCCTGTATAAGCTCCCGTCTGACATAGGGGTTCTTAAACCAACAGGGAGCAGAAATACTATCTGCTCCCCATCACCGCCAGCCAACCCCTAGTCCACTCACACTGCCAACCAACATTAGGCCTGTATAAGCTCCCGTCTGACATAGGGCGTACACAAACCAACGAAGAGCAGAAATACGATCTGCTCCCCATCACCGCCAGCCACACCCTAGTCCACTCACACTGCCAACCTAGAATCAGCCTGTATAAGCTCCCGTCTGACATAGGGAGTACACAAACCAACGAGGAGCAGAAATACTATCTGCTCCCCTTCACCGCCAGCCAAACCCTAGTCAACGCACACTGCCAAACAAGAATCAGCCTGTATTAGCTCCCATCTGACATAGGGGGTACACAAACCAACGGGGAGCAGAAATACTATCTGCTCCCCATCACCGCCAGCCAAACCCTAGTCCACGCACACTGCTAACCAAGATTAGGCCTGTATAAGCTCCCGTCTGACATAGGGGGTACACAAACCAACGGGGAACAGAAATACTATCTGCTCCACATCACCACCAGCCAAACCCTAGTCCACACACAGTGCCAAACAAGAATAGGCCTGTATAAGCTCCCGTCTGACATAGGGGGTACACAAACCAACGGGAAGCAGGAATACTATCTGCTCCCCATCACCGCCAGCCAAAACCTAGTCAACGCACACTGCCAACCTAGAATCGGCCTGTATAAGCTCCCATCTGACATAGGGGGTACACAAACCAACGGGGAGCAGAAAAACTATCTGCTCCCCATCACCACCAGCCAAACCCTAGTCAACGCACACTGCCAACCAATAATAGGCCGGTATAAGCTCCTGTCTGACATAGGGGGTAAACAAACCAACGGGGAGCAGAAATAATACCTGCTCCCCATCACCACCAGCAAAACCCTAGTCCACGCACACTGCCAACCTAGAATCGGCCTGTATAAGCTCCCGTGTGACATAGGGGGTACACAAACCAACTGGGAGCAGAAATACTATCTGCTCCCTTTCACCGCCAGCCAAACACTAGTCAACGCACACTGCCAACCAAGAATAGGCCTGTATAAGCTCCCGTCTGACATAGGGGGTACAAAAACCAACGGGGAGCAGTTATACTATCTGCTCCCCATCACCGCCAGCCACACCCTAGTCCACTCACACTGCCAACCTAGAATCGGCCTGTATAAGCTCGCGTTTGACATAGGGGGTACACAAACCAACAGGGAGCAGCAATACTATCTGCTCCCCTTTACCGCCAGCCAAACCCTAGTCAACGCACACTGCCAAACAAGAATCAACCTGTATAAGCTCTCATCTGACATAGGGGGTACACAAAGCAACGGGGAGCAGAAATACTATCTGCTCCCCATCACCGCCAGCAAAACCCTAGTCCACGCACACTGCTAACCAAGATTAGGCCTGTATAAGCTCCCGTCTGACATAGGGTGTACACAAACCAAAGGGGAACAGAAATACTATCTGCTCCCCATCAACACCAGCCAAACCCTAGTCCACACACACTGCCAAACAAGAATAGGCCTGTATAAGCTCCCGTCTGACATAGGGGGTAAACAAACCAATGGAGAGCAGGAATACTATGTGCTCCCCATCACCGCCAGCCAAAACCTAGTCAACGCACACTGCCAACCAAGAATAGGCCTGTATAAGCTCCCGTCTGACATAGGGGGTACACAAACCAACGGGGAACAGAAATACTATCTGCTCCCCATCACCACCACCCAAACCCTAGTCCACAGACACTGCCAACAAAGACTAGGCCTGTATAAGCTCCCGTCTGACATAGGGGAAACACAAACCAACGGGGAGCAGAAATACTATCTGCTCCCCATCACCGCCAGTCAAGCCCTAGTCCAAGCACACTGCCAACCAAGATTAGGCCTCTATAAGCTCCCATATGACATAGGGGGTACACAAACCAACAAGGAGCAGAAATACTATCTGCTCCCCATCACCGCCAGCCAAACCCTAGTCCACTCACACTGCCAACCTAGAATCAGCCTGAATAAGCTCCCATCTGACATAGGGGGTACACAAACCAACGGGGAGCAGAAATACCATCTGCTCCCCATCACCGCCAGCCAAACCCTAGTCAACGCACATTGCCAACCAAGAATAGGCCTCTATAACCTCCCGTCTGACATAGGGGGTAAACAAATCAACGAGGAGCAGAAATACTATCTGCTCCCCATCACCGCCTGCCAAACCCTAGTCAACGCACACAGGCAACAAAGAATAGGCCTGTATAAGCTCCCGTCTGACATAGGGGGTACACAAACCAACGGGGAACAGAAATACTATCTGCTCCCCATCACCACGTGCCAAACCCTAGTCCACAGACACTGCCAACCAAGATTAGGCCTGTATAAGCTCCCGTCTGACATAGGGGGTGCACAAAACAACGGGGAGCAGAAATACTATCTGCTCCCCATCACCGCCAGCCAAACCCTAGTCCATTCACACTGCAAACCTAGAATCGTCCTGTATAAGCTTCCGTCTGACAGGGGGTGCACAAACCAACGGGGAGAAGAATTACTATCTGCTCACCATCACCGCCAGCCAAACCCTAGTCAACGCACACTGCCAACCAAGAATCAGCCAGTATAAGCTCCCATCTGACATAGGGGGTACACAAACCAACGGGGAGCAGAAATACTATCTGCTCCCCATCAACGCCAGCCAAACCATAGTCAGCGCCCACTGCCAACGAAGAATAGGCCTGTATAAGCTCCCGTCTGACATAGGGTGTACACAAACCAACGGGGAGCAGAAATACTATCTGCTCCCAATCACCGCCAGCCAATCCCTAGGCAACGCACAATGCCAACCCAGAATAGGCCTCTATAATCTCCCGTCTGACATAGGGGGTACTCAAACCAACGGGAGCAGAAATACTATCTGCTCCCCATCACCACCAGCCAAACCCTAGTCCACAGACACTGCCAACCAAGAATAGGCCTGTATAAGCTCTTGTCTGACATAGGGGGTACATAAACCAACAGGGAGCAGAAATACTATCTGCTTCCCATCACCGCCAGCCAAGCCCTAGTCCACGCACACTGCCAACCAACATTAGGCCTGTATAAGCTCCCGTCTGACATAGGGCGTTCACAAACCAACGAAGAACAGAAATACTATCTGCTCCCCATCACCGCCAGCCACACCCTAGTCCACTCACACTGCCAACCTAGAATCGGCCTGTATAAGTTACCGTCTGACATAGGGGGTACACAAACCAACGGGGAGCAGAAATACTATCTGCTCCCCATCACCGCTAGCCAAACCCTAGTCCACGCACTCTGCTACCAAGATTAGGCCTGTATATGCTCCCGTCTGACATAGGGGGTACACAAACCAACGGGGAACAAAAATACTATCTGTTCCCCATCACCACCAGCCAAACCCTAGTCCACACACACTGCCAAACAAGAATATGCCTGTATAAGCTCCCGTCTGACATAGGGGGTACACAAACCAAAGGGGAGCAGAAATACTATCTGCTCCCCATCACCGCTAGCCAAACCCTAGTCCACGCACTCTGCTACCAAGATTAGGCCTGTATATGCTCCCGTCTGACATAGGGGGTACACAAACCAACGGGGAGCAGGAATACTATCTGCTCCCCATCACCGCCAGCCAAAACCTAGTCAACGCACACCGCCAACCTAGAATCGGCCTGTGTAAGCTCCCATCTGACATAGGGGGTACACAAACAACGGGGAACAGAAATACTACATGCTCCCCATCACCACCAGCCAAACCCTAGTCCACTCACACTGCCAACCTAGAATCGGCCTGTATAAGCTCCCGTCTGACATAGGGGGTACACAAACCAACGGGGAGCATACATACTTTCTGCTCCCCATCACCGTCAGCCAAACCCTAGTCAACGCACACTGCCAACCAAGAATAGGCCTGTATAAGCTCCCGTCTGACATAGGGGGTACACAAACCAACTGGGAATAGAAATACTATCTGCTCCCCATCACCGCCAGCCAAACCCTAGTCAACGCACACTGCCAACCAAGTATAGGCCTATATAAGCTCCCGTCTGACATAGTGGGTACACAAACCAACGGGGAGCAGGAATACTATCTGCTCCTGATCACCGCCAGCCAAAACCTAGTCAACTCACACTGCCAACCTAGAATCGGCCTGTATAAGCTCCCATCTGACATAGGGGGTACACAATCCAACGGGGAGCAGAAATACTATCTGCTCCCCATCACCGCCAGCCAAACCCTAGTCAACGCACATTGCCAACCAAGAATAGGCCTCTATAAGCTCCCGTCTGACATAGGGGGTACACAAAACAACGGGGAGCAGAAATACTATCTGCTCCGCATCACCGCCTGCCAAACCCTAGTCAACGCACACTGCCTACAAAGAATAGGCCTGTATAAGCTCCTGTCTGACATAGGGGGTACACAAACCAACGGGGAACAGAAATACTTTCTGCTCCCCATCACCACGAGCCAAACCCTAGTCCACAGACACTGCCAACCAAGATTAGGCCTGTATAAGCTCCCGTCTGACATAGGGGGTGCACAAACCAACGGGGAGCAGAAATACTATCTGCTCCCCATCACCGCCAGCCAAACCCTAGTCCACGCACACTGCCAACCTAGAATTGGCCTTTATAAGCCCTCGTCTGACATAGGGGGTACACAAACCAACGGGGAGCAGAAATACTTTCTGCTCCCCATCACCGCCAGCCAAACCCTAGTCAACGCACACTGCCAACCAAGAATAGGCCTGTATAAGCTCCCGTCTGACATAGGGGGTACACAAACCAACTGGGAGCAGAAATACTATGTGCTCCCCATCACCGCCAGCCAAACCCTAGTCAACGCACACTGCCAACCAAGAATAGGCCTGTATAAGCTCCCGTCTGACATAGGGGGTACACAAACCAACGGGGAGCAGAAATACTATCTGCTCCCCATCACCGCCTGCCACACCCTAGTCCACTCATACTGCCAACCTAGAATCGGCCTGTATAAGCTCGCGTCGGACATAGGGGGTACACAAACCAACGGGGAGCAGAAATACTATCTGCTCCCCTTCACCGCCAGCCAAACCCTAGTCAACACACACTGCCAAACAAGAATCAGCCTGTATAAGCTCTCATCTGACATAGGGGGTACACAAAGCAACGGGGAGCAGAAATACTATCTGCTCCCTATCACCGCCAGCCAAAACCTAGTCCACAGACACTGCCAACAAAGAATAGGCCTGTATAAGCCCCCGTCTGACATAGGGGAAACACAAACCAACGGGGAGCGGAAATAATATCCGCTCCCCATCACCGCCAGCCAAACGCTAGTCAACGCACACTGCCAACTTAGAATCGGTCTATATAAGCTCCCGTCTGACATAGGGGGTACATAAACCAACGGGGAGCAGAAATACTATCTGCTCCCCATCACCGCCAGTCAAGCCCTAGTCCTAGCACACTGCCAACCAAGATTAGGCCTGTATAAGCTCCCATCTGACATAGGGGGTACACAAACCAATGGGGAGCAGAAATACTATCTGCTCCCCATCACCGCCAGCCAAACCCTAGTCAACGCACACTGCCAACCAAGAATAGGCCTGTATAAGCTCCCGTCTGACATAGGGGGTACACAAACCAACTGGGAGCAGAAATACTATGTGCTCCCCATCACCGCCAGCCAAACCCTAGTCAACGCACACTGCCAACCACGAATAGGCCTGTATAAGCTCCCGTCTGACATAGGAGGTACACAAACCAACGGGGAGCAGAAATACTATCTGCTCCCCATCACCGCCTGCCACACCCTAGTCCACTCATACTGCCAACCTAGAATCGGCCTGTATAAGCTCGCGTCGGACATAGGGGGTACACAAACCAACGGGGAGCAGAAATACTATCTGCTCCCCTTCACCGCCAGCCAAACCCTAATCAACGCACACTGCCAAACAAGAATCAGCCTGTATAAGCTCTCATCTGACATAGGGGGTACACAAAGCAACGGGGAGCAGAAATACTATCTGCTCCCCATCACCGCCAGCCAAAACCTAGTCCACAGATACTGCCAACAAAGAATAGGCCTGTATAATCCCCCGTCTGACATAGGGGAAACACAAACCAACGGGGAGCAGAAATAATATCCGCTCCCCATCACCGCCAGCCAAACGCCAGTCAACGCACACTGCCAACTTAGAATCGGTCTATATAAGCTCCCGTCTGACATAGGGGGTACATAAACCAACGGGGAGCAGAAATACTAATTGCTCCCCATCACCGCCAGTCAAGCCCTAGCTCTAGCACACTGCCAACCAAGATTAGGCCTGTATAAGCTCCCATCTGACATAGGGGGTACACAAACCAACGGGGAGCAGAAATAATATCTGCTCCCCATCACCGCCAGCCAAACCTTAGTCAACGAACACTGCCAACCAAGAATAGGCCTCTATATGCTCCTGTCTGACATAGGGGGTACCCAAACCAATGGTGAGCAGAAATACTATCTGCTCCCCATCACCGCATGCCAAACCCTAGTCAACGCACACTGCCAACCAAGATTAGGCATGTATAAGCTCCCGTCTGACATAGGGGGTGCACAAACCAACGGGGAGCAGAAATACTATCTGCTTCCCGTCACCGCCAGCCAAACCCTAGTCCATGCACACTGCAAACCTAGAATCGTCCTGTATAAGCTTCCGTCTGACATAGGGGGTGCACAAACCAACGGGGAGAAGAATTACTATCTGCTCACCATCACCGCCAGCCAAACCCTAGTCAACGCACACTGTTAACCATTAATCAGCCAGTATAATCTCCCATCTGACATAGGGGGTACACAAACCAACGGGGAGCAGAAATACTATCTGCTCCCCATCGACACCAGCCAAACCATAGTCAGTGCACACTGCCAATGAAGAATAGGCCTGTATAAGCTCCCGTCTGACATAGGGGGTACACAAAACAACGGGGAGCAGAAATACTATCTAGTCCCAATCGCTTCCAGCCAAACCCTAGGCAACGCACAATGCCAACCCAGAATAGGCCTCTATAATCTCCCGTCTGACATAGGGGGTACTCAAACCAACGGGAGCAGAAATACTATCTGCTCCCCATCACCTCCAGCCAAACCCTAGTCAACGCACACTGCCAACCAAGAATAGGCCTCTATAAGCTCCCGTCTGACATAGTGGATACCTAAACCAACGGGGAGCAGAAATACTATCTGCTCCCCATCACCACCAGCCAAACCCTAGCCCACAGACACTGCCAACCAAGAATAGGCCTGTATAAGCTCTTGTCTGACATAGGGGGTACACAAACCAACGGGGAGCAGAAATACTATCCGCTCCCCATCACCGCCAGCCAAACCCTAGTCAACGCACACTGCTAACCAAGAATCGTACTGTATAAGCTCCCGTCTGACATGGGGGGTACATGAACCAACAGGGAGCAGAAATACTATCTGCTCCCCATCACCGCCAGCCAAGCACTAGTCCACGCACACTGCCAACCAACATTAGGCCTGTATAAGCTCCCGTCTGACATAGGGCGTACACAAACCAACGAAGAGCAGAAATACTATCTGCTCCCCATCACCGCCAGCCACACCCTAGTCCACTCACACTGCCAACCTAGAATCGGCCTGTATAAGCTCCCGTCTGACATAGGGGTACACAAACCAACGGGGAGCAGAAATACTATCTGCTCCCCATCACTGCCAGTCAAACCCTAGTCAAGGCACACTGCCAAACAAGAATCAGCCTGTATAAGCTCCCATCTGACATAGGGGGTACACAAACCAACGGGGAGAAGAAATACTATCTGATCCCCATCACCACCAGCCAAACCCTAGTCCACACACACTGCCAAACAAGAATAGGCCTGTATAAGCTCCCGGCTGACATAGGGGGTACACAAACCAACGGGGAACAGAAATACTATCTGCTCCCCATCACCACCAGCCAAACCCTAGTCCACAGACACTGCCAACAAAGAATAGGCCTGTATAAGCTCCCGTCTGACACAGGGGGTACATAAACCAACAGGGAGCAGAAATACTATCTGCTCCCCATCACCGCCAGCCAAGCCCTAGTCCACGCACACTGCCAACCAACATTAGGCCTGTATAAGCTCCCGTCTGACATAGGGCGTACACAAACCAACGAAGAGCAGAAATACTATCTGCTCCCCATCACCGCCAGCCACACCCTAGTCCACTCACACTGCCAACCTAGAATCGGCCTGTATAAGCTCCCGTCTGACATAGGGGGTACACAAACCAACGGGGAGCAGAAATACTATCTGCTCCCCATCACCGCCAGCCAAACCCTAGTCAACGCACACTGCCAAACAAGAATCAGCCTGTATAAGCTCCCATCTGACATAGGGGGTACACAAACCAAAGGGGAGCAGAAATACTATCTGCTCCCCATCACCGCTAGCCAAACCCTAGTCCACGCACTCTGCTAATCAAGATTAGGCCTGTATATGCTCCCGTCTGACATAGGGGGTACACAAACCAACGGGGAACAGAAATACTATCTGTTTCCCATCACCACCAGCCAAACCCTAGTCCACACACACTGCCAAACAAGAATAGACCTGTATAAGCTCCTGTCTGACATAGGGGGTACGCAAACCAACAGGGAGCAGGAATACTATCTGCTCCCCATCACCGCCAGCCAAAACCTAGTCAACGCACACCGCCAACCTAGAATCGGCCTGTATAAGCTCCCATCTGACATAGGGGGTACACAAACAACGGGGAGCAGAAATACTACATGCTCCCCATCACCACCAGCCAAACCCTAGTCCACTCACACTGTCAACCTAGAATCGGCCTGTATAAGCTCCCGTCTGACATAGGGGGTACACAAACCAACGGGGAGCAGACATACTTTCTGCTCCCCATCACCGTCAGCCAAACCCTAGTCAACGCACACTGCCAACCAAGAATAGGCCTGTATAAGCTCCCGTCTGACATAGGGGGTACACAAACCAACTGGGAATAGAAATACTATCTGCTCCCCATCACCGCCAGCCAAACCCTAGTCAACGCACACTGCCAACCAAGTATAGGCCTATATAAGCTCCCGTCTGACATAGGGGGTACACAAACCAACGGGGAGCAGAAATACTACCTGCTCCCTTTCACCGCCTGCCAAACCCTAGTCAACGCAAACTGCCAACCAAGAATAGGCCTGCATAAGCTCCCGTCTGACATAGGGGGTACACAAACCAACGGAGAACAGAAATACTATCTGCTCCTCATCACCACCAGCCAAACCCTAGTCCACAGACACTGCCAACAAAGAATAGGCCTGTATAAGCTCCGGTCTCACATAGGGGAAACACAAACCAACGGGGATCAGAAATACTATCCGCTCCCCATCACCGCCAGCCAAACCCTAGTCAACGCACACTGCCAACGTAGAATCGGTTTATATGAGCTTCCGTCTGACATAGGGGGGAACATAAACCAACGGGGAGCAGAAATACTATCTGCTCCCCATCACCGCCAGCCAAACCCTAGTCCACTCACACTGCCAACCTAGAATTGGCCTGTTTAAGCTCCCATCTGACATAGGGGGTACACAAACCAACGGGGAGCAGAAATACTATCTGCTCCCCATCACCACGAGCCAAACCCTAGTCCACAGACACTGCCAACCAAGATTAGGCCTGTATAAGCGCCCGTCTGACATAGGGGATGCACAAACCAACGGGGAGCAACAATACTATCTGCTCCCCATCACTGCCAGCCAAACCCTAGTCCATGCACACTGCAAAATTAGAATCGGCCTGTATAAGCTTCCGTCTGACATAGGGGGTGCACAAACCAACGGGAAGCAGAAATACTATCTGCTCCCCATCAATGCCAGCCAAACCCTAGTCAGGGCACACTGCCAACGAAGAATAGGCCTGTATAAGCTCCCGTCTGACATACGGGGTACACAAACCAACGGGGAGCAGAAATCCGATCTGCTCCCAATCACCGCCAGCCAATCCCTAGTCAACGCACACTGCCAACCAAGAATAGGCCTCTATAAGCTCCCGTCTGACATGGGGGGTACACAAACCAACGGGAGCAGAAATACTATCTGCTCCCCATCACCTCCAGCCAAACCCTAGTCAACGTACACTGCCAACCAAGAATAGGCCTCTATAAGCTCCCGTCTGACATAGGGGGTACACAAACCAACGGGGAACAGAAATACTATCTGCACCCCATCACCACCAGCCAAACCCTAGTCCACAGACACTGCCAACCAATAATAGGCCTGTATAAGCTCTTGTCTGACATAGGGGATAAAAAAACCAACGGGGAGCAGAAATACTATCCGCTCCCCATCACCGCCAGCTAAAACCTAAACAACGCACACTGCTAACCAAGAATCGGCCTGTATAAGCTCCCGTCTGACATAGGGGTTCTTAAACCAACAGGGAGCAGAAATACTATCTGCTCCCCATCACCGCCAGCCAAACCCTAGTCCACTCACACTGCCAACCAACATTAGGCCTGTATAAGCTCCCGTCTGACATAGGGCGTACACAAACCAACGAAGAGCAGAAATACGATCTGCTCCCCATCACCGCCAGCCACACCCTAGTCCACTCACACTGCCAACCTAGAATCGGCCTGTATAAGCTCCCGTCTGACATAGGGAGTACACAAACCAACGGGGAGCAGAAATACTATCTGCTCCCCTTCACCGCCAGCCAAACCCTAGTCAACGCACACTGCCAAACAAGAATCAGCCTGTATAAGCTCCCATCTGACATAGGGGGTACACAAACCAACGGGGAGCAGCAATACTATCTGCTCCCCATCACCGCCAGCCAAACCCTAGTCCACGCACACTGCTAACCAAGATTAGGCCTGTATAAGCTCCCGTCTGACATAGGGGGTACACAAACAAACGGGGAACAGAAATACTATCTGCTCCACATCACCACCAGCCAAACCCTAGTCCACACACAGTGCCAAACAAGAATAGGCCTGTATAAGCTCCCGTCTGACATAGGGGGTACACAAACCAACGGGAAGCAGGAATACTATCTGCTCCCCATCACCGCCAGCCAAAACCTAGTCAACGCACACTGCCAACCTAGAATCGGCCTGTATAAGCTCCCATCTGACATAGGGGGTACACAAACCAACGGGGAGCAGAAATACTATCTGCTCCCCATCACCACCAGCCAAACCCTAGTCAACGCACACTGCCAACCAATAATAGGCCGGTATAAGCTCCTGTCTGACATAGGGGGTAAACAAACCAACGGGGAGCAGAAATACTACCTGCTCCCCATCACCACCAGCAAAACCCTAGTCCACGCACACTGCCAACCTAGAATCGGCCTGTATAAGCTCCCGTGTGACATAGGGGGTACACAAACCAACTGGGAGCAGAAATACTATCTGCTCCCTTTCACCACCTGCCAAACACTAGTCAATGCACACTGCCAACCAAGAATAGGCCTGTATAAGCTCCCGTCTGACATAGGGGGTACACAAACCAACTGGGAGCAGAAATACTATCTGCTCCCCATCACCGCCAGCCACACCCTAGTCCACTCACACTGCCAACCTAGAATCGGCCTGTATAAGCTCGCGTTTGACATAGGGGGTACACAAACCAACAGGGAGCAGCAATACTATCTGCTCCCCTTTACCGCCAGCCAAACCCTAGTCAACGCACACTGCCAAACAAGAATCAACCTGTATAAGCTCTCATCTGACATAGGGGGTACACAAAGCAACGGGGAGCAGAAATACTATCGGCTCCCCATCACCGCCAGCAAAACCCTAGTCCACACACACTGCTAACCAAGATTAGGCCTGCATAAGCTCCCGTCTGACATAGGGTGTACACAAACCAAAGGGGAACAGAAATACTATCTGCTCCCCATCAACACCAGCCAAACCCTAGTCCACACACACTGCCAAACAAGAATAGGCCTGTATAAGCTCCCGTCTGACATAGGGGGTACACAAACCAATGGAGAGCAGGAATACTATGTGCTCCCCATCACCGCCAGCCAAAACCTAGTCAACGCACACTGCCAACCAAGAATAGGCCTGTATAAGCTCCCGTCTGACATAGGGGGTACACAAACCAACGGGGAACAGAAATACTATCTGCTCCCCATCACCACCACCCAAACCCTAGTCCACAGACACTGCCAACAAAGACTAGGCCTGTATAAGCTCCCGTCTGACATAGGGGAAACACAAACCAACGGGGAGCAGAAATACTATCTGCTCCCCATCACCGCCAGTCAAGCCCTAGTCCAAGCACACTGCCAACCAAGATTAGGCCTCTATAAGCTCCCATCTGACATAGGGGGTACACAAACCAACGAGGAGCAGAAATACTATCTGCTCCCCATCACCACCAGCCAAACCCTAGTCCACTCACACTGCCAACCTAGAATCAGCCTGAATAAGCTCCCATCTGACATAGGGGGTACACAAACCAACGGGGAGCAGAAATACTATCTGCTCCCCATCACTGCCAGCCAAACCCTAGTCAACGCACATTGCCAACCAAGAATAGGCCTCTATAACCTCCCGTCTGACATAGGGGGTAAACAAATCAACGGGGAGCAGAAATACTATCTGCTCCCCATCACCGCCTGCCAAACCCTAGTCAACGCACACTGGCAACAAAGAATAGGCCTGTATAAGCTCCCGTCTGACATAGGGGGTACACAAACCAACGGGGAACAGAAATACTATCTGCTCCCCATCACCACATGCCAAACCCTAGTCCACAGACACTGCCAACCAAGATTAGGCCTGTATAAGCTCCTGTCTGACATAGGGGGTGCACAAAACAACGGGGAGCAGAAATACTATCTGCTCCCCATCACCGCCAGCCAAACCCTAGTCCATTCACACTGCAAACCTAGAATCGTCCTGTATAAGCTTCCGTCTGACATAGGGGGTGCACAAACCAACGGGGAGAAGAATTACTATCTGCTCACCATCACCGCCAGCCAAACCCTAGTCAACGCACACTGCCAACCAAGAATCAGCCAGTATAAGCTCCCATCTGACATAGGGGGTACACAAACCAACGGGGAGCAGAAATACTATCTGCTCCCCATCAACGCCAGCCAAACCATAGTCAGCGCCCACTGCCAACGAAGAATAGGCCTGTATAAGCTCCCGTCTGACATAGGGTGTACACAAACCAACGGGGAGCAGAAATACTATCTGCTCCCAATCACCGCCAGCCAATCCCTAGGCAACGCACAATGCCAACCCAGAATAGGCCTCTATAATCTCCCGTCTGACATAGGGGGTACTCAAACCAACGGGAGCAGAAATACTATCTGCTCCCCATCACCACCAGCCAAACCCTAGTCCACAGACACTGCCAACCAAGAATAGGCCTGTATAAGCTCTTGTCTGACATAGGGGGTACATAAACCAACAGGGTGCAGAAATACTATCTGCTTCCCATCACCGCCAGCCTAGCCCTAGTCCACGCACACTGCCAACCAACATTAGGCCTGTATAAGCTCCCGTCTGACATAGGGCGTTCACAAACCAACGAAGAACAGAAATACTATCTGCTCCCCATCACCGCCAGCCACACCCTAGTCCACTCACACTGCCAACCTAGAATCGGCCTGTATAAGTTACCGTCTGACATAGGGGGTACACAAACCAACGGGGAACAGAAATACTATCTGCTCCCCATCACCACCAGCCAAACCCTAGTCCACAGACACTGCCAACCAAGAATAGGCCTGTATAAGCTCCCGTCTGACATAGGGGGTACACAAACCAAAGGGGAGCAGAAATACTATCTGCTCCCCATCACCGCTAGCCAAACCCTAGTCCACGCACTCTGCTACCAAGATTAGGCCTGTATATGCTCCCGTCTGACATAGGGGGTACACAAACCAACGGGGAGCAGGAATACTATCTGCTCCCCATCACCGCCAGCCAAAACCTAGTCAACGCACACCGCCAACCTAGAATCGGCCTGTATAAGCTCCCATCTGACATAGGGGGTACACAAACAACGGGGAACAGAAATACTACATGCTCCCCATCACCACCAGCCAAACCCTAGTCCACTCACACTGCCAACCTAGAATCGGCCTGTATAAGCTCCCGTCTGACATAGGGGGTACACAAACCAACGGGGAGCATACATACTTTCTGCTCCCCATCACCGTCAGCCAAACCCTAGTCAACGCACACTGCCAACCAAGAATAGGCCTGTATAAGCTCCCGTCTGACATAGGGGGTACACAAACCAACTGGGAATAGAAATACTATCTGCTCCCCATCACCGCCAGCCAAACCCTAGTCAACGCACACTGCCAACCAAGTATAGGCCTATATAAGCTCCCGTCTGACATAGTGGGTACACAAACCAACGGGGAGCAGGAATACTATCTGCTCCTGATCACCGCCAGCCAAAACCTAGTCAACTCACACTGCCAACCTAGAATCGGCCTGTATAAGCTCCCATCTGACATAGGGGGTACACAATCCAACAGGGAGCAGAAATACTATCTGCTCCCCATCACCGCCAGCCAAACCCTAGTCAACGCACATTGCCAACCAAGAATAGGCCTCTATAAGCTCCCGTCTGACATAGGGGGTACACAAAACAACGGGGAGCAGAAATACTATCTGCTCCCCATCACCGCCTGCCAAACCCTAGTCAACGCACACTGCCTACAAAGAATAGGCCTGTATAAGCTCCTGTCTGACATAGGGGGTACACAAACCAACGGGGAGCAGAAATACTATCTGCTCCCCATCACCACGAGCCAAACCCTAGTCCACAGACACTGCCAACCAAGATTAGGCCTGTATAAGCTCCCGTCTGACATAGGGGGTGCACAAACCAACGGGGAGCAGAAATACTATCTGCTCCCCATCACCGCCAGCCAAACCCTAGTCCACGCACACTGCCAACCTAGAATTGGCCTTTATAAGCTCCCGTCTGACATAGGGGGTACACAAACCAACGGGGAGCAGAAATACTTTCTGCTCCCCATCACCGCCAGCCAAACCCTAGTCAACGCACACTGCCAACCAAGAATAGGCCTGTATAAGCTCCCGTCTGACATAGGGGGTACACAAACCAACTGGGAGCAGAAATACTATGTGCTCCCCATCACCGCCAGCCAAACCCTAGTCAACGCACACTGCCAACCAAGAATAGGCCTGTATAAGCTCCCGTCTGACATAGGGGGTACACAAACCAACGGGAAGCAGAAATACTATCTGCTCCCCATCACCGCCTGCCACACCCTAGTCCACTCATACTGCCAACCTAGAATCGGCCTGTATAAGCTCGCGTCGGACATAGGGGGTACACAAACCAACGGGGAGCAGAAATACTATCTGCTCCCCTTCACCGCCAGCCAAACCCTAGTCAACGCACACTGCCAAACAAGAATCAGCCTGTATAAGCTCTCATCTGACATAGGGGGTACACAAAGCAACGGGGAGCAGAAATACTATCTGCTCCCTATCACCGCCAGCCAAAACCTAGTCCACAGACACTGCCAACAAAGAATAGGCCTGTATAAGCCCCCGTCTGACATAGGGGAAACACAAACCAACGGGGAGCAGAAATAATATCCGCTCCCCATCACCGCCAGCCAAACGCTAGTCAACGCACACTGCCAACTTAGAATCGGTCTATATAAGCTCCCGTCTGACATAGGGGGTACATAAACCAACGGGGAGCAGAAATACTATCTGCTCCCCATCACCGCCAGTCAAGCCCTAGTCCTAGCACACTGCCAACCAAGATTAGGCCTGTATAAGCTCCCATCTGACATAGGGGGTACACAAACCAATGGGGAGCAGAAATACTATCTGCTCCCCATCACCGCCAGCCAAACCCTAGTCAACGCACACTGCCAACCAAGAATAGGCCTGTATAAGCTCCCGTCTGACATAGGGGGTACACAAACCAACTGGGAGCAGAAATACTATGTGCTCCCCATCACCGCCAGCCAAACCCTAGTCAACGCACACTGCCAACCACGAATAGGCCTGTATAAGCTCCCGTCTGACATAGGGGGTACACAAACCAACGGGGAGCAGAAATACTATCTGCTCCCCATCACCGCCTGCCACACCCTAGTCCACTCATACTGCCAACCTAGAATCGGCCTGTATAAGCTCGCGTCGGACATAGGGGGTACACAAACCAACGGGGAGCAGAAATACTATCTGCTCCCCTTCACCGCCAGCCAAACCCTAATCAACGCACACTGCCAAACAAGAATCAGCCTGTATAAGCTCTCATCTGACATAGGGGGTACACAAAGCAACGGGGAGCAGAAATACTATCTGCTCCCCATCACCGCCAGCCAAAACCTAGTCCACAGACACTGCCAACAAAGAATAGGCCTGTATAATCCCCCGTCTGACATAGGGGAAACACAAACCAACGGGGAGCAGAAAAAATATCCGCTCCCCATCACCGCCAGCCAAACGCCAGTCAACGCACACTGCCAACTTAGAATCGGTCTATATAAGCTCCCGTCTGACATAGGGGGTACATAAACCAACGGGGAGCAGAAATACTAATTGCTCCCCATCACCGCCAGTCAAGCCCTAGTTCTAGCACACTGCCAACCAAGATTAGGCCTGTATAAGCTCCCATCTGACTTAGGGGGTACACAAACCAACGGGGAGTAGAAATAATATCTGCTCCCCATCACCGCCAGCCAAACCTTAGTCAACGAACACTGCCAACCAAGAATAGGCCTCTATATGCTCCTGTCTGACATAGGGGGTACCCAAACCAATGGTGAGCAGAAATACTATCTGCTCCCCATCACCGCATGCCAAACCCTAGTCAACGCACACTGCCAACCAAGATTAGGCATGTATAAGCTCCCGTCTGACATAGGGGGTGCACAAACCAACGGGGAGCAGAAATACTATCTGCTTCCCATCACCGCCAGCCAAACCCTAGTCCATGCACACTGCAAACCTAGAATCGTCCTGTATAAGCTTCCGTCTGACATAGGGGGTGCACAAACCAACGGGGAGAAGAATTACTATCTGCTCACCATCACCGCCAGCCAAACCCTAGTCAACGCACACTGTTAACCATTAATCAGCCAGTATAATCTCCCATCTGACATAGGGGGTACACAAACCAACGGGGAGCAGAAATACTATCTGCTCCCCATCGACACCAGCAAAACCATAGTCAGCGCACACTGCCAATGAAGAATAGGCCTGTATAAGCTCCCGTCTGACATAGGGGGTACACAAAACAACGGGGAGCAGAAATACTATCTAGTCCCAATCGCTTCCAGCCAAACCCTAGGCAACGCACAATGCCAACCCAGAATAGGCCTCTATAATCTCCCGTCTGACATAGGGGGTACTCAAACCAACGGGAGCAGAAATACTATCTGCTCCCCATCACCTCCAGCCAAACCCTAGTCAACGCACACTGCCAACCAAGAATAGGCCTCTATAAGCTCCCGTCTGACATAGTGGATACCTAAACCAACGGGGAGCAGAAATACTATCTGCTCCCCATCACCACCAGCCAAACCCTAGCCCACAGACACTGCCAACCAAGAATAGGCCTGTATAAGCTCTTGTCTGACATAGGGGGTACACAAACCAACGGGGAGCAGAAATACTATCCGCTCCCCATCACCGCCAGCCAAACCCTAGTCAACGCACACTGCTAACCAAGAATCGTACTGTATAAGCTCCCGTCTGACATGGGGGGTACATGAACCAACAGGGGGCAGAAATACTATCTGCTCCCCATCACCGCCAGCCAAGCACTAGTCCACGCACACTGCCAACCAACATTAGGCCTGTATAAGCTCCCGTCTGACATAGGGCGTACACAAACCAACGAAGAGCAGAAATACTATCTGCTCCCCATCACCGCCAGCCACACCCTAGTCCACTCACACTGCCAACCTAGAATCGGCCTGTATAAGCTCCCGTCTGACATAGGGGTACACAAACCAACGGGGAGCAGAAATACTATCTGCTCCCCGTCACTGCCAGTCAAACCCTAGTCAAGGCACACTGCCAAACAAGAATCAGCCTGTATAAGCTCCCATCTGACATAGGGGGTACACAAACCAACGGGGAGAAGAAATACTATCTGATCCCCATCACCACCAGCCAAACCCTAGTCCACACACACTGCCAAACAAGAATAGGCCTGTATAAGCTCCCGGCTGACATAGGGGGTACACAAACCAATGGAGAGCAGGAATACTATCTGCTCCCCATCACCGCCAGCCAAAACCTAGTCAACGCACACTGCCAACCAAGAATAGGCCTGTATAAGCTCCCGTCTGACATAGGGGGTACACAAACCAACGGGGAACAGAAATACTATCTGCTCCCCATCACCACCAGCCAAACCCTAGTCCACAGACACTGCCAACAAAGAATAGGCCTGTATAAGCTCCCGTCTGACACAGGGGGTACATAAACCAACAGGGAGCAAAAATACTATCTGCTCCCCATCACCGCCAGCCAAGCCCTAGTCCACGCACACTGCCAACCAACATTAGGCCTGTATAAGCTCCCGTCTGACATAGGGCGTACACAAACCAACGAAGAGCAGAAATACTATCTGCTCCCCATCACCGCCAGCCACACCCTAGTCCACTCACACTGCCAACCTAGAATCGGCCTGTATAAGCTCCCGTCTGACATAGGGGGTACACAAAGCAACGGGGAGCAGAAATACTATCTGCTCCCCATCACCGCCAGCCAAACCCTAGTCAACGCACACTGCCAAACAAGAATCAGCCTGTATAAGCTCCCATCTGACATAGGGGGTACACAAACCAAAGGGGAGCAGAAATACTATCTGCTCCCCATCACCGCTAGCCAAACCCTAGTCCACGCACTCTGCTAATCAAGATTAGGCCTGTATATGCTCCCGTCTGACATAGGGGGTACACAAACCAACGGGGAACAGAAATACTATCTGTTTCCCATCACCACCAGCCAAACCCTAGTCCACACACACTGCCAAACAAGAATAGACCTGTATAAGCTCCTGTCTGACATAGGGGGTACGCAAACCAACGGGGAGCAGGAATACTATCTGCTCCCCATCACCGCCAGCCAAAACCTAGTCAACGCACACTGCCAACCTAGAATCGGCCTGTATAAGCTCCCGTCTGACATAGGGGGTACACAAACCAACGGGGTGCAGAAATACTTTCTGCTCCCCATCACCGCCAGCCAAACCCTAATCAACGCACACTGCCAAACAAGAATCAGCCTGTATAAGCTCCCATCTGACATAGGGGGTACACAAACCAAAGGGGAGCAGAAATACTATCTGCTCCCCATCACCGCTAGCCAAACCCTAGTCCACGCACTCTGCTACCAAGATTAGGCCTGTATATGCTCCCGTCTGACATAGGGGGTACACAAACCAACGGGGAACAAAAATACTATCTGTTCCCCATCACCACCAGCCAAACCCTAGTCCACACACACTGCCAAACAAGAATATGCCTGTATAAGCTCCCGTCTGACATAGGGGGTACGCAAACCAACGGGGAGCAGGAATACTATCTGCTCCCCATCACCGCCAGCCAAAACCTAGTCAACGCACACCGCCAACCTAGAATCGGCCTGTATAAGCTCCCATCTGACATAGGGGGTACACAAACAACGGGGAGCAGAAATACTACATGCTCCCCATCACCACCAGCCAAACCCTAGTCCACTCACACTGTCAACCTAGAATCGGCCTGTATAAGCTCCCGTCTGACATAGGGGGTACACAAACCAACGGGGAGCAGACATACTTTCTGCTCCCCATCACCGTCAGCCAAACCCTAGTCAACGCACACTGCCAACCAAGAATAGGCCTGTATAAGCTCCCATCTGACATAGGGGGTACACAAACCAACTGGGAATAGAAATACTATCTGCTCCCCATCACCGCCAGCCAAACCCTAGTCAACGCACACTGCCAACCAAGTATAGGCCTATATAAGCTCCCGTCTGACATAGGGGGTACACAAACCAACGGGGAGCAGAAATACTACCTGCTCCCTTTCACCGCCTGCCAAACCCTAGTCAACGCAAACTGCCAACCAAGAATAGGCCTGCATAAGCTCCCGTCTGACATAGGGGGTACACAAACCAACGGAGAACAGAAATACTATCTGCTCCTCATCATCACCAGCCAAACCCTAGTCCACAGACACTGCCAACAAAGAATAGGCCTGTATAAGCTCCGGTCTCACATAGGGGAAACACAAACCAACGGGGATCAGAAATACTATCCGCTCCCCATCACCGCCAGCCAAACCCTAGTCAACGCACACTGCCAACGTAGAATCGGTTTATATGAGCTTCCGTCTGACATAGGGGGGAACATAAACCAACGGGGAGCAGAAATACTATCTGCTCCCCATCACTGCCAGCCAAACCCTAGTCCACTCACACTGCCAACCTAGAATTGGCCTGTTTAAGCTCCCATCTGACATAGGGGGTACACAAACCAACGGGGAGCAGAAATACTATCTGCTCCCCATCACCACGAGCCAAACCCTAGTCCACAGACACTGCCAACCAAGATTAGGCCTGTATAAGCGCCCGTCTGACATAGGGGATGCACAAACCAACGGGGAGCAACAATACTATCTGCTCCCCATCACTGCCAGCCAAACCCTAGTCCATGCACACTGCAAAATTAGAATCGGCCTGTATAAGCTTCCGTCTGACATAGGGGGTGCACAAACCAACGGGAAGCAGAAATACTATCTGCTCCCCATCAATGCCAGCCAAACCCTAGTCAGGGCACACTGCCAACGAAGAATAGGCCTGTATAAACTCCCGTCTGACATAGGAGGTACACAAACCAACGGGGAGCAGAAATCCGATCTGCTCCCAATCACCGCCAGCCAATCCCTAGTCAACGCACACTGCCAACCAAGAATAGGCCTCTATAAGCTCCCGTCTGACATGGGGGGTACACAAACCAACGGGAGCAGAAATACTATCTGCTCCCCATCACCTCCAGCCAAACCCTAGTCAACGTACACTGCCAACCAAGAATAGGCCTCTATAAGCTCCCGTCTGACATAGGGGGTACACAAACCAACGGGGAACAGAAATACTATCTGCACCCCATCACCACCAGCCAAACCCTAGTCCACAGACACTGCCAACCAATAATAGGCCTGTATAAGCTCTTGTCTGACATAGGGGATAAAAAAACCAACGGGGAGCAGAAATACTATCCGCTCCCCATCACCGCCAGCTAAAACCTAAACAACGCACACTGCTAACCAAGAATCGGCCTGTATAAGCTCCCGTCTGACATAGGGGTTCTTAAACCAACAGGGAGCAGAAATACTATCTGCTCCCCATCACCGCCAGCCAAACCCTAGTCCACTCACACTGCCAACCAACATTAGGCCTGTATAAGCTCCCGTCTGACATAGGGCGTACACAAACCAACGAAGAGCAGAAATACGATCTGCTCCCCATCACCGCCAGCCGCACCCTAGTCCACTCACACTGCCAACCTAGAATCGGCCTGTATAAGCTCCCGTCTGACATAGGGAGTACACAAACCAACGGGGAGCAGAAATACTATCTGCTCCCCTTCACCGCCAGCCAAACCCTAGTCAACGCACACTGCCAAACAAGAATCAGCCTGTTTTAAGCTCCCATCTGACATAGGGGGTACACAAACCAACGGGGAGCAGAAATACTATCTGCTCCCCATCACCGCCAGCCAAACCCTAGTCCACGCACACTGCTAACCAAGATTAGGCCTGTATAAGCTCCCGTCTGACATAGGGGGTACACAAACCAACGGGGAACAGAAATACTATCTGCTCCACATCACCACCAGCCAAACCCTAGTCCACACACAGTGCCAAACAAGAATAGGCCTGTATAAGCTCCCGTCTGACATAGGGGGTACACAAACCAACGGGAAGCAGGAATACTATCTGCTCCCCATCACCGCCAGCCAAAACCTAGTCAACGCACACTGCCAACCTAGAATCGGCCTGTATAAGCTCCCATCTGACATAGGGGGTACACAAACCAACGGGGAGCAGAAATACTATCTGCTCCCCATCACCACCAGCCAAACCCTAGTCAACGCACACTGCCAACCAATAATAGGCCGGTATAAGCTCCTGTCTGACATAGGGGGTAAACAAACCAACGGGGAGCAGAAATACTACCTGCTCCCCATCACCACCAGCAAAACCCTAGTCCACGCACACTGCCAACCTAGAATCGGCCTGTATAAGCTCCCGTGTGACATAGGGGGTACACAAACCAACTGGGAGCAGAAATACTATCTGCTCCCTTTCACCACCAGCCAAACACTAGTCAACGCACACTGCCAACCAAGAATAGGCCTGTATAAGCTCCCGTCTGACATAGGGGGTACACAAACCAACTGGGAGCAGAAATACTATCTGCTCCCCATCACCGCCAGCCACACCCTAGTCCACTCACACTGCCAACCTAGAATCGGCCTGTATAAGCTCGCGTTTGACATAGGGGGTACACAAACCAACAGGGAGCAGCAATACTATCTGCTCCCCTTTACCGCCAGCCAAACCCTAGTCAACGCACACTGCCAAACAAGAATCAACCTGTATAAGCTCTCATCTGACATAGGGGGTACACAAAGCAACGGGGAGCAGAAATACTATCTGCTCCCCATCACCGCCAGCAAAACCCTAGTCCACGCACACTGCTAACCAAGATTAGGCCTGCATAAGCTCCCGTCTGACATAGGGTGTACACAAACCAAAGGGGAACAGAAATACTATCTGCTCCCCATCAACACCAGCCAAACCCTAGTCCACACACACTGCCAAACAAGAATAGGCCTGTATAAGCTCCCGTCTGACATAGGGGGTACACAAACCAATGGAGAGCAGGAATACTATGTGCTCCCCATCACCGCCAGCCAAAACCTAGTCAACGCACACTGCCAACCAAGAATAGGCCTGTATAAGCTCCAGTCTGACATAGGGGGTACACAAACCAACGGGGAACAGAAATACTATCTGCTCCCCATCACCACCACCCAAACCCTAGTCCACAGACACTGCCAACAAAGACTAGGCCTGTATAAGCTCCCGTCTGACATAGGGGAAACACAAACCAACGGGGAGCAGAAATACTATCTGCTCCCCATCACCGCCAGTCAAGCCCTAGTCCAAGCACACTGCCAACCAAGATTAGGCCTCTATAAGCTCCCATCTGACATAGGGGGTACACAAACCAACGAGGAGCAGAAATACTATCTGCTCCCCATCACCGCCAGCCAAACCCTAGTCCACTCACACTGCCAACCTAGAATCAGCCTGAATAAGCTCCCATCTGACATAGGGGGTACACAAACCAACGGGGAGCAGAAATACTATCTGCTCCCCATCACTGCCAGCCAAACCCTAGTCAACGCACATTGCCAACCAAGAATAGGCCTCTATAACCTCCCGTCTGACATAGGGGGTAAACAAATCAACGGGGAGCAGAAATACTATCTGCTCCCCATCACCGCCTGCCAAACCCTAGTCAACGCACACTGGCAACAAAGAATAGGCCTGTATAAGCTCCCGTCTGACATAGGGGGTACACAAACCAACGGGGAACAGAAATACTATCTGCTCCCCATCACCACGTGCCAAACCCTAGTCCACAGACACTGCCAACCAAGATTAGGCCTGTATAAGCTCCCGTCTGACATAGGGGGTGCACAAAACAACGGGGAGCAGAAATACTATCTGCTCCCCATCACCGCCAGCCAAACCCTAGTCCATTCACACTGCAAACCTAGAATCGTCCTGTATAAGCTTCCGTCTGACATAGGGGGTGCACAAACCAACGGGGAGAAGAATTACTATCTGCTCACCATCACCGCCAGCCAAACCCTAGTCAACGCACACTGCCAACCAAGAATCAGCCAGTATAAGCTCCCATCTGACATAGGGGGTACACAAACCAACGGGGAGCAGAAATACTATCTGCTCCCCATCAACGCCAGCCAAACCATAGTCAGCGCCCACTGCCAACGAAGAATAGGCCTGTATAAGCTCCCGTCTGACATAGGGTGTACACAAACCAACGGGGAGCAGAAATACTATCTGCTCCCAATCACCGCCAGCCAATCCCTAGGCAACGCACAATGCCAACCCAGAATAGGCCTCTATAATCTCCCGTCTGACATAGGGGATACTCAAACCAACGGGAGCAGAAATACTATCTGCTCCCCATCACCACCAGCCAAACCCTAGTCCACAGACACTGCCAACCAAGAATAGGCCTGTATAAGCTCTTGTCTGACATAGGGGGTACATAAACCAACAGGGAGCAGAAATACTATCTGCTTCCCATCACCGCCAGCCAAGCCCTAGTCCACGCACACTGCCAACCAACATTAGGCCTGTATAAGCTCCCGTCTGACATAGGGCGTTCACAAACCAACGAAGAACAGAAATACTATCTGCTCCCCATCACCGCCAGCCACACCCTAGTCCACTCACACTGCCAACCTAGAAACGGCCTGTATAAGTTACCGTCTGACATAGGGGGTACACAAACCAACGGGGAGCAGAAATACTATCTGCTCCCCATCACCACCAGCCAAACCCTAGTCAACGCACACTGCTAACCAAGAATCGGCCTGTATAAGCTCCCGTCTGACATAGGGGTTCTTAAACCAACAGGGAGCAGAAATACTATCTGCTCCCCATCACCGCCAGCCAACCCCTAGTCCACTCACACTGCCAACCAACATTAGGCCTGTATAAGCTCCCGTCTGACATAGGGCGTACACAAACCAACGAAGAGCAGAAATACGATCTGCTCCCCATCACCGCCAGCCACACCCTAGTCCACTCACACTGCCAACCTAGAATCAGCCTGTATAAGCTCCCGTCTGACATAGGGAGTACACAAACCAACGGGGAGCAGAAATACTATCTGCTCCCCTTCACCGCCAGCCAAACCCTAGTCAACGCACACTGCCAAACAAGAATCAGCCTGTATAAGCTCCCATCTGACATAGGGGGGACACAAACCAACGGGGAGCAGAAATACTATCTGCTCCCCATCACCGCCAGCCAAACCCTAGTCCACGCACACTGCTAACCAAGATTAGGCCTGTATAAGCTCCCGTCTGACATAGGGGGTACACAAACCAACGGGGAACAGAAATACTATCTGCTCCACATCACCACCAGCCAAACCCTAGTCCACACACAGTGCCAAACAAGAATAGGCCTGTATAAGCTCCCGTCTGACATAGGGGGTACACAAACCAACGGGAAGCAGGAATACTATCTGCTCCCCATCACCGCCAGCCAAAACCTAGTCAACGCACACTGCCAACCTAGAATCGGCCTGTATAAGCTCCCATCTGACATAGGGGGTACACAAACCAACGGGGAGCAGAAATACTATCTGCTCCCCATCACCACCAGCCAAACCCTAGTCAACGCACACTGCCAACCAATAATAGGCCGGTATAAGCTCCTGTCTGACATAGGGGGTACACAAACCAACGGGGAGCAGAAATACTATCTGCTCCCCATCACCACCAGCCAAACCCTAGTCAACGCACACTGCCAACCAATAATAGGCCGGTATAAGCTCCTGTCTGACATAGGGGGTAAACAAACCAACGGGGAGCAGAAATACTACCTGCTCCCCATCACCACCAGCAAAACCCTAGTCCACGCACACTGCCAACCTAGAATCGGCCTGTATAAGCTCCCGTGTGACATAGGGGGTACACAAACCAACTGGGAGCAGAAATACTATCTGCTCCCTTTCACCGCCAGCCAAACACTAGTCAACGCACACTGCCAACCAAGAATAGGCCTGTATAAGCTCCCGTCTGACATAGGGGGTACAAAAACCAACGGGGAGCAGAAATACTATCTGCTCCCCATCACCGCCAGCCACACCCTAGTCCACTCACACTGCCAACCTAGAATCGGCCTGTATAAGCTCGCGTTTGACATAGGGGGTACACAAACCAACATGGAGCAGCAATACTATCTGCTCCCCATCACCACCAGCAAAACCCTAGTCCACGCACACTGCCAACCTAGAATCGGCCTGTATAAGCTCCCATCTGACATAGGGGGTACACAAACCAACGGGGAGCAGAAATACTATCTGCTCCCCATCACCACCAGCCAAACCCTAGTCAACGCACACTGCCAACCAATAATAGGCCGGTATAAGCTCCTGTCTGACATAGGGGGTACACAAACCAACGGGGAGCAGAAATACTATCTGCTCCCCATCAACGCCAGCCAAACCATAGTCAGCGCCCACTGCCAACGAAGAATAGGCCTGTATAAGCTCCCGTCTGACATAGGGTGTACACAAACCAACGGGGAGCAGAAATACTATCTGCTCCCAATCACCGCCAGCCAATCCCTAGGCAACGCACAATGCCAACCCAGAATAGGCCTCTATAATCTCCCGTCTGACATAGGGGGTACTCAAACCAACGGGAGCAGAAATACTATCTGCTCCCCATCACCACCAGCCAAACCCTAGTCCACAGACACTGCCAACCAAGAATAGGCCTGTATAAGCTCTTGTCTGACATAGGGGGTACATAAACCAACAGGGAGCAGAAATACTATCTGCTTCCCATCACCGCCAGCCAAGCCCTAGTCCACGCACACTGCCAACCAACATTAGGCCTGTATAAGCTCCCGTCTGACATAGGGCGTTCACAAACCAACGAAGAACAGAAATACTATCTGCTCCCCATCACCGCCAGCCACACCCTAGTCCACTCACACTGCCAACCTAGAAACGGCCTGTATAAGTTACCGTCTGACATAGGGGGTACACAAACCAACGGGGAGCAGAAATACTATCTGCTCCCCATCACCACCAGCCAAACCCTAGTCAACGCACACTGCTAACCAAGAATCGGCCTGTATAAGCTCCCGTCTGACATAGGGGTTCTTAAACCAACAGGGAGCAGAAATACTATCTGCTCCCCATCACCGCCAGCCAACCCCTAGTCCACTCACACTGCCAACCAACATAAGGCCTGTATAAGCTCCCGTCTGACATAGGGCGTACACAAACCAACGAAGAGCAGAAATACGATCTGCTCCCCATCACCGCCAGCCACACCCTAGTCCACTCACACTGCCAACCTAGAATCAGCCTGTATAAGCTCCCGTCTGACATAGGGAGTACACAAACCAACGGGGAGCAGAAATACTATCTGCTCCCCTTCACCGCCAGCCAAACCCTAGTCAACGCACACTGCCAAACAAGAATCAGCCTGTATAAGCTCCCATCTGACATAGGGGGGACACAAACCAACGGGGAGCAGAAATACTATCTGCTCCCCATCACCGCCAGCCAAACCCTAGTCCACGCACACTGCTAACCAAGATTAGGCCTGTATAAGCTCCCGTCTGACATAGGGGGTACACAAACCAACGGGGAACAGAAATACTATCTGCTCCACATCACCACCAGCCAAACCCTAGTCCACACACAGTGCCAAACAAGAATAGGCCTGTATAAGCTCCCGTCTGACATAGGGGGTACACAAACCACCGGGAAGCAGGAATACTATCTGCTCCCCATCACCGCCAGCCAAAACCTAGTCAACGCACACTGCCAACCTAGAATCGGCCTGTATAAGCTCCCATCTGACATAGGGGGTACACAAACCAACGGGGAGCAGAAATACTATCTGCTCCCCATCACCACCAGCCAAACCCTAGTCAACGCACACTGCCAACCAATAATAGGCCGGTATAAGCTCCTGTCTGACATAGGGGGTAAACAAACCAACGGGGAGCAGAAATACTACCTGCTCCCCATCACCACGAGCAAAACCCTAGTCCACGCACACTGCCAACCTAGAATCGGCCTGTATAAGCTCCCGTCTGACATAGGGGGTACAAAAACCAACGGGGAGCAGAAATACTATCTGCTCCCCATCACCGCCAGCCACACCCTAGTCCACTCACACTGCCAACCTAGAATCGGCCTGTATAAGCTCGCGTTTGACATAGGGGGTACACAAACCAACAGGGAGCAGCAATACTATCTGCTCTCCTTTACCGCCAGCCAAACCCTAGTCAACGCACACTGCCAAACAAGAATCAACCTGTATAAGCTCTCATCTGACATAGGGGGTACACAAAGCAACGGGGAGCAGAAATACTATCTGCTCCCATCACCGCCAGCAAAACCCTAGGCCACGCACACTGCTAACCAAGATTAGGCCTGTATAAGCTCCCGTCTGACATAGGGTGTACACAAACCAAAGGGGAACAGAAATACTATCTGCTCCCCATCAACACCAGCCAAACCCTAGTCCACACACACTGCCAAACAAGAATAGGCCTGTATAAGCTCCCGTCTGACATAGGGGGTAAACAAACCAATGGAGAGCAGGAATACTATGTGCTCCCCATCACCGCCAGCCAAAACCTAGTCAACGCACACTGCCAACCAAGAATAGGCCTGTATAAGCTCCCGTCTGACATAGGGGGTACACAAACCAACGGGGAACAGAAATACTATCTGCTCCCCATCACCACCACCCAAACCCTAGTCCACAGACACTGCCAAAAAAGACTAGGCCTGTATAAGCTCCCGTCTGACATAGGGGAAACACAAACCAACGGGGAGCAGAAATACTATCTGCTCCCCATCACCGCCAGTCAAGCCCTAGTCCAAGCACACTGCCAACCTAGAATCGGCCTGTATAAGCTCCCGTGTGACATAGGGGGTACACAAACCAACTGGGAGCAGAAATACTATCTGCTCCCTTTCACCGCCAGCCAAACACTAGTCAACGCACACTGCCAACCAAGAATAGGCCTGTATAAGCTCCCGTCTGACATAGGGGGTACAAAAACCAACGGGGAGCAGAAATACTATCTGCTCCCCATCACCGCCAGCCACACCCTAGTCCACTCACACTGCCAACCTAGAATCGGCCTGTATAAGCTCGCGTTTGACATAGGGGGTACACAAACCAACAGGGAGCAGCAATACTATCTGCTCCCCATCACCACCAGCAAAACCCTAGTCCACGCACACTGCCAACCTAGAATCGGCCTGTATAAGCTCCCATCTGACATAGGGGGTACACAAACCAACGGGGAGCAGAAATACTATCTGCTCCCCATCACCACCAGCCAAACCCTAGTCAACGCACACTGCCAACCAATAATAGGCCGGTATAAGCTCCTGTCTGACATAGGGGGTACACAAACCAACGGGGAGCAGAAATACTATCTGCTCCCCATCAACGCCAGCCAAACCATAGTCAGCGCCCACTGCCAACGAAGAATAGGCCTGTATAAGCTCCCGTCTGACATAGGGTGTACACAAACCAACGGGGAGCAGAAATACTATCTGCTCCCAATCACCGCCAGCCAATCCCTAGGCAACGCACAATGCCAACCCAGAATAGGCCTCTATAATCTCCCGTCTGACATAGGGGGTACTCAAACCAACGGGAGCAGAAATACTATCTGCTCCCCATCACCACCAGCCAAACCCTAGTCCACAGACACTGCCAACCAAGAATAGGCCTGTATAAGCTCTTGTCTGACATAGGGGGTACATAAACCAACAGGGAGCAGAAATACTATCTGCTTCCCATCACCGCCAGCCAAGCCCTAGTCCACGCACACTGCCAACCAACATTAGGCCTGTATAAGCTCCCGTCTGACATAGGGCGTTCACAAACCAACGAAGAACAGAAATACTATCTGCTCCCCATCACCGCCAGCCACACCCTAGTCCACTCACACTGCCAACCTAGAAACGGCCTGTATAAGTTACCGTCTGACATAGGGGGTACACAAACCAACGGGGAGCAGAAATACTATCTGCTCCCCATCACCACCAGCCAAACCCTAGTCAACGCACACTGCTAACCAAGAATCGGCCTGTATAAGCTCCCGTCTGACATAGGGGTTCTTAAACCAACAGGGAGCAGAAATACTATCTGCTCCCCATCACCGCCAGCCAACCCCTAGTCCACTCACACTGCCAACCAACATAAGGCCTGTATAAGCTCCCGTCTGACATAGGGCGTACACAAACCAACGAAGAGCAGAAATACGATCTGCTCCCCATCACCGCCAGCCACACCCTAGTCCACTCACACTGCCAACCTAGAATCAGCCTGTATAAGCTCCCGTCTGACATAGGGAGTACACAAACCAACGGGGAGCAGAAATACTATCTGCTCCCCTTCACCGCCAGCCAAACCCTAGTCAACGCACACTGCCAAACAAGAATCAGCCTGTATAAGCTCCCATCTGACATAGGGGGGACACAAACCAACGGGGAGCAGAAATACTATCTGCTCCCCATCACCGCCAGCCAAACCCTAGTCCACGCACACTGCTAACCAAGATTAGGCCTGTATAAGCTCCCGTCTGACATAGGGGGTACACAAACCAACGGGGAACAGAAATACTATCTGCTCCACATCACCACCAGCCAAACCCTAGTCCACACACAGTGCCAAACAAGAATAGGCCTGTATAAGCTCCCGTCTGACATAGGGGGTACACAAACCACCGGGAAGCAGGAATACTATCTGCTCCCCATCACCGCCAGCCAAAACCTAGTCAACGCACACTGCCAACCTAGAATCGGCCTGTATAAGCTCCCATCTGACATAGGGGGTACACAAACCAACGGGGAGCAGAAATACTATCTGCTCCCCATCACCACCAGCCAAACCCTAGTCAACGCACACTGCCAACCAATAATAGGCCGGTATAAGCTCCTGTCTGACATAGGGGGTAAACAAACCAACGGGGAGCAGAAATACTACCTGCTCCCCATCACCACCAGCAAAACCCTAGTCCACGCACACTGCCAACCTAGAATCGGCCTGTATAAGCTCCCGTCTGACATAGGGGGTACAAAAACCAACGGGGAGCAGAAATACTATCTGCTCCCCATCACCGCCAGCCACACCCTAGTCCACTCACACTGCCAACCTAGAATCGGCCTGTATAAGCTCGCGTTTGACATAGGGGGTACACAAACCAACAGGGAGCAGCAATACTATCTGCTCTCCTTTACCGCCAGCCAAACCCTAGTCAACGCACACTGCCAAACAAGAATCAACCTGTATAAGCTCTCATCTGACATAGGGGGTACACAAAGCAACGGGGAGCAGAAATACTATCTGCTCCCATCACCGCCAGCAAAACCCTAGGCCACGCACACTGCTAACCAAGATTAGGCCTGTATAAGCTCCCGTCTGACATAGGGTGTACACAAACCAAAGGGGAACAGAAATACTATCTGCTCCCCATCAACACCAGCCAAACCCTAGTCCACACACACTGCCAAACAAGAATAGGCCTGTATAAGCTCCCGTCTGACATAGGGGGTAAACAAACCAATGGAGAGCAGGAATACTATGTGCTCCCCATCACCGCCAGCCAAAACCTAGTCAACGCACACTGCCAACCAAGAATAGGCCTGTATAAGCTCCCGTCTGACATAGGGGGTACACAAACCAACGGGGAACAGAAATACTATCTGCTCCCCATCACCACCACCCAAACCCTAGTCCACAGACACTGCCAAAAAAGACTAGGCCTGTATAAGCTCCCGTCTGACATAGGGGAAACACAAACCAACGGGGAGCAGAAATACTATCTGCTCCCCATCACCGCCAGTCAAGCCCTAGTCCAAGCACACTGCCAACCAAGATTAGGCCTCTATAAGCTCCCATCTGACATAGGGGGTACACAAACCAATGAGGAGCAGAAATACTATCTGCTCCCCATCACCGCCAGCCAAACCCTAGTCCACTCACACTGCCAACCTAGAATCAGCCTGAATAAGCTCCCATCTGACATAGGGGGTACACAAACCAACGGGGAGCAGAAATACCATCTGCTCCCCATCACCGCCAGCCAAACCCTAGTCAACGCACATTGCCAACCAAGAATAGGCCTCTATAACCTCCCGTCTGACATAGGGGGTAAACAAATCAACGGGGAGCAGAAATACTATCTGCTCCCCATCACCGCCTGCCAAACCCTAGTCAACGCACACTGGCAACAAAGAATAGGCCTGTATAAGCTCCCGTCTGACATAGGGGGTACACAAACCAACGGGGAACAGAAATACTATCTGCTCCCTATCACCACGTGCCAAACCCTAGTCCACAGACACTGCCAACCAAGATTAGGCCTGTATAAGCTCCCGTCTGACATAGGGGGTGCACAAAGCAACGGGGAGCAGAAATACTATCTGCTCCCCATCACCGCCAGCCAAACCCTAGTCCATTCACACTGCAAACCTAGAATCGTCCTGTATAAGCTTCCGTCTGACATAGGGGGTGCACAAACCAACGGGGAGAAGAATTACTATCTGCTCACCATCACCGCCAGCCAAACCCTAGTCAACGCACACTGCCAACCAAGAATCAGCCAGTATAAGCTCCCATCTGACATAGGGGGTACACAAACCAACGGGGAGCAGAAATACTATCTGCTCCCCATTAACGCCAGCCAAACCATAGTCAGCGCCCACTGCCAACGAAGAATAGGCCTGTATAAGCTCCCGTCTGACATAGGGTGTACACAAACCAACGGGGAGCAGAAATACTATCTGCTCCCAATCACCGCCAGCCAATCCCTAGGCAATGCACAATGCCAACCCAGAATAGGCCTCTATAATCTCCCGTCTGACATAGGGGGTACTCAAACCAACGGGAGCAGAAATACTATCTGCTCCCCATCACCACCAGCCAAACCCTAGTCCACAGACACTGCCAACCAAGAATAGGCCTGTATAAGCTCTTGTCTGACATAGGGGGTACATAAACCAACAGGGGGCAGAAATACTATCTGCTTCCCATCACCGCCAGCCAAGCCCTAGTCCACGCACACTGCCAACCAACATTAGGCCTGTATAAGCTCCCGTCTGACATAGGGCGTTCACAAACCAACGAAGAACAGAAATACTATCTGCTCCCCATCACCGCAAGCCACACCCTAGTCCACTCACACTGCCAACCTAGAATCGGCCTGTATAAGTTACCGTCTGACATAGGGGGTACACAAACCAACGGGGAGCAGGAATACTATCTGCTCCCCATCATCGCCAGCCAAACCCTAGTCAACGCACACTGCCAAACAAGAATCAGCCTGTATAAGCTCCCATCTGACATAGGGGGTACACAAACCAAAGGGGAGCAGAAATACTATCTGCTCCCCATCACCGCTAGCCAAACCCTAGTCCACGCACTCTGCTACCAAGATTAGGCCTGTATATGCTCCCGTCTGACATAGGGGGTACACAAACCAACGGGGAACAAAAATACTATCTGTTCCCCATCACCACCAGCCAAACCCTAGTCCACACACACTGCCAAACAAGAATATGCTTGTATAAGCTCCCGTCTGACATAGGGGGTACACAAACCAAAGGGGAGCAGAAATACTATCTGCTCCCCATCACCGCTAGCCAAACCCTAGTCCACGCACTCTGCTACCAAGATTAGGCCTGTATATGCTCCCGTCTGACATAGGGGGTACACAAACCAACGGGGAGCAGGAATACTATCTGCTCCCCATCACCGCCAGCCAAAACCTAGTCAACGCACACCGCCAACCTAGAATCGGCCTGTATAAGCTCCCATCTGACATAGGGGGTACACAAACAACGGGGAGCAGAAATACTACATGCTCCCCATCACCACCAGCCAAACCCTAGTCCACTCACACTGCCAACCTAGAATCGGCCTGTATAAGCTCCCGTCTGACATAGGGGGTACACAAACCAACGGGGAGCATACATACTTTCTGCTCCCCATCACCGTCAGCCAAACCCTAGTCAACGCACACTGCCAACCAAGAATAGGCCTGTATAAGCTCCCGTCTGACATAGGGGGTACACAAACCAACTGGGAATAGAAATACTATCTGCTCCCCATCACCGCCAGCCAAACCCTAGTCAACGCACACTGCCAACCAAGTATAGGCCTATATAAGCTCCCGTCTGACATAGTGGGTACACAAACCAACGGGGAGCAGGAATACTATCTGCTCCTGATCACCGCCAGCCAAAACCTAGTCAACTCACACTGCCAACCTAGAATCGGCCTGTATAAGCTCCCATCTGACATAGGGGGTACACAAACCAACGGGGAGCAGAAATACTATCTGCTCCCCATCACCGCCAGCCAAACCCTAGTCAACGCACATTGCCAACCAAGAATAGGCCTCTATAAGCTCCCGTCTGACATAGGGGGTACACAAAACAACGGGGAGCAGAAATACTATCTGCTCCCCATCACCGCCTGCCAAACCCTAGTCAACGCACACTGCCTACAAAGAATAGGCCTGTATAAGCTCCTGTCTGACATAGGGGGTACACAAACCAACGGGGAACAGAAATACTATCTGCTCCCCATCACCACGAGCCAAACCCTAGTCCACAGACACTGCCAACCAAGATTAGGCCTGTATAAGCTCCCGTCTGACATAGGGGGTGCACAAACCAACGGGGAGCAGAAATACTATCTGCTCCCCATCACCGCCAGCCAAACCCTAGTCCACGCACACTGCCAACCTAGAATTGGCCTTTATAAGCTCCCGTCTGACATAGGGGGTACACAAACCAACGGGGAGCAGAAATACTTTCTGCTCCCCATCACCGCCAGCCAAACCCTAGTCAACGCACACTGCCAACCAAGAATAGGCCTGTATAAGCTCCCGTCTGACATAGGGGGTACACAAACCAACTGGGAGCAGAAATACTATGTGCTCCCCATCACCGCCAGCCAAACCCTAGTCAACGCACACTGCCAACCAAGAATAGGCCTGTATAAGCTCCCGTCTGACATAAGGGGTACACAAACCAACGGGGAGCAGAAATACTATCTGCTCCCCATCACCGCCTGCCACACCCTAGTCCACTCATACTGCCAACCTAGAATCGGCCTGTATAAGCTCGCGTCGGACATAGGGGGTACACAAACCAACGGGGAGCAGAAATACTATCTGCTCCCCTTCACCGCCAGCCAAACCCTAGTCAACGCACACTGCCAAACAAGAATCAGCCTGTATAAGCTCTCATCTGACATAGGGGGTACACAAAGCAACGGGGAGCAGAAATACTATCTGCTCCCCATCACCGCCAGCCAAAACCTAGTCCACAGACACTGCCAACAAAGAATAGGCCTGTATAAGCCCCCGTCTGACATAGGGGAAACACAAACCAACGGGGAGCAGAAATAATCTCCGCTCCCCATCACCGCCAGCCAAACGCTAGTCAACGCACACTGCCAACTTAGAATCGGTCTATATAAGCTCCCGTCTGACATAGGGGGTACATAAACCAACGGGGAGCAGAAATACTATCTGCTCCCCATCACCGCCAGTCAAGCCCTAGTCCTAGCACACTGCCAACCAAGATTAGGCCTGTATAAGCTCCCATCTGACATAGGGGGTACACAAACCAACGGGGAGCAGAAATACTATCTGCTCCCCATCACCGCCAGCCAAACCTTAGTCAACGAACACTGCCAACCAAGAATAGGCCTCTATATGCTCCTGTCTGACATAGGGGGTACCCAAACCAATGGTGAGCAGAAATACTATCTGCTCCCCATCACCGCCTGCCAAACCCTAGTCAACGCACACTGCCAACCAAGATTAGGCATGTATAAGCTCCCGTCTGACATAGGGGGTGCACAAACCAACGGGGAGCAGAAATACTATCTGCTTCCCATCACCGCCATCCAAACCCTAGTCCATGCACACTGCAAACCTAGAATCGTCCTGTATAAGCTTCCGTCTGACATAGGGGGTGCACCAACCAACGGGGAGAAGAATTACTATCTGTTCACCATCACCGCCAGCCAAACCCTAGTCAACGCACACTGCTAACCATTAATCAGCCAGTATAATCTCCCATCTGACATAGGGGGTACACAAACCAACGGGGAGCAGAAATACTATCTGCTCCCCATCGACACCAGCCAAACCATAGTCAGCGCACACTGCCAAAGAAGAATAGGCCTGTATAAGCTCCCGTCTGACATAGGGGGTACACAAAACAACGGGGAGCAGAAATACTATCTAGTCCCAATCACTGCCAGCCAAACCCTAGGCAACGCACAATGCCAACCCAGAATAGGCCTCTATAATCTCCCGTCTGACATAGGGGGTACTCAAACCAACGGGAGCAGAAATACTATCTGCTCCCCATCACCTCCAGCCAAACCCTAGTCAACGCACACTGCCAACCAAGAATAGGCCTCTATAAGCTCCCGTCTGACATAGTGGATACCTAAACCAACGGGGAGCAGAAATACTATCTGCTCCCCATCACCACCAGCCAAACCCTAGTCCACAGACACTGCCAACCAAGAATAGGCCTGTATAAGCTCTTGTCTGACATAGGGGGTACACAAACCAACGGGGAGCAGAAATACTATCCGCTCCCCATCACCGCCAGCCAAACCCTAGTCAACGCACACTGCTAACCAAGAATCGTACTGTATAAGCTCCCGTCTGACATTGGGGGTACATGAACCAACAGGGAGCAGAAATACTATCTGCTCCCCATCACCGCCAGCCAAGCACTAGTCCACGCACACTGCCAACCAACATTAGGCCTGTATAAGCTCCCGTCTGACATAGGGCGTACACAAACCAACGAAGAGCAGAAATACTATCTGCTCCCCATCACCGCCAGCCACACCCTAGTCCACTCACACTGCCAACCTAGAATCGGCCTGTATAAGCTCCCGTCTGACATAGGGGTACACAAACCAACGGGGACCAGAAATACTATCTGCTCCCCATCACTGCCAGTCAAACCCTAGTCAAGGCACACTGCCAAACAAGAATCAGCCTGTATAAGCTCCCATCTGACATAGGGGGTACACAAACCAACGGGGAGAAGAAATACTATCTGATCCCCATCACCACCAGCCAAACCCTAGTCCACACACACTGCCAAACAAGAATAGGCCTGTATAAGCTCCCGGCTGACATAGGGGGTACACAAACCAATGGAGAGCAGGAATACTATCTGTACCCCATCACCGCCAGCCAAAACCTAGTCAACGCACACTGCCAACCAAGAATAGGCCTGTATAAGCTCCCGTCTGACATAGGGGGTACACAAACCAACGGGGAACAGAAATACTATCTGCTCCCCATCACCACCAGCCAAACCCTAGTCCACAGACACTGCCAACAAAGAATAGGCCTGTATAAGCTCCCGTCTGACACAGGGGGTACATAAACCAACAGGGAGCAGAAATACTATCTGCTCCCCATCACCGCCAGCCAAACCCTATTCAACGCACACTGCCAAACAAGAATCAGCCTGTATAAGCTCCCATCTGACATAGGGGGTACACAATCCAAAGGGGAGCAGAAATACTATCTGCTCCCCATCACCGCTAGCCAAACCCTAGTCCACGCACTCTGCTAACCAAGATTAGGCCTGTATATGCTCCCGTCTGACATAGGGGGTACACAAACCAACGGGGAACAGAAATACTATCTGTTTCCCATCACCACCAGCCAAACCCTAGTCCACACACACTGCCAAACAAGAATAGACCTGTATAAGCTCCTGTCTGACATAGGGGGTACGCAAACCAACGGGGAGCAGGAATACTATCTGCTCCCCATCACCGCCAGCCAAAACCTAGTCAACGCACACTGCCAACCTAGAATCGGCCTGTATAAGCTCCCGTCTGACATAGGGGGTACACAAACCAACGGGGTGCAGAAATACGTTCTGCTCCCCATCACCGCCAGCCAAACCCTAGTCAACGCACATTGCCAACCAATAATAGGCCGGTATAAGCTCCTGTCTGACATAGGGGGTAAACAAACCAACGGGTAGCAGAAATACTACCTGCTCCCCATCACCACCAGCCAAACCCTAGTCCACGCACACTGCCAACCTAGAATCGGCCTGTATAAGCTCCCGTCTGACATAGGGGGTACACAAACCAAAGGGGAGCAGAAATACTTTCTGCTCCCCATCACCGCCAGCCAAGCCCTAGTCAACGCACACTGCCAACCAAGAATAGGTCTGTATAAGCTCCCGTCTGACATAGGGGTACACAAACCAACTGGGAGCAGAAATACTATCTGCTCCCCATCACCGCCAGCCACACCCTAGTCAACGCACACTGCCAACCAAGAAAAGGCCTGTATAAGCTCCCGTCTGACATAGGGGGTACACAAACCAACGGGGAGCAGAAATACTATCTGCTCCCCATCACCACCAGCCAAACCCTAGTCCACGCACACTGCCAACCTAGAATCGGCCTGTATAAGCTCCCGTCTGACATAGGGGGTACACAAACCAAAGGGGAGCAGAAATACTTTCTGCTCCCCATCACCGCCAGCCAAACCCTAGTCAACGCACACTGCCAAACAAGAATCAGCCTGTATAAGCTCCCATCTGACATAGGGGGCACACAAAGCAACGGGGAGCAGAAATACTATCTGCTCCCCATCACCGCCAGCCAAAACCTAGTCCACAGACACTGCCAACAAAGAATAGGCCTGTATAAGCTCCGGTCTGACATAGGGGAAACACAAACCAACGGGAAGCAGAAATACTATCCGCTCCCCATCACCGCCAGCCAAGCGCTAGTCAACGCACACTGCCAACTTAGAATCGGTCTATATAAGCTCCCGTCTGACATAGGGGGTACATAAACCAACGGGGAGCAGAAATACTATCTGCTCCCCATCACCGCCAGTCAAGCCCTAGTCCAAGCACACTGCCAACCAAGATCAGGCCTGTATAAGCTCCCGTCTGACATAGGGGCTACACAAACCAACGAGGAGCAGAAATACTATCTGCTCCCCATCACCGCCAGCCAAACCCTAGTCCACTCACACTGCCAACCTAGAATCGGCCTGTATAAGCTCCCATCTGACATACGGGGTACACAAACCAACGGGGAGCAGAAATACTATCTGCTCCCCATCACCACCAGCCAAACCCTAGTCAACGCACACTGCCAACCAAGAATAGGCCTCTATAAGCTCCCGTCTGACATAGGGGGTACACAAACCAATGGGGAGCAGAAATACTATCTGCTCCCCATCACCGCCTGCCAAACCCTAGTCAACGCACACTCCCAGCAAAGAATAGGGCTGTATAAGCTCCCGTCTGACATAGGGGGTACACAAACCAACGGGGAACAGAAATACTATCTGCTCCCCATCACCACGAGCCAAACCCTAGTCCACAGACACTGCCAACCAAGATTAGGCCTGTATGAGCTCCCGTCTGACATAGGGGGTGCACAAACCAACGGAGAGCAGAAATACTATCTGCTCCCCATCACCGCCAGCCAAACCCTAGTCAACGCACACTGCCAACCAAGAATCAGCCAGTATAAGCTCCCATCTGACATAGGGGGTGCACAAACCAACGGGGAGCAGAAATATTATCTGCTCCCAATCACTGCCAGCCAATCCCTAGGCAACAAACAATGCCAACCCAGAATAGGCCTCTATAATCTCCCGTCTGACATAGGGGGTACTCAAACCAATGGGAGCAGAAATACTATCTGCTCCCCATCACCTCCAGCCAAACCCTAGTCAACGCACACTGCCAACCAAGAATAGGCCTCTATAAGCTCCCGTCTGACATAGGGGATACCTAAACCAACGGGGAGCAGAAATACTATCTGCTCCCCATCACCACCAGCCAAACCCTAGTCCACAGACACTGCCAACCAAGAATAGGCCGGCATAAGCTCTTGTCTGACATAGGGCGTACACAAACCAACGAAGAGCAGAAATACTATCTGCTCCCCATCACCGCCAGCCACACCCTAGTCCACTCACACTGCCAACCTAGAATCGGCCTGTATAAGCTCCCGTCTGACATAGGGGGTACACAATCCAACAGGGAGCAGAAATACTATCTGCTCCCCATCACCGTTAGCCAAGCACTAGTCCACGCACACTGCCAACCAACATCAGGCCTGTATAAGCTCCCGTCTGACATAGGGCGCACACAAACCAACGAAGAGCAGAAATACTATCTGCTCCCCATCACCGCCAGCCACACCCTAGTCCACTCACACTGCCAACCTAGAATCGGCCTGTATAAGCTCCCGTCTGACATAGGGGGTACACAAACCAACGGGGAGCAGAAATACTATCTGCTCCCCATCACCGCCAGCCAAACCCTAGTCAATGCACACTGCCAAACAACAATCAGCCTGTATAAGCTCCCATCTGACATAGGGGGTACACAAACCAAAGGGGAGCAGAAATACTATCTGCTCCACATCACCGCTAGCCAAACCCTAGTCCACGCACTCTGCTAACCAAGATTAGGCCTGTATATGCTCCCGTCTGACATAGGGGGTACACAAACCAACGGGGAACAGAAATACTATCTGTTTCCCATCACCACCAGCCAAACCCTAGTCCACACACACTGCCAAACAAGAATAGACCTGTATAAGCTCCCGTCTGACATAGGGGGTATGCAAACCAACGGGGAGCAGGAATACTATCTGCTCCCCATCACTGCCAGCCAAAACCTAGTCAACGCACACTGCCAACCTAGAATCGGCCTGTATAAGCTCCCGTCTGACATAGGGGGTACTCAAACCAACGGGAGCAGAAATACTATCTGCTCCCCATCACCTCCAGCCAAACCCTAGTCAACACACACTGCCAACCAAGAATAGGCCTCTCTAAGCTCCCGTCTGACATAGGGGATACCTAAACCAACGGGGAGCAGAAATACTATCTGCTCCCCCTCACCACCAGCCAAACCCTAGCCCACAGACACTGCCAACCAAGAATAGGCCTGTATAAGCTCTTGTCTGACATAGGGGGTACAAAAACCAACGGGGAGCGGAAATACTATCCGCTCCCCATCACCGCCAGGCAAACCCTAGTCAAAGCACACTGCTAACCAAGAATCGTACTGTATAAGCTCCCGTCTGACATGGGGGGTACATGAACCAACAGGGAGCAGAAATACTATCTGCTCCCCATCACCGCCAGCCAAGCACTAGTCCACGCACACTGCCAACCAACATTGGGCCTGTATAAGCTCCCGTCTGACATAGGGGGTACACAAACCAACGGGGAGCAGAAATACTATCTGCTCCCCATCACTGCCAGTCAAACCCTAGTCAACGCACACTGCCAAACAAGAATCAGCCTGTATAAGCTCCCATCTGACATAGGGGGTACACAAACCAACGAGGAGAAGAAATACTATCTGATCCCCATCACCACCAGAAAAAACCCTAGTCCACACACACTGCCAAACAAGAATAGGCCTGTATAAGCTCCCGGCTGACATAGGGGGTACACAAACCAATGGAGAGCAGGAATACTATCTGCTCCCCATCACCGCCAGCCAAAACCTAGTCAACGCACACTGCCAACCAAGAATAGGCCTGTATAAGCTCCCGTCTGACATAGGGGGTACACAAACCAACGGGGAACAGAAATACTATCTGCTCCCCATCACCACCAGCCAAACCCTAGTCCACAGACACTGCCAACAAAGAATAGGCCTGTATAAGCTCCCGTCTGACACAGGGGGTACATAAACCAACAGGGAGCAGAAATACTATCTGCTCCCCATCACCGCCAGCCAAGCCCTAGTCCACGCACACTGCCAACCAACATTAGGCCTGTATAAGCTCCCGTCTGACATAGGGCGTACACAAACCAACGAAGAGCAGAAATACTATCTGCTCCCCATCACCGCCAGCCAAACCCTAGTCAACGCACACTGCCAAACAAGAATCAGCATGTATAAGCTCCCATCTGAAATAGGGGGTACAAAAACCAAAGGGGAGAAGAAATACTATCTGCTCCCCATCACTGCTAGCCAAACCCTAGTCCAAGCACTCTGCTAACCAAGATTAGGCCTGTATATGCTCCCATCTGAAATAGGGGGTACAAAAACCAAAGGGGAGAAGAAATACTATCTGCTCCCCATCACTGCTATCCAAACCCTAGTCCAAGCACTCTGCTAACCAAGATTAGGCCTGTATATGCTCCCGTCTGACATAGGGGGTACACAAACCAACGGGGAACAGAAATACTATCTGTTTCCCATCACCACCAGCCAAATCCTAGTCCACACACACTGCCAAACAAGAATAGACCTGTATAAGCTCCCGTCTGACATAGGGGGTACGCAAACCAACGAGGAGCAGGAATACTATCTGCTCCCCATCACCGCCAGCCAAAACCTAGTCAACGCACACTGCCAACCTAGAATCGGCCTGTATAAGCTCCCGTCTGACATAGGGGGTACACAAACCAACGGGGAGCAGAAATAATTTCTTCTCCCCATCACCGCCAGCCAAACCCTAGTCAACGCACACTGCCAACCAAGAATAGGCCTGTATAAGCTCTCGTCTGACATAGGGGGTACACAAACCAACTGGGAGCAGAAATACTATCTGCTCCCCATCACCGCCAGCCAAACCCTAGTCAACGCACACTGCCAACCAAGAATAGGCCTGTATAAGCTCCCGTCTGACATAGGGGGTACACAAACCAACGGGGAGCAGGAATACTATCTGCTCCCCATCACCGCCAGCCAAAACCTAGTCAACTCACACTGCCAACCTAGAATCGGCCTGCATAAGCTCCCATCTAACATAGGGGGTACAAAAACCAACGGGGAGCAGAAATACTATCTGCTCTCCATCACCACCAGCCAAACCCTAGTCAACGAACACTGCCAACCTAGAATCGGCCTGTATAAGCTCCCGTCTGACATAGGGGGTACACAAACCAAAGGGGAGCAGAAATGCTTTCTGCTCCCCATCACCACCAGCCAAACCCTAGTCAACGCACACTGCCAACCAAGAATAGGCCTGTATAAGCTCCCGTCTGACATAGGGGTACACAAACCAACTGGGAGCAGAAATACTATCTGCTTCCCATCACCGCCAGCCACACCCTAGTCAACGCACACTGCCAACCTAGAATCGGCCTGTATAAGCTCCCGTCTGACATAGGGGGTACACAAACCAACGGGGAGCAGAAATACTATCTGCTCACTATCACCGCCAGCCAAACCCTAGTCAACGCACACTGCCAAACAAAAATCAGCCTGTATAAGCTCCCATCTGACATAGGGGGTACACAAACCAAAGGGGAGCAGAAATACTATCTGCTCCCCATCACTGCTAGCCAAACCCTAGTCCAAGCACTCTGCTAACCAAGATTAGGCCTGTATATGCTCCCTTCTGACATAGGGGGTACACAAACCAACGGGGAACAGAAATACTATCTGTTTCCCATCACCACCAGCCAAACCCTAGTCCACACACACTGCCAAACAAGAATAGACCTGTATAAGCTCCCGTCTGACATAGGGGGTACACAAACCAACGGGGAGCAGAAATACTTTCTGCTCCCCATCACCGCCAGCCAAACCCTAGTCAACGCACACTGCCAACCAAGAATAGGCATGAATAAGCTCTTGTCTGACATAGGGGGTACACAAACCAACTGGGAGCAGAAATACTATCTGCTCCCCATCACCGCCAGCCAAACCCTAGTCAACGCACACTGCCAACCAAGAATAGGCCTGTATAAGCTCCCGTCTGACATAGGGGGTACACAAACCAACGGGGAGCAGGAATACTATCTGCTCCCCATCACCGCCAGCCAAAACCTAGTCAACTCACACTGCCAACCTAGAATCGGCCTGCATAAGCTCCCATATAACATAGGGGGTACAAAAACCAACGGGGAGCAGAAATACTATCTGCTCCCCATCACCACCAGCCAAACCCTAGTCAACGCACACTGCCAACCAATAATAGGCCGGTATAAGCTCCTGTCTGACATAGGGGGTAAACAAACCAACGGGGAGCAGAAATACTACCTGCTCCCCATCACCACCAGCCAAACCCTAGTCCACGCACACTGCCAACCTAGAATCGGCCTGTATAAGCTCCCGTCTGACATAGGGGGTACACAAACCAAAGGGGAGCAGAAATACTTTCTGCTCCCCATCACCGCCAGCCAAACCCTAGTCAACGCACACTGCCAACCAAGAATAGGCCTGTATAAGCTCCCGTCTGACATAGGGGTACACAAACCAACTGGGAGCAGAAATACTATCTGCTCCCCATCACCGCCAGCCACACCCTAGTCAACGCACACTGCCAACCAAGAATAGGCCAGTATAAGCTCCCGTCTGACATAGGGGGTACACAAACCAACGGGGAGCAGAAATACTATCTGCTCCCCATCACCGCCAGCCACACCCTAGTCAACGCACACTGCCAAACAAGAATCAGCCTGTATAAGCTTTCATCTGACATAGGGGGTACACAAAGCAACGGGGAGCAGAAATACTATCCGCTCCCCATCACCGCCAGCCAAACGCTAGTCAACGCACCTGCCAACTTAGAATCGGTCTATATAAGCTCCTGTCTGACATAGGGGGTACATAAACCAACGGGGAGCAGAAATACTATCTGCTCCCCATCACCGCCAGTCAAGCCCTAGTCCAAGCACACTGCCAACCAAGATCAGGCCTGTATAAGCTCCCGTCTGACATAGGGGGTACACAAACCAACGAGGAGAAGAAATACTATCTGCTCCCCATCACCGCCAGCCAAACCCTAGTCCACTCACACTGCCAACCTAGAATAGGCCTGTATAAGCTCCCATCTGACATAGGGGGTACACAAACCAACGGGGAGCAGAAATCCTATCTGCTCCCCATCACCACCAGCCAAACCCTAGTCAACGCACACTGCCAACCAAGAATAGGCCGCTATAAGCTCCCGTCTGACATAGGGGGTACACAAACCAACAGGAGGTGAAATACTATCTGCTCCCCATCACCGCCTGCCAAACCCTAGTCAACGCACACTTCCAGCAAAGAATAGGGCTGTATAAACTCCCGTCTGACATAGGGGGTACACAAACCAACGGGGAACAGAAATACTATCTGCTCCCCATCACCACGAGCCAAACCCTAGTCCACAGACACTGCCAACCAAGATTAGGCCTGTATAAGCTCCCATCTGACATAGGGGGTGCACAAACCAACGGGGAGCAGAAATACTATCTGCTCCCCATCACCGCCAGCCAAACCCTAGTCAGAGCACACTGCCAACGAAGAATAGGCCTGTATAGGCTCCTGTCTGACATAGGGGGTACACAAACCAACGGGGAGCAGAAATATTATCTGCTCCCAATCACTGCCAGCCAAACCCTAGTCAACGCACACTGCCAACCAAGAATAGGCCTCTATAAGCTCCCGTCTGACATAGGGGATACCTAAACCAACGGGGAGCAGAAATACTATCTGCTCCCCATCACCACCAGCCAAACCCTAGTCCACAGACACTGCCAACCAAGAATAGGCCTGTATAAGCTCTTGTCTGACATAGGGGGTACACAATCCAACAGGGAGCAGAAATACTATCTGCTCCCCATCACCGTTAGCCAAGCACTAGTCCACGCACACTGCCAACCAACATCAGGCCTGTATAAGCTCCCGTCTGACATAGGGCGTACACAAACCAACGAAGAGCAGAAATACTATCTGCTCCCCATCACCGCCAGCCACACCCTAGTCCACTCACACTGCCAACCTAGAATCAGCCTGTATAAGCTCCCGTCTGACATAGGGGGTACACAAACCAACGGGGAGCAGAAATACTATCTGCTCCCCATCACCGCCAGCCAAAACCTAGTCAACGCACACTGCCAAACAAGAATCAGCCTGTATAAGCTCCCATCTGACATAGGGGGTACACAAACCAAAGCGGAGCAGAAATACTATCTGCTCCCCATCACCGCTAGCCAAACCCTAGTCCACGCACTCTGCTAACCAAGATTAGGCCTGTATATGCTCCCGACTGACATAGGGGGTACACCAACCAACGGGGAACAGAAATACTATCTGTTTCCCATCACCACCAGCCAAACCCTAGTCCACACACACTGCCAAACAAGAATAGACCTGTATAAGCTCCCGTCTGACATAGGAGGCACGCAAACCAACGGGGAGCAGGAATACTATCTGCTCCCCATCACCGCCAGCCAAAACCTAGTCAACTCACACTGCCAACCTAGAATCGGCCTGCATAAGCTCCCATCTAACATAGGGGGTACAAAAACCAACGGGGAGCAGAAATACTATCTGCTCCCCATCACCGCCAGCCACACCCTAGTCCACTCATACTGCCAACCTAGAATCGGCCTGCATAAGCTCCCGTCTGACATAGGGCGTACACAAACCAACGAAGAGCAGAAATACTATCTGCTCCCCATCACCGCCAGCCACCCCCTAGTCCACTCACACTGCCAAGCTAGAATCGGCCTGTATAAGCGCCCGTCTGACATAGGGGGTACACAAACCAACGGGGAGCAGAAATACTTTCTGCTCCCCATCACCGCCAGCCAAACCCTAGTCAACGCACACTGCCAACCAAGAATAGGCCTGTATAAGCTCCCGTCTGACATAGGGGGTACACAAACCAACGGGGAGCAGAAATACTATCTGCTCCCCATCACCGCCAGCCACACCCTAGTCCACTCATACTGCCAACCTAGAATCGGCCTGTATAAGCTCGCGTCTGACATAGGGGGTACACAAACCAACGGGGAGCAGAAATATTATCTGCTCACCTTCACCGCCAGCCAAACCCTAGTCAACGCACACTGCCAAACAAGAATCAGCCTGTATAAGCTCTCATCTGACATAGGGGGTACACAAAGCAACGGGGAGCAGAAATACTATCCTCTCCCCATCACCGCCAGCCAAACGCTAGTCAACGCACACTGCCAACTTAGAATCGGTCTATATAAGCTCCCGTCTGACATAGGGGGTACATAAACCAACGGGGAGCAGAAATACTATCTGCTCCCCATCACCACCAGCCAAACCCTAGTCAACGCACACTGCCAACCAAGAATAGGCCTCTATAAGCTCCCGTCTGACATAGGGGGTACACAAACCAACGAGGAGCAGAAATACTATCTGCTCCCCATCACCGCCAGCCAAACCCTAGTCCACTCACACTGCCAACCTAGAATCGGCCTGTATAAGCTCCCATCTGACATAGGGGGTACACAAACCAACGGGGAGCAGAAATACTATCTGCTCCCCATCACCACCATCCAAACCCTAGTCAACGCACACTGCCAACCAAGAATAGGCCTCTATAAGCTCCCGTCTGACATAGGGGGTACACAAACCAACGGGGAGCAGAAATACTATCTGCTCCCCATCACCGCCTGCCAAACCCTAGTCAACGCACACTGCCAAGTAAGAATAGGCCTGTATAAGCTCCCGTCTGAAATAGGGGGTACACAAACCAACGGGGAGCAGGAATACTATCTGCTCCCCATCACCGCCAGCCAAAACCTAGTCAACTCACACTGCCAACCTAGAATCGGCCTGCATAAGCTCCCATCTAACATAGGGGGTACAAAAACCAACGGGGAGAAGAAATACTATCTGCTTCCCATCACCACCAGCCAAACCCTAGTCAACGCACACTGCCAACCAATAATAGGCCGGTATAAGCTCCTGTCTGACATAGGGGGTAAACAAACCAACGGGGATCGGAAATACTACCTGCTCCCCATCACCACCAGCCAAACCCTAGTCCACGCACACTGCCAACCTAGAATCGGCCTGTATAAGCTCCCGTCTGACATAGGGGGTACACAAACCAAAGGGTAGCAGAAATACTATCTGCTCCCCATCACCGCCAGCCACACCCTAGTCAAAGCACACTGCCAACCAAGAATAGGCCTGTATAAGCTCCCGTCTGACATAGGGGGTACACAAACCAACGGGGAGCAGAAATACTATCTGCTCCGCATCACCGCCAGCCACACCCTAGTCCACTCATACTGCCAACCTAGAATCGGCCTGCATAAGCTCGCGTCTGACATAGGGGGTACACAAACCAACGGGGAGCAGAAATACTATCTGCTCCGCATCACCGCCAGCCACACCCTAGTCCACTCATACTGCCAACCTAGAATCGGCCTGTATAAGCTCGCGTCTGACATAGGGGGTACACAAACCAACGGGGAGCAGAAATATTATCTGCTCCCCTTCACCGCCACCCAAACCCTAGTCAACGCACACTGCCAAACAAGAATCAGCCTGTATAAGCTCTCATCTGACATAGGGGGTACACAAAGCAACGGGGAGCAGAAATACTATCTGCTCCCCATCACCGCCAGCCAAAACCTAGTCCACAGACACTGCCAACAAAGAATAGGCCTGTATAAGCTCCCGTCTGACATAGGGGAAACACAAACCAACGGGAAGCAGAAATACTATCCGCTCTCCATCACCGCCAGCCAAACGCTAGTCAACGCACACTGCCAACTTAGAATTGGTCTATATAAGCTCCCGTCTGACATAGGGGGTACATAAACCAACGGGGAGCAGAAATACTATCTGCTCCCCATCACCACCAGCCAAACCCTAGTGAACGCACACTGCCAACCAAGAATAGGCCTCTTTAAGCTCCCGTCTGACATAGGGGGTACACAAACCAACGGGGAGCTGAAATACTATCTGCTCCCCATCACCGCCTGCCAAACCCTAGTCAACGCACACTGCCAGCGAAGAATAGGGCTGTATAAGCTACCGTCTGACATAGGGGGTACACAAACCAACGGGGAGCAGAAATACTATCTGCTGCCAATCACCGCCAGCCAATCCCTAGTCAACGCACACTGCCAACCTAGAATCGGCCTGTATAAGCTCCCATCTGACATAGGCGGTACACAAACAACGGGGAGCAGAAATACTATCTGCTCCCCATCACCACCAGCCAAGCCCTAGTCAACGCTCACTGCCAACCAATAATAGGCCGGTATAAGCTCGTGTCTGACATAGGGGGTACACAAACCAACGGGGAGCAGGAATACTATCTGCTCCCCAGCACCGCCAGCCAAAACCTAGTCAACGCACACTGCCAACCTAGAATCGGCCTGTATAAGCTCCCATCTGACATAGGGGGTACACAAACCAACGGGGAGCAGAAATACTATCTGCTCCCCTTCACCGCCAGCCAAACCCTAGCCAACGCACACTGCCAAACAAGAATCAGCCTGTATAAGCTCTCATCTGACATAGGGGGTACACAAAGCAACGGGGAGCAGAAATACTATCTGCTCCCCATCACCGCCAGCCAAACCCTTGTCCACGCACACTGCTAGCCAAGATTAGGCCTGTATAATCTCCCATCTGACATAGGGTGTACACAAACCAACGGGGAACAGAAATACTATCTGCTCCCCATCACCACCAGCCAAACCCTAGTCCACACACACTGCCAAACAAGAATAGGCCTGTATAAGCTCCCGTCTGACATAGGGGGTACACAAACCAATGGGGAGCAGGAATACTATCTGCTCCCCATCGCCGCCACCCAAAACCTAGTCAACGCACACTGCCAACCAAGAATAGGCCTGTATAAGCTCCCGTCTGACATAGGGGGTACACAAACCAACGGGGAAGAGAAATACTATCTGCTCCCCATCACCACCAGCCAAACCCTAGTCCACAGACATTGCCAACAAAGAATAGGCCTGTATAAGCTCCCATATGACATAGGGGGTACACAAACCAACGGGGAGCAGAAATACTATCTGCTTCCCATCACCGCCTGCCAAACCCTAGTCAACGCACACTGCCAACAAAGAATAGGCCTGTATAAGCTCCCGTCTGACATAGGGGGTACACAAGCCAACGGGGAACAGAAATACTATCTGCTCCCCATCACCACGCGCTAAAACCTAGTCAACCCACACTGCCAACCTAGAATCGGCCTGTTTAAGCTCCCGTCTGACATAGGGGGTACACAAACCAACTGGGAGGAGAAATACTATCTGCTCCCCATCACCACCAGCCAAACCCTAGTCTACGGACACTGCCAACCAAGAATAGGCCTTTATAAGCTCCCGTCTGACATAGGGGGTACACAAACCAACGGGGAGCAGAAATACTATCTGGTCCCCATCACCGCCTGCCAAACCCTAGTCAACGCACACTGCCAACAAAGAATAGGCCTGTATAAGCTCCCATCTGACATAGGGGGTACACAAACCAACGGGGAGCAGAAATACTATCTGCTGCCAATCACCTCCAGCCAAACCCTAGTCAACGCACACTGCCAACCAAAAATAGGCCTCTATAAGCTCCCGTCTGATATAGGGGGTACCTAAACCAACGGGGAGCAGAAATACTATCTTCTCCCCATCACCACCGGCCAAACCCTAGTTCACAGACACTGCCAACCAAGAATAGGCCTGTATAAGCTCTTGTCTGACATAGGGGGTACACAAACCAACGGGGAGCAGAAATACTATCCGCTCCCCATCACCGCCAGACAAACCCTAGTCAACGCACACTGCTTACAAAGAATCGGCCTGTAAAAGCTAACGTCTGACATAGGGGGTACATAAACCAACAGGGAGCAGAAATACTATCTGCTCCCCATCACCGCCAGCCAAGCCCTAGTCCACGCACACTCCCAACCAACATTAGGGCTGTAGAAGCTCCCGTCTGCCATAGGGCGTACACAAACCAACGAAGAGCCGAAATACTATCTGCTCCCCATCACCGCCAGCCACACCCTAATCCACTCACACTGCCAACCTAGAATCGGCCTGTATAAGCTCCCGTCTGACATAGGGGGTACACAAACTAACGGGGAGCAGAAATACTATCTTCTCCCCATCACCGCCAGCCAAACCCTAGTCAACGTACACTGCCAAACAAGAATCAGCCTGAATAAGCTCCCATCTGATATAGGGCGTACACAAACCAACGGGGAGCAGAAATACTATCTGCTCGCCATCACCGCCAGCCAAACCCTAGTCCAAGCACACTGCTAACCAAGATTAGGCCTGTATAAGCTCCCGTCTGACATAGGGGGTACGCAAACCAATGGGGAACAGAAATACTATCTGCTCCCCATCACCACCAGCCAAACCATAGTCCACACACACTGCCAAACAAGAATAGGCCTGTATAAGCTCCCGTCTGACATAGGGGGTACACAAAAAAACGGGGAGCAGGAATACTATCTGCTCCCCATCACCGCCAGCCATAACCTAGTCAACGCACACTGCCAACCTAGAATCGGCCTGTATAAGCTCCCATCTGACATAGGGGGTACACAAACCAACGGGGAGAAGAAATACTATCTGCTCCCCATCACCGCTAGCCAAACCCTAGTCCAGGCACTCTGCTAACCAAGATTAGGCCTGTATATGCTCCCGTCTGACATAGGGGTACACAAACCAACGGGGAAAAGAAATACTATCTGTTCCCCATCACCACCAGCCAAAACCTACTCAACGCACACTGCCAACCTAGAATCGGCCTGTATAAGCTCCCATCTGACATAGGGGGTACACAAACAACGGGGAGCAGAAATACTATCTGCTCCCCATCACCACCAGCCAAGCCCTAGTCAACGCTCACTGCCAACCAATAATAGGCCGGTATAAGCTCGTGTCTGACATAGGGCGTACACAAACCAACGAAGAGCAGAAATACTATCTGCTCCCCATCACCGCCAGCCACACCCTAGTCCACTCACACTGCCAACCTAGAATCAGCCTGTATAAGCTCCCGTCTGACATAGGGGGTACACAAACCAACGGGGAGCAGAAATACTATCTGCTCCCCATCACCGCCAGCCAAAACCTAGTCAACGCACACTGCCAAACAAGAATCAGCCTGTATAAGCTCCCATCTGACATAGGGGGTACACAAACCAAAGCGGAGCAGAAATACTATCTGCTCCCCATCACCGCTAGCCAAACCCTAGTCCACGCACTCTGCTAACCAAGATTAGGCCTGTATATGCTCCCGACTGACATAGGGGGTACACCAACCAACGGGGAACAGAAATACTATCTGTTTCCCATCACCACCAGCCAAACCCTAGTCCACACACACTGCCAAACAAGAATAGACCTGTATAAGCTCCCGTCTGACATAGGAGGCACGCAAACCAACGGGGAGCAGGAATACTATCTGCTCCCCATCACCGCCAGCCAAAACCTAGTCAACTCACACTGCCAACCTAGAATCGGCCTGCATAAGCTCCCATCTAACATAGGGGGTACAAAAACCAACGGGGAGCAGAAATACTATCTGCTCCCCATCACCGCCAGCCACACCCTAGTCCACTCATACTGCCAACCTAGAATCGGCCTGCATAAGCTCCCGTCTGACATAGGGCGTACACAAACCAACGAAGAGCAGAAATACTATCTGCTCCCCATCACCGCCAGCCACCCCCTAGTCCACTCACACTGCCAAGCTAGAATCGGCCTGTATAAGCGCCCGTCTGACATAGGGGGTACACAAACCAACGGGGAGCAGAAATACTTTCTGCTCCCCATCACCGCCAGCCAAACCCTAGTCAACGCACACTGCCAACCAAGAATAGGCCTGTATAAGCTCCCGTCTGACATAGGGGGTACACAAACCAACGGGGAGCAGAAATACTATCTGCTCCCCATCACCGCCAGCCACACCCTAGTCCACTCATACTGCCAACCTAGAATCGGCCTGTATAAGCTCGCGTCTGACATAGGGGGTACACAAACCAACGGGGAGCAGAAATATTATCTGCTCACCTTCACCGCCAGCCAAACCCTAGTCAACGCACACTGCCAAACAAGAATCAGCCTGTATAAGCTCTCATCTGACATAGGGGGTACACAAAGCAACGGGGAGCAGAAATACTATCCTCTCCCCATCACCGCCAGCCAAACGCTAGTCAACGCACACTGCCAACTTAGAATCGGTCTATATAAGCTCCCGTCTGACATAGGGGGTACATAAACCAACGGGGAGCAGAAATACTATCTGCTCCCCATCACCACCAGCCAAACCCTAGTCAACGCACACTGCCAACCAAGAATAGGCCTCTATAAGCTCCCGTCTGACATAGGGGGTACACAAACCAACGAGGAGCAGAAATACTATCTGCTCCCCATCACCGCCAGCCAAACCCTAGTCCACTCACACTGCCAACCTAGAATCGGCCTGTATAAGCTCCCATCTGACATAGGGGGTACACAAACCAACGGGGAGCAGAAATACTATCTGCTCCCCATCACCACCATCCAAACCCTAGTCAACGCACACTGCCAACCAAGAATAGGCCTCTATAAGCTCCCGTCTGACATAGGGGGTACACAAACCAACGGGGAGCAGAAATACTATCTGCTCCCCATCACCGCCTGCCAAACCCTAGTCAACGCACACTGCCAAGTAAGAATAGGCCTGTATAAGCTCCCGTCTGAAATAGGGGGTACACAAACCAACGGGGAGCAGGAATACTATCTGCTCCCCATCACCGCCAGCCAAAACCTAGTCAACTCACACTGCCAACCTAGAATCGGCCTGCATAAGCTCCCATCTAACATAGGGGGTACAAAAACCAACGGGGATAGGAAATACTATCTGCTTCCCATCACCACCAGCCAAACCCTAGTCAACGCACACTGCCAACCAATAATAGGCCGGTATAAGCTCCTGTCTGACATAGGGGGTAAACAAACCAACGGGGATCGGAAATACTACCTGCTCCCCATCACCACCAGCCAAACCCTAGTCCACGCACACTGCCAACCTAGAATCGGCCTGTATAAGCTCCCGTCTGACATAGGGGGTACACAAACCAAAGGGTAGCAGAAATACTATCTGCTCCCCATCACCGCCAGCCACACCCTAGTCAAAGCACACTGCCAACCAAGAATAGGCCTGTATAAGCTCCCGTCTGACATAGGGGGTACACAAACCAACGGGGAGCAGAAATACTATCTGCTCCGCATCACCGCCAGCCACACCCTAGTCCACTCATACTGCCAACCTAGAATCGGCCTGCATAAGCTCGCGTCTGACATAGGGGGTACACAAACCAACGGGGAGCAGAAATACTATCTGCTCCGCATCACCGCCAGCCACACCCTAGTCCACTCATACTGCCAACCTAGAATCGGCCTGTATAAGCTCGCGTCTGACATAGGGGGTACACAAACCAACGGGGAGCAGAAATATTATCTGCTCCCCTTCACCGCCACCCAAACCCTAGTCAACGCACACTGCCAAACAAGAATCAGCCTGTATAAGCTCTCATCTGACATAGGGGGTACACAAAGCAACGGGGAGCAGAAATACTATCTGCTCCCCATCACCGCCAGCCAAAACCTAGTCCACAGACACTGCCAACAAAGAATAGGCCTGTATAAGCTCCCGTCTGACATAGGGGAAACACAAACCAACGGGGAGCAGAAATACTATCCGCTCTCCATCACCGCCAGCCAAACGCTAGTCAACGCACACTGCCAACTTAGAATTGGTCTATATAAGCTCCCGTCTGACATAGGGGGTACATAAACCAACGGGGAGCAGAAATACTATCTGCTCCCCATCACCACCAGCCAAACCCTAGTGAACGCACACTGCCAACCAAGAATAGGCCTCTTTAAGCTCCCGTCTGACATAGGGGGTACACAAACCAACGGGGAGCTGAAATACTATCTGCTCCCCATCACCGCCTGCCAAACCCTAGTCAACGCACACTGCCAGCGAAGAATAGGGCTGTATAAGCTACCGTCTGACATAGGGGGTACACAAACCAACGGGGAGCAGAAATACTATCTGCTGCCAATCACCGCCAGCCAATCCCTAGTCAACGCACACTGCCAACCTAGAATCGGCCTGTATAAGCTCCCATCTGACATAGGCGGTACACAAACAACGGGGAGCAGAAATACTATCTGCTCCCCATCACCACCAGCCAAGCCCTAGTCAACGCTCACTGCCAACCAATAATAGGCCGGTATAAGCTCGTGTCTGACATAGGGGGTACACAAACCAACGGGGAGCAGGAATACTATCTGCTCCCCAGCACCGCCAGCCAAAACCTAGTCAACGCACACTGCCAACCTAGAATCGGCCTGTATAAGCTCCCATCTGACATAGGGGGTACACAAACCAACGGGGAGCAGAAATACTATCTGCTCCCCTTCACCGCCAGCCAAACCCTAGCCAACGCACACTGCCAAACAAGAATCAGCCTGTATAAGCTCTCATCTGACATAGGGGGTACACAAAGCAACGGGGAGCAGAAATACTATCTGCTCCCCATCACCGCCAGCCAAACCCTTGTCCACGCACACTGCTAGCCAAGATTAGGCCTGTATAATCTCCCGTCTGACATAGGGTGTACACAAACCAACGGGGAACAGAAATACTATCTGCTCCCCATCACCACCAGCCAAACCCTAGTCCACACACACTGCCAAACAAGAATAGGCCTGTATAAGCTCCCGTCTGACATAGGGGGTACACAAACCAATGGGGAGCAGGAATACTATCTGCTCCCCATCGCCGCCACCCAAAACCTAGTCAACGCACACTGCCAACCAAGAATAGGCCTGTATAAGCTCCCGTCTGACATAGGGGGTACACAAACCAACGGGGAAGAGAAATACTATCTGCTCCCCATCACCACCAGCCAAACCCTAGTCCACAGACATTGCCAACAAAGAATAGGCCTGTATAAGCTCCCATATGACATAGGGGGTACACAAACCAACGGGGAGCAGAAATACTATCTGCTTCCCATCACCGCCTGCCAAACCCTAGTCAACGCACACTGCCAACAAAGAATAGGCCTGTATAAGCTCCCGTCTGACATAGGGGGTACACAAGCCAACGGGGAACAGAAATACTATCTGCTCCCCATCACCACGCGCTAAAACCTAGTCAACCCACACTGCCAACCTAGAATCGGCCTGTTTAAGCTCCCGTCTGACATAGGGGGTACACAAACCAACTGGGAGGAGAAATACTATCTGCTCCCCATCACCACCAGCCAAACCCTAGTCTACGGACACTGCCAACCAAGAATAGGCCTTTATAAGCTCCCGTCTGACATAGGGGGTACACAAACCAACGGGGAGCAGAAATACTATCTGGTCCCCATCACCGCCTGCCAAACCCTAGTCAACGCACACTGCCAACAAAGAATAGGCCTGTATAAGCTCCCATCTGACATAGGGGGTACACAAACCAACGGGGAGCAGAAATACTATCTGCTGCCAATCACCTCCAGCCAAACCCTAGTCAACGCACACTGCCAACCAAAAATAGGCCTCTATAAGCTCCCGTCTGATATAGGGGGTACCTAAACCAACGGGGAGCAGAAATACTATCTTCTCCCCATCACCACCGGCCAAACCCTAGTCCACAGACACTGCCAACCAAGAATAGGCCTGTATAAGCTCTTGTCTGACATAGGGGGTACACAAACCAACGGGGAGCAGAAATACTATCCGCTCCCCATCACCGCCAGACAAACCCTAGTCAACGCACACTGCTTACAAAGAATCGGCCTGTAAAAGCTAACGTCTGACATAGGGGGTACATAAACCAACAGGGAGCAGAAATACTATCTGCTCCCCATCACCGCCAGCCAAGCCCTAGTCCACGCACACTCCCAACCAACATTAGGGCTGTAGAAGCTCCCGTCTGCCATAGGGCGTACACAAACCAACGAAGAGCCGAAATACTATCTGCTCCCCATCACCGCCAGCCACACCCTAATCCACTCACACTGCCAACCTAGAATCGGCCTGTATAAGCTCCCGTCTGACATAGGGGGTACACAAACTAACGGGGAGCAGAAATACTATCTTCTCCCCATCACCGCCAGCCAAACCCTAGTCAACGTACACTGCCAAACAAGAATCAGCCCGAATAAGCTCCCATCTGATATAGGGCGTACACAAACCAACGGGGAGCAGAAATACTATCTGCTCGCCATCACCGCCAGCCAAACCCTAGTCCAAGCACACTGCTAACCAAGATTAGGCCTGTATAAGCTCCCGTCTGACATAGGGGGTACGCAAACCAATGGGGAACAGAAATACTATCTGCTCCCCATCACCACCAGCCAAACCATAGTCCACACACACTGCCAAACAAGAATAGGCCTGTATAAGCTCCCGTCTGACATAGGGGGTACACAAAAAAACGGGGAGCAGGAATACTATCTGCTCCCCATCACCGCCAGCCATAACGTAGTCAACGCACACTGCCAACCTAGAATCGGCCTGTATAAGCTCCCATCTGACATAGGGGGTACACAAACCAACGGGGAGAAGAAATACTATCTGCTCCCCATCACCGCTAGCCAAACCCTAGTCCAGGCACTCTGCTAACCAAGATTAGGCCTGTATATGCTCCCGTCTGACATAGGGGTACACAAACCAACGGGGAAAAGAAATACTATCTGTTCCCCATCACCACCAGCCAAAACCTACTCAACGCACACTGCCAACCTAGAATCGGCCTGTATAAGCTCCCATCTGACATAGGGGGTACACAAACAACGGGGAGCAGAAATACTATCTGCTCCCCATCACCACCAGCCAAGCCCTAGTCAACGCTCACTGCCAACCAATAATAGGCCGGTATAAGCTCGTGTCTGACATAGGGGGTACACAAACCAACGGGGAGCAGGAATACTATCTGCTCCCCAGCACCGCCAGCCAAAACCTAGTCAACGCACACTGCCAACCTAGAATCGGCCTGTATAAGCTCCCATCTGACATAGGGGGTACACAAACCAACGGGGAGCAGAAATACTATCTGCTCCCCTTCACCACCAGCCAAACCCTAGCCAACGCACACTGCCAAACAAGAATCAGCCTGTATAAGCTCTCATCTGACATAGGGGGTACACAAAGTAATCGGGGAGCAGAAATACTATCTGCTCCCCATCACCGCCAGCCAAACCCTTGTCCACGCACACTGCTAACCAAGATTAGGCCTGTATAATCTCCCGTCTGACATAGGGTGTACACAAACCAACGGGGAACAGAAATACTATCTGCTCCCCATCACCACCAGCCAAACCCTAGTCCACACACACTGCCAAACAAGAATAGGCCTGTATAAGCTCCCGTCTGACATAGGGGGTACACAAACCAATGGGGAGCAGGAATACTATCTGCTCCCCATCACCGCCACCCAAAACCTAGTCAACGCACACTGCCAACCAAGAATAGGCCTGTATAAGCTCCCGTCTGACATAGGGGGTACACAAACCAACGGGGAAGAGAAATACTATCTGCTCCCCATCACCACCAGCCAAACCCTAGTCCACAGACATTGCCAACAAAGAATAGGCCTGTATAACCTCCCGTATGACATAGGGGTACACAAACCAACGGGGAGCAGAAATACTATCTGCTCCCCATCACCGCCAGCCAAACCCTAGTCAACGCACACTGCCAACCAAGAATAGGCCTCTATAAGCTCCCGTCTGACATAGGGGGTACACAAACCAGCGGGGAGCAGAAATACTATCTGGTCCCCATCACCGCCTGCCAAACCCTAGTCAACGCACACTGCCAACAAAGAATAGGCCTGTATAAGCTCCCATCTGACATAGGGGGTACACAAAACAACGGGGAGCAGAAATACTATCTGCTGCCAATCACCGCCAGCCAATCCCTAGTCAACGCACACTGCCAACCAAGAATAGGCCTCTAAAAGCTCCCGTCTGACATAGGGGTTACACAAACCAACGGGGAGCAGAAATACTATCCGCTCCCCATCACCGCCAGACAAACCCTAGTCAACGCACACTGCTTACAAAGAATCGGCCTGTAAAAGCTAACGTCTGACATAGGGGGTACATAAACCAACAGGGAGCAGGAAATACTATCTGCTCCCCATCACCGCCAGCCAAGCCCTAGTCCACGCACACTGCCAACCAACATTAGGGCTGTAGAAGCTCCCGTCTGACATAGGGCGTACACAAACCAACGAAGAGCCGAAATACTATCTGCTCCCCATCACCGCCAGCCACACACTAGTCCACTCACACTGCCAACCTAGAATCGGCCTGTATAAGCTCCCGTCTGACATAGGGGGTACACAAACAAACGGGGAGCAGAAATACTATCTTCTCCCCATCACCGCCAGCCAAACCCTAGTCAACGCACACTGCCAAACAAGAATCAGCCTGAATAAGCTCCCATCTGATATAGGGCATACACAAACCAACGGGAAGCAGAAATACTATCTGCTCGCCATCACCGCCAGCCAAACCCTAGTCCAAGCACACTGCTAACCAAGATTAGGCCTGTATAAGCTCCCGTCTGACATAGGGGGTACGCAAACCAATGGGGAACAGAAATACTATCTGCTCCCCATCACCACCAGCCAAACCATAGTCCACACACACTGCCAAACAAGAATAGGCCTGTATAAGCTCCCGTCTGACATAGGGGGTACACAAAAAAGCGGGGAGCAGGAATACTATCTGCTCCCCATCACCGCCAGCCATAACCTAGTCAACGCACACTGCCAACCTAGAATCGGCCTGTATAAGCTCCCATCTGACATAGGGGGTACACAAACCAACGGGGAGCAGAAATACTATCTGTTCCCCATCACCACCAGCCAAACCCTAGTCAACGCACACTGTCCACCAATAGTAGGCCGGTATAAGCTCCTGTCTGACATAAGGGGGAAAACAAACCAATGGGGAGCAGAAATACTACCTGCTCCCCATCCCCAATAGCCAAACCCTAGTCCACGCACACTGCCAACCTAGAATCGGCCTGTATAAGCTCCCGTCTGACATAGGGGGTACACAAACTAACGGGGAGCAGGAATACTATTTGCTCCCCATCAACCCCAAGCCAAAACCTAGTCAACGCACACTGCCAACCAAGAATCGGCCTGTATAAGCTCCCATCTGACATAGGGGGTACACAAACCAACGGGGAGCAGAAATACTATCTGCTCCCCATCACCACCAGCCAAACCCTAGTCAACGCACACTGCCAACCAATAAGAGGCCTGTATAAGCTCCTGTCTGACATAGGGGGTACACAAACCAACGGGGAGCAGAAATACTATCTGCTCCCCATCACCACCAGCCAAACCAAAGTCCACGCACACTGCCAACCTAGAATCGGCCTGTATAAGCTCCCATCTGACACAGGGGGTACACAAACCAACGGGGAGCAGAAATACTTTCTGCTCCCCATCACCGCCAGCCAAACCCTAGTCAACACACACTGCCAACCAAGAATAGGCCTGTATAAGCTCCCGTCTGACATAGGGGGTACACAAAGCAACTGGGAGCAGAAATACTATCTGCTCCCCATCACCGCCAGCCAAACCCTAGTCAACGCACACTGCCAACCAAGAATAGGCCTGTATACGCTCCCGTCTGAGAAAGGGGGTACAAAAACCAACGGGGAGCAGAATTACTATCTGCTCACCATCACCTCCAGCCAAGCCCTAGTCCAAGCACACTGCCAACCAAGATTAGGCCTGAATAAGATCCCGTCTGACATAGGGGGTACACAAACCAACGACGAGCAGATATACTATCTGCTCCCAATGACCACCAGCCAATCCCTAGTTAACGCACACTGCCAACCAAGAAAATGCCTGTATAAGCTCCCGTCTGACATAGGGGGTACACAAACCAACGGGGAGCAGAATTACTATCTGCTCACTATCACCACCAGCCATACCCTAGTCAACGCACACTGCCAACCAAGAATAGGCCTCTATAAGCTCCTGTCTGACATAGGGGGTACACAAACCAACGGGGAACAGAAATACTATCTGCACCCCATCACCACCAGCCAAAACCTAGTCAACGCACACTGCCAACCAAGAATAGGCCTCTATAAGCTCCGTCTGACGTAGGGGGTACACAAACCAACGGGGAGCAGACATACTATCTGATCCCCATCACCGCCAGCCAAACCCTAGTAAACACACACTACCAACCAAGAATCAGCCTGTATAAGCTCCCATCTGACATAGTTGGTACACAAACCAACGGTGAGCAGAAATACTATCTGCTCCACATCAACACCAGTTAAACCCTAGTCAACGCACACTGCCAATGAAGAATAGGCCTGTATAAGCTCCCGTCTGACATAGGGGGTACACAAACCAACGGGGAGCAGAAATACTATCTGCTCCCCATCACCGCCTACCAAACCCTAGTCAGCGCACACTGCCAACGAAGAATAGGCCTGTATAAGCTACCGTCTGACATAGGGGGTACACAAACCAACGGGGAGCAGAAATACTATCTGCTCCCAATCACTGCCAGCCAAACCCTAGTCAACGCACGCTGCCAACCAAGAATAGGCCTCTATCAGCTCCCGTCTGATATAGGGGGTACACAAACCAACGGGGAGCAGAAATACTATCTGCTCCCCATCACCGCCATCAAACCATAGTCAACACACACTGCCAAGCAAGAAAAGGTATCTATAAGCTCCCGTCTGATATAGGGGGTACACAAACCAACGGGGAGCAGAAATACTATCAGCTCCCTATCACCGCCTGCCAAACCCTAGTCAACGCACACTGCCAACCAAGAATAGGCCTGTATAAGCTCCCGTTTGACATAGGGGGTACACAAACCAACGGGAACAGAAATACTATCTGCTCCCCATCACCACCAGCCAAACACTAGTCCACAGACACTGCCAACAAAGAATAGGTCTGCATAAGCTCCAGTCTGACATAGGGGAAACACAAACCAACGGGGAGCAGAAATACTATCCGCTCCCCATCACCGCCAGCCAAACCCTAGTCAACGCACACTGCTTACCAAGAATCAGCCTGTATAAGCTCCCGTCTGACATAGGTGGTACATAAAGCAGCAGGGAGCAGAAATACTATCTGCTCCCCATCACCGCCAGCCAAGCCCTAGTCAACGCACACTGCCAACCAACATTAGGGCTGTAGAAGGTCCCGTCTGACATAGGGCGTACACAAACCAACGAAGAGCAGAAATACTATCTGCTCCCCATCACCGCCAGCCACACCCTAGTCCACTCACACTGCCAACCTAGAATCGGCCTGTATAAGCTCCCGTCTGACATAGGGGGTACACAAACCAACGGGGAGCAGAAATACTATCTGCTCCCCATCACCACCAGCCGAACCCTAGTCAACGCACACTGCCAAACAAGAATCAGCCTGTATAAGCTCCCATCTGATATAGGGGGTACACAAACCAACCGGGAGCAGAAATACTATCTGCTCCCCATCACCGCCAGCCAAACCCTAGTCCAAGCACACTGCTAACCAAGATTAGGCCTGTATAAGCTCCCGTCTGACATAGGGGGTACGCAAACCAACGGGGAACAGAAATACTATCTGCTCCCCATCACCACCAGCCAAACCATAGTCCACACACACTGCCAAAGAAGAATAGGCCTGTATAAGCTCCCGTCTGACATAGGGGGTACACAAAAAAACGGGGCGCAAGAATACTATCTGCTCCCCATCACCGCCAGCCAAAACCTAGTCAACGCACACTGCCAACCTAGAATCGGCCTGTATAAGCTCCCATTTGACAAAGGGGGTACGCAAACCAACGGGAAACAGAAATACTATCTGCTCCCCATCACCACCAGCCAAACCCAAGTTCACGCACAATGCCAACCTAAAATCGGCCTGTATAAGCTCTCATCTGACACAGGGGGTACACAAACCAACGGGGAGCAGAAATACTTTCTGTTCCCCATCACCGCCAGCCAAACCCTAGTCAACGCACACTGCCAACCAAGAATAGGCCTGTATAAGCTCCCGTCTGACATAGGTGGTACACAAAGCAACTGGGAGCAGAAATACTATCTGCTCCCCATCACCGCCAGCCAAACCCTAGTCAACGCACACTGCCAACCAAGAATAGGTCTGCATAAGCTCCCGTCTGACATAGGGGGTACGCAAACCAACGGGAAACAGAAATACTATCTGCTCCCCATCACCACCAGCCAAACCCTAGTCCACAGACACTGCCAACCAAAAATAGGCCTGTATAAGCTCCAGTCTGACATAGGGGGTACATAAATCAACGGGGAGCAGAATTACTATCTGCTCACCATCAACGTCAGCCAAACCCTATTTAACGCACACTGCAAACCAAGAATCAGCCTGTATAAGCTCCCATCTGACATAGGGGGTACACAACCCAGCGGGGAGCAGAAATACTATCTGCTCCCCATCACCGCCAGCCAAACCCTAGTCAGCGCACACTGCCAACGAAGAATAGGCCTGTAAAAGCTCCCGTCTGACATAGGGGGTACACAAACCAACGGGGAGCAGAAATACTATCTTCTCCCAATCACCGCTAGCCAATCCCTAGTTAACACACACTGCCAACCAAGAATAGGCCTGTATACGCTCCTGTCTGAGATAGGGGGTACACAAACCAACGGGGAGCAGAATTACTATCTGCTCACCATCACCGCCAGCCACGCCCTAGTCCAAGCACACTGCCAACCAAGATTAGGCCTGTATAAGATCCCGTCTGACATAGGGGGTACACAAACCAACGACGAGCAGAAATACTATCTGCTCCCAATCACCACCAGCCAATCCCTAGTTAACGCACACTGCCAACCATGAAAAGGCCTGTATAAGCTCCCGTCTGACATAGGGGGTACACAAACCAACGGGGAGCAGAAATACTATATGCTCACCATCACCGCCAGCCAAACCCTAGTCAACGCACACTGCCAAACAAGAATAGGCTTCTATAACCTCCCGTCTGACATAGGGGGTACACAAACGAACGGGGAACAGAAATACTATCTGCACCCCATCACCACCAGCCAAACCCTAGTCCACAGACACTGCCAACCAAGAATAGGCCTGTATAAGCTCTGTCTGACGTAGGGGGTACACAAACCAACGGGGAGCAGACACACTATCTGCTCCCCATCACCGCCAGCCAAACAATAGTCAACACACACTGCCAACCAAGAATCAGCCTGTGTAAGCTCCCATCTGACATAGTTGGTACACAAACCAACGGTGAGCAGAAATACTATCTGCTCCCCATCAACGCCAGTCAAACCCTAGTCAACGCACACTGCCAACGAAGAATAGGCCTGTATAAGCTCCCGTCTGACATAGGGGGTACAGAAACCAACGGGGAGCAGAAATACTATCTGCTCCCAATCACTGCCTGCCAATCCCTAGTCAACGCACACTGCCAACCAAGAATAGGCCTGTATAAGCTCCCATCTGACACAGGGGGTACACAAACCAACGGGGAGCAGAAATACTTTCTGTTCCCCATCACCGCCAGCCAAACCCTAGTCAACGCACACTGCCAACCAAGAATAGGCCTGTATAAGCTCCCGTCTGACATAGGTGGTACACAAAGCAACTGGGAGCAGAAATACTATCTGCTCCCCATCACCGCCAGCCAAACCCTAGTCAACGCACACTGCCAACCAAGAATAGGTCTGCATAAGCTCCCATCTGACATAGGGGGTACGCAAACCAACGGGAAACAGAAATACTATCTGCTCCCCATCACCACCAGCCAAACCCTAGTCCACAGACACTGCCAACCAAAAATAGGCCTGTATAAGCTCCAGTCTGACATAGGGGGTACATAAATCAACGGGGAGCAGAATTACTATCTGCTCACCATCAACGTCAGCCAAACCCTATTTAACGCACACTGCAAACCAAGAATCAGCCTGTATAAGCTCCCATCTGACATAGGGGGTACACAACCCAGCGGGGAGCAGAAATACTATCTGCTCCCCATCACCGCCAGCCAAACCCTAGTCAGCGCACACTGCCAACGAAGAATAGGCCTGTTAAAGCTCCAGTCTGACATAGGGGGGTACACAAACCAACGGGGAGCAGAAATACTATCTTCTCCCAATCACCGCTAGCCAATCCCTAGTTAACGCACACTGCCAACCAAGAATAGGCCTGTATACGCTCCTGTCTGAGATAGGGGGTACACAAACCAACGGGGAGCAGAATTACTATCTGCTCAGCATCACCGCCAGCCACGCCCTAGTCCAAGCACACTGCCAACCAAGATTAGGCCTGTATAAGATCCCGTCTGACATAGGGGGTACACAAACCAACGACGAGCAGAAATACTATCTGCTCCCAATCACCACCAGCCAATCCCTAGTTAACGCACACTGCCAACCATGAAAAGGCCTGTATAAGCTCCCGTCTGACATAGGGGGTACACAAACCAACGGGGAGCAGAATTACTATCTGCTCACCATCACCACCAGCCATACCCTAGTCAACGCACACTGCCAACCAAGAATAGGCCTCTATAAGCTCCTGTCTGACATAGGGGGTACACAAACCAACGGGGAACAGAAATACTATCTGCACCCCATCACCACCAGCCAAACCCTAGTCAACGCACACTGCCAACCAAGAATAGGCCTCTATAAGCTCCGTCTGACGTAGGGGGTTTCTCAAACCAACGGGGAGCAGACATACTATCTGATCCCCATCACCGCCAGCCAAACCCTAGTAAACACACACTACCAACCAAGAATCAGCCTGTATAAGCTCCCATCTGACATAGTTGGTACACAAACCAACGGTGAGCAGAAATACTATCTGCTCCCCATCAACACCAGTTAAACCCTAGTCAACGCACACTGCCAATGAAGAATAGGCCTGTATAAGCTCCCGTCTGACATAGGGGGTACACAAACCAACGGGGAGCAGAAATACTATCTGCTCCCCATCACCGCCTACCAAACCCTAGTCAGCGCACACTGCCAACGAAGAATAGGCCTGTATAAGCTACCGTCTGACATATGGGGTACACAAACCAACGGGGAGCAGAAATACTATCTGCTCCCAATCACTGCCAGCCAATCCCTAGTCAACGCACACTGCCAACCAAGAATAGGCCTCTATCAGCTCCCGTCTGATATAGGGGGTACACAAACCAACGGGGAGCAGAAATACTATCTGCTCCCCATCACCGCCATCAAACCATAGTCAACACACACTGCCAACCAAGAATAGGTATCTATAAGCTCCCGTCTGATATAGGGGGTACACAAACCAACGGAGAGCAGAAATACTATCAGCTCCCTATCACCGACTGCCAAACCCTAGTCAACGCACGCTGCCAACCAAGAATAGGTCTGTATAAGCTCCCGTTTGACATAGGGGGTACACAAACCAACGGGAACAGAAATACTATCTGCTCCCCATCACCACCAGCCAAACCCTAGTCCACAGACACTGCCAACAAAGAATAGGTCTGCATAAGCTCCCGTCTGACATAGGGGAAACACAAACCAACGGGGAGCAGAAATACTATCCGCTCCCCATCACCGCCAGCCAAACCCTAGTCAACGCACACTGCTTACCAAGAATCAGCCTGTATAAGCTCCCGTCTGACATTGGTGGTACATAAAGCAGCAGGGAGCAGAAATACTATCTGCTCCCCATCACCGCCAGCCAAGCCCTAGTCAACGCACACTGCCAACCAACATTAGGGCTGTAGAAGGTCCCGTCTGACATAGGGCGTACACAAACCAACGAAGAGCAGAAATACTATCTGCTCCCCATCACCGCCAGCCACACCCTAGTCCACTCACACTGCCAACCTAGAATCGGCCTGTATAAGCTCCCGTCTGACATAGGGGGTACACAAACCAACGGGGAGCAGAAATACTATCTGCTCCCCATCACCACCAGCCGAACCCTAGTCAACGCACACTGCCAAACAAGAATCAGCCTGTATAAGCTCCCATCTGATATAGGGGGTACACAAACCAACCGGGAGCAGAAATACTATCTGCTCCCCATCACCGCCAGCCAAACCCTAGTCCAAGCACACTGCTAACCAAGATTAGGCCTGTATAAGCTCCCGTCTGACATAGGGGGTACGCAAACCAACGGGGAACAGAAATACTATCTGCTCCCCATCACCACCAGCCAAACCATAGTCCACATACACTGCCAAAGAAGAATAGGCTGGTATAAGCTCCCGTCTGACATAGGGGGTACACAAAAAAACAAGGCGCAAGAATACTATCTGCTCCCCATCACCGCCAGCCAAAACCTAGTCAACGCACACTGCCAACCTAGAATCGGCCTGTATAAGCTCCCATCTGACATAGGGGGTACGCAAACCAACGGGAAACAGAAATACTATCTGCTCCCCATCACCACCAGCCAAACCCAAGTTCACGCACAATGCCAACCTAAAATCGGCCTGTATAAGCTCCCATCTGACACAGGGGGTACACAAACCAACGGGGAGCAGAAATACTTTCTGTTCCCCTTCACCGCCAGCCAAACCCTAGTCAACGCACACTGCCAACCAAGAATAGGCCTGTATAAGCTCCCGTCTGACATAGGTGGTACACAAAGCAACTGGGAGCAGAAATACTATCTGCTCCCCATCACCGCCAGCCAAACCCTAGTCAACGCACACTGCCAACCAAGAATAGGTCTGCATAAGCTCCCGTCTGACATAGGGGGTACGCAAACCAACGGGAAACAGAAATACTATCTGCTCCCCATCACCACCAGCCAAACCCTAGTCCACAGACACTGCCAACCAAAAATAGGCCTGTATAAGCTCCAGTCTGACATAGGGGGTACATAAATCAACGGGGAGCAGAATTACTATCTGCTCACCATCAACGTCAGCCAAACCCTATTTAACGCACACTGCAAACCAAGAATCAGCCTGTATAAGCTCCCATCTGACATAGGGGGTACACAACCCAGCGGGGAGCAGAAATACTATCTGCTCCCCATCACCGCCAGCCAAACCCTAGTCAGCGCACACTGCCAACGAAGAATAGGCCTGTAAAAGCTCCCGTCTGACATAGGGGGTACACAAACCAACGGGGAGCAGAAATACTATCTTCTCCCAATCACCGCTAGCCAATCCCTAGTTAACACACACTGCCAACCAAGAATAGGCCTGTATACGCTCCTGTCTGAGATAGGGGGTACACAAACCAACGGGGAGCAGAATTACTATCTGCTCACCATCACCGCCAGCCACGCCCTAGTCCAAGCACACTGCCAACCAAGATTAGGCCTGTATAAGATCCCGTCTGACATAGGGGGTACACAAACCAACGACGAGCAGAAATACTATCTGCTCCCAATCACCACCAGCCAATCCCTAGTTAACGCACACTGCCAACCATGAAAAGGCCTGTATAAGCTCCCGTCTGACATAGGGGGTACACAAACCAACGGGGAGCAGAAATACTATATGCTCACCATCACCGCCAGCCAAACCCTAGTCAACGCACACTGCCAAACAAGAATAGGCTTCTATAACCTCCCGTCTGACATAGGGGGTACACAAACGAACGGGGAACAGAAATACTATCTGCACCCCATCACCACCAGCCAAACCCTAGTCCACAGACACTGCCAACCAAGAATAGGCCTGTATAAGCTCTGTCTGACGTAGGGGGTACACAAACCAACGGGGAGCAGACACACTATCTGCTCCCCATCACCGCCAGCTAAACAATAGTCAACACACACTGCCAACCAAGAATCAGCCTGTGTAAGCTCCCATCTGACATAGTTGGTACACAAACCAACGGTGAGCAGAAATACTATCTGCTCCCCATCAACGCCAGTCAAACCCTAGTCAACGCACACTGCCAACGAAGAATAGGCCTGTATAAGCTCCCGTCTGACATAGGGGGTACAGAAACCAATGGGGAGCAGAAATACTATCTGCTCCCAATCACTGCCTGCCAATCCCTAGTCAACGCACACTGCCAACCAAGAATAGGCCTGTATAAGCTCCCGTCTGACATAGGTGGTACACAAAGCAACTGGGAGCAGAAATACTATCTGCTCCCCATCACCGCCAGCCAAACCCTAGTCAACGCACACTGCCAACCAAGAATAGGTCTGCATAAGCTCCCATCTGACATAGGGGGTACGCAAACCAACGGGAAACAGAAATACTATCTGCTCCCCATCACCACCAGCCAAACCCTAGTCCACAGACACTGCCAACCAAAAATAGGCCTGTATAAGCTCCAGTCTGACATAGGGGGTACATAAATCAACGGGGAGCAGAATTACTATCTGCTCACCATCAACGTCCGCCAAAACCTATTTAACGCACACTGCAAACCAAGAATCAGCCTGTATAAGCTCCCATCTGACATAGGGGGTACACAACCCAGCGGGGAGCAGAAATACTATCTGCTCCCCATCACCGCCAGCCAAACCCTAGTCAGCGCACACTGCCAACGAAGAATAGGCCTGTAAAAGCTCCCATCTGACATAGGGGGGTACACAAACCAACGGGGAGCAGAAATACTATCTTCTCCCAATCACCGCTAGCCAATCCCTAGTTAACGCACACTGCCAACCAAGAATAGGCCTGTATACGCTCCTGTCTGAGATAGGGGGTACACAAACCAACGGGGAGCAGAATTACTATCTGCTCACCATCACCGCCAGCCACGCCCTAGTCCAAGCACACTGCCAACCAAGATTAGGCCTGTATAAGATCCCGTCTGACATAGGGGGTACACAAACCAACGACGATCAGAAATACTATCTGCTCCCAATCACCACCAGCCAATCCCTAGTTAACGCACACTGCCAACCATGAAAAGGCCTGTATAAGCTCCCGTCTGACATAGGGGGTACACAAACCAACGGGGAGCAGAAATACTATATGCTCACCATCACCGCCAGCCAAACCCTAGTCAACGCACACTGCCAAACAAGAATAGGCTTCTATCACCTCCCGTCTGACATAGGGGGTACACAAACGAACGGGGAACAGAAATACTATCTGCACCCCATCACCACCAGCCAAACCCTAGTCCACAGACACTGCCAACCAAGAATAGGCCTGTATAAGTTCTGTCTGACGTAGGGGGTACACAAACCAACGGGGAGCAGACACACTATCTGCTCCCCATCACCGCCAGCCAAACAATAGTCAACACACACTGCCAACCAAGAATCAGCCTGTGTAAGCTCCCATCTGACATAGTTGGTACACAAACCAACGGTGAGCAGAAATACTATCTGCTCCCCATCAACGCCAGTCAAACCCTAGTCAACGCACACTGCCAACGAAGAATAGGCCTGTATAAGCTCCCGTCTGACATAGGGGGTACAGAAACCAACGGGGAGCAGAAATACTATCTGCTCCCAATCCCTGCCTGCCAATCCCTAGTCAACGCCCACTGCCAACCAAGAATAGGCCTCTATGAGCTCCCGTCTGATATAGGGGGTACACAAACCAACGGGGAGCAGAAATACTATCTGCTCCCCATCACCGCCATCAAACCCTAGTCAACACACACTGCCAACCAAGAATAGGAATCTATAAGCTCCCGTCTGATATAGGGGGTACACAAACCAACGGGGAGCAGAAATACTATCTGCTCCCTATCACCGCCTGCCAAACCCTAGTCAACGCACACTGCCAACCAAGAATAGACCTGTATAAGCTCCCGTTTGACATAGGGGGTACACAAACCAACGGGGATCAGAAATACTATCTGCTCCCCATCACCACCAGCCAAACATAGTCCACAGACACTGCCAACAAAGAATAGGTCTATATAAGCTCCCGTCTGACATAGGGGAAACACAAACCAACGGGGAGCAGAAATAATATCCGCTCCCCATCACCGCCAGCCAAACCCTAGTCAACGCACACTGCAAACTTAGAATCAGTCTATATAAGCTCACGTCTGACATAGGGGGTACATAAACCAACGGGGAGCAGAAATACTGTCTGCTCCCCATCACCGCCAGTCAAGCCCTAGTCCAAGCACACTGCCAACCAAGATTAGGCCTGTAAAAGCTCCCGTCTGACATAGGGGGTACACAAACCAACGAGGAGCAGAAACACTCTCTGCTCCCCATCACCGCCAGCCAAACCCTAGTCCACTCACACTGCCAACCTAGAATCGGCCTGTATAAGCTCCCATCTGACATAGGGGGTACACAAAGCAATGGGGAGCAGAAATACTATCTGCTCCCCATCACCGCCAGCCAAACCCTAGTTAACGCACACTGCCAACCAAGACTAGGCCTCTATAAGCTCCCTTCTGACATAGGGGGTACACAAATCAACGGGGAGCAGAAATACTATCTGCACCCAAATACCGCCTGCCAAACCCTAGTCAACGCACACTGCCAACAAAGAATAGGCCTGTATAAGCTCCCGTCTGACATAGGGGGTACACAAACCAACGGGGAACAGAAATACTATCGGCTTCCCATCACCACCAGCCAAACCCTAGTCCACAGACACTGCCAACCAAGATTAGGCCTGTATAAGCTCCCATCTGACATAGGGGTGCACAAACCAACGGGGAGCAGAAATACTATCTGCTCCTCATCACCGCCAGCCAAACCCTAGTCCATGCACACTGCAAACCTAGAATCGGCCTGTATAAGCTTCCGTCTGACATATGGGGTGCACAAACCAACGGGGAGAAGAATAACTATCTGCTCACCATCACTGCCAGCCAAACCCTAGTCAACGCACACTGCCAACCAAGAATAAGCCAGTATAAGCTCCCATCTGACATAGGGGGTACACAAAACAACGGGGAGCAGAAATACTATCTGCTCCCCATCAACACTAGCCAAACCCTAGTCAGCGTACACTGCCAACGAAGAATAGGCCTGTATAAGCTCCCGTCTGACATAGGGGGTACATAAACCAACAGGGAGCAGAAATACTATCTGCTCCCCATCACCACCAGCCAAACCCTAGTCCACAGACACTGCCAACAAAGAATAGGTATGTATAAGCTCACGTCTGACATAGGGGAAACACAAACCAACGGGGAGCAGAAATAATATCCGCTCCCCATCACCGCCAGCCAAACCCTAGTCAACGCACACTGCAAACTTAGAATCGGTCTATATAAACTCCCGTCTGACATAGGGGGTACACAAATCAACGGGGAGTAGAAATACTATCTGCACCCAAATACCGCCTGCCAAACCCTAGTCAACGCACACTGCCAACAAAGAATAGGACTGTATAAGCTCCCATCTGACATAGGGCGTACACAAACCAAAGAAGAGCAGAAATGATAGCAGCTCCCCATCACCACCAGCCACACCCTAGTCCACTCACACTGCCAATCGGCCTGAATAAGCTCCTGTCTGACATAGGGGGTACACAAACCAACGGGGAGCAGAAATACTATCTGCTCCCCATCACCGCCAGCCAAACCCTAGTCAACGCACACTGCCAAACAAGAATCAGCCTGTATAAGCTCCCATCTGACATAGGGGGTACACAAATCAACGGGGAGCAGAAATACTATCTGCTCCCCATCACCGCCAGCCAAGCCCATGTCCACGCACACTGCTAACGAAGATTAGGCCTGTATAAGCTCCCGTCTGACATAGGGGGTACACAAACCAACGGAGAACAGAAATACTATCTGCTCCCGATAACCGCCAGCCAAACCCTAGTCCACACACACTGCCAAACAAGAATAGGCCTGTATAAGCGCCCGTCTGACATAGGGGGTACACAAACCAACGGGGAACAGGAATACTTTCTGCTCCCCATCACCGCCAGCCAAAAACTAGTCAACGCACACTGCCAGACTAGAATCGGCCTGTATAAGCTCCCATCTGACATAGGGGGTACACAAACCAACAGGGAGCAGAAATACTATCTGCTCCCCATCACCACCAGCCAAACCCTAGTAAACGCACACTGCCAACCTATAATAGGCCGGTATAAGCTCCTGTCTGACATAGGGGGTACACAAACCAACGGGGAGCAGAAATACTACCTGCTCCCCAACACCACCAGCCAAACCCTAGTCCACGCACACTGCCAACCTAGAATCGGCCAGTATAAGTTCCTGTCTGACATAGGGGGTACACAAACCAACGGGGAGCAGAAATACTTTCTGCTCCCCATCACTGCCAGCCAAAACCTTGTCAACGCACACTGCCAACCAAGAATATGCCTGTATAAGCTCCCGTCTGACATAGGGGGTACACAAACCAACTGGGAGCAGAAATACTATCTGCTCCCCATCACCGCCAGCCAAACCCTAGTCAACGCACACTGCCAACCAAGAACAGGCCTGTATAAGCTCCAGTCTGACATAGGGGGTACACAAACCAACGGGGAGCAGAAATACTATCGGCTCCCCATCACCGAAAGCCAAACCCTAGTCCACGCACACTTCCAACCAAGATTAGGCCTGTATAAGCTGCCGTCTCACATAGGGGGTACACAAACCAACGGGAGCAGAAATACTATCTGCTCCCCATCACCTCCAGCCAAACCCTAGTCAACGCACACTGCCAACCAAGAATAGGCCTCTATCACCTCCCGTCTGACAAAGGGGGTACCTAAACCAACGGGAAGAAGAAATACTATCTGCTCCCCATCCTCACCAGCGAAACCCTAGTCCACAGACACTGCCAACCAAGAATAGGCCTGTATAAGCTCCCGTCTGACATAGGGGGTACATAAACCAACAGGGAGCAGAAATACTATCTGCTCCCCATCACCGCCAGCCAAGCCCTAGTCCACGCACACTGCCAACCAACATTAGGCCTGTATAAGCTCCCGTCTGACATAGGGCGTACACAAACCAAAGAAGAGCAGAAATGCTAGCAGCTCCCCATCACCACCAGCCAAACCCTAGTCCACAGACACAGCCAACAAAGAATAGGTCTGTATAAGCTCCCGTCTGACATAGGGGAATCACAAACCAACGGGGAGCAGAAATAATATCTGCTCCCCATCACCGCCAGCCAAACCCTAGTCAACGCACACTGCAAACTTAGAATCGGTCTATATAAGCTCCCGTCTGACATAGGGGGTACACAAATCAACGCGGAGCAGAAATACTATCTGCACCCAAATACCGCCTGCCAAACCCTAGTCAACGCACACTGCCATCAAAGAATAGGCCTGTATAAGCTCCCGTCTGACATAGGGGGTACACAAACCAACGGGGAACAGAAATACTATCTGCTCCCCATCACCGCCATACAAGCCCCAGTCCACACACACTGCCAACCAACATTAGGTCTGTATAAGCTCCTGTCTGACATAGGGCGTACACAAACCAAAGAAGAGCAGAAATGCTAGCAGCTCCCCATCACCGCCAGCCACACCCTAGTCCACTCACACTGCCAACCTAGAATCGGCCTTTATAAGCTCCTGTCTGACATAGGGGGTACACAAACCAACGGGGAGCAGAAATACTATCTGCTCCCCATCACCACCAGCCAAACCCTAGTCAACGCACACTGCCAAACAAGAATCAGCCTGTATAAGCTCCCATCTGACATAGGGGGTACACAAACCAACGGGGAGCAGAAATACTATCTGCTCCCCATCACCGCCAGCCAAACCCTAGTCCAAACCCTAGTCCACGCACACTGCTAACCAAGATTAGGCCTGTATAAGCTCCCGTCTGACATAGGGGGGTACACAAACCAACGGGGAACAGAAATACTATCTGCTCCCGATAACCGCCAGCCAAACCCTAGTCCACACACACTGCCAAACAAGAATAGGCCTGTATAAGCGCCCGTCTGACATAGGGGTACACAAACCAACGGGGAGCAGGAATACTATCTGCTCCCCATCACCGCCAGCCAAACCCTAGTCAACGCACATTGCCAACCTATAATAGGCCGGTATAAGCTCCTGTCTGACATAGGGGGTACACAAACCAACGGGGAGCAGAAATACTACCTGCTCCCCAACACCACCAGCCAAACCCTAGTCCACGCACACTGCCAACCTAGAATCGGCCAGTATAAGCTCCCGTCTGACATAGGGGGTACACAAACCAACGGGAGCAGAAATACTATCTGCTCCCCATCACCTCCAGCCAAACCCTAGTCAACGCACACTGCCAACCAAGAATAGGCCTCTATCACCTCCCTTCTGACAAAGGGGGTACCTAAACCAACGGGAAGAAGAAATACTATCTGCTCCCCATCACCACCAGCCAAACCCTAGTCCACAGACACTGCCAACCAAGAATAGGCCTGTATAAGCTCCCGTCTGACATAGGGGGTACATAAACCAACAGGGAGCAGAAATACTATCTGCTCCCAATCACTGCCTGCCAATCCCTAGTCAACGCACACTGCCAACCAAGAATAGGCCTGTATAAGCTCCCGTCTGACATAGGTGGTACACAAAGCAACTGGGAGCAGAAATACTATCTGCTCCCCATCACCGCCAGCCAAACCCTAGTCAACGCACACTGCCAACCAAGAATAGGTCTGCATAAGCTCCCATCTGACATAGGGGGTACGCAAACCAACGGGAAACAGAAATACTATCTGCTCCCCATCACCACCAGCCAAACCCTAGTCCACAGACACTGCCAACCAAAAATAGGCCTGTATAAGCTCCAGTCTGACATAGGGGGTACATAAATCAACGGGGAGCAGAATTACTATCTGCTCACCATCAACGTCAGCCAAACCCTATTTAACGCACACTGCAAACCAAGAATCAGCCTGTATAAGCTCCCATCTGACATAGGGGGTACACAACCCAGCAGGGAGCAGAAATACTATCTGCTCCCCATCACCGCCAGCCAAACCCTAGTCAGCGCACACTGCCAACGAAGAATAGGCCTGTAAAAGCTCCCGTCTGACATAGGGGGGTACACAAACCAACGGGGAGCAGAAATACTATCTTCTCCCAATCACCGCTAGCCAATCCCTAGTTAACGCACACTGCCAACCAAGAATAGGCCTGTATACGCTCCTGTCTGAGATAGGGGGTACACAAACCAACGGGGAGCAGAATTACTATCTGCTCACCATCACCGCCAGCCACGCCCTAGTCCAAGCACACTGCCAACCAAGATTAGGCCTGTATAAGATCCCGTCTGACATAGGGGGTACACAAACCAACGACGAGCAGAAATACTATCTGCTCCCAATAACCACCAGCCAATCCCTAGTTAACGCACACTGCCAACCATGAAAAGGCCTGTATAAGCTCCCGTCTGACATAGGGGGTACACAAACTAACGGGGAGCAGAAATACTATATGCTCACCATCACCGCCAGCCAAACCCTAGTCAACGCACACTGCCAAACAAGAATAGGCTTCTATCACCTCCCGTCTGACATAGGGGGTACACAAACGAACGGGGAACAGAAATACTATCTGCACCCCATCACCACCAGCCAAACCCTAGTCCACAGACACTGCCAACCAAGAATAGGCCTGTATAAGTTCTGTCTGATGTAGGGGGTACACAAACCAACGGGGAGCAGACACACTATCTGCTCCCCATCACCGCCAGCCAAACAATAGTCAACACACACTGCCAACCAAGAATCAGCCTGTGTAAGCTCCCATCTGACATAGTTGGTACACAAACCAACGGTGAGCAGAAATACTATCTGCTCCCCATCAACGCCAGTCAAACCCTAGTCAACGCACACTGCCAACGAAGAATAGGCCTGTATAAGCTCCCGTCTGACATAGGGGGTACAGAAACTAACGGGGAGCAGAAATACTATCTGCTCCCAATCCCTGCCTGCCAATCCCTAGTCAACGCCCACTGCCAACCAAGAATAGGCCTCTATGAGCTCCCGTCTGATATAGGAGGTACACAAACCAACGGGGAGCAGAAATACTATCTGCTCCCCATCACCGCCATCAAACCCTAGTCAACACACACTGCCAACCAAGAATAGGTATCTATAAGCTCCCGTCTGATATAGGGGGTACACAAACCAACGGGGAGCAGAAATACTATCTGCTCCCTATCACCGCCTGCCAAACCCTAGTCAACGCACACTGCCAACCAAGAATAGACCTGTATAAGCTCCCGTTTGACATAGGGGGTACACAAACCAACGGGGAACAGAAATACTATCTGCTCCCCATCACCACCAGCCAAACATAGTCCACAGACACTGCCAACAAAGAATAGGTCTATATAAGCTCCCGTCTGACATAGGGGAAACACAAACCAACGGGGAGCAGAAATAATATCCGTTTCCCATCACCGCCAGCCAAACCCTAGTCAACGCACACTGCAAACTTAGAATCAGTCTATATAAGCTCACGTCTGACATAGGGGGTACATAAACCAACGGGGAGCAGAAATACTGTCTGCTCCCCATCACCGCCAGTCAAGCCCTAGTCCAAGCACACTGCCAACCAAGATTAGGCCTGTAAAAGCTCCCGTCTGACATAGGGGGTACACAAACCAACGAGGAGCAGAAACACTCTCTGCTCCCCATCACCGCCAGCCAAACCCTAGTCCACTCACACTGCCAACCTAGAATCGGCCTGTATAAGCTCCCATCTGACATAGGGGGTACACAAAGCAATGGGGAGCAGAAATACTATCTGCTCCCCATCACCGCCAGCCAAACCCTAGTTAACGCACACTGCCAACCAAGACTAGGCCTCTATAAGCTCCCTTCTGACATAGGGGGTACACAAATCAACGGGGAGCAGAAATACTATCTGCACCCAAATACCGCCTGCCAAACCCTAGTCAACGCACACTGCCAACAAAGAATAGGCCTGTATAAGCTCCCGTCTGACATAGGGGGTACACAAACCAACGGGGAACAGAAATACTATCGGCTTCCCATCACCACCAGCCAAACCCTAGTCCACAGACACTGCCAACCAAGATTAGGCCTGTATAAGCTCCCATCTGACATAGGGGTGCACAAACCAACGGGGAGCAGAAATACTATCTGCTCCTCATCACCGCCAGCCAAACCCTAGTCCATGCACACTGCAAACCTAGAATCGGCCTGTATAAGCTTCCGTCTGACATATGGGGTGCACAAACCAACGGGGAGAAGAATAACTATCTGCTCACCATCACTGCCAGCCAAACCCTAGTCAACGCACACTGCCAACAAAGAATAGGCCTGTATAAGCTCCCGTCTGACATAGGGCGTACACAAACCAAAGAAGAGCAGAAATGATAGCAGCTCCCCATCACCACCAGCCACACCCTAGTCCACTCACACTGCCAACCTAGAATCGGCCTGAATAAGCTCCTGTCTGACATAGGGGGTACACAAACCAACGGGGAGCAGAAATACTATCTGCTCCCCATCACCGCCAGCCAAACCCTAGTCAACGCACACTGCCAAACAAGAATCAGCCTGTATAAGCTCCCATCTGACATAGGGGGTACACAAATCAACGGGGAGCAGAAATACTATCTGCTCCCCATCACCGCCAGCCAAGCCCATGTCCACGTACACTGCTAACGAAGATTAGGCCTGTATAAGCTCCCGTCTGACATAGGGGGTACACAAACCAACGGAGAACAGAAATACTATCTGCTCCCGATAACCGCCAGCCAAACCCTAGTCCACACACACTGCCAAACAAGAATAGGCCTGTATAAGCGCCCGTCTGACATAGGGGGTACACAAACCAACGGGGAACAGGAATACTTTCTGCTCCCCATCACCGCCAGCCAAAAACTAGTCAACGCACACTGCCAGACTAGAATCGGCCTGTATAAGCTCCCATCTGACATAGGGGGTACACAAACCAACGGGGAGCAGAAATACTATCTGCTCCCCATCACCACCAGCCAAACCCTAGTAAACGCACACTGCCAACCTATAATAGGCCGGTATAAGCTCCTGTCTGACATAGGGGGTACACAAACCAACGGGGAGCAGAAATACTACCTGCTCCCCAACACCACCAGCCAAACCCTAGTCCACGCACACTGACAACCTAGAATCGGCCAGTATAAGCTCCTGTCTGACATAGGGGGTACACAAACCAACGGGGAGCAGAAATACTTTCTGCTCCCCATCACTGCCAGCCAAAACCTTGTCAACGCACACTGCCAACCAAGAATATGCCTGTATAAGCTCCCGTCTGACATAGGGGGTACACAAACCAACTGGGAGCAGAAATACTATCTGCTCCCCATCACCGCCAGCCAAACCCTAGTCAACGCACACTGCCAACCAAGAACAGGCCTGTATAAGCTCCAGTCTGACATAGGGGGTACACAAACCAACGGGGAGCAGAAATACTATCGGCTCCCCATCACCGAAAGCCAAACCCTAGTCCACGCACACTTCCAACCAAGATTAGGCCTGTATAAGCTGCCGTCTCACATAGGGGGTACACAAACCAACGGGAGCAGAAATACTATCTGCTCCCCATCACCTCCAGCCAAACCCTAGTCAACGCACACTGCCAACCAAGAATAGGCCTCTATCACCTCCCGTCTGACAAAGGGGGTACCTAAACCAACGGGAAGAAGAAATACTATCTGCTCCCCATCCTCACCAGCGAAACCCTAGTCCACAGACACTGCCAACCAAGAATAGGCCTGTATAAGCTCCCGTCTGACATAGGGGGTACATAAACCAACAGGGAGCAGAAATACTATCTGCTCCCCATCACCGCCAGCCAAGCCCTAGTCCACGCACACTGCCAACCAACATTAGGCCTGTATAAGCTCCCGTCTGACATAGGGCGTACACAAACCAAAGAAGAGCAGAAATGCTAGCAGCTCCCCATCACCACCAGCCAAACCCTAGTCCACAGACACTGCCAACAAAGAATAGGTCTGTATAGTCTCCCGTCTGACATAGGGGAATCACAAACCAACGGGGAGCAGAAATAATATCTGCTCCCCATCACCGCCAGCCAAACCCTAGTCAACGCACACTGCAAACTTAGAATTGGTCTATATAAGCTCCCGTCTGACATAGGGGGTACACAAATCAACGCGGAGCAGAAATACTATCTGCACCCAAATACCGCCTGCCAAACCCTAGTCAACGCACACTGCCAACAAAGAAAAGGCCTGTATAAGCTCCCGTCTGACATAGGGGGTACACAAACCAACGGGGAACAGAAATACTATCTGCTCCCCATCACCGCCAGACAAGCCCTAGTCCACGCACACTGCCAACCAACATTAGGTCTGTATAAGCTCCCGTCTTGAAGTACTGGGTATTTTAGACCCAGCGGTGCAGGGGCACACACCCTATGACTTCTGGGTTTCACCCTGTTCCGGACCTACAGAAACACAGAGTCTTCTGGGTGAAGTCAAAGAATCGTTTATTGGCTGCAGACCAATGACAGGTATCCTAGAAGTACAACAGCGTGTATGTTCTCAGCAGACTGCTGAAAATCATAGGAACGGACTTCTCCTTAAGTACAAAATATCATGCTCCAGGCGCACATTCCTTGGTTTACGATATGGCCATATAAAGGTATACATTACAAACGAAAAAGCAGAGTCATGATGACCATCCCACATTCCAATTCGGCCAGCCCACAATGATTTACACAGTAAGGTTCAGATCCCACGTTTGATGTAAAGAGACCCCCCAATAAACATGAGCATCTCCTGTTTTGGGAAACAAGTCATAAAGCAGGAACAAGCAGGTGTGGAAGAGATTAGCCGGGGGATTGTGTAGAATGAAAGGGCTTTATGACGGGTCAAACCCTGATGCTAATCACAGGTGGACGGAGGAAGGGGAGCTCGTGAGACCGGTTTGACCCAGGGCAGCAGAGCCAGCTGCCCAGGTCACAGAGAAGTCAGAGGGGAAGCCCATGTACTGTGAGGCCCGTATTTACTCCATTATAGCCTATGTGAGGGCAATGACAAGATGGCCACTGTTTCCAAAATGGAACCCGCGTAGTGGAGCAGAAGAACGTGTACACAGTGCATTCATAGCTAGAACGATATATAAAGCACTCGTACATGCCGCATTTACCATTTGCGGTTCGCTAATACCAAGATAGACAGGGGTAAGGCCCTGTCCCCTACGCGGTCCCGAATATTAAAGTACGACAGACCCTCCTTTTGCCCTTACATAGGCAATCACTATACTCATCTTAATCCGAGTCTAGGTCAATGTTCACGAAGTCATGGAGATGTTGCTGTAGCATCATCCTATTACTTAGCTCGTCCCTTGATACAGGTTTCCTTACACATAAGGTAGTACAGAGGCCACATATCGCAGGAGCACACTGTATGCACAGACAGAACAGGAAAAGAATGGCTAAGATCATTCCAACGACCATCAGAACTTTCCAACCCCAGGCAGATATCAATTCCCAGAACCACCCCACCAGTGACCAATCTCCCTTATCCACGTGTATGGCTTCAGATATTTTATGGAGTTTGGAGATGGCTTGATACACTGTTGGAGCATTATCTGGTATGAAAATGCAGCAACTGGATTGGATGACCTTGCATACCCCACCGCGGTCTGCAAGAATAACGTCTAGAACCATGCGGTTCTGCAGAGTCATAAGGCGATCCGCTTGGAGCTCAGCTGTCAGATTACTAAGGGCACCAGCCGTTACATTGACAGTGGATTCAACCACACGTGTCAGCTGTCTCAGGTTCCTACTATTGACCATAGGTCCCCAAAACGGCAGGAAACCCAAGAAGAAGTCTCCCGCTTCCTGACCGGCAGTATCCTCCTTACTAATCACACCTCTCACAACTCTGGTCTTGTGATAGTCAGAGGCGGCAGTAAATGTCGGCGGTAGCAAGTTCGCAATATAACATGTGCCCGAGAAATCAGGGGGCAGCCATGTATATGCTCGGTCATTACAGATGAAATATGTGCCCTTGGCAGCTAGAAACGCAGGGGAAAACTGTGACGGGAAGGTGTACGTTTCAGTACAGTCACTTCTTCCCAGTTGAGCTCTAGGATTCTGACCATTACCCTGTAAGCAGAACCGACCCATGTGGGGTACGACCCAGATTGGAGATGAGATTTTTCGCTGTCTTTCACCCAGACTAATACTATACCCCGTCGCGTTCCATCCTACATAAGGTCTCAGCTCTTCTTTGGGAATGGATGAGTATGCATCAATATCTCTACTCATATCGGCAACTCCTTTCATTAAAGCCTTATTATTGGTTATAGGTCTGATGGAACGCGGTTGGCGAGGGGAGTATGTATCTAGGGCATAGAGAAACATGGTTTGGAATGCCCATGACGATCCATTGTAACTGTACGGTAGCACCAGGTAGGGAATACCTTTGTTAATGGTATGTGGCATTAACCCACACACCCAGCAATTGGTCGTATTCATTACTAGTTGGTGCTGGTGCAAGAGTTGGATAAACGAGTTATTTACAAACTCTGATCGTCTGGTCTGTTCGTGCTCAGGCAAAGGGTGAAAAGAGTGAGAGGAGGCAGTAGAAAGAGATATAGGCTGTTGAGTGGGTTCAATGGGCTTTTGAGCGGAGAAGAACACAAATCCTACAATAAACATTATGATACTACATAGTGTAAAAAGGCACAAAAAGACAAAACATTTACTTTTCACAATTCTACACATTCTTGCATTAGAGTTCATTTCCTCAATCGGTCTCTCCATCTTAAAAAACTCCATCCTCTACTCGGGCCGCTCGCGGTGGATGAGTTTCTTCTGCTAAGGAGTACGCCTGTCAGTCCAGGGAAACGCCCTAGACTAACCAGAACCGTTGACCTAGCGTCTTCGGCCTGTACCCCAAAGTCTTGGCACCGCGACCCTGCGGCAGAACCCGGATGGTGGTTCGAAAAACAAAAATCAAGAAAGTCCTTCATATGGGAGAGCAAAAAATGTCAAAAGGGAAATAGTGAGGAAAATCTTTATTTGTCCATGGGCCTTGGTCTCAAATTATAGCGAAGGCGGCCAGGTGCTGTTTGGTCTTGAAACAAAAGTTCAGGCTCAGTGGTGTCCAGTCGATTTGATGGTGGCACAGTTTCTTGCAGAATATTGTCACTCTCTTGGTCTGAAACTGTGTCTCTTAAGCGTGCGTCACTGAATGGTACAAAACGAGGTACAGTGTCTGTCTCTGAGTCGGCGATACCCTCCTTGACCCACTGGTCATATGGCAGAGGCAAGGGGACTATTTTGCAGTGGGTACCATGGATCCAGTGCTTCTTCCCTTTCACTCGCACTGCTGATCTCGTCGACAGAAGAACAAGATGAGGGCCGATCCAGCGAGGCTCGTCGTTGCCCTTACGCTGGAAATTCCGGACCAGGACCCACGAGCCAGGGTTGATAGGGTGTCCAGGAGGTTCAGAGGCTTGGGGAAGAGTATCATGTACCTGTTGGTGCAAAACACGCAGTTTAACAGTCAAATCATACAGGTAATCGAGTAGTACTGGATGCTCTATCTCACTGAACTTCGTAGGCCTCGGTACACCCCATACGTTGGCGGGACGGCCAAAAACGACCTCGTAAGGACTAAGTCCCACTCGTGAGTGTATGGTCATTCTAGTGGACAGGAGTGCTAAGGGCAGAGCGTCAGGCCATTTAAGACCGGTGCTCGCCTGAATTTTGGCCAGCTTGAGCTTTAAGGCTCCATTGTAGCGTTCTACTAGTCCAGCTGATTGGGGGTGATTTGCAGCGTGGAACTTCTGCTTTATCCCTAGCCCTTCACATACATTCTTCATCACTTTACCCACAAACTCACTTCCGTTATCACACCACACCATTCTTGGCATCCCAAACCTAGGGAAAAATTCCTTTACAAGGGCTTTGGCTGTGGATAGGGCAGTGTTATCTTTCAGAGGATAAGCCTCTATCCATTTTGAGAAAGCACAAACAACCACCAGTACATATTTCAGGTTGTTGCATCTTTCCATGTGAATAAAGTCCAGCTGCAAAACTTCGAATGGACATGATGGGGGTGCAAAGTGACCAGCCGGAGTTGGGGTTCCCCTACCAGGGTTGTACTTCAAGCATACTATGCAATTCTTGACCACATTCTCTGCACACTTGGGAATCCCAGCATTCTGCCATACTGGAGCCAACAACTTGCATATACCTTTCGTACTGATATGTGCCATTCCATGTGCCATAGTAACCACTGGAAGCACATATGCATCAGGCAACAACCATCGCCTATGTTCTGTCGGATCAGTCCAACAACCATTCTCATCCAACTTACCCATACTTTCTCTCCACTTGCTTAACTCTTCCTCTGTGGCTTCAGCCTGAAGCGACTTCACACTCTCTATTGTGTTCTCACACATCCCAACATCATTAACCCATCTTGCGGGGCCTGCAACATACATTCTAGACTTCACATTCTGTGCCGTTTCTTTCGCGGTCTCATCAGCAAACGCATTCCCACGTCCAACATCATCTGTGACTTTCCTGTGCGCACTGCATTTCATGATCGCAACTTGCAACGGTAGGGTCAGTGACTCAAGGAGATCATTCACCAACTTGCCATTCTAAATTTTAGCTCCATGCGACGTCAGCAACCCACGCTCTTTCCACAAACGCCCAAAATTATGAGCCACGCCAAAGGCGTACTGGCTATCTGTGTATATGTTCACTCTCATTCCTTCAGACAACACACATGCTCTCGTGAGGGCGATTAATTCTGCTGCTTGGGCCGAATTATGTGGCACTCGTGCAGTTTCCACGACCGTGTGCAAAGTCGTGATAGCATATGCAGCAGTCGTGTCACCATTAGGGAGCTTGAAGCATGAACCATCTACCCATAAAGTGCCATCAAACTCAGTCAGGGGAGTATCTTTTAGATCTACTCTCCCTTTCGTCTCTTCTTCTGTTCTGAACAGACAATCATGTTGCTCAATCTCATCTGAGTCTGCTGGAATTGGCAACAATGTAGCTGGATTCAGCGTATTACATCTTTTTATGTGTATGTGATTCGCTAACAGTGTAAGTTCATAACCTGATAATCGCGCACTAGTCAAGTGTTGTGTCTTGGTCCTATTTAATAATGTGTCTACAGCATGTGGAACCATAACAATCAATGTATTGTCCATTACCAAACCAGCAGATTGTCGGATAGACATCGCTGCAGCAGCTGTCGCTCTCAGACAGCTTGGCAATGCCCTCGCTACAGGGTCCAAGGTTGATGAAAAATATGCGCATGGGCGCGGTCTGTCGCCAAAAGGCTGTGTTAACACTGATAATGCGCATCCATCTTTCTCATGAACATACAATGTAAAAGGCTTGCTGTAGTCAGGAGTGCCCAACACAGGAGCTGAACATAACGCATTACGCAATTCCACAAAACTTTTCTGGCACTCTTCAGACCATGGGATAGGAGTCGGTGTGTCTTTGCATGTTAAGGCTAATAAAGGCTTTGCCAACAAAGAAAAACTAGGGATCCAATGCCTACAGTATGAAGTGATGCCCAAGAAAGCACGCACTTCTCTCTGTGTCTTTGGCACACTCAACTGTGCAATGGCTTGAATTCTTTCTGGGGTCAGTTTCCTTCCCTCCTTCGATAAGAGATGACCTAAGTAGGTCACTTCTTGTCGACAATATTGCAGCTTAGAGAGAGACACTTTGTGATGGAAAGCGGATAAATGGCGCAACAGTGACAATGTGGCTTCTTTACAGATCTTCTCAGTATCCGCAGCGATTAGTAAATCGTCCACGTACTGAATCAGGATAGCGCCACTAGGTAGAATAAGTGCATCAAGCTGCGCTTTCAAAGCTTGACTGTATATGGATGGACTCTCACAGTAGCCCTGGGGAGCGCGTTTGAAGCGGAAGCTTCGGCCTCCCAGACTAAAACCAAAAATGTCTCTGCTCTTTTCTGCAATTGGGATGCTAAAGAAAGCATTCTTTAAATCGATCACTGAAAACCATACAGCAGAGGCTGGAATCATCGTTAACAAGGCAGTTATATCAGGGACAACTGGAAACTGTGGCACAACAATCTTATTAACCTCTCTAAGATCAATCACAAATCTGTAAACAGGTGGCTGTGAAGGATCCGTCCGTTTTAAGACAGGTAAAATCGGACTATTGCAAACGTTGCCTCTTGTCTCTTCAATCACACCTTTATTAATCAGGTCGCTGACAATGTCTAACAATGCTTTCTGGCCTTCATTAGAGATTTTGTACTGGGGAATACGTGGCAGTCTGACATTAGCCTTTAAAGTTACCACGTATGGCGGTATCTCCAAGAGGCCCACATCATTGGGACCAGTAGCCCAAAGGGCATCCGGAAGGGATGACAATTCAGGCGGCATTGTATTTTTAGACAAGTACATCGGGGAAATCACTTTCTTGCCTAATGTAAGTTGTACTCCTGAAGGAGAACAATACAGTGTAGCGTGCAATCTTTTCAACAAATCTAATCCCAGCAAATTCTCACCACAACCCGTTGTTAGGATCAGGGGTGCTTTCAGCTCACAAGGTCCAACAGAAAGTGACATGGGACTAGAAATCGGGCTCCTTACTGGGGCGCCAGAAAAACCTACTGAAACATTTATCCCGCCAGACAAAGGTGCGCCAGGAAGTTTTGAATGCATGATTGAACTCTTTGCAGCACCAGTATCTAGCAGAAAAGGCTCCGTTACATTTGCTGTAGTCACCTCAACATACGGTCCACTCTGATCCACTGGCACTGAAACAACTCCCTCTCTTTGTCTATGGCTGTCCTAGTAATCATTATTCTCTGCATCACCGTCCTCTGCATAATAATCATTATTATAATACTGGGCCGTATTACTAGTCGCGTTAGCTTGCTGATCAAAACTATTGATGGTATTTTGAGGCGGCAGAGGACGCGCGTTCTGGGGAGCATTTCCACGCCCTCTGCCTCTAGGAGCTTGCTGACCACCCCTACCTCTTGCGCCATACGCATTACCGTTCCGCTGCATTAATTTAGGGCAACTATATTTATAATGACCTTCCTCTTTGCAGTATGAACATTGGTTGGGATCTACAGGGACACGTGGTTGATAATACCCATTCATTTGCTGGTTTGTCTGAAACTGTTGGGGTTGGTGATAGACACCTTGGGGTTGCCTATAATTATTACCACCTCCACGTGGCGGGTAGGCCTGCTGTAAAAGGACCTTTGTCTTCAGTTCCTTCGTTTTCTTTTCTGTTCTATCTTTCTCGTCCTTATCTCTATTTTCATAATACTGTGCAGTAGCCAGTATTTGCGCTGAAGAAGAAACAGCCCAGGAACTCTCTGAATCTTTTAACTTTTTACACAGGTCAGGAAGTAGATTCTGCACAAACTTATCCACAAATAACCGTTGGCCACCCTCAGTACTCATATCCTGCCCACTGTGGTCAATAAACGTTTCTTCAAACCTAGTAAAGAAGTCTGACACTGTCTCATCTTTCTTCTGCTTGCATGCAGATAACTTGTCCCAATTTACGCGCATCGCAGGCATTATTGTCTTCATATACGTGATGATTCTACCAGGCAATTCAGCTACTAAAGGTTCTGGTTTCGCACCACCAGTTTGTCTAGCATCAGCAGCAACAATGTTGGCCCATGTATCCCCTAGTTCTGCATTGTGATCTACATTACGAATTGATCCCCATAGAGGCTGTGGAACAATATTGCCAAACAACATGTCTATATCGGCCAGATTCATAATGCATGACCCTGCCGTCTGTGACAACTCTTTATAATAACCTGCTGGGTTCTTACGGGGATCAGGTAAGGACTACTTAAGCGCTAACACTTCAGAGCGCTTCCATGGAACATGCACCCAAACACGCTGGAAATGCGCTGCCACAGCGGGGTTACCACCGACAGCTGCAACCGCTTCCTTCCATACCGGGGGAACTTCTCTCATAGGGTATTGTCGCGCTTTTGCCTTTTTCCCCACAAGGACCTCTTGTTCAAACAATGACTGTTGGCAATCGTCATTCCTAAGTGACAATACAACCGCAACTGCTTTATCTACTTCGCGGTCCACAATTATACCAGTTCCAAAATCGAACCTCACTCTACACAACTCCTGCGGGTTCGGATTTTTACCACTATCCTCCAATTCTTCACAGAGAATTTCGCACATTTTCTCAAACACATATCTCTGTTTAGGGGCATCCCATTGATGGAAAGTGTTGACAACTGATTCCACATCATAAAGTGAAGGAAAAACGATCCATCTACGCGCCATGTGATCTATTACCTTTTTCTCATCGGGGTTAGGCAATTGGCTGCGCAACTGCTTACGCTGTACACCAGGAGTTGCACCAGATGACCCAAAGAGAGGAGACATTAATGTAGTAACCACATTAGCTAAGCGCTGTCGCGCTGAAGGAGAAGCTGAGGCGAGAACAGGGGGAAAAACAGAGGGAAGAAAAGAGGATGTAGAGACAGGTACTGGAGTGGTGGAAGGAAGAGTGTTAGGGGAGGCAGTTACTGGATTAGGCAAAGTCGCAGGAAGTGCGGGGGCAGTTGGAAGCACAACTGGCGGCGCTTGAGAGGGCTGCGCTACAGGAATAGGAACTGGCTGCAAAGCAACTGGCGGTTGCGGCAAGGCTTGCAGTATATGCACTGGAGGCGGCATATTTACAAGCTGGGGAGTGCCCGTGGCAGTTTGAGCATACGGGGGTGGCGAACTCAACAAATGTGACATCAAGGGATCTTTCTCCTTTTCTTCTGACTCATCCTGCTTAGAATGTGGCAAAGCTGGGTAACATTTGTCAATCCCTAACTTACGCTGCCTGTGCAATTGCTCATTCATTTGCTCCTCCTCATTGTCTTTAAATTGTACAGCTGCTTGCATTACTGACATACCTCTCTCTCTCTTATTCATTTTCGCTAACTTAATTTCCTTCTGTTTGGCTTCCTTTCGCCATAAGCGGAAAGAGTCAAACATCGCCGGCCGGGCTTTCTTCTTAAACAATTTAATTTCCAGATTATCTAAAATATCAGTATCGAAACTACCATTTTGGGGCCATTTTAAAACACCATCTTTCCTGGTGTAGTGGATCCACACTTCGTTATATGCAATGGGGCCTACGCCATGTTTCACATAGAGCTCATAAGTTGGAGTTCCAACCGGAGGAACCGGACATGATTCCTCTAGCTGGAAATCTTTTCCACAACCCAAACAGAATAATCTACCAAATAGTCCAGAACCAGGCATCTTCGCTCACTAGTCTAGATCCAAACGTCAAAGGATTATCGATTACGATAGCCTCGTGAATACACGAGTCCTCTGGTTTTGGCGTTTGCAAACTCCAAAGTACCAATTCAAATGATCCCGAAGGATACCAAAACAAATGGGAGACGCTCCACTTATACTTAACTGAATATTGCTGATCGATGGCGTCACCAGAAGACTCTCTCGATTGTTTCGCTCTCTCAAACTCGTCAAGGGTCCAAAACAGGTCGATTAATCAGGGCAGCAGTCCTTCGTAGCCGTCGGGACGCGGAGAACCTCGCAGAAAAGACTTTCGGACCACGTCGACATGCAGGGGTCGATGAAGTGGCGGCCTTCCTCCGGAATTTCCACACGAAGCTCCTCACGAACCTCTGGCTTGGACTGGTACCGCTGAAATCGCCCCACGTTGGGCGCCAAACTGAAGTACTGGGTATTTTAGACCCAGCGGTGCAGGGGCACACACCCTATGACTTCTGGGTTTCACCCTGTTCCGGACCTACAGAAACACAGAGTCTTCTGGGTGAAGTCAAAGAATCGTTTATTGGCTGCAGACCAATGACAGGTATCCTAGAAGTACAACAGCGTGTATGTTCTCAGCAGACTGCTGAAAATCATAGGAACGGACTTCTCCTTAAGTACAAAATATCATGCTCCAGGCGCACATTCCTTGGTTTACGATATGGCCATATAAAGGTATACATTACAAACGAAAAAGCAGAGTCATGATGACCATCCCACATTCCAATTCGGCCAGCCCACAATGATTTACACAGTAAGGTTCAGATCCCACGTTTGATGTAAAGAGACCCCCCAATAAACATGAGCATCTCCTGTTTTGGGAAACAAGTCATAAAGCAGGAACAAGCAGGTGTGGAAGAGATTAGCCGGGGGATTGTGTAGAATGAAAGGGCTTTATGACGGGTCAAACCCTGATGCTAATCACAGGTGGACGGAGGAAGGGGAGCTCGTGAGACCGGTTTGACCCAGGGCAGCAGAGCCAGCTGCCCAGGTCACAGAGAAGTCAGAGGGGAAGCCCATGTACTGTGAGGCCCGTATTTACTCCATTATAGCCTATGTGAGGGCAATGACAAGATGGCCACTGTTTCCAAAATGGAACCCGCGTAGTGGAGCAGAAGAACGTGTACACAGTGCATTCATAGCTAGAACGATATATAAAGCACTCGTACATGCCGCATTTACCATTTGCGGTTCGCTAATACCAAGATAGACAGGGGTAAGGCCCTGTCCCCTACGCGGTCCCGAATATTAAAGTACGACAGTCTGACATAGGGCGTACACAAACCAAAGAAGAGCAGAAATGCTAGCAGCTCCCCATCACCGCCAGCCACACCCTAGTCCACTCACACTGCCAACCTAGAATAGGCCTGTATAAGCTCCTGTCTGACATAGGGGGTACACAAACCAACGGGGAGCAGAAATACTATCTGCTCCCCATCACCACCAGCCAAACCCTAGTCAACGTACACTGCCAAACAAGAATCAGCCTGTATAAGCTCCCATCTGACATAGGGGGTACACAAACCAACGGGGAGCAGAAATACTATCTGCTCCCCATCACCGCCAGCCAAACCCTAGTCCAAACCCTAGTCCACGCACACTGCTAACCAAGATTAGGCCTGTATAAGCTCCCGTCTGACATAGGGGGTACACAAACCAACGGGGAACAGAAATACTATCTGCTCCCGATAACCGCCAGCCAAACCCTAGTCCACACACACTGCCAAACAAGAATAGGCCTGTATAAGCGCCCGTCTGACATAGGGGTACACAAACCAACGGGGAGCAGGAATACTATCTGCTCCCCATCACCGCCAGCCAAAAACTAGTCAACGCACACTGCCAGCCTAGAATCGGCCTGTATAAACTCCCATCTGACATAGGGGGTACACAAACCAACGGGGAGCAGAAATACTATCTGCTCCCCATCACCACCAGCCAAACCCTAGTCAACGCACATTGCCAACCTATAATAGGCCGGTATAAGCTCCTGTCTGACATAGGGGGTACACAAACCAACGGGGAGCAGAAATACTACCTGCTCCCCAACACCACCAGCCAAACCCTAGTCCACGCACACTGCCAACCTAGAATCGGCCAGTATAAGCTCCCGTCTGACATAGGGGGTACACAAACCAACAGGAGCAGAAATACTATCTGCTCCCCATCAGCTCCAGCCAAACCCTAGTCAACGCACACTGCCAACCAAGAATAGGCCTCTATCACCTCCCGTCTGACATAGGGGGTACCTAATCCAACGGGAAGCAGAAATACTATCTGCTCCCCATCACCGCCAGCAAAACCCTAGTCAACGCACACTGCCAACCAAGAACAGGCCTGTTTAAGCTCCCGTCTGACATAGGGGGTACACAAACCAACGGGGAGCAGAAATACTATCGGCTCCCCATCACCGAAAGCCAAACCCTAGTCCACGCACACTTCCAACCAATATTAGGCCTGTATAAGCTGCCGTCTGACATAGGGGGTACACAAACCAACGGGGAACAGAAATACTATCTGCTCCCCATCACCACCAGCCAAACCCTAGTCCACAGACACTACCAACCAAGAATAGGCCTGTATAAGCTTCGTCGGATGTAGGGGGTACACAAACCAATGGGGAGAAGAAATACTATCTGCTCCCCATCACCGCCACCCAAACCCTAGTCAACACACACTGCCAACCAAGAATCAGAATGTATAAGCTCCCATCTGACATAGTTGGTACACAAACCAACGGTGAGCAGAAATACTATCTGCTCTCCATCAACGCCAGCCAAACCCTAGTCAACGCACACTGCCAACGAAGAATAGGCCAGTATAAGCTCCCGTCTGACATTGGGGGGTACACAAAACAACGGGGAGCAGAAATATTATCTGCTCCCAATCACCACCAGCCAAACCCTAGTCAACGCACACTGCCAACCAAAAATAGGCCTCTATAAGCTCCCGTCTGACATAGGGGGTACACAAACCAACTGGGAGCAGAAATACTATCTGCTCCCCATCACCACCAGCCAAACCCTAGTCAACGCACACTGCCAACCAATAATAGACCTGTATAAGCTCCTGTCTGACATAGGGGGTCCTCAAACCAACGGGGAGTAGAAATACTATATGCACCCCATCACCACCAGCCAAACCCAAGTCCACGCACACTCCCAACCTAGAATCGGCCTGTATAAGCTCTCGTCTGACATAGGGGGTACACAAACCAACTGGGAGCAGAAATACTATCTGCTCCCCATCACCACCAGCCAAACCCTAGCCAACGGACACTGCCAACCAAGAATAGGCCTCTATAAGCTCCCGTCTGACATAGGGGGTACACAAACCAACGCGGAGCAGAAATACTATCTGCTCCCCATCACCGCCTGCCAAACCCTAGTCAACGCACACTGCCAACAAAGAATAGGCCTGGATAAGCTCCCATCTCACATAGGGGGTACACAAACCAACGGGGAGCAGAAATACTATCTGCTCCCAATCACCGCCAGCCAATCCCTAGTCAACGCACACTGCCAACCAAAAATAGGCCTCTATAAGCTCCCGTCTGACATAGGGGGTACACGAACCAACAGGAGCAGAAATACTATCTGCTCCCCATCACCTCCAGCCAAACCCTAGTCAACGCACACTGCCAACCAAGAATAGGCCTCTATAAGCTCCCGTCTGACATAGGGGGTACACAAACCAACAGGGAACAGAAATTCTATCTGCTCCCCATCACCACCAGCCAAACCCTAGTCCACAGACACTGCCAACCAAGAAAAGGCCTGTATAAGCTTTGTCTGATGTAGGGGGTACACAAACCAATGGGGAGAAGAAATACTAGCTGCTCCCCATCACTGCCACCCAAACCCTAGTCAACACACACTGCCAACCAAGAATCAGCCTGTATAAGCTCCCATCTGACATAGTTGGTACACAAACCAACGGTGAGCAGAAATACTATCTGCTTCCCATCAACGCCAGCCTAACCCTAGTCAACGCACACTGCCAACGAAGAATAGGCCAGTATAAGCTCCCGTCTGACATAGGGGGTACACAAAACAACGGGGAGCAGAAATACTATCTGCTCCCCATCACCTCCAGCCAAACCCTAGTCAACGCACACTGCCAACCAAAAATATTCCTCTATAAGCTCCCGTCTGACATAGGGGGTACACAAACCAACGGGGAGCAGAAATACTATCTGCTCCCCATCACCACCAGCCAAACCCTAGTCAACGCACACTGCCAACCAATAATAGACCTGTATAAGCTCCTGTCTGACATAGGAGGTACTCAAACCAACGGGGAGCAAAAATACTATCTGCTCCCCATCCCCACCAGCCAAACCCAAGTCCACGCACACTGCCAACCTAGAATTGGCCTGTATAATCTCTCATCTGACAAAGGGGGTACACAAACCAACTGGGAGCAGAAATACTATCTGCTCCCCATCACCACCAGCCAAACCCTAGTCAACGGACACTGCCAACCAAGAATAGGCCTCTATAAGCTCCCGTCTGACATAGGGGGTACACAAACCAACGGGGAACAGAAATTCTATCTGCTCCCCATCACCACCAGCCAAACCCTAGTCCACAGACACTGCCAACCAAGAATAGGCCTGTATAAGCTTTGTCTCATGTAGGGGGTACACAAACCAATGGGGAGAAGAAATACTATCTGCACCCCATCACCGCCACCCAAACCCTAGTCAACACTCAACACACACTGCCAACCAAGAATCAGCCTGTATAAGCTCCCATCTGACATAGTTGGTACACAAACCAACGGTGAGCAGAAATACTATCTGCTCCCCATCAACGCCAGCCAAACCCTAGTCAACGCACACTTCCAACCAAGATTAGGCCTGTATAAGCTGCCGTCTGACATAGGGGGTACACAAACCAACGGGGAACAGAAATACTATCTGCTCCCCATCACCGGCAGCCAAACCCTAGTCAACACACACTGCCAACCAAGAATAGGCCTGTATAAGCTCCCGTCTGACATAGGGGGTACACAAACCAACGGGGAACAGAAATACTATCTGCTCCACATCACCACCAGCCAAACCCTAGTCCACAGACACTGCCAACCAAGAATAGGCCTGTATAAGCTTCGTCTGATGTAGGGGGTACACAAACCAACGGGGAGAAGAAATACTATCTGCTCCCCATCACCGCCACCCAAACCCTAGTCAACACACACCCTAGACCACAGACACTGCCAACCAAGATTAGGCCTGTGTAAGCTCCCGTCTGACATAGGGGGTACACAAACTAACGGAGAGAAGAAATACTATCTGCTCCCCATCACCACAAGTCGAACCCTAGTCCACGCACACTGCCAACCAAGAATAGGCCACTATAAGCTCCCGTCTGACATAGGGGGTACACAAACCAATGGGGAGCAGAAATACTATCTGCTCGACATCACCACCAGCCAAACCTTAGTCCACGCACACTGCCAACCATGATTAGGCCTGTATAAGCGCCTGACTGACATAGGGGTGCACAAACCAACGGGGAGCAGAAGTACTATCTGCTCCCCATCACCGCCAGCCAAACCCTAGTCCCTGCACACTGCAAACCTAGAATCGGCCTGTATAAGCTCCCGTCTGACATAGGGGGTACACAAACCAACGGGGAGAAGATTTACTATCTGCTCACCATCACTGCCAGCCAAACCCTAGTCAACGCACACTGCCATTCAAGAATCAGCCGGTATAAGCTGCCATCTGATAGAGGGGGTACACAAACCAACGGGGAGCAGAAATACTATCTGCTCCCCATCAACGCCAGCCAAACCTTAGTCAGCGCACACTGCCAACGAAGAATAGGCCTGTATAAGCTCCCGTCTGACATAGGGGGTACACAAACCAACGGGGAGCAGAAATACTATCTGCTCCCAATCACCGCCAGCCAAGCCCTATTCAACGCACACTTCCAACCAAGAATAGGCCTGTATAAGTTCCCGTCTGACACAGGGGGTACACAAACCAAAGGGTAGCAGAATTACTATCTGCTCACCATCACCGCCAGCCAAACTTTAGTCAACGCACACTGCAAACCAAGAATCTGCCTGTATAAGCTCCCGTCTGACATAGGGGGTACACAAACCAACGGGGAGCAGAGTAACTATCTGCTCACCATCACCGCCAGCCAAACCCTATTCAACGCACACTGCAAACCAATAATCAGCCTGTATAAGCTCCCATCTGACATAGGGGGTACACAAACCAACTGGGAGCAGAAATACTATCTGCTCCCCATCACCGCAAGCCAAACCCTAGTCAGCGCACACTGCCAACGAAGAATAGGACTGTATAAGCTCCCGTCTGACATAGGGGGTACACAAACCAACGAGGAGCAGAAATACTATCTGCTCCCAATCACCGCCAGCCAATCTGTAGTCAACGCACACTGCCAACCAAGATTAGGCCTCTATAAGCTCCCATCTGAAATAGGGTTACACAAACCAGTGGAAGCAGAAATACTATCTGCTCCCCATCACCGCCAGCCAAACCCTAGTCAACGCACACTGCCAGCCAAGAATAGGCCTCTATAAGCTCCCGTCTGATATAGGGGGTACACAAACCAACGGGGAGCAGAAATACCATCTGCTCCCCGTCACCGCCTGCCAAACCCTAGTCAACGCACACAGCCAACCAAGAATAGGCCTGTATAAGCTCCCGTCTGACAAAGGGGGTACACAAACCAACGGGGAGCAGAAATACTATCTGCTCCCCATCACCACCAGCCAAACCCTAGTCAACGCACACTGCCAACCAATAATAGACCTGTATAAGCTCCTGTCTGACATAGGGGGTACTCAAACCAACGTGGAGCAGAAATACTATATGCTCCCCATCACCACCAGCCAAACCCAAGTCCACGCACACTCCCAACCTAGAATCGGCCTGTATAAGCTCTCGTCTGACATAGGGGGTACACAAACCAACTGGGAGCAGAAATACTATCTGCTCCCCATCACCACCAGCCAAACCCTAGTCAACGGACACTGCCAACCAAGAATAGGCCTCTATAAGCTCCCGTCTGACATAGGGGGTATACAAACCAACGCGGAGCAGAAATACTATCTGCTCCCCATCACCGCCTGCCAAACCCTAGTCAACGCACACTGCCAACAAAGAATAGGCCTGGATAAGCTCCCATCTCACATAGGGGGTACACAAACCAACGGGGAGCAGAAATACTATCTGCTCCCAATCACCGCCAGCCAATCCCTAGTCAACGCACACTGCCAACCAAAAATAGGCCTCTATAAGCTCCCGTCTGACATAGGGGGTACACGAACCAACAGGAGCAGAAATACTATCTGCTCCCCATCACCTCCAGCCAAACCCTAGTCAACGCACACTGCCAACCAAGAATAGGCCTCTATAAGCTCCCGTCAGACATAGGGGGTACACAAACCAACAGGGAACAGAAATTCTATCTGCTCCCCATCACCACCAGCCAAACCCTAGTCCACAGACACTGCCAACCAAGAAAAGGCCTGTATAAGCTTTGTCTGATGTAGGGGGTACACAAACCAATGGGGAGAAGAAATACTATCTGCTCCCCATCACTGCCACCCAAACCCTAGTCAACACACACTGCCAACCAAGAATCAGCCTGTATAAGCTCCCATCTGACATAGTTGGTACACAAACCAACGGTGAGCAGAAATACTATCTGCTTCCCATCAACGCCAGCCTAACCCTAGTCAACGCACACTGCCAACGAAGAATAGGCCAGTATAAGCTCCCGTCTGACATAGGGGGTACACAAAACAACGGGGAGCAGAAATACTATCTGCTCCCAATCACCGCCACCCAAACCCTAGTCAACGCACACTGCCAACCAAAAATCTTCCTCTATAAGCTCCCGTCTGACATAGGGGGTACACAAACCAACGGGGAGCAGAAATACTATCTGCTCCCCATCACCACCAGCCAAACCCTCGTCAACGCACACTGCCAACCAATAATAGACCTGTATAAGCTCCTGTCTGACATAGGGGGTACTCAAACCAACGGGGAGCAGAAATACTATCTGCTCCCCATCCCCACCAGCCAAACCCAAGTCCACGCACACTGCCAACCTAGAATTGGCCTGTATAAGCTCTCATCTGACAAAGGGGGTACACAAACTAACTGGGAGCAGAAATACTATCTGCTCCCCATCACCACCAGCCAAACCCTAGTCAACGGGCACTGCCAACCAAGAAGTGGCCTCTATAAGCTCCCGTCTGACATAGGGGGTACACAAACCAACGGGGAACAGAAATTCTATCTGCTCCCCATAACCACCAGCCAAACCCTAGTCAACACACACTGCCAACCAAGAATCAGCCTGTATAAGCTCCCATCTGACAGAGTTGGTACACAATCCAACGGGGAGCAGAAATACTATCTGCTCCCCATCACCACCAGCCAAACCCTAGTCAACGCACACTGCCAACCAATAATAGACCTGTATAAGCTCCTGTCTGACATAGGGGGTAATCAAACCAACGGGGAGCAGAAATACTATCTGCTCCCCATCACCGCCTGCCAAACCCTAGTCAACGCACACTGCCAACAAAGAATAGGCCTGGATAAGCTCCCATCTGACATAGGGGGTACACAAACCAACGGGGAGCAGAAATACTATCTGCTCCCAATCACCGCCAGCCAATCCCTAGTCAACGCACACTGCCAACCAAAAATAGGCCTCTATAAGCTCCCGTCTGACATAGAGGGTACACAAACCAACAGGAGCAAAAATACTATCTGCTCCCCATCACCTCCAGCCAAACCCTAGTCAACGCACACTGCCAACCAAGAGTAGGCCTCTATAAGCTCTCGTCTGACATAGGGGTACACAAACCAACGGGGAGCAGAAATACTATCCGCTCCCCATCACCGCCAGCCAAACCCTAGTCAACGCACACTGCTTACCAAGAATCGGCCTGTATACGCTCCCGTCTGACATAGGGGGTACATAAAGCAACAGGGAGCTGAAATACTATCTGCTCCGCATCACCGCCAGCCAAGCCCTAGTCCATGCACACTGCCAACCAACATTAGGGCTGTAGAAGCTCCCGTCTGACATAGGGCGTACACAATCCAACGAAGAGCAGAAATACTATGTGCACCCCATCACCGCCAGCCAAACCCTAGTCCAAGCACACTGCTAACCAAGATTAGGCCTGTATTAGCTCTCGTCTGACATAGGCGGTACGCAAACCAACGGGGAACAGAAATACTATCTGCTCCCCATCACCACCAGCCAAACCATAGTCCACACACACTGCCAACCAAGAATAGGCCTGTATAAGCTCCCGTCTGACATAGGGGGTACCTAAACCAACGGGGAGCAGAAATACTATCTTCTCCCCATCACCACCGGCGAAACCCTAGTCCACAGACACTGCCAACCAAAAAAAGGCCTGTATAAGCTCTTGTCTGACATAGGGGGTACACAAACCAACGGGGAGCAGAAATACTATCCGCTCCCCATCACCGCCAGCCAAACCCCAGTCAATGCACACTGCTTACCAAGAATCGGCCTGTATAAGCTCCCGTCTGACATAGGGGGTACATAAACCAACAGGGAGCAGAAATACTATCTGTTCCGAATCACCGCCAGCCAAGCCCTAGTCCACGCACACTGCCAACCAACATTAGGGCTGTAGAAGCTCCCGTCTGACATAGGGCGTACACAAACCAACGAAGAGCAGAAATACCATCTGCTCCCCATCACCACAAGCCAAACCCTAGTCAACGCACACTGCCAAACAAGAATCAGCATGCATAAGCTCCCATCTGATATAGGGGGTACACAAACCAACGGGGAGCAGAAATACTATCTGCACCCCATCACCGCCAGCCAAACCCTAGTCCAAGCACACTGCTAACCAAGATTAGGCCTGTATAAGCTCCCGTCTGACATAGGGGATACGCAAACCAACGGGGAACAGAAATACTATCTGCTCCCCATCACCACCAGCCAAACCCTAGTCCACACACACTGCCAAACAAGAATAGGCCTGTATAAGCTAACGTCTGATATAGGGGGTACACAAAAAAACGGAGAGCAGGAATACTATCTGCTCCCCATCACCGCCAGCCAAAACCTAGTCAATGCGCACTGCCTACCTAGAATCGGCCTGTATAAGCTCCCATCTGACATAGGGGGGTACACAAACCAACGGGGAGCAGAAATACTATCTGCTCCCCATCACCACCAGCCAAACCCTAGTCAATGCACACTGCCAACCAATAATAGGCCGGTATAAGCTCCTGTCTGACATAAGGGGAAAAAAAAACCAACGGGGAGCATAAATACTACCTGCTCCCCATCACCACCAGCCAAACCCTAGTCCACGCACACTGCCAACCTAGAATCGGCCTGTATAAGCTCCAGTCTGACATAGGGGGTACACAAACCAACGGGGAGCAGAAATACTTTCTGCTCCCCATCACTGCCAGCCAAACCCTAGTCAACGCACACTGCCAACCAAGAATAGGCCTGCATAAGCTCCAGTCTGACATAGGGGTTACACAAACCAGCGGGGAGCAGAAATACTATCTGCTCCCCATCACCGGCAGCCAAACCGTAGTCCACGCACACTGCTAACCAAGATTAGGCCTGTATAAGCTCCCGTCTGACATAGGGTGTACACAAACCAACGGGGAACAGAAATACTATCTGCTCCCCATTACCACCAGCCAAAACCTACTCAACGCACACTGCCAACCAAGAATCGGCCTGTATAAGTTCCCATCTGACATAGGGGGTACACAAACCAACGGGGAGCAGAAATACTATCTGCTCCCCATCAACACCAGCCAAACCCTAGTCCATGCACACTGCAAACCTGAATCGGCCTGTATAAGCTTCCGTCTGACATATGGGGTGCACAAACCAACGGGGAGAAGAATAACCATCTGCTCACCATCACTGCCAGCCAAACCCTAGTCAACGCACACTGCCAACCAAGAATCAGCCAATATAAGCTCCCATCTGACATAGGGGGTACACAAATCAACGGGGAGCAGAAATACTATCTGCTCCCCATCAACACCAGCCAAACCCTAGTCAGCGCACACTGGCAACGAAGAATAGGCCTGCATAAGCTCCCGTCTGACATAGGGGGTACACAAACCAACGGGGAGCAGAAATACTATCTGCTCCCAATCACCGCCAGCCAATCCCGAGTCAACGCACACTGCCAACCAAGAATAGGCCTCTATAAGCTCCCGTCCGACATAGGGGGTACACAAACCAACGGGAGCAGAAATACTATCTGCTCCCCATCACCTCCAGCCAAACCCTAGTCAACGCACACTGCCAACCAAGAATAGGCCTCTATAAGCTCCCGTCTGACATAGGGGGTACCTAAACCAACGGGAAGCAGAAATACTATCTGCTCCCAATCACCTCCAGCCAAACCCTAGTCCACGCACACTGCTAACCAAGATTAGGCCTGTATAAGCTCCCGTCTGACATAGGGGGTACACAAACCAACAGGGAGCAGAAATACTATCTGCTCCCCATCACCGCCAGCCAAACCCTAGTCCACGCACACTGCTAACCAAGATTAGGCCTGTATAAGCTCCCGTCTGACATAGGGGGTACACAAACCAACGGGGAACAGAAATACTATCTGCTCCCGATCACCACCAGCCAAACCCTAGTCCACACACACTGCTAAACAAGAATAGGCCTGTATAAGCTCCTGTCTGACATAGGGGGTACACAAACCAACGGGGAGCAGGAATACTATCTGCTCCCCATCACCGCCAGCAAAAACCTAGTCAACGCACACTGCCAACCTAGAATCGGCCTGTATAAGCTCCCATCTGACATAGGGGGTACACAAACCAACGGGGAGCAGAAATACTATCTGCTCCCCATCACCACCAGCCAAACCCTAGTCAACGCACACTGCCAACCAATAATAGGCCGGTATAAGCTCCTGTCTGACATAGGGGGTACACAAACCAACGGGGAGCAGAAATACTACCTGCTCCCCATCACCACCAGCCAAACCCTAGTCCACGCACACTGCCAACCAAGAATATGCCTGTAAAAGCTCCCGTCTGACATAGGGGGTACACAAACCAACTGGGAGCAGAAATACTATCTGCTCCCCATCACCGCCAGCCAAACCCTAGTCAACGCACACTGCCAACCAAGAATAGGCCTGTATAAGCTCCCGTCTGACATAGGGGGTACACAAACCAACGGGGAGCAGAAATACTATCTGCTCCCCATCACCGCGAGCCAAACCCTAGTCCATGAACACTGCAAACCTTGAATCGGCCTGTATAAGCTTCCGTCTGACATATGGGGTGCACAAACCAACGGGGAGAAGAATAACCATCTGCTCACCATCACTGCCAGCCAAACCCTAGTCAACACACACTGCCAACCAAGAATCAGCCAATATAAGCTCCCATCTGACATAGGGGGTACACAAACCAACGGGGAGCAGAAATACTATCTGCTCCCCATCAACACCAGCCAAACCCTAGTCAGCGCACACTGGCAACGAAGAATAGGCCTGCATAAGCTCCCGTCTGACATAGGGGGTACACAAACCAACGGGGAGCAGAAATACTATCTGCTCCCAATCACCGCCAGCCAATCCCGAGTCAACGCACACTGCCAACCAAGAATAGGCCTCCATAAGCTCCCGTCCGACATAGGGGGTACACAAACCAATGGGAGCAGAAATACTATCTGCTCCCCATCACCTCCAGCCAAACCCTAGTCAACGCACACAGCCAACCAAGAATAGGCCTCTATAAGCTCCCGTCTGACATAGGGGGTACCTAAACCAACGGGAAGCAGAAATACTATCTGCTCCCTATCACCTCCAGCCAAACCCTAGTCTACAGACACTGCCAACCAAGAATAGGCCTGTATAAGCTCCCATCTGACATAGGGGGTACTTAAACCAACAGGGAGCAGAAATACTATCTGCTCCCCATCACCGCCAGCCAAACCCTAGTCCACGCACACTGCTAACCAAGATTAGGCCTGTATAAGCTCCCGTCTGACATAGGGGGTACACAAACCCACGGGGAACAGAAATACTATCTGCTCCCGATCACCAACAGCCAAACCCTAGTCCACACTCACTGCTAAACAAGAATAGGCCTGTATAAGCTCCTGTCTGACATAGGGGGTACACAAACCAACGGGGAGCAGGAATACTATCTGCTCCCCATCACCGCCAGCCAAAACCTAGTCAACGCACACTGCTAACTTTGAATCGGCCTGTATAAGCTCCCATCTGACATAGGGGGTACACAAACCAACGGGGAGCAGAAATACTATCTGCTCCCCATCACCGCCAGCCAAACCCTAGTCCATGCACACTGCAAACCTGAATCGGCCTGTATAAGCTTCCGTCTGACATATGGGGTGCACAAACCAACGGGGAGAAGAATAACCATCTGCTCACCATCACTGCCAGCCAAACCCTAGTCAACGCACACTGCCAACCAAGAATCAGCCAATATAAGCTCCCATCTGACATAGGGGGTACACAAATCAACGGGGAGCAGAAATACTATCTGCTCCCCATCAACACCAGCCAAACCCTAGTCAGCGCACACTGGCAACGAAGAATAGGCCTGCATAAGCTCCCGTCTGACATAGGGGGTACACAAACCAACGGGGAGCAGAAATACTATCTGCTCCCAATCACCGCCAGCCAATCCCGAGTCAACGCACACTGCCAACCAAGAATAGGCCTCTATAAGCTCCCGTCCGACATAGGGGGTACACAAACCAACGGGAGCAGAAATACTATCTGCTCCCCATCACCTCCAGCCAAACCCTAGTCAACGCACACTGCCAACCAAGAATAGGCCTCTATAAGCTCCCGTCTGACATAGGGGGTACCTAAACCAACGGGAAGCAGAAATACTATCTGCTCCCAATCACCTCCAGCCAAACCCTAGTCCACAGACACTGCCAACCAAGAATAGGCCTGTATAAGCTCCCATCTGACATAGGGGGTACATAAACCAACAGGGAGCAGAAATACTATCTGCTCCCCATCACCGCCAGCCAAACCCTAGTCCACGCACACTGCTAACCAAGATTAGGCCTGTATAAGCTCCCGTCTGACATAGGGGGTACACAAACCAACGGGGAACAGAAATACTATCTGCTCCCGATCACCACCAGCCAAACCCTAGTCCACACACACTGCTAAACAAGAATAGGCCTGTATAAGCTCCTGTCTGACATAGGGGGTACACAAACCAACGGGGAGCAGGAACACTATCTGCTCCCCATCACCGCCAGCCAAAACCTAGTCAACGCACACTGCCAACCTAGAATCGGCCTGTATAAGCTCCCATCTGACATAGGGGGTACACAAACCAACGGGGAGCAGAAATACTATCTGCTCCCCATCACCACCAGCCAAACCCTAGTCAACGCACACTGCCAACCAATAATAGGCCGGTATAAGCTCCTGTCTGACATAGGGGGTACACAAACCAACGGGGAGCAGAAATACTACCTGCTCCCCATTACCACCAGCCAAACACTAGTCCACGCACACTGCCAACCAAGAATATGCCTGTAAAAGCTCCCGTCTGACATAGGGGGTACACAAACCAACTGGGAGCAGAAATACTATCTGCTCCCCATCACCGCCAGCCAAACCCTAGTCAACGCACACTGCCAACCAAGAATAGGCCTGTATAAGCTCCCGTCTGACATAGGGGGTACACAAACCAACGGGGAGCAGAAATACTATCTGCTCCCCATCACCGCCAGCCAAACCCTAGTCCACGCACACTTCCAACCAAGATTAGGCCTGTATAAGCTGCCGTCTGACATAGGGGGTACACAAACCAACGGGGAACAGAAATACTATCTGCTCCCCATCACCGGCAGCCAAACCCTAGTCAACACACACTGCCAACCAAGAATAGGCCTGTATAAGCTCCCGTCTGACATAGGGGGTACACAAACCAACGGGGAACAGAAATACTATCTGCTCCACATCACCACCAGCCAAACCCTAGTCCACAGACACTGCCAACCAAGAATAGGCCTGTATAAGCTTCGTCTGATGTAGGGGGTACACAAACCAACGGGGAGAAGAAATACAATCTGCTCCCCATCACCGCCACCCAAACCCTAGTCAACACACACCCTAGACCACAGACACTGCCAACCAAGATTAGGCCTGTGTAAGCTCCCGTCTGACATAGGGGGTACACAAACTAACGGAGAGAAGAAATACTATCTGCTCCCCATCACCACAAGTCGAACCCTAGTCCACGCACACTGCCAACCAAGAATAGGCCACTATAAGCTCCCGTCTGACATAGGGGGTACACAAACCAATGGGGAGCAGAAATACTATCTGCTCGACATCACCACCAGCCAAACCTTAGTCCACGCACACTGCCAACCATGATTAGGCCTGTATAAGCGCCTGACTGACATAGGGGTGCACAAACCAACGGGGAGCAGAAGTACTATCTGCTCCCCATCACCGCCAGCCAAACCCTAGTCCCTGCACACTGCAAACCTAGAATCGGCCTGTATAAGCTCCCGTCTGACATAGGGGGTACACAAACCAACGGGGAGAAGATTTACTATCTGCTCACCATCACTGCCAGCCAAACCCTAGTCAACGCACACTGCCAACCAAGAATCAGCCGGTATAAGCTGCCATCTGATATAGGGGGTACACAAACCAACGGGGAGCAGAAATACTATCTGCTCCCCATCAACGCCAGCCAAACCTTAGTCAGCGCACACTGCCAACGAAGAATAGGCCTGTATAAGCTCACGTCTGACATAGGGGGTACACAAACCAACGGGGAGCAGAAATACTATCTGCTCCCAATCACCGCCAGCCAAGCCCTATTCAACGCACACTTCCAACCAAGAATAGGCCTGTATAAGTTCCCGTCTGACACAGGGGGTGCACAAACCAAAGGGTAGCAGAATTACTATCTGCTCACCATCACCGCCAGCCAAACTTTAGTCAACGCACACTGCAAACCAAGAATCTGCCTGTATAAGCTCCCGTCTGACATAGGGGGTACACAAACCAACGGGGAGCAGAGTAACTATCTGCTCACCATCACCGCCAGCCAAACCCTATTCAACGCACACTGCAAACCAATAATCAGCCTGTATAAGCTCCCATCTGACATAGGGGGTACACAAACCAACTGGGAGCAGAAATACTATCTGCTCCCCATCACCGCAAGCCAAACCCTAGTCAGCGCACACTGCCAACGAAGAATAGGACTGTATAAGCTCCCGTCTGACATAGGGGGTACACAAACCAACGAGGAGCAGAAATACTATCTGCTCCCAATCACCGCCAGCCAAACCCTAGTCAACGCACACTGCCAACCAATAATAGACCTGTATAAGCTCCTGTCTGACATAGGGGGTACTCAAACCAACGGGGAGCAGAAATACTATATGCTCCCCATCACCACCAGCCAAACCCAAGTCCACGCACACTCCCAACCTAGAATCGGCCTGTATAAGCTCTCGTCTGACATAGGGGGTACACAAACCAACTGGGAGCAGAAATACTATCTGCTCCCCATCACCACCAGCCAAACCCTAGTCAACGGACACTGCCAACCAAGAATAGGCCTCTATAAGCTCCCGTCTGACATAGGGGGTACACAAACCAACGCGGAGCAGAAATACTATCTGCTCCCCATCACCGCCTGCCAAACCCTAGTCAACGCACACTGCCAACAAAGAATAGGCCTGGATAAGCTCCCATCTCACATAGGGGGTACACAAACCAACGGGGAGCAGAAATACTATCTGCTCCCAATCACCGCCAGCCAATCCCTAGTCAACGCACACTGCCAACCAAAAATAGGCCTCTATAAGCTCCCGTCTGACATAGGGGGTACATGAACCAACAGGAGCAGAAATACTATCTGCTCCCCATCACCTCCAGCCAAACCCTAGTCAACGCACACTGCCAACCAAGAATAGGCCTCTATAAGCTTCCGTCAGACATAGGGGTACACAAACCAACGGGGAGCAGAAATACTATCCGCTCCCCATCACCGCCAGCCAAACCCTAGTCAACGCACACTGCTTACCAAGAATCGGCCTGTATAAGCTCCCGTCTGACATAGGGGGTACATAAAGCAACAGGGAGCTGAAATACTATCTGCTCCGCATCACCGCCAGCCAAGCCCTAGTCCACGCACACTGCCAACCAACATTAGGGCTGTAGAAGCTCCCGTCTGACATAGGGCGTACACAATCCAACGAAGAGCAGAAATACTATCTGCTCCCCATCACCGCCAGCCACACCCTAGTCCACTCACACTGCCAACCTAGAATCGGCCTGTATAAGCTCCCGTCTGACATAGGGGGTACACAAACCAACGGGGAGCAGAAATACTACCTGCTCCCCATCACCATCAGCCAAACCCTAGTAAACGCACACTGCCAAACAAGAATCAGCCTGTATAAGCTCCCATCTGATATAGGGGTACACAAACCAACGGGGAGCAGAAATACTATGTGCACCCCATCACCGCCAGCCAAACCCTAGTCCAAGCACACTGCTAACCAAGATTAGGCCTGTATTAGCTCTCGTCTGACATAGGCGGTACGCAAACCAACGGGGAGCAGAAATACTATCTGCTCCCAATCACCGCCACCCAAACCCTAGTCAACGCACACTGCCAACCAAAAATCTTCCTCTATAAGCTCCCGTCTGACATAGGGGGTACACAAACCAACGGGGAGCAGAAATACTATCTGCTCCCCATCACCACCAGCCAAACCCTCGTCAACGCACACTGTCCACCAATAATAGACCTGTATAAGCTCCTGTCTGACAAAGGGGGTACTCAAACCAACGGGGAGCAGAAATACTATCTGCTCCCCATCCCCACCAGCCAAACCCAAGTCCACGCACACTGCCAACCTAGAATTGGCCTGTATAAGCTCTCATCTGACAAAGGGGGTACACAAACCAACTGGGAGCAGAAATACTATCTGCTCCCCATCACCACCAGCCAAACCCTAGTCAACGGGCACTGCCAACCAAGAAGTGGCCTCTATAAGCTCCCGTCTGACATAGGGGGTACACAAACCAACGGGGAACAGAAATTCTATCTGCTCCCCATAACCACCAGCCAAACCCTAGTCAACACACACTGCCAACCAAGAATCAGCCTGTATAAGCTCCCATCTGACATAGTTGGTACACAAACCAACGGTGAGCAGAAATACTATCTGCTCCCCATCAACGCCAGCCAAACCCTAGTCAACGCACACTGCCAACGAAGAATAGGCCAGTATAAGCTCCCGTTTGACATAGGGGGTACACAAAACAACGGGGAGCAGAAATACTATCTGCTCCCAATCACCGCCAGCCAAACCCTAGTCAACACACACTGCCAACCAAAAATAGGCCTCTATAAGCTCCCGTCTGACATAGGGTGTACACAAACCAACGGGGAGCAGAAATACTATCTGCTCCCCATCAACGCCAGCCAAACCCTAGTCAACGCACACTGCCAACCAATAATAGACCTGTATAAGCTCCTGTCTGACATAGGGGGTACTCAAACCAACGGGGAGCAGAAATACTATCTGCTCCCCATCACCGCCTGCCAAACCCTAGTCAACGCACACTGCCAACAAAGAATAGGCCTGGATAAGCTCCCATCTGACATAGGGGGTACACAAACCAACGGGGAGCAGAAATACTATCTGCTCCCAATCACCGCCAGCCAATCCCTAGTCAACGCACACTGCCAACCAAAAATAGGCCTCTATAAGCTCCCGTCTGACATAGAGGGTACACAAACCAACAGGAGCAAAAATACTATCTGCTCCCCATCACCTCCAGCCAAACCCTAGTCAACGCACACTGCCAACCAAGAGTAGGCCTCTATAAGCTCCCGTCTGACATAGGGGTACACAAACCAACGGGGAGCAGAAATACTATCCGCTCCCCATCACCGCCAGCCAAACCCTAGTCAACGCACACTGCTTACCAAGAATCGGCCTGTATAAGCTCCCGTCTGACATAGGGGGTACATAAAGCAACAGGGAGCTGAAATACTATCTGCTCCGCATCACTGCCAGCCAAGCCCTAGTCCACGCACACTGCCAACCAACATTAGGGCTGTAGAAGCTCCCGTCTGACATAGGGCGTACACAATCCAACGAAGAGCAGAAATACTATCTGCTCCCCATCACCACCAGCCACACCCTAGTCCACTCACACTGCCAACCTAGAATCGGCCTGTATAAGCTCCCGTCTGACACAGGGGGTACACAAACCAACGGGGAGCAGAAATACTACCTGCTCCCCATCACCATCAGCCAAACCCTAGTAAACGCACACTGCCAAACAAGAATCAGCCTGTATAAGCTCACATCTGATATAGGGGGTACACAAACCAACGGGGAGTAGAAATACTATGTGCACCCCATCACCGCCAGCCGAACCCTAGTCCAAGCACACTGCTAACCAAGATTAGGCCTGTATTAGCTCTCGTCTGACATAGGCGGTACGCAAACCAACGGGGAACAGAAATACTATCTGCTCCCCATCACCACCAGCCAAACCATAGTCTACACACACTGCCAACCAAGAATAGGCCTGTATAAGCTACCGTCTGACATAGGGGGTACACAAAAAAACGGGGAGCAGGAATACTATCTGCTCCCCATCACCGCCTGCCAACCCCTAGTCAACGCACACTGCCAACAAAGAATAGGCCTGGATAAGCTCCCATCTGACATAGGGGGTACACAAACCAACGGGGCGCAGAAATACTATCTGCTCCAAATCACCGCCAGCCAATCCCTAGTCAACGCACACTGCCAACCAAAAATAGGCCTCTATAAGCTCCCGTCTGACATAGGGGGTACACAAACCAACAGGAGCAGAAATACTATCTGCTCCCCATCACCTCCAGCCAAACCCTAGTCAACGCACACTGCCAACCAAGAATAGGCCTCTATAAGCTCCCGTCTGACATAGGGGGTACCTAAACCAACGGGGAGCAGAAATACTATCTTCTCCCCATCACCACCGGCGAAACCCTAGTCCACAGACACTGCCAACCAAGAATAGGCCTGTATAAGCTCTTGTCTGACATAGGGGGTACACAAACCAACGGGGAGCAGAAATACTATCCGCTCCCCATCACCGCCAGCCAAACCCTAGTCAACGCACACTGCTTACCAAGAATCGGCCTGTATAAGCTCCCGTCTGACATATGGGGTACATAAACCAACAGGGAGCAGAAATACTATCTGTTCCGAATCACCGCCAGCCAAGCCCTAGTCCACGCACACTGCCAACCAACATTAGGGCTGTAGAAGGTCCCGTCTGACATAGGGCGTACACAAACCAACGAAGAGCAGAAATACTATCTGCTCCCCATCACCACCAGCCAAACCCTAGTCAACGCACACTGCCAAACAAGAATCAGCATGCATAAGCTCCCATCTGATATAGGGGGTACACAAACCAACGGGGAGCAGAAATACTATCTGCACCCCATCACCGCCAGCCAAACCCTAGTCCAAGCACACTGCTAACCAAGATTAGGCCTGTATAAGCTCCCGTCTGACATAGGGGATACGCAAACCAACGGGGAACAGAAATACTATCTGCTCCCCATCACCGCCAGCCAAAAACTAGTCAACGCACACTGCCAGCCTAGAATCGGCCTGTATAAACTCCCATCTGACATAGGGGGTACACAAACCAACGGGGAGCAGAAATACTATCTGCTCCCCATCACCACCAGCCAAACCCTAGTCAACGCACATTGCCAACCTATAATAGGCCGGTATAAGCTCCTGTCTGACATAGGGGGTACACAAACCAACGGGGAGCAGAAATACTACCTGCTCCCCAACACCACCAGCCAAACCCTAGTCCACGCACACTGCCAACCTAGAATCGGCCAGTATCAGCTCCCGTGTGACATAGGGGGTACACAAACCAATGGGAGCAGAAATACTATCTGCTCCCCATCACCTCCAGCTAAACCCTAGTCAACGCACACTGCCAACCAAGAAGAGGCCTCTATCACCTCCCGTCTGACATAGGGGGTACCTAAACCAACGGGAAGCAGAAATACTATCTGCTCCCCATCACCGCCAGCAAAACCCTAGTCAACGCACACTGCCAACCAAGAACAGGCCTGTTTAAGCTCCCGTCTGACATAGGGGGTACACAAACCAACGGGGAGCAGAAATACTATCGGCTCCCCATCACCGAAAGCCAAACCCTAGTCCACGCACACTTCCAACCAATATTAGGCCTGTATAAGCTGCCGTCTGACATAGGGGGTACACAAACCAACGGGGAACAGAAATACTATCTGCTCCCCATCACCACCAGCCAAACCCTAGTCCACACACACTGCCAACCAAGAATAGCCCTGTATAAGCTTCGTCTGATGTAGGGGGTAAACAAACCAATGGGGAGAAGTAATACTACCTGCTCCCCAACACCACCAGCCAAACCCTAGTCCACGCACACTGCCAACCTAGAATCGGCCAGTATAAGCTCCCGTCTGACATAGGGGGTACACAAACCAATGGGAGCAGAAATACAATCTGCTCCCCATCACCTCCAGCCAAACCCTAGTCAACGCACACTGCCAACCAAGAAGAGGCCTCTATCACCTCCCGTCTGACATAGGGGGTACCTAAACCAACGGGAAGCAGAAATACTATCTGCTCCCCATCACCGCCAGCAAAACCCTAGTCAACGCACACTGCCAACCAAGAACAGGCCTGTTTAAGCTCCCGTCTGACATAGGGGGTACACAAACCAACGGGGAGCAGAAATACTATCGGCTCCCCATCACCGAAAGCCAAACCCTAGTCCACGCACACTTCCAACCAATATTAGGCCTGTATAAGCTGCCGTCTGACATAGGGGGTACACAAACCAACGGGGAACAGAAATACTATCTGCTCCCCATCACCACCAGCCAAACCCTAGTCCACAGACACTGCCAACCAAGAATAGGCCTGTATAAGCTTCGTCTGATGTAGGGGGTACACAAACCAATGGGGAGAAGAAATACTATCTGCTCCCCATCACCGCCACCCAAACCCTAGTCAACACACACTGCCAACCAAGAATCAGCCTGTATAAGCTCCCATCTGACATAGTTGGTACACAATCCAACGGTGAGCAGAAATACTATCTGCTCCCCATCAACGCCAGCCAAACCCTAGTCAACGCACACTGCCAACGAAGAATAGGCCAGTATAAGCTCCCGTCTGACATTGGGGGGTACACAAAAGAACGGGGAGCAGAAATATTATCTGCTCCCATTCACCGCCAGCCAAACCCTAGTCAACGCACACTGCCAACCAAAAATAGGCCTCTATAAGCTCCCGTCTGACATAGTGGGTACACAAACCAACGGGGAGCAGAAATACTATCTGCTCCCCATCACCACCAGCCAAACCCTAGTCAACGCACAGTGCCAACCGATAATAGACCTGTATAAGCTCCTGTCTGACATAGGGGGTACTCAAACCAACGGGGAGCAGAAAAACTATATGCTCCCCATCACCACCAGCCAAACCCAAGTCCACGCACACTCCCAACCTAGAATCGGCCTCTATAAGCTCCCGTCTGACATAGGGGGTACACAAACCAACGGGGAGCAGAAATTCTATCTGCTCCCCATCACCACCAGCCAAACCCTAGTCAACGCACACTGCCAACCAAGAATAGGCCTCTATAAGCCCCCGTCTGACATAGGGGGTACACAAACCAATGCGGAGCAGAAATACTATCTGCTCCCCATCACCGCCTGCCAAACCCTAGTCAACGCACACTGCCAACAAAGAATAGGCCTGGATAAGCTCCCATCTCACATAGGGGGTACACAAACCAACGGGGAGCAGAAATACTATCTGCTCCCATTCACCGCCAGCCAATCCCTAGTCAACGCACACTGCCAACCAAAAATAGGCCTCTATAAGCTCCCGTCTGACATAGGGGGTACACGAACCAACAGGAGCAAAAATACTATTTGCTCCCCATCACCTCCAGCCAAACCCTAGTCAACGCACACTGCCAACCAAGAATAGGCCTCTATAAGCTCCCGTCTGACATAGGGGGTACACAAACCAACAGGGAACAGAAATTCTATCTGCTCCCCATCACCACCAGCCAAACCCTAGTCCAAAGACACTGCCAACCAAGAAAAGGCCTGTGTAAGCTTTGTCTGATGTAGGGGGTACACAAACCAATGGGGAGAAGAAATACTATCTGCTCCCCATCACTGCCACCCAAACCCTAGTCGACACACACTGCCAACCAAGAATCAGCCTGTATAAGCTCCCATCTGACATAGTTGGTACACAAACCAACGGTGAGCAGAAATACTATCTGCTTCCCATCAACGCCAGCCTAACCCTAGTCAACGCACACTGCCAACGAAGAATAGGCCAGTATAAGCTCCCGTCTGACATGGGGGGTACACAAAACAACAGGGAGCAGAAATACTATCTGCTCCCCATCACCTCCAGCCAAACCCTAGTCAACGCACACTGCCAACCAAAAATATTCCTCTATAAGCTCCCGTCTGACATAGGGGGTACACAAACCAACGGGGAGCAGAAATACTATCTGCTCCCCATCACCACCAGCCAAACCCTAGTCAACGCACACTGCCAACCAATAATAGACCTGTATAAGCTCCTGTCTGACATAGGAGGTACTCAAACCAACGGGGAGCAGAAATACTATCTGCTCCCCATCCCCACCAGCCAAACCCAAGTCCACGCACACTGCCAACCTAGAATTGGCCTGTATAAGCTCTCATCTGACAAAGGGGGTACACAAACCAACTGGGAGCAGAAATACTATCTGCTCCCCATCACCACCAGCCAAACCCTAGTCAACGGACACTGCCAACCAAGAATAGGCCTCTATAAGCTCCCGTCTGACATAGGGGGTACACAAACCAACGGGGAACAGAAATTCTATCTGCTCCCCATCACCACCAGCCAAACCCTAGTCCACAGACACTGCCAACCAAGAATAGGCCTGTATAAGCTTCGTCTGATGTAGGGGGTACACAAACCAATGGGGAGAAGAAATACTATCTGCTCCCCATCACCGCCACCCAAACCCTAGTCAACACTCACTGCCAACCAAGAATCAGCCTGTATAAGCTCCCGTCTGACATAGTGGGTACACAAACCAACGGGGAGCAGAAATACTATCTGCTCCCCATCACCACCAGCCAAACCCTAGTCAACGCACAGTGCCAACCAATAATAGACCTGTATAAGCCCCTGTCTGACATAGGGGGTACTCAAACCAACGGGGAGCAGAAATACTATATGCTCCCAATCACCACCAGCCAAACCCAAGTCCACGCACACTCCCAACCTAGAATCGGCCTCTATAAGCTCCCGTCTGACATAGGGGGTACACAAACCAACGGGGAGCAGAAATACTATCTGCTCCCCATCACCACCAGCCAAACCCTAGTCAACGCACACTGCCAACCAAGAATAGGCCTCTATAAGCCCCCGTCTGACATAGGGGGTACACAAACCAATGCGGAGCAGAAATACTATCTGCTCCCCATCACCGCCTGCCAAACCCTAGTCAACGCACACTGCCAACAAAGAATAGGCCTGGATAAGCTCCCATCTCACATAGGGGGTACACAAACCAACGGGGAGCAGAAATACTATCTGCTCCCAATCACCGCCAGCCAATCCCTAGTCAACGCACACTGCCAACCAAAAATAGGCCTCTATAAGCTCCCGTCTGACATAGGGGGTACACGAACCAACAGGAGCAAAAATACTATTTGCTCCCCATCACCTCCAGCCAAACCCTAGTCAACGCACACTGCCAACCAAGAATAGGCCTCTATAAGCTCCCGTCTGACATAGGGGGTACACAAACCAACAGGGAACAGAAATTCTATCTGCTCCCCATCACCACCAGCCAAACCCTAGTCCAAAGACACTGCCAACTAAGAAAAGGCCTGTGTAAGCTTTGTCTGATGTAGGGGGTACACAAACCAATGGGGAGAAGAAATACTATCTGCTCCCCATCACTGCCACCCAAACCCTAGTCAACACACACTGCCAACCAAGAATCAGCCTGTATAAGCTCCCATCTGACATAGTTGGTACACAAACCAACGGTGAGCAGAAATTCTATCTGCTTCCCATCAACGCCAGCCTAACCCTAGTCAACGCACACTGCCAACGAAGAATAGGCCAGTATAAGCTCCCGTCTGACAAAGGGGGTACACAAAACAACAGGGAGCAGAAATACTATCTGCTCCCCATCACCTCCAGCCAAACCCTAGTCAACGCACACTGCCAACCAAAAATATTCCTCTATAAGCTCCCGTCTGACATAGGGGGTACACAAACCAACGGGGAGCAGAAATACTATCTGCTCCCCATCACCACCAGCCAAACCCTAGTCAACGCACACTGCCAACCAATAATAGACCTGTATAAGCTCCTGTCTGACATAGGAGGTACTCAAACCAACGGGGAGCAGAAATACTATCTGCTCCCCATCCCCACCAGCCAAACCCAAGTCCACGCACACTGCCAACCTAGAATTGGCCTGTATAAGCTCTCATCTGACAAAGGGGGTACACAAACCAACTGGGAGCAGAAATACTATCTGCTCCCCATCACCACCAGCCAAACCCTAGTCAACGGACACTGCCAACCAAGAATAGGCCTCTATAAGCTCCCGTCTGACATAGGGGGTACACAAACCAACGGGGAACAGAAATTCTATCTGCTCCCCATCACCACCAGCCAAACCCTAGTCCACAGACACTGCCAACCAAGAATAGGCCTGTATAAGCTTTGTTTGATGTAGGGGGTACACAAACCAATGGGGAGAAGAAATACTATCTGCTCCCCATCACCGCCACCCAAACCCTAGTCAACACACACTGCCAACCAAGAATCAGCCTGTATAAGCTCCCATCTGACATAGTTGGTACACAAACCAACGGTGAGCAGAAATACTATCTGCTCCCCATCAACGCCAGCCAAACCCTAGTCAACGCATACTGCCAACGAAGAATAGGCCATTATAAGCTCCCGTCTGACATAGGGGGTACACAAAACAACGGGGAGCAGAAATACTATCTGCTCCCAATCACCGCCAGCCAAACCCTAGTCAACACACACTGCCAACCAAAAATAGGCCTCTATAAGCTCCCGTCTGACATAGGGGGTACACAAACCAACGGGGAGCAGAAATACTATCTGCTTGCCATCACCACCAGCCAAACCCTAGTCAACGCACATTGCCAACCAATAAAAGACCTGTATAAGCTCCTGTCTGACATAGGGGGTACTCAAACCAACGGGGAGCAGAAATACTATCTGCTCCCAATCACCGCCAGCCAATCCCTAGTCAACGGACACTGCCAACCAAGAATAGGCCTCTATAAGCTCCCGTCTGACATAGGGGGTACACAAACGAACGGTGAGCAGAAATACTATCTGCTCCCCATCACCGCCTGCCAAACCCTAGTCAACGCACACTGCCAACAAAGAATAGGCCTGGATAAGCTCCCATCTCACATAGGGGGTACACAAACCAACGGGGAGCAGAAATACTATCTGCTCCCCATCACCGCCACCCAACTCCTAGTCAACACACACTGCCAACCAAGAATCAGCCTGTATAAGCTCCCGTCTGACATAGTGGGTACACAAACCAACGGGGAGCAGAAATACTATCTGCTCCCCATCACCACCAGCCAAACCCTAGTCAACGCACAGTGCCAACCAATAATAGACCTGTATAAGCTCCTGTCTGACATAGGGGGTACTCAAACCAACGGGGAGCAGAAATACTAGATGCTCCCCATCACCACCAGCCAAACCCAAGTCCACGCACACTCCCAACCTAGAATCGGCCTCTATAAGCTCCCGTCTGACATAGGGGGTACACAAACCAACGGGGAGCAGAAATACTATCTGCTCCCCATCACCACCAGCCAAACCCTAGTCAACGCACACTGCCAACCAAGAATAGGCCTCTATAAGCCCCCGTCTGACATAGGGGGTACACAAACCAATGCGGAGCAGAAATACTATCTGCTCCCCATCACCGCCTGCCAAACCCTAGTCAACGCACACTGCCAACAAAGAATAGGCCTGGATAAGCTCCCATCTCACATAGGGGGTACACAAACCAACGGGGAGCAGAAATACTATCTGCTCCCAATCACCGCCAGCCAATCCCTAGTCAACGCACACTGCCAACCAAAAATAGGCCTCTATAAGCTCCCGTCTGACATAGGGGGTACACGAACCAACAGGAGCAAAAATACTATTTGCTCCCCATCACCTCCAGCCAAACCCTAGTCAACGCACACTGCCAACCAAGAATAGGCCTCTATAAGCTCCCGTCTGACATAGGGGGTACACAAACCAACGGGGAGCAGAAATTCTATCTGCTCCCCATCACCACCAGCCAAACCCTAGTCCACAGACACTGCCAACCAAGAATAGGCCTGTATAAGCTTCGTCTGATGTAGGGGGTATACAAACCAATGGGGAGAAGAAATACTATCTGCTCCCCATCACCGCCACCCAAACCCTAGTCAACACACACTGCCAACCAAGAATCAGCCTGTATAAGCTCCCATCTGACATAGTTGGTACACAAACCAACGGTGAGCAGAAATACTATCTGCTCCCCATCAACGCCAGCCAAACCCTAGTCAACGCACACTGCCAACGAAGAATAGGCCATTATAAGCTCCCGTCTGACATAGGGGGTACACAAAACAACGGGGAGCAGAAATACTATCTGCTCCCAATCACCGCCAGCCAAACCCTAGTCAACACACACTGCCAACCAAAAATAGGCCTCTATAAGCTCCCGTCTGACATAGGGGGTACACAAACCAACGGGGAGCAGAAATACTATCTGCTCGCCATCACCACCAGCCAAACCCTAGTCAACGCACATTGCCAACCAATAATAGACCTGTATAAGCTCCTGTCTGACATAGGGGGTACTCAAACCAACGGGGAGCAGAAATACTATCTGCTCCCAATCACCGCCAGCCAATCCCTAGTCAACGGACACTGCCAACCAAGAATAGGCCTCTATAAGCTCCCGTCTGACATAGGGGATACACAAACCAACGGGGAGCAGAAATACTATCTGCTCCCCATCACCGCCTGCCAAACCCTAGTCAACGCACACTGCCAACAAAGAATAGGCCTGGATAAGCTCCCGTCTGACATAGGGGGTACACAAACCAACGGGGAGCAGAAATACTATCTGCTCCCAATCACCGCCAGCCAAACCCTAGTCAACGCACACTGCCAACCAAGAATAGGCCTCTATAAGCCCCCGTCTGACATAGGGGGTACACAAACCAATGCGGAGCAGAAATACTATCTGCTCCCCATCACCGCCTGCCAAACCCTAGTCAACGCACACTGCCAACAAAGAATAGGCCTGGATAAGCTCCCATCTCACATAGGGGGTACACAAACCAACGGGGAGCAGAAATACTATCTGCTCCCAATCACCGCCAGCCAATCCCTAGTCAACGCACACTGCCAACCAAAAATAGGCCTCTATAAGCTCCCGTCTGACATAGGGGGTACACAAACCAACAGGAGCAGAAATACTATCTGCTCCCCATCACCGCCAGCCAATCCCTAGTCAACACACACTGCCAACCAAAAATAGGCCTCTATAAGCTCCCGTCTGACATAGGGGGTACACAAACCAACAGGAGCAGAAATACTATCTGCTCCCCATCACCTCCAGCCAAACCCTAGTCAACGCACACTGCCAACCAAGAATAGGCCTCTATAAGCTCCCGTCTGACATAGGGGGTACACAAACCAACGGGGAGCAGAAATTCTATCTGCTCCCCATCACCACCAGCCAAACCCTAGTCCACAGACACTGCCAACCAAGAATAGGCCTGTATAAGCTTCGTCTGATGTAGGGGGTATACAAACCAATGGGGAGAAGAAATACTATCTGCTCCCCATCACCGCCACCCAAACCCTAGTCAACACACACTGCCAACCAAGAATCAGCCTGTATAAGCTCCCATCTGACATAGTTGGTACACAAAACCAACGGTGAGCAGAAATACTATCTGCTCCCCATCAACGCCAGCCAAACCCTAGTCAACGCACACTGCCAACGAAGAATAGGCCATTATAAGCTCCCGTCTGACATAGGGGGTACACAAAACAACGGGGAGCAGAAATACTATCTGCTCCCAATCACCGCCAGCCAAACCCTAGTCAACACACACTGCCAACCAAAAATAGGCCTCTATAAGCTCCCGTCTGACATAGGGGGTACACAAACCAACGGGGAGCAGAAATACTATCTGCTCGCCATCACCACCAGCCAAACCCTAGTCAACGCACATTGCCAACCAATAATAGACCTGTATAAGCTCCTGTCTGACATAGGGGGTACTCAAACCAACGGGGAGCAGAAATACTATCTGCTCCCAATCACCGCCAGCCAATCCCTAGTCAACGGACACTGCCAACCAAGAATAGGCCTCTATAAGCTCCCGTCTGACATAGGGGGTACACAAACCAACGGGGAGCAGAAATACTATCTGCTCCCCATCACCGCCTGCCAAACCCTAGTCAACGCACACTGCCAACAAAGAATAGGCCTGGATAAGCTCCCGTCTGACATAGGGGGTACACAAACCAACGGGGAGCAGAAATACTATCTGCTCCCAATCACCGCCAGCCAATCCCTAGTCAAAGCACACTGCCAACCAAAAATAGGCCTCTATAAGCTCCCGTCTGACATAGGGGGTACACGAACCAACAGGAGCAAAAATACTATTTGCTCCCCATCACCTCCAGCCAAACCCTAGTCAACGCACACTGCCAACCAAGAATAGGCCTCTATAAGCTCCCGTCTGACATAGGGGGTACACAAACCAACAGGGAACAGAAATTCTATCTGCTCCCCATCACCACCAGCCAAACCCTCGTCCAAAGACACTGCCAACCAAGAAAAGGCCTGTGTAAGCTTTGTCTGATGTAGGGGGTACACAAACCAATGGGGAGAAGAAATACTATCTGCTCCCCATCACTGCCACCCAAACCCTAGTCGACACACACTGCCAACCAAGAATCAGCCTGTATAAGCTCCCATCTGACATAGTTGGTACACAAACCAACGGTGAGCAGAAATACTATCTGCTTCCCATCAACGCCAGCCTAACCCTAGTCAACGCACACTGCCAACGAAGAATAGGCCAGTATAAGCTCCCGTCTGACATAGGGGGTACACAAAACAACAGGGAGCAGAAATACTATCTGCTCCCCATCACCTCCAGCCAAACCCTAGTCAACGCACACTGCCAACCAAAAATATTCCTCTATAAGCTCCCGTCTGACATAGGGGGTACACAAACCAACGGGGAGCAGAAATACTATCTGCTCCCCATCACCACCAGCCAAACCCTAGTCAACGCACACTGCCAACCAATAATAGACCTGTATAAGCTCCTGTCTGACATAGGAGGTACTCAAACCAACGGGGAGCAGAAATACTATCTGCTCCCCATCCCCACCAGCCAAACCCAAGTCCACGCACACTGCCAACCTAGAATTGGCCTGTATAAGCTCTCATCTGACAAAGGGGGTACACAAACCAACTGGGAGCAGAAATACTATCTGGTCCCCATCACCACCAGCCAAACCCTAGTCAACGGACACTGCCAACCAAGAATAGGCCTCTATAAGCTCCCGTCTGACATAGGGGGTACACAAACCAACGGGGAACAGAAATTCTATCTGCTCCCCATCACCACCAGCCAAACCCTAGTCCACAGACACTGCCAACCAAGAATAGGCCTGTATAAGCTTCGTCTGATGTAGGGGGTACACAAACCAATGGGGAGAAGAAATACTATCTGCTCCCCATCACCGCCACCCAAACCCTAGTCAACACTCACTGCCAACCAAGAATCAGCCTGTATAAGCTCCCATCTGACATAGTTGGTACACAAACCAACGGTGAGCAGAAATACTATCTGCTCCCCATCACCGCCTGCCAAACCCTAGTCAACGCACACTGCCAACAAAGAATAGGCCTGGATAAGCTCCCATCTCACATAGGGGGTACACAAACCAACGGGGAGCAGAAATACTATCTGCTCCCCATCACCGCCACCCAACTCCTAGTCAACACACACTGCCAACCAAGAATCAGCCTGTATAAGCTCCCGTCTGACATAGTGGGTACACAAACCAACGGGGAGCAGAAATACTATCTGCTCCCCATCACCACCAGCCAAACCCTAGTCAACGCACAGTGCCAACTAATAATAGACATGTATAAGCTCCTGTCTGACATAGGGGGTACTCAAACCAACGGGGAGCAGAAATACTATATGCTCCCCATCACCACCAGCCAAACCCAAGTCCACGCACACTCCCAACCTAGAATCGGCCTCTATAAGCTCCCGTCTGACATAGGGGGTACACAAACCAACGGGGAGCAGAAATACTATCTGCTCCCCATCACCACCAGCCAAACCCTAGTCAACGCACACTGCCAACCAAGAATAGGCCTCTATAAGCCCCCGTCTGACATAGGGGGTACACAAACCAATGCGGAGCAGAAATACTATCTGCTCCCCATCACCGCCTGCCAAACCCTAGTCAACGCACACTGCCAACAAAGAATAGGCCTGGATAAGCTCCCATCTCACATAGGGGGTACACAAACCAACGGGGAGCAGAAATACTATCTGCTCCCAATCACCGCCAGCCAATCCCTAGTCAACGCACACTGCCAACCAAAAATAGGCCTCTATAAGCTCCCGTCTGACATAGGGGGTACACGAACCAACAGGAGCAAAAATACTATTTGCTCCCCATCACCTCCAGCCAAACCCTAGTCAACGCACACTGCCAACCAAGAATAGGCCTCTATAAGCTCCCGTCTGACATAGGGGGTACACAAACCAACAGGGAACAGAAATTCTATCTGCTCCCCATCACCACCAGCCAAACCCTAGTCCAAAGACACTGCCAACTAAGAAAAGGCCTGTGTAAGCTTTGTCTGATGTAGGGGGTACACAAACCAATGGGGAGAAGAAATACTATCTGCTCCCCATCACTGCCACCCAAACCCTAGTCAACACACACTGCCAACCAAGAATCAGCCTGTATAAGCTCCCATCTGACATAGTTGGTACACAAACCAACGGTGAGCAGAAATACTATCTGCTTCCCATCAACGCCAGCCTAACCCTAGTCAACGCACACTGCCAACGAAGAATAGGCCAGTATAAGCTCCCGTCTGACATAGGGGGTACACAAAACAACGGGGAGCAGAAATACTATCTGCTCCCCATCACCTCCAGCCAAACCCTAGTCAACGCACACTGCCAACCAAAAATATTCCTCTATAAGCTCCCGTCTGACATAGGGGGTACACAAACCAACGGGGAGCAGAAATACTATCTGCTCCCCATCACCACCAGCCAAACCCTAGTCAACGCACACTGCCAACCAATAATAGACCTGTATAAGCTCCTGTCTGACATAGGAGGTACTCAAACCAACGGGGAGCAGAAATACTATCTGCTCCCCATCCCCACCAGCCAAACCCAAGTCCACGCACACTGCCAACCTAGAATTGGCCTGTATAAGCTCTCATCTGACAAAGGGGGTACACAAACCAACTGGGAGCAGAAATACTATCTGCTCCCCATCACCACCAGCCAAACCCTAGTCAACGGACACTGCCAACCAAGAATAGGCCTCTATAAGCTCCCGTCTGACATAGGGGGTACACAAACCAACGGGGAACAGAAATTCTATCTGCTCCCCATCACCACCAGCCAAACCCTAGTCCACAGACACTGCCAACCAAGTATAGGCCTGTATAAGCTTCGTCTGATGTAGGGGGTACACAAACCAATGGGGAGAAGAAATACTATCTGCTCCCCATCACCGCCACCCAAACCCTAGTCAACATACACTGCCAACCAAGAATCAGCCTGTATAAGCTCCCATCTGACATAGTTGGTACACAAACCAACGGTGAGCAGAAATACTATCTGCTCCCCATCAACGCCAGCCAAACCCTAGTCAACGCATACTGCCAACGAAGAATAGGCCATTATAAGCTCCCGTCTGACATAGGGGGTACACAAAACAACGGGGAGCAGAAATACTATCTGCTCCCAATCACCGCCAGCCAAACCCTAGTCAACACACACTGCCAACCAAAAATAGGCCTCTATAAGCTCCCGTCTGACATAGGGGGTACACAAACCAACGGGGAGCAGAAATACTATCTGCTCGCCATCACCACCAGCCAAACCCTAGTCAACGCACATTGCCAACCAATAATAGACCTGTATAAGCTCCTGTCTGACATAGGGGGTACTCAAACCAACGGGGAGCAGAAATACTATCTGCTCCCAATCACCGCCAGCCAATCCCTAGTCAACGGACACTGCCAACCAAGAATAGGCCTCTATAAGCTCCCGTCTGACATAGGGGGTACACAAACCAACGGTGAGCAGAAATACTATCTGCTCCCCATCACCGCCTGCCAAACCCTAGTCAACGCACACTGCCAACAAAGAATAGGCCTGGATAAGCTCCCATCTCACATAGGGGGTACACAAACCAACGGGGAGCAGAAATACTATCTGCTCCCCATCACCGCCACCCAACTCCTAGTCAACACACACTGCCAACCAAGAATCAGCCTGTATAAGCTCCCGTCTGACATAGTGGGTACACAAACCAACGGGGAGCAGAAATACTATCTGCTCCCCATCACCACCAGCCAAACCCTAGTCAACGCACAGTGCCAACCAATAATAGACCTGTATAAGCTCCTGTCTGACATAGGGGGTACTCAAACCAACGGGGAGCAGAAATACTATATGCTCCCCATCACCACCAGCCAAACCCAAGTCCACGCACACTCCCAACCTAGAATCGGCCTCTATAAGCTCCCGTCTGACATAGGGGGTACACAAACCAACGGGGAGCAGAAATACTATCTGCTCCCCATCACCACCAGCCAAACCCTAGTCAACGCACACTGCCAACCAAGAATAGGCCTCTATAAGCCCCCGTCTGACATAGGGGGTACACAAACCAATGCGGAGCAGAAATACTATCTGCTCCCCATCACCGCCTGCCAAACCCTAGTCAACGCACACTGCCAACAAAGAATAGGCCTGGATAAGCTCCCATCTCACATAGGGGGTACACAAACCAACGGGGAGCAGAAATACTATCTGCTCCCAATCACCGCCAGCCAATCCCTAGTCAACGCACACTGCCAACCAAAAATAGGCCTCTATAAGCTCCCGTCTGACATAGGGGGTACACGAACCAACAGGAGCAAAAATACTATTTGCTCCCCATCACCTCCAGCCAAACCCTAGTCAACGCACACTGCCAACCAAGAATAGGCCTCTATAAGCTCCCGTCTGACATAGGGGGTACACAAACCAACGGGGAGCAGAAATTCTATCTGCTCCCCATCACCACCAGCCAAACCCTAGTCCACAGACACTGCCAACCAAGAATAGGCCTGTATAAGCTTCGTCTGATGTAGGGGGTATACAAACCAATGGGGAGAAGAAATACTATCTGCTCCCCATCACCGCCAGCCAAACCCTAGTCAACACACACTGCCAACCAAAAATAGGCCTCTATAAGCTCCCGTCTGACATAGGGGGTACACAAACCAACGGGGAGCAGAAATACTATCTGCTCGCCATCACCACCAGCCAAACCCTAGTCAACGCACATTGCCAACCAATAATAGACCTGTATAAGCTCCTGTCTGACATAGGGGGTACACAAACCAACGGGGAGCAGAAATACTATCTGCTCCCCATCACCGCCACCCAAACCCTAGTCAACACACACTGCCAACCAAAAATAGGCCTCTATAAGCTCCCGTCTGACATAGGGGGTACACAAACCAACGGGGAGCAGAAATACTATCTGCTCGCCATCACCACCAGCCAAACCCTAGTCAACGCACATTGCCAACCAATAATAGACCTGTATAAGCTCCTGTCTGACATAGGGGGTACTCAAACCAACGGGGAGCAGAAATACTATCTGCTCCCAATCACCGCCAGCCAATCCCTAGTCAACGGACACTGCCAACCAAGAATAGGCCTCTATAAGCTCCCGTCTGACATAGGGGGTACACAAACCAACGGTGAGCAGAAATACTATCTGCTCCCCATCACCGCCTGCCAAACCCTAGTCAACGCACACTGCCAACAAAGAATAGGCCTGGATAAGCTCCCATCTCACATAGGGGGTACACAAACCAACGGGGAGCAGAAATACTATCTGCTCCCCATCACCGCCACCCAACTCCTAGTCAACACACACTGCCAACCAAGAATCAGCCTGTATAAGCTCCCGTCTGACATAGTGGGTACACAAACCAACGGGGAGCAGAAATACTATCTGCTCCCCATCACCACCAGCCAAACCCTAGTCAACGCACAGTGCCAACTAATAATAGACCTGTATAAGCTCCTGTCTGACATAGGGGGTACTCAAAGCAACGGGGAGCAGAAATACTATATGCTCCCCATCACCACCAGCCAAACCCAAGTCCACGCACACTCCCAACCTAGAATCGGCCTCTATAAGCTCCCGTCTGACATAGGGGGTACACAAACCAACGGGGAGCAGAAATACTATCTGCTCCCCATCACCACCAGCCAAACCCTAGTCAACGCACACTGCCAACCAAGAATAGGCCTCTATAAGCCCCCGTCTGACATAGGGGGTACACAAACCAATGCGGAGCAGAAATACTATCTGCTCCCCATCACCGCCTGCCAAACCCTAGTCAACGCACACTGCCAACAAAGAATAGGCCTGGATAAGCTCCCATCTCACATAGGGGGTACACAAACCAACGGGGAGCAGAAATACTATCTGCTCCCAATCACCGCCAGCCAATCCCTAGTCAACGCACACTGCCAACCAAAAATAGGCCTCTATAAGCTCCCGTCTGACATAGGGGGTACACGAACCAACAGGAGCAAAAATACTATTTGCTCCCCATCACCTCCAGCCAAACCCTAGTCAACGCACACTGCCAACCAAGAATAGGCCTCTATAAGCTCCCGTCTGACATAGGGGGTACACAAACCAACGGGGAGCAGAAATTCTATCTGCTCCCCATCACCACCAGCCAAACCCTAGTCCACAGACACTGCCAACCAAGAATAGGCCTGTATAAGCTTCGTCTGATGTAGGGGGTATACAAACCAATGGGGAGAAGAAATACTATCTGCTCCCCATCACCGCCAGCCAAACCCTAGTCAACACACACTGCCAACCAAAAATAGGCCTCTATAAGCTCCCGTCTGACATAGGGGGTACACAAACCAACGGGGAGCAGAAATACTATCTGCTCGCCATCACCACCAGCCAAACCCTAGTCAACGCACATTGCCAACCAATAATAGACCTGTATAAGCTCCTGTCTGACATAGGGGGTACACAAACCAACGGGGAGCAGAAATACTATCTGCTCCCCATCACCGCCACCCAAACCCTAGTCAACACACACTGCCAACCAAAAATAGGCCTCTATAAGCTCCCGTCTGACATAGGGGGTACACAAACCAACGGGGAGCAGAAATACTATCTGCTCGCCATCACCACCAGCCAAACCCTAGTCAACGCACATTGCCAACCAATAATAGACCTGTATAAGCTCCTGTCTGACATAGGGGGTACTCAAACCAACGGGGAGCAGAAATACTATCTGCTCCCAATCACCGCCAGCCAATCCCTAGTCAACGGACACTGCCAACCAAGAATAGGCCTCTATAAGCTCCCGTCTGACATAGGGGGTACACAAACCAACGGTAAGCAGAAATACTATCTGCTCCCCATCACCGCCTGCCAAACCCTAGTCAACGCACACTGCCAACAAAGAATAGGCCTGGATAAGCTCCCATCTCACATAGGGGGTACACAAACCAACGGGGAGCAGAAATACTATCTGCTCCCCATCACCGCCACCCAACTCCTAGTCAACACACACTGCCAACCAAGAATCAGCCTGTATAAGCTCCCGTCTGACATAGTGGGTACACAAACCAACGGGGAGCAGAAATACTATCTGCTCCCCATCACCACCAGCCAAACCCTAGTCAACGCACAGTGCCAACCAATAATAGACCTGTATAAGCTCCTGTCTGACATAGGGGGTACTCAAACCAACGGGGAGCACAAATACTATATGCTCCCCATCACCACCAGCCAAACCCAAGTCCACGCACACTCCCAACCTAGAATCGGCCTCTATAAGCTCCCGTCTGACATAGGGGGTACACAAACCAACGGGGAGCAGAAATACTATCTGCTCCCCATCACCACCAGCCAAACCCTAGTCAACGCACACTGCCAACCAAGAATAGGCCTCTATAAGCCCCCGTCTGACATAGGGGGTACACAAACCAATACGGAGCAGAAATACTATCTGCTCCCCATCACCGCCTGCCAAACCCTAGTCAACGCACACTGCCAACAAAGAATAGGCCTGGATAAGCTCCCATCTCACATAGGGGGTACACAAACCAACGGGGAGCAGAAATACTATCTGCTCCCAATCACCGCCAGCCAATCCCTAGTCAACGCACACTGCCAACCAAAAATAGGCCTCTATAAGCTCCCGTCTGACATAGGGGGTACACGAACCAACAGGAGCAAAAATACTATTTGCTCCCCATCACCTCCAGCCAAACCCTAGTCAACGCACACTGCCAACCAAGAATAGGCCTCTATAAGCTCCCGTCTGACATAGGGGGTACACAAACCAACGGGGAGCAGAAATTCTATCTGCTCCCCATCACCACCAGCCAAACCCTAGTCCACAGACACTGCCAACCAAGAATAGGCCTGTATAAGCTTCGTCTGATGTAGGGGGTATACAAACCAATGGGGAGAAGAAATACTATCTGCTCCCCATCACCGCCACCCAAACCCTAGTCAACACACACTGCCAACCAAGAATCAGCCTGTATAAGCTCCCATCTGACATAGTTGGTACACAAACCAACGGTGAGCAGAAATACTATCTGCTCCCCATCAACGCCAGCCAAACCCTAGTCAACGCACACTGCCAACGAAGAATAGGCCATTATAAGCTCCCGTCTGACATAGGGGGTACACAAAACAACGGGGAGCAGAAATACTATCTGCTCCCAATCACCGCCAGCCAAACCCTAGTCAACACACACTGCCAACCAAAAATAGGCCTCTATAAGCTCCCGTCTGACATAGGGGGTACACAAACCAACGGGGAGCAGAAATACTATCTGCTCGCCATCACCACCAGCCAAACCCTAGTCAACGCACATTGCCAACCAATAATAGACCTGTATAAGCTCCTGTCTGACATAGGGGGTACTCAAACCAACGGGGAGCAGAAATACTATCTGCTCCCAATCACCGCCAGCCAATCCCTAGTCAACGGACACTGCCAACCAAGAATAGGCCTCTATAAGCTCCCGTCTGACATAGGGGGTACACAAACCAACGGGGAGCAGAAATACTATCTGCTCCCCATCACCGCCTGCCAAACCCTAGTCAACGCACACTGCCAACAAAGAATAGGCCTGGATAAGCTCCCGTCTGACATAGGGGGTACACAAACCAACGGGGAGCAGAAATACTATCTGCTCCCAATCACCGCCAGCCAATCCCTAGTCAACGCACACTGCCAACCAAAAATAGGCCTCTATAAGCTCCCATATGACATAGAGGGTACACAAACCAACAGGAGCAAAAATACTATCTGCTCCCCATCACCTCCAGCCAAACCCTAGTCAACGCACACTGCCAACCAAGAATAGGCCTCTATAAGCTCCCGTCTGACATAGGGGTACACAAACCAACGGGGAGCAGAAATACTATCTGCTCGCCATCACCACCAGCCAAACCCTAGTCAACGCACATTGCCAACCAATAATAGACCTGTATAAGCTCCTGTCTGACATAGGGGGTACTCAAACCAACGGGGAGCAGAAATACTATCTGCTCCCAATCACCGCCAGCCAATCCCTAGTCAACGGACACTGCCAACCAAGAATAGGCCTCTATAAGCTCCCGTCTGACATAGGGGGTACACAAACCAACGGTGAGCAGAAATACTATCTGCTCCCCATCACCGCCTGCCAAACCCTAGTCAACGCACACTGCCAACAAAGAATAGGCCTGGATAAGCTCCCATCTCACATAGGGGGTACACAAACCAACGGGGAGCAGAAATACTATCTGCTCCCCATCACCGCCACCCAACTCCTAGTCAACACACACTGCCAACCAAGAATCAGCCTGTATAAGCTCCCGTCTGACATAGTGGGTACACAAACCAACGGGGAGCAGAAATACTATCTGCTCCCCATCACCACCAGCCAAACCCTAGTCAACGCACAGTGCCAACCAATAATAGACCTGTATAAGCTCCTGTCTGACATAGGGGGTACTCAAACCAACGGGGAGCAGAAATACTATATGCTCCCCATCACCACCAGCCAAACCCAAGTCCACGCACACTCCCAACCTAGAATCGGCCTCTATAAGCTCCCGTCTGACATAGGGGGTACACAAACCAACGGGGAGCAGAAATACTATCTGCTCCCCATCACCACCAGCCAAACCCTAGTCAACGCACACTGCCAACCAAGAATAGGCCTCTATAAGCCCCCGTCTGACATAGGGGGTACACAAACCAATGCGGAGCAGAAATACTATCTGCTCCCCATCACCGCCTGCCAAACCCTAGTCAACGCACACTGCCAACAAAGAATAGGCCTGGATAAGCTCCCATCTCACATAGGGGGTACACAAACCAACGGGGAGCAGAAATACTATCTGCTCCCAATCACCGCCAGCCAATCCCTAGTCAACGCACACTGCCAACCAAAAATAGGCCTCTATAAGCTCCCGTCTGACATAGGGGGTACACGAACCAACAGGAGCAAAAATACTATTTGCTCCCCATCACCTCCAGCCAAACCCTAGTCAACGCACACTGCCAACCAAGAATAGGCCTCTATAAGCTCCCGTCTGACATAGGGGGTACACAAACCAACGGGGAGCAGAAATTCTATCTGCTCCCCATCACCACCAGCCAAACCCTAGTCCACAGACACTGCCAACCAAGAATAGGCCTGTATAAGCTTCGTCTGATGTAGGGGGTATACAAACCAATGGGGAGAAGAAATACTATCTGCTCCCCATCACCGCCAGCCAAACCCTAGTCAACACACACTGCCAACCAAAAATAGGCCTCTATAAGCTCCCGTCTGACATAGGGGGTACACAAACCAACGGGGAGCAGAAATACTATCTGCTCGCCATCACCACCAGCCAAACCCTAGTCAACGCACATTGCCAACCAATAATAGACCTGTATAAGCTCCTGTCTGACATAGGGGGTACACAAACCAACGGGGAGCAGAAATACTATCTGCTCCCCATCACCGCCACCCAAACCCTAGTCAACACACACTGCCAACCAAAAATAGGCCTCTATAAGCTCCCGTCTGACATAGGGGGTACACAAACCAACGGGGAGCAGAAATACTATCTGCTCGCCATCACCACCAGCCAAACCCTAGTCAACGCACATTGCCAACCAATAATAGACCTGTATAAGCTCCTGTCTGACATAGGGGGTACTCAAACCAACGGGGAGCAGAAATACTATCTGCTCCCAATCACCGCCAGCCAATCCCTAGTCAACGGACACTGCCAACCAAGAATAGGCCTCTATAAGCTCCCGTCTGACATAGGGGGTACACAAACCAACGGTGAGCAGAAATACTATCTGCTCCCCATCACCGCCTGCCAAACCCTAGTCAACGCACACTGCCAACAAAGAATAGGCCTGGATAAGCTCCCATCTCACATAGGGGGTACACAAACCAACGGGGAGCAGAAATACTATCTGCTCCCCATCACCGCCACCCAACTCCTAGTCAACACACACTGCCAACCAAGAATCAGCCTGTATAAGCTCCCGTCTGACATAGTGGGTACACAAACCAACGGGGAGCAGAAATACTATCTGCTCCCCATCACCACCAGCCAAACCCTAGTCAACGCACAGTGCCAACTAATAATAGACCTGTATAAGCTCCTGTCTGACATAGGGGGTACTCAAAGCAACGGGGAGCAGAAATACTATATGCTCCCCATCACCACCAGCCAAACCCAAGTCCACGCACACTCCCAACCTAGAATCGGCCTCTATAAGCTCCCGTCTGACATAGGGGGTACACAAACCAACGGGGAGCAGAAATACTATCTGCTCCCCATCACCACCAGCCAAACCCTAGTCAACGCACACTGCCAACCAAGAATAGGCCTCTATAAGCCCCCGTCTGACATAGGGGGTACACAAACCAATGCGGAGCAGAAATACTATCTGCTCCCCATCACCGCCTGCCAAACCCTAGTCAACGCACACTGCCAACAAAGAATAGGCCTGGATAAGCTCCCATCTCACATAGGGGGTACACAAACCAACGGGGAGCAGAAATACTATCTGCTCCCAATCACCGCCAGCCAATCCCTAGTCAACGCACACTGCCAACCAAAAATAGGCCTCTATAAGCTCCCGTCTGACATAGGGGGTACACGAACCAACAGGAGCAAAAATACTATTTGCTCCCCATCACCTCCAGCCAAACCCTAGTCAACGCACACTGCCAACCAAGAATAGGCCTCTATAAGCTCCCGTCTGACATAGGGGGTACACAAACCAACGGGGAGCAGAAATTCTATCTGCTCCCCATCACCACCAGCCAAACCCTAGTCCACAGACACTGCCAACCAAGAATAGGCCTGTATAAGCTTCGTCTGATGTAGGGGGTATACAAACCAATGGGGAGAAGAAATACTATCTGCTCCCCATCACCGCCAGCCAAACCCTAGTCAACACACACTGCCAACCAAAAATAGGCCTCTATAAGCTCCCGTCTGACATAGGGGGTACACAAACCAACGGGGAGCAGAAATACTATCTGCTCGCCATCACCACCAGCCAAACCCTAGTCAACGCACATTGCCAACCAATAATAGACCTGTATAAGCTCCTGTCTGACATAGGGGGTACACAAACCAACGGGGAGCAGAAATACTATCTGCTCCCCATCACCGCCACCCAAACCCTAGTCAACACACACTGCCAACCAAAAAAAGGCCTCTATAAGCTCCCGTCTGACATAGGGGGTACACAAACCAACGGGGAGCAGAAATACTATCTGCTCGCCATCACCACCAGCCAAACCCTAGTCAACGCACATTGCCAACCAATAATAGACCTGTATAAGCTCCTGTCTGACATAGGGGGTACTCAAACCAACGGGGAGCAGAAATACTATCTGCTCCCAATCACCGCCAGCCAATCCCTAGTCAACGGACACTGCCAACCAAGAATAGGCCTCTATAAGCTCCCGTCTGACATAGGGGGTACACAAACCAACGGTGAGCAGAAATACTATCTGCTCCCCATCACCGCCTGCCAAACCCTAGTCAACGCACACTGCCAACAAAGAATAGGCCTGGATAAGCTCCCATCTCACATAGGGGGTACACAAACCAACGGGGAGCAGAAATACTATCTGCTCCCCATCACCGCCACCCAACTCCTAGTCAACACACACTGCCAACCAAGAATCAGCCTGTATAAGCTCCCGTCTGACATAGTGGGTACACAAACCAACGGGGAGCAGAAATACTATCTGCTCCCCATCACCACCAGCCAAACCCTAGTCAACGCACAGTGCCAACCAATAATAGACCTGTATAAGCTCCTGTCTGACATAGGGGGTACTCAAACCAACGGGGAGCAGAAATACTATATGCTCCCCATCACCACCAGCCAAACCCAAGTCCACGCACACTCCCAACCTAGAATCGGCCTCTATAAGCTCCCGTCTGACATAGGGGGTACACAAACCAACGGGGAGCAGAAATACTATCTGCTCCCCATCACCACCAGCCAAACCCTAGTCAACGCACACTGCCAACCAAGAATAGGCCTCTATAAGCCCCCGTCTGACATAGGGGGTACACAAACCAATACGGAGCAGAAATACTATCTGCTCCCCATCACCGCCTGCCAAACCCTAGTCAACGCACACTGCCAACAAAGAATAGGCCTGGATAAGCTCCCATCTCACATAGGGGGTACACAAACCAACGGGGAGCAGAAATACTATCTGCTCCCAATCACCGCCAGCCAATCCCTAGTCAACGCACACTGCCAACCAAAAATAGGCCTCTATAAGCTCCCGTCTGACATAGGGGGTACACGAACCAACAGGAGCAAAAATACTATTTGCTCCCCATCACCTCCAGCCAAACCCTAGTCAACGCACACTGCCAACCAAGAATAGGCCTCTATAAGCTCCCGTCTGACATAGGGGGTACACAAACCAACGGGGAGCAGAAATTCTATCTGCTCCCCATCACCACCAGCCAAACCCTAGTCCACAGACACTGCCAACCAAGAATAGGCCTGTATAAGCTTCGTCTGATGTAGGGGGTATACAAACCAATGGGGAGAAGAAATACTATCTGCTCCCCATCACCGCCACCCAAACCCTAGTCAACACACACTGCCAACCAAGAATCAGCCTGTATAAGCTCCCATCTGACATAGTTGGTACACAAACCAACGGTGAGCAGAAATACTATCTGCTCCCCATCAACGCCAGCCAAACCCTAGTCAACGCACACTGCCAACGAAGAATAGGCCATTATAAGCTCCCGTCTGACATAGGGGGTACACAAAACAACGGGGAGCAGAAATACTATCTGCTCCCAATCACCGCCAGCCAAACCCTAGTCAACACACACTGCCAACCAAAAATAGGCCTCTATAAGCTCCCGTCTGACATAGGGGGTACACAAACCAACGGGGAGCAGAAATACTATCTGCTCGCCATCACCACCAGCCAAACCCTAGTCAACGCACATTGCCAACCAATAATAGACCTGTATAAGCTCCTGTCTGACATAGGGGGTACTCAAACCAACGGGGAGCAGAAATACTATCTGCTCCCAATCACCGCCAGCCAATCCCTAGTCAACGGACACTGCCAACCAAGAATAGGCCTCTATAAGCTCCCGTCTGACATAGGGGGTACACAAACCAACGGGGAGCAGAAATACTATCTGCTCCCCATCACCGCCTGCCAAACCCTAGTCAACGCACACTGCCAACAAAGAATAGGCCTGGATAAGCTCCCGTCTGACATAGGGGGTACACAAACCAACGGGGAGCAGAAATACTATCTGCTCCCAATCACCGCCAGCCAATCCCTAGTCAACGCACACTGCCAACCAAAAATAGGCCTCTATAAGCTCCCATATGACATAGAGGGTACACAAACCAACAGGAGCAAAAATACTATCTGCTCCCCATCACCTCCAGCCAAACCCTAGTCAACGCACACTGCCAACCAAGAATAGGCCTCTATAAGCTCCCGTCTGACATAGGGGTACACAAACCAACGGGGAGCAGAAATACTATCCGCTCCCCATCACCGCCAGCCAAACCCTAGTCGACGCACACTGCTTACCAAGAATCGGCCTGTATAAGCTCCCGTCTGACATAGGGGGTACATAAAGCAACAGGGAGCAGAAATACTATCTGCTCCGCATCACCGCCAGCCAAGCCCTAGTCCACGCACACTGCCAACCAACATTAGGGCTGTAGAAGCTCCCGTCTGATATAGGGCGTACACAAACCAACGAAGAGCAGAAATACTATCTGCTCCCCATCACCGCCAGCCACACCCTAGTCCACTCACACTGCCAACCTAGAATCGGCCTGTATAAGCTCCCGTCTGACATAGGGGGTACACAAACCAACGGGGAGCAGAAATACTACCTGCTCCCCATCACCATCAGCCAAACCCTAGTCAACGCACACTGCCAAACAAGAATCAGCCTGTATAAGCTCCCATCTGATATAGGGGGTACACAAACCAACGGGGAGCAGAAATACTACCTGCACCCCATCACCGCCAGCCAAACCCTAGTCCAAGCACACTGCTAACCAAGATTAGGCCTGTATTAGCTCCCGTCTGACATAGGCGGTACGCATACCAACGGGGAACAGAAATACTTTCTGCTCCCCATCACCACCAGCCAAACCATAGTCCACACACACTGCCAAACAAGAATAGGCCTGTATAAGCTACCGTCTGACATAGGGGGTACACAAACCAACGGGGAGCAGAAATACTATCTGCTCCCAATCACCGCCAGCCAATCCCTAGTCAACGCACACTGCCAACCAAAAATAGGCCTCTATAAGCTCCCGTCTGACATAGGGGGTACACAAACCAACAGGAGCAGAAATACTATCTGCTCCCCATCACCTCCAGCCAAACCCAAGTCAACGCACACTGCCAACCAAGAATAGGCCTCTATAAGCTCCCGTCTGACATAGGGGGTACCTAAACCAACGAGGAGCAGAAATACTATCTTCTCCCCATCACCACCGGCCAAACCCTAGTCCACAGACACTGCCAACCAAGAATAGGCCTGTATAAGCTCTTGTCTGACATAGGGGGTACACAAACCAACGGGGAGCAGAAATACTATCTGTTCCGAATCACCGCCAGCCAAGCCCTAGTCCACGCACACTGCCAACCAACATTAGGGCTGTAGAAGCTCCCGTCTGACATAGGGCGTACACAAACCAACGAAGAGCAGAAATACTATCTGCTCCCCATCACCACCAGCAAAACCCTAGTCAACGCACACTGCCAAACAAGAATCAGCATGCATAAGCTCCCATCTGATATAGGGGGTACACAAACCAACGGGGAGCAGAAATACTATCTGCACCCCATCACCGCCAGCCAAACCCTAGTCCAAGCACACTGCTCACCAAGATTAGGCCTGTATAAGCTCCCGTCTGACATAGGGGATACGCAAACCAACGGGGAACAGAAATACTATCTGCTCCCCATCACCACCAGCCAAACCCTAGTCCACACACACTGCCAAACAAGAATAGGCCTGTATAAGCTACCGTCTGACATAGGGGGTACACAAAAAAACGGGGAGCAGGAATACTATCTGCTCCCCATCACCGCCATCCAAAACCTAGTCAATGCACACTGCCAACCTAGAATCGGCCTGTATAAGCTCCCATCTGACATAGGGGGTACACAAACCAACGGGGAGCAGAAATACTATCTGTTCCCCATCACCACCAGCCAAACCCTAGTCAACGCACACTGCCAACCAATAATAGGCCGGTATAAGCTCCTGTCTGACATAAGGGGAAAAATAAACCAACCGGGAGCATAAATACTACCTGCTCCCCATCACCACCAGCCAAACCCTAGTCCACGCACACTGCCAACCTAGAATCGGCCTGTATAAGCTCCCGTCTGACATAGGGGGTACACAAACCAACGGGGAGCAGAAATACTTTCTGCTCCCCATCACTGCCAGCCAACCCCTAGTCAACGCACACTGCCAACCAAGAATAGGCCTGTATAAGCTCCCGTCTGACATAGGGGTTACACAAACCAGCGGGGAGCAGAAATACTATCTGCTCCCCATCACCGGCAGCCAAACCGTAGTCCACGCACACTGCTAACCAAGATTAGGCCTGTATAAGCTCCCGTCTGACATAGGGTGTACACAAACCAACGGGGAACAGAAATACTATCTGCTCCCCATTACCACCAGCCAAAACCTACTCAACGCACACTGCCAACCAAGAATCGGCCTGTATAAGCTCCCATCTGACATAGGGGGTACACAAACCAACGGGGAGCAGAAATACTATCTGCTCCCAATCACCACCAGCCAAACCCTAGTCAACGCACACTGCCAACCAATAAGAGGCCTGTATAAGTTTCTGTCTGACATAGGGGGTGCACAAACCAACGGCGAACAGAAATACTATCTGCTCCCCATCACCGCCAGCCAAACCCTAGTCCACAGACACTGCCAACAAAGAATAGCCCTGTATAAGCTCCTGACTGACATAGGGGGAACACAAACCAACGGGGAGCAGAAATACTATCCGCTCCCCATCACCGCCAGCCAAACCCTAGTCAACGCACACTGCCAACTTAGAATCGGTCTGTATAAGCTCCGGTCTGACATAGGGGGTACATAAACCAACGGGGAGCAGAAATACGATCTGCTCCCCATCACCGCCAGCCAAGCCCTGGTCCAAGCACACTGCCAACCAAGATTAGGCCTGTATAAGATCCCGTCTGACAGAGGGGGTACACAATCCAACGAGGAGCAGAAATACTATCTGCTCCCCATCACCACCAGCCAAACCCAAGTCCACGCACACTGCCAACCTAGAATCGGCCTGTATAAGCTCCCATCTGACACAGGGGGCACACAAACCAACGGGGAGCAGAAATACTTTCTGCTCCCCATCACCGCCAGCCAAACCCTAGTCAACGCACACTGCCAACCAAGAATAGGCCTGTATAAGCTCCCGTCTGACATAGGGGGTACACAAAGCAATTGGGAGCAGAAATACTATCAGCTCCCCATGACCGCCAGCCAAACCCTAGTCAACGCACACTGCCAACCAAGAATAGGTCTGTATAAGCTCCCGTCTGACATAGGGGGTACACAAACCAACGGGAAACAGAAATACTATCGGCTTCCCATCACCACCAGCCAAACCCTAGTCCACAGACACTGCCAACCAAAAATAGGCCTGTATAAGCTCCAGTCTGACATAGGGGGTAAAAAAATCAACGGGGAGCAAAATGATTATCTGCTCACCATCAACGTCAGCCAAACCCTAGTTAACGCACACTGCAAACTTAGAATCGGTCTATATAAGCTCCCGTCTGACATAGGGGGTACATAAACCAACGGGGAGCAGAAATACTATCTGCTCCCCATCACCCCCAGTCAAGCCCTAGTCCAAGCACACTGCCAACCAAGATTAGGCCTGTAAAAGCTCCCGTCTGCCATAGGGGTTACACAAGCCAACAAGGAGCAGAAATACTCTCTGCTCCCCATCACCGCCAGCCAAACCCTATTCCACTCACACTGCCAACCTAGAATCGGACTGTCTAAGCTCCCATCTCATATAGGGGGTACACAAACCAACGGGGAGCAGAAATACTATCTGCTCCCAATCACCGCCAGCCAATCCCTAGTCAACGCACACTGCCAACCAAAAATAGGCCTCTATAAGCTCCCGTCTGACATAGGGGGTACACGAACCAACAGGAGCAGAAATACTATCTGCTCCCCATCACCTCCAGCCAAACCCTAGTCAACGCACACTGCCAACCAAGAATAGGCCTCTATAAGCTCCCGTCTGACATAGGGGGTACACAAACCAACAGGGAACAGAAATTCTATCTGCTCCCCATCACCACCAGCCAAACCCTAGTCCACAGACACTGCCAACCAAGAAAAGGCCTGTATAAGCTTTGTCTGATGTAGGGGGTACACAAACCAATGGGGAGAAGAAATACTACCTGCTCCCCATCACTGCCACCCAAACCCTAGTCAACACACACTGCCAACCAAGAATCAGCCTGTATAAGCTCCCATCTGACATAGTTGGTACACAAACCAACGGTGAGCAGAAATACTATCTGCTTCCCATCAACGCCAGCCTAACCCTAGTCAACGCACACTGCCAACGAAGAATAGGCCAGTATAAGCTCCCGTCTGACATAGGGGGTACACAAAACAACGGGGAGCAGAAATACTATCTGCTCCCCATCACCTCCAGCCAAACCCTAGTCAACGCACACTGCCAACCAAAAATATTCCTCTATAAGCTCCCGTCTGACATAGGGGGTACACAAACCAACAGGGAGCAGAAATACTATCTGCTCCCCATCACCACCAGCTAAACCCTAGTCAACGCACACTGCCAACCAATAATAGACCTGTATAAGCTCCTGTCTGACATAGGAGGTACTCAAACCAACGGGGAGCAGAAATACTATCTGCTCCCCATCCCCACCAGCCAAACCCAAGTCCACGCACACTGCCAACCTAGAATTGGCCTGTATAAGCTCTCATCTGACAAAGGGGGTACACAAACCAACTGGGAGCAGAAATACTATCTGCTCCCCATCACCACCAGCCAAACCCTAGTCAACGGACACTGCCAACCAAGAATAGGCCTCTATAAGCTCCCGTCTGACATAGGGGGTACACAAACCAACGGGGAACAGAAATTCTATCTGCTCCCCATCACCACCAGCCAAACCCTAGTCCACAGACACTGCCAACCAAGAATAGGCCTGTATAAGCTTCGTCTGACATAGGGGGTACTCAAACCGACGGGGAGCAGAAATACTATCTGCTCCCAATCACCGCCAGCCAATCCCTAGTCAACGCACACTGCCAACCAAAAATAGGCCTCTATAAGCTCCCGTCTGACATAGAGGGTACACAAACCAACAGGAGCAAAAATACTATCTGCTCTCCATCACCTCCAGCCAATCCCTAGTCAACGCACACTGCCAACCAAGAATAGGCCTCTATAAGCTCCCGTCTGACATAGGGGTACACAAACCAACGGGGAGCAGAAATACTATCCGCTCCCCATCACCGCCAGCCAAACTCTAGTCAATGCACACTGCTTACCAAGAATCGGCCTGTATAAGCTCCCGTCTGACATAGGGGGTACATAAAGCAACAGGGAGCAGAAATACTATCTGCTCCGCATCACCGCCAGCCAAGCCCTAGTCCACGCACACTGCCAACCAACATTAGGGCTGTAGAAGCTCCCGTCTGACATAGGGCGTACACAAACCAACGAAGAGCAGAAATACTATCTGCTCCCCATCACCGCCAGCCACACACTAGTCCACTCACACTGCCAACCTAGAATCGGCCTGTATAAGCTCCCGTCTGACATAGGGGGTACACAAACCAACGGGGAGCAGAAATACTACCTGCTCCCCATCACCATCAGCCAAACCCTAGTCAACGCACACTGCCAAACAAGAATCAGCCTGTATAAGCTCCCATCTGATATAGGGGGTACACAAACCAACGGGGAGCAGAAATACTACCTGCACCCCATCACCGCCAGCCAAACCCTAGTCCAAGTACACTGCTAACCAAGATTAGGCCTGTATTAGCTCCCGTCTGACATAGGCGGTACGCAAACCAACGGGGAACAGAAATACTATCTGCTCCCCATCACCACCAGCCAAACCATAGTCCACACACACTGCCAAACAAGAATAGAGCTGTATAAGCTACCGTCTGACATAGGGGGTACACAAAAAAACGGGGAGCAGGAATACTATCTGCTCCCCATCACCGCCTGCCAAACCCTAGTCAACGCACACGGCCAACAAAGAATAGGCCTGGATAAGCTCCCATCTGACATAGGGGGTACACAAAACAACGGGGAGCAGAAATACTATCTGCTCCCAATCACCGCCAGCCAATCCCTAGTCAACGCACACTGCCAACCAAAAATAGGCCTCTATAAGCTCCCGTCTGACATAGGGGGTACACAAACCAACAGGAGCAGAAATACTATCTGCTCCCCATCACCTCCAGCCAAACCCTAGTCAACGCACACTGCCAACCAAGAATAGGCCTCTATAAGCTCCCGTCTGACATAGGGGGTACCTAAACCAACGGGGAGCAGAAATACTATCTTCTCCCCATCACCACCGGCCAAACCCTAGTCCACAGACACTGCCAACCAAGAATAGGCCTGTATAAGCTCTTGTCTGACATAGGGAGTACACAAACCAACGGGGAGCAGAAATACTATCCGCTCCCCATCACCGCCAGCCAAACCCTAGTCAACGCACACTGCTTACCAAGAATCGGCCTGTATAAGCTCCCGTCTGACATAGGGGGTACATAAACCAACAGGGAGCAGAAATACTATCTGTTCCGAATCACCGCCAGCCAAGCCCTAGTCCACGCACACTGCCAACCAACATTAGGGCTGTAGAAGCTCCCGTCTGACATAGGGCGTACACAAACCAACGAAGAGCAGAAATACTATCTGCTCCCCATCACCACCTGCCAAACCCTAGTCCACAGACACTGCCAACCAAGAATAGGCCTGTATAAGCTTCGTCTGATGTAGGGGGTACACAAACCAATGGGGAGAAGAAATACTATCTGCTCCCCATCACCGCCACCCAAACCCTAGTCAACACACACTGCCAACCAAGAATCAGCCTGTATAAGCTCCCATCTGACATAGTTGGTACACAAACCAACGGTGAGCAGAAATACTATCTGCTCCCCATCAACTCCAGCCAAACCCTAGTCAACGCACACTGCCAACGAAGAATAGGCCAGTATAAGCTCCCGTCTGACATAGGGGGTACACAAAACAACGGGGAGCAGAAATACTATCTGCTCCCAATCACCGCCAGCCAAACCCTAGTCAACACACACTGCCAACCAAAAATAGGCCTCTATAAGCTCCCGTCTGACATAGGGGGTACACAAACCAACGGGGAGCAGAAATACTATCTGCTCCCCATCACCACCAGCCAAACCCTAGTCAACGCACATTGCCAACCAATAATAGACCTGTATAAGCTCCTGTCTGACATAGGGGGTACTCAAACTGACGGGGAGCAGAAATACTATCTGCTCCCAATCACCGCCAGCCAATCCCTAGTCAACGCACACTGCCAACCAAAAATAGGCCTCTATAAGCTCCCGTCTGACATAGAGGGTACACAAACCAACAGGAGCAAAAATACTATCTGCTCCCCATCACCGCCTGCCAAACCCTAGTCAACGCACACTGCCAACAAACAATAGGCCTGGATAAGCTCCCATCTGACATAGGGGGTACACAAACCAACGGGGAGCAGAAATACTATCTGCTCCCAATCACCGCCAGCCAATACCTAGTCAACGCACACTGCCAACCAAAAATAGGCCTCTATAAGCTCCCGTCTGACATAGAGGGTACACAAACCAACAGGAGCAAAAATACTATCTGCTCCCCATCACCTCCAGCCAATCCCTAGTCAACGCACACTGCCAACCAAGAATAGGCCTGTATAAGCTCCCGTCTGACATAGGGGCACACAAACCAACGGGGAGCAGAAATACTATCCGCTCCCCATCACCGCCAGCCAAACTCTAGTCAATGCACACTGCTTACCAAGAATCGGCCTGTATAAGCTCCCGTCTGACATAGGGGGTACATAAAGCAACAGGGAGCAGAAATACTATCTGCTCCGCATCACCGCCAGCCAAGCCCTAGTCCACGCACACTGCCAACCAACATTAGGGCTGTAGAAGCTCCCGTCTGACATAGGGCGTACACAAACCAACGAAGAGCAGAAATACTATCTGCTCCCCATCACCACCAGCCACACACTAGTCCACTCACACTGCCAACCTAGAATCGGCCTGTATAAGCTCCCGTCTGACATAGGGGGTACACAAACCAACGGGGAGCAGAAATACTACCTGCTCCCCATCACCATCAGCCAAACCCTAGTCAACGCACACTGCCAAACAAGAATCAGCCTGTATAAGCTCCCATCTGATATAGGGGGTACACAAACCAACGGGGAGCAGAAATACTACCTGCACCCCATCACCGCCAGCCAAACCCTAGTCCAAGCACACTGCTAACCAAGATTAGGCCTGTATTAGCTCCCGTCTGACATAGGCGGTACGCAAACCAACGGGGAACAGAAATACTATCTGCTCCCCATCACCACCAGCCAAACCATAGTCCACACACACTGCCAAACAAGAATAGGGCTGTATAAGCTACCGTCTGACATAGGGGGTACACAAAAAAACGGGGAGCAGGAATACTATCTGCTCCCCATCACCGCCTGCCAAACCCTAGTCAACGCACACGGCCAACAAAGAATAGGCCTGGATAAGCTCCCATCTGACATAGGGGGTACACAAAACAACGGGGAGCAGAAATACTATCTGCTCCCAATCACCGCCAGCCAATCCCTAGTCAACGCACACTGCCAACCAAAAATAGGCCTCTATAAGCTCCCGTCTGACATAGGGGGTACACAAACCAACAGGAGCAGAAATACTATCTGCTCCCCATCACCTCCAGCCAAACCCTAGTCAACGCACACTGCCAACCAAGAATAGGCCTCTATAAGCTCCCGTCTGACATAGGGGGTACCTAAACCAACGGGGAGCAGAAATACTATCTTCTCCCCATCACCACCGGCCAAACCCTAGTCCACAGACACTGCCAACCAAGAATAGGCCTGTATAAGCTCTTGTCTGACATAGGGAGTACACAAACCAACGGGGAGCAGAAATACTATCCGCTCCCCATCACCGCCAGCCAAACCCTAGTCAACGCACACTGCTTACCAAGAATCGGCCTGTATAAGCTCCCGTCTGACATAGGGGGTACATAAACCAACAGGGAGCAGAAATACTATCTGTTCCGAATCACCGCCAGCCAAGCCCTAGTCCACGCACACTGCCAACCAACATTAGGGCTGTAGAAGCTCCTGTCTGACATAGGGCGTACACAAACCAACGAAGAGCAGAAATACTATATGCTCCCCATCACCACCTGCCAAACCCTAGTCAACGCACACTGCCAAACAAGAATCAGCATGCATAAGCTCCCATCTGATATAGGGGGTACACAAACCAACGGGGAGCAGAAATACTATCTGCACCCCATCACCGCCAGCCAAACCCTAGTCCAAGCACACTGCTAACCAAGATTAGGCCTGTATAAGCTCCCGTCTGACATAGGGGATACGCAAACCAACGGGGAACAGAAATACTATCTGCTCCCCATCACCACCAGCCAAACCCTAGTCCACACACACTGCCAAACAAGAATAGGCCTGTATAAGCTACCGTCTGACATAGGGGGTACACAAAAAAACGGGGAGCAGGAATACTATCTGCTCCCCATCACCGCCAGCCAAAACCTAGTCAATGCACAGTGCCAACCTAGAATCGGCCTGTATAAGCTCCCATCTGACATAGGGGGTACACAAACCAACGGGGAGCAGAAATACTATCTGTTCCCCATCACCACCAGCCAAACCCTAGTCAACGCACACTGCCAACCAATAATAGGCCGGTATAAGCTCTTGTCTGACATAGGGAGTACACAAACCAACGGGGAGCAGAAATACTATCCGCTCCCCATCACCGCCAGCCAAACCCTAGTCAACGCACACTGCTTACCAAGAATCGGCCTGTATAAGCTCCCGTCTGACATAGGGGGTACATAAACCAACAGGGAGCAGAAATACTATCTGTTCCGAATCACCGCCAGCCAAGCCCTAGTCCACGCACACTGCCAACCAACATTAGGGCTGTAGAAGCTCCCGTCTGACATAGGGCGTACACAAACCAACGAAGAGCAGAAATACTATCTGCTCCCCATCACCACCTGCCAAACCCTAGTCCACAGACACTGCCAACCAAGAATAGGCCTGTATAAGCTTCGTCTGATGTAGGGGGTACACAAACCAATGGGGAGAAGAAATACTATCTGCTCCCCATCACCGCCACCCAAACCCTAGTCAACACACACTGCCAACCAAGAATCAGCCTGTATAAGCTCCCATCTGACATAGTTGGTACACAAACCAACGGTGAGCAGAAATACTATCTGCTCCCCATCAACTCCAGCCAAACCCTAGTCAACGCACACTGCCAACGAAGAATAGGCCAGTATAAGCTCCCGTCTGACATAGGGGGTACACAAAACAACGGGGAGCAGAAATACTATCTGCTCCCAATCACCGCCAGCCAAACCCTAGTCAACACACACTGCCAACCAAAAATAGGCCTCTATAAGCTCCCGTCTGACATAGGGGGTACACAAACCAACGGGGAGCAGAAATACTATCTGCTCCCCATCACCACCAGCCAAACCCTAGTCAACGCACATTGCCAACCAATAATAGACCTGTATAAGCTCCTGTCTGACATAGGGGGTACTCAAACCGACGGGGAGCAGAAATACTATCTGCTCCCAATCACCGCCAGCCAATCCCTAGTCAACGCACACTGCCAACCAAAAATAGGCCTCTATAAGCTCCCGTCTGACATAGAGGGTACACAAACCAACAGGAGCAAAAATACTATCTGCTCCCCATCACCGCCTGCCAAACCCTAGTCAACGCACACTGCCAACAAAGAATAGGCCTGGATAAGCTCCCATCTGACATAGGGGGTACACAAACCAACGGGGAGCAGAAATACTATCTGCTCCCAATCACCGCCAGCCAATACCTAGTCAACGCACACTGCCAACCAAAAATAGGCCTCTATAAGCTCCCGTCTGACATAGAGGGTACACAAACCAACAGGAGCAAAAATACTATCTGCTCCCCATCACCTCCAGCCAATCCCTAGTCAACGCACACTGCCAACCAAGAATAGGCCTGTATAAGCTCCCGTCTGACATAGGGGTACACAAACCAACGGGGAGCAGAAATACTATCCGCTCCCCATCACCGCCAGCCAAACTCTAGTCAATGCACACTGCTTACCAAGAATCGGCCTGTATAAGCTCCCGTCTGACATAGGGGGTACATAAAGCAACAGGGAGCAGAAATACTATCTGCTCCGCATCACCGCCAGCCAAGCCCTAGTCCACGCACACTGCCAACCAACATTAGGGCTGTAGAAGCTCCCGTCTGACATAGGGCGTACACAAACCAACGAAGAGCAGAAATACTATCTGCTCCCCATCACCACCAGCCACACACTAGTCCACTCACACTGCCAACCTAGAATCGGCCTGTATAAGCTCCCGTCTGACATAGGGGGTACACAAACCAACGGGGAGCAGAAATACTACCTGCTCCCCATCACCATCAGCCAAACCCTAGTCAACGCACACTGCCAAACAAGAATCAGCCTGTATAAGCTCCCATCTGATATAGGGGGTACACAAACCAACGGGGAGCAGAAATACTACCTGCACCCCATCACCGCCAGCCAAACCCTAGTCCAAGCACACTGCTAACCAAGATTAGGCCTGTATTAGCTCCCGTCTGACATAGGCGGTACGCAAACCAACGGGGAACAGAAATACTATCTGCTCCCCATCACCACCAGCCAAACCATAGTCCACACACACTGCCAAACAAGAATAGGGCTGTATAAGCTACCGTCTGACATAGGGGGTACACAAAAAAACGGGGAGCAGGAATACTATCTGCTCCCCATCACCGCCTGCCAAACCCTAGTCAACGCACACGGCCAACAAAGAATAGGCCTGGATAAGCTCCCATCTGACATAGGGGGTACACAAAACAACGGGGAGCAGAAATACTATCTGCTCCCAATCACCGCCAGCCAATCCCTAGTCAACGCACACTGCCAACCGAAAATAGGCCTCTATAAGCTCCCGTCTGACATAGGGGGTACACAAACCAACAGGAGCAGAAATACTATCTGCTCCCCATCACCTCCAGCCAAACCCTAGTCAACGCACACTGCCAACCAAGAATAGGCCTCTATAAGCTCCCGTCTGACATAGGGGGTACCTAAACCAACGGGGAGCAGAAATACTATCTTCTCCCCATCACCACCGGCCAAACCCTAGTCCACAGACACTGCCAACCAAAAATAGGCCTGTATAAGCTCTTGTCTGACATAGGGAGTACACAAACCAACGGGGAGCAGAAATACTATCCGCTCCCCATCACCGCCAGCCAAACCCTAGTCAACGCACACTGCTTACCAAGAATCGGCCTGTATAAGCTCCCGTCTGACATAGGGGGTACATAAACCAACAGGGAGCAGAAATACTATCTGTTCCGAATCACCGCCAGCCAAGCCCTAGTCCACGCACACTGCCAACCAACATTAGGGCTGTAGAAGCTCCTGTCTGACATAGGGCGTACACAAACCAACGAAGAGCAGAAATACTATCTGCTCCCCATCACCACCTGCCAAACCCTAGTCAACGCACACTGCCAAACAAGAATCAGCATGCATAAGCTCCCATCTGATATAGGGGGTACACAAACCAACGGGGAGCAGAAATACTATCTGCACCCCATCACCGCCAGCCAAACCCTAGTCCAAGCACACTGCTAACCAAGATTAGGCCTGTATAAGCTCCCGTCTGACATAGGGGATACGCAAACCAACGGGGAACAGAAATACTATCTGCTCCCCATCACCACCAGCCAAACCCTAGTCCACACACACTGCCAAACAAGAATAGGCCTGTATAAGCTACCGTCTGACATAGGGGGTACACAAAAAAACGGGGAGCAGGAATACTATCTGCTCCCCATCACCGCCAGCCAAAACCTAGTCAATGCACACTGCCAACCTAGAATCGGCCTGTATAAGCTCCCATCTGACATAGGGGGTACACAAACCAAAGGGGAGCAGAAATACTATCTGTTCCCCATCACCACCAGCCAAACCCTAGTCAACGCACACTGCCAACCAATAATAGGCCGGTATAAGCTCCTGTCTGACATAAGGGGAAAAATAAACCAACCGGGAGCATAAATACTACCTGCTCCCCATCACCACCAGCCAAACCCTAGTCCACGCACACTGCCAACCTAGAATCGGCCTGTATAAGCTCCCGTCTGACATAGGGGGTACACAAACCAACGGGGAGCAGAAATACTTTCTGCTCCCCATCACTGCCAGCCAAACCCTAGTCAACGCACACTGCCAACCAAGAATAGGCCTGTATAAGCTCCCGTCTGACCTAGGGGTTACACAAACCAGCGGGGAGCAGAAATTCTATCTGCTCCCCATCACCGGCAGCCAAACTGTAGTCCACGCACACTGCTAACCAAGATTAGGCCTGTATAAGCTCCCGTCTGACATAGGGTGTACACAAACCAACGGGGAACAGAAATACTATCTGCTCCCCATTACCACCAGCCAAAACCTACTCAACGCACACTGCCAACCAAGAATCGGCCTGTATAAGCTCCCATCTGACATAGGGGGTACACAAACCAACGGGAAGCAGAAATACTATCTGCTCCCAATCACCACCAGCCAAACCCTAGTCAACGCACACTGCCAACCAATAAGAGGCCTGTATAAGTTCCTGTCTGACATAGGGGGTGCACAAACCAACGGGGAACAGAAATACTATCTGCTCCCCATCTCCGCCAGCCAAACCCTAGTCCACAGACACTGCCAACAAAGAATAGCCCTGTATAAGCTCCTGTCTGACATAGGGGGAACACAAACCAACGGGGTGCAGAAATACTATCCGCTCCCCATCACCGCCAGCCAAACCCTAGTCAACGCACACTGCCAACTTAGAATCGGTCTGTATAAGCTCCGGTCTGACATAGGGGGTACATAAACCAACGGGGAGCAGAAATACGATCTGCTCCCCATCACCGCCAGCCAAGCCCTGGTCCAAGCACACTGCCAACCAAGATTAGGCCTGTATAAGATCCCGTCTGACATAGGGGGTACACAATCCAACGAAGAGCAGAAATACTATCTGCTCCCCATCACCACCAGCCAAACCCAAGTCCACGCACACTGCCAACCTAGAATCGGCCTGTATAAGCTCCCATCTGACACAGGGGGCACACAAACCAACGGGGAGCAGAAATACTTTCTGCTCCCCATCACCGCCAGCCAAACCCTAGTCAACGCACACTGCCAACCAAGAATAGGCCTGTATAAGCTCCCGTCTGACATAGGGGGTACACAAAGCAACTGGGAGCAGAAATACTATCTGCTCCCCATGACCGCCAGCCAAACCCTAGTCAACGCACACTGCCAACCAATAATAGGCCGGTATAAGCTCCTGTCTGACATAAGGGGAAAAATAAACCAACCGGGAGCATAAATACTACCTGCTCCCCATCACCACCAGCCAAACCCTAGTCCACGCACAAACCCAACCTAGAATCGGCCTGTATAAGCTCCCGTCTGACATAGGGGGTACACAAACCAACGGGGAGCAGAAATACTTTCTGCTCCCCATCACTGCCAGCCAAACCCTAGTCAACGCACACTGCCAATCAAGAATAGGCCTGTATAAGCTCCCGTCTGACCTAGGGGTTACACAAACCAGCGGGGAGCAGAAATACTATCTGCTCCCCATCACCGGCAGCCAAACTGTAGTCCACGCACACTGCTAACCAAGATTAGGCCTGTATAAGCTCCCGTCTGACATAGGGTGTACACAAACCAACGGGGAACAGAAATACTATCTGCTCCCCATTACCACCAGCCAAAACCTACTCAACGCACACTGCCAACCAAGAATCGGCCTGTATAAGCTCCCATCTGACATAGGGGGTACACAAACCAACGGGGAGCAGAAATACTATCTGCTCCCAATCACCACCAGCCAAACCCTAGTCAACGCACACTGCCAACCAATAAGAGGCCTGTATAAGTTCCTGTCTGACATAGGGGGTGCACAAACCAACGGGGAACAGAAATACTATCTGCTCCCCATCTCCGCCAGCCAAACCCTAGTCCACAGACACTGCCAACAAAGAATAGCCCTGTATAAGCTCCTGTCTGACATAGGGGGAACACAAACCAACGGGGTGCAGAAATACTATCCGCTCCCCATCACCGCCAGCCAAACCCTAGTCAACGCACACTGCCAACTTAGAATCGGTCTGTATAAGCTCCGGTCTGACATAGGGGGTACATAAACCAACGGGGAGCAGAAATACGATCGGCTCCCCATCACCGCCAGCCAAGCCCTGGTCCAAGCACACTGCCAACCAAGATTAGGCCTGTATAAGATCCCGTCTGACATAGGGGGTACACAATCCAACGAAGAGCAGAAATACTATCTGCTCCCCATCACCACCAGCCAAACCCAAGTCCACGCACACTGCCAACCTAGAATCGGCCTGTATAAGCTCCCATCTGACACAGGGGGCACACAAACCAACGGGGAGCAGAAATACTTTCTGCTCCCCATCACCGCCAGCCAAACCCTAGTCAACGCACACTGCCAACCAAGAATAGGCCTGTATAAGCTCCCGTCTGACATAGGGGGTACACAAAGCAACTGGGAGCAGAAATACTATCTGCTAACCATGACCGCCAGCCAAACCCTAGTCAACGCACACTGCCAACCAAGAATAGGTCTGTATAAGCTCCCGTCTGACATAGGGGGTACACAAACCAACGGGAAACAGAAATACTATCGGCTTCCCATCACCACCAGCCAAACCCTAGTCCACAGACACTGCCAACCAAAAATAGGCCTGTATAAGCTCCAGTCTGACATAGGGGGTAAAAAAATCAACGGGGAGCAAAATGACTATCTGCTCACCATCAACGTCAGCCAAACCCTAGTTAACGCACACTGCAAACTTAGAATAGGTCTGTATAAGCTCCCGTCTGACATAGGGGGTACACAAACCAACGGGAAACAGAAATACTATCGGCTTCCCATCACCACCAGCCAAACCCTAGTCCACAGACACTGCCAACCAAAAATAGGCCTGTATAAGCTCCCGTCTGACATAGGGGGTACATAAACCAACGGGGAGCAGAAATACTATCTGCTCCCCATCACCGCCAGTCAAGCCCTAGTCCAAGCACACTACCAACCAAGATTAGGCCTGTAAAAGCTCCCGTCTGCCATAGGGGTTACACAATACCAACAAGGAGCAGAAATACTCTCTGCTCCCCATCACCGCCAGCCAAACCCTATTCCACTCACACTGCCAACCTAGAATCGGACTGTCTAAGCTCCCATCTGACATAGGGGGTACACAAAGCAACGGGGAGCAGAAATACTATCTGCTCCCCATCACCGCCAGCCAAACCCTAGTCAACGCACACTGCCAACCAAGAATAGGCCTCTATAAGCTCCCGTCTGACATAGAGGGTACACAAATCAACGGGGAGCAGAAATACTATCTGCTCCCAAATACCGCCTGCCAAACCCTAGTCAACGCACACTGCCAACAAAGAATAGGCCTGTATAAGCTCCCGTCTGACATAGGGGGTACACAAACCAACGGGGAACAGAAATACTATCTGCTCCCCATCACCACGAGCCAAACCCTAGTCCACAGACACTGGCAACCAAGATTAGGCCTGTATAAGCTCCCATCTAACATGGGGGGTGCACAAACCAACGGGGAGCAGAAATACTATCTGCTCCCCATCACCGCCAGCCAAACCCTAGTCCATGCACACTGCAAACCTTGAATCGGCCTGTATAAGCTTCCGTCTGACATATGGGGTGCACAAACCAACGGGGAGAAGAATAACCATCTGCTCACCATCACTGCCAGCCAAACCCTAGTCAACGCACACTGCCAACCAAGAATCAGCCAATATAAGCTCCCATCTGACATAGGGGGTACACAAACCAAAGGGGAGCAGAAATACTATCTGCTCCCCATCAACACCAGCCAAACCCTAGTCAGCGCACACTGGCAACGAAGAATAGGCCTGCATAAGCTCCCGTCTGACATAGGGGGTACACAAACCAACGGGGAGCAGAAATACTATCTGCTCCCAATCACCGCCAGCCAATCCCGAGTCAACGCACACTGCCAACCAAGAATAGGCCTCTATAAGCTCCCGTCCAACATAGGGGGTACACAAACCAACGGGAGCAGAAATACTATCTGCTCCCCATCACCTCCAGCCAAACCCTAGTCAACGCACACTGCCAACCAAGAATAGGCCTCTATAAGCTCCCGTCTGACATAGGGGGTACCTAAACCAACGGGAAGCAGAAATACTATCTGCTCCCAATCATCTCCAGCCAAACCCTAGTCCACAGACACTGCCAACCAAGAATAGGCCTGTATAAGCTCCCATCTGACATAGGGGGTACATAAACCAACAGGGAGCAGAAATACTATCTGCTCCCCATCACCGCCAGCCAAACCCTAGTCCACGCACACTGCTAACCAAGATTAGGCCTGTATAAGCTCCCGTCTGACATAGGGGGTACACAAACCAACGGGGAGCAGAAATACTATCTGCTCCCCATCACCACCAGCCAAACCCTAGTCAACGCACACTGCCAACCAATAATAGACCGGTATAAGCTCCTGTCTGACATAGGGGGTACACAAACCAACGGGGAGCAGAAATACTACCTGCTCCCCATCACCACCAGCCAAACCCTAGTCCACGCACACTGCCAACCAAGAATATGCCTGTAAAAGCTCCCGTCTGACATAGGGGGTACACAAACCAACTGGGAGCAGAAATACTATCTGCTCCCCATCACCGCCAGCCAAACCCTAGTCAACGCACACTGCCAACCAAGAATAGGCCTGTGTAAGCTCCCGTCTGACATAGGGGGTACACAAACCAACGGGGAGCAGAAATACTATCTGCTCCCCATCACCACCAGCCAAACCCTAGTCCACGCACACTTCCAACCAAGATTAGGCCTGTATAAGCTGCCGTCTGACATAGGGGGTACACAAACCAACGGGGAACAGAAATACTATCTGCTCCCCATCACCGGCAGCCAAACCCTAGTCAACACACACTGCCAACCAAGAATAGGCCTGTAAAAGCTCCCGTCTGACATAGGGGGTACACAAACCAACGGGTAACAGAAATACTATCTGCTCCACATCACCACCAGCCAAACCCTAGTCCACAGACACTGCCAACCAAGAATAGGCCTGTATAAGCTTCGTCTGATGTAGTGGGTGCACAAACCAACGGGGAGAAGAAATACTATCTGCTCCCCATCACCGCCACCCAAACCCTAGTCAACACACACCCTAGACCACAGACACTGCCAACCAAGATTAGGCCTGTGTAAGCTCCCGTCTGACATAGGGGGTACACAAACTAACGGAGAGAAGAAATACTATCTGCTCCCCATCACCACAAGTCGAACCCTAGTCCACGCACACTGCCAACCAAGAATAGGCCACTATAAGCTCCCGTCTGACATAGGGGGTACACAAACCAATGGGGAGCAGAAATACTATCTGCACGACATCACCACCAGCCAAACCTTAGTCCACGCACACTGCCAACCATGATTAGGCCTGTATAAGCGCCTGACTGACATAGGGGTGCACAAACCAACGGGGAGCAGAAGTACTATCTGCTCCCCATCACCGCCAGCCAAACCCTAGTCCCTGCACACTGCAAACCTAGAATCGGCCTGTATAAGCTCCCGTCTGACATAGGGGGTACACAAACCAACGGGGAGAAGATTTACTATCTGCTCACCATCACTGCCAGCCAAACCCTAGTCAACGCACACTGCCAACCAAGAATCAGCCGGCATAAGCTGCCATCTGATATAGGGGTACACAAACCAACGGGGAGCAGAAATACTATCTGCTCCCCATCAACGCCAGCCAAACCTTAGTCAGCGCACACTACCAACGAAGAATAGGCCTGTATAAGCTCCCGTCTGACATAGGGGGTACACAAACCAACGGGGAGCAGAAATACTATCTGCTCCCAGTCACCGCCAGCCAAGCCCTAGTCAACGCACACTGCCAACCAAGAATAGGCCTGTATAAGTTCCCGTCTGACACAGGGGGTACACAAACCAAAGGGTAGCAGAATTACTATCTGCTCACCATCACCGCCAGCCAAACTTTAGTCAACGCACACTGCAAACCAAGAATCTGCCTGTATAAGCTCCCGTCTGACATAGGGGGTACACAAACCAACGGGGAGCAGAGTAACTATCTGCTCACCATCACCGCCAGCCAAACCCTATTCAAAGCACACTGCAAACCAATAATCAGCCTGTATAAGCTCCCATCTGACATAGGGGGTACACAAACCAACGGGGAGCAGAAATACTATCTGCTCCCCATCACCGCCAGCCAAACCCTAGTCAACGCACACTGCCAGCCAAGAATAGGCCTCTATAAGCTCCCGTCTGATATAGGGGGTACACAAACCAACGGGGAGCAGAAATACCATCTGCTCCCCGTCACCGCCTGCCAAACCCTAGTCAACGCACACTGCCAACCAAGAATAGGCCTGTATAAGCTCCCGTCTGACATAGGGGGTACACAAACCTATGGGGAACAGAAATACTATCTGCTCCCCATCACCACCAGCCAAACCCTAGTCCACAGACACTGCCAACAAAGAATAGGCCTGTATAATCTCCCGTCTGACATAGGGGAAACACAAACCAACGGGGAGCAGAAATACTATCCGCTCCCCATCACCGCCAGCCAAACCCTAGTCAACGCACACTGCCAACTTAGAATCGGTCTGTATAAGCTCCCGTCTGACATAGGGGGTACACAAACCAACTGGGAGCAGAAATACTATCTGCTCCCCATCACCACCAGCCAAACCCTAGTCAACGGACACTGCCAACCAAGAATAGGCCTCTATAAGATCCCGTCTGACATAGGGGGTACACAAACCAACGCAGAGCAGAAATACTATCTGCTCCCCATCACCGCCTGCCAAACCTTAGTCAACGCACACTGCCAACAAAGAATATGCCTGGATAAGCTCCCATCTCACATAGGGGGTACACAAACCAACGGGGAGCAGAAATACTATCTGCTCCCCATAACCGCCAGCCAATCCCTAGTCAACGCACACTGCCAACCAAAAATAGGCCTCTATAAGCTCCCGTCTGACATAGGGGGTACACGAACCAACAGGAGCAGAAATACTATCTGCTCCCCATCACCTCCAGCCAAACCCTAGTCAACGCACACTGACAACCAAGAATAGGCCTCTATAAGCTCCCGTCTGACATAGTGGGTACACAAACCAACAGGGAACAGAAATTCTATCTGCTCCCCATCACCACCAGCCAAACCCTAGTCCACAGACACTGCCAACCAAGAAAAGGCCTGTATAAGCTTTGTCTGATGTAGGGGGTACACAAACCAATGTGGAGAAGAAATACTATCTGCTCCCCATCACTGCCACCCAAACCCTAGTCAACACACACTGCCAACCAAGAATCAGCCTGTATAAGCTCCCATCTGACATAGTTGGTACACAAACCAACGGTGAGCAGAAATACTATCTGCTTCCCATCAATGCCAGCCTAACCCTAGTCAACGCACACTGCCAACGAAGAATAGGCCAGTATAAGCTCACGTCTGACATAGGGGGTACACAAAACAACGGGGAGCAGAAATACTATCTGCTCCCAATCACCGCCAGCCAAACCCTAGTCAACGCACACTGCCAACCAAAAATATTCCTCTATAAGCTCCCGTCTGACATAGGGGGTACACAAACCAACGGGGAGCAGAAATACTATCTGCTCCCCATCACCACCAGCCAAACCCTAGTCAACGCACACTGCCAACCAATAATAGACCTGTATAAGCTCCTGTCTGACATAGGGGGTACTCAAACCAACGGGGAGCAGAAATACTATCTGCTCCCCATCCCCACCAGCCAAACCCAAGTCCACGCACACTGCCAACCTAGAATTGGCCTGTATAAGCTCTCATCTGACAAAGGGGGTACACAAACCAACTGGGAGCAGAAATACTATCTGCTCCCCATCACCACCAGCCAAACCCTAGTCAACGGACACTGCCAACCAAGAATAGGCCTCTATAAGCTCCCGTCTGACATAGGGGGTACACAAACCAACGGGGAACAGAAATTCTATCTGCTCCCCATCACCACCAGCCAAACCCTAGTCAACACACACTGCCAACCAAGAATCAGCCTGTATAAGCTCCCATCTGACATAGTTGGTACACAAACCAACGGTGAGCAGAAATACTATCTGCTCCCCATCAACGCCAGCCAAACCCTAGTCAACGCACACTGCCAACGAAGAATAGGCCAGTATAAGCTCCCGTCTGACATAGGGGGTACACAAAACAACGGGGAGCAGAAATACTATCTGCTCCCAATCACCGCCAGCCAAACCCTAGTCAACACACACTGCCAACCAAAAATAGGCCTCTATAAGCTCCCGTCTGACATAGGGGGTACACAAACCAACGGGGAGCAGAAATACTATCTGCTCCCCATCACCACCAGCCAAACCCTAGTCAACGCACACTGCCAACCAATAATAGACCTGTAAAAGCTCCTGTCTGACATAGGGGGTACTCAAACCAACGGGGAGCAGAAATACTATCTGCTCCCAATCACCGCCAGCCAATCCCTAGTCAACGGCCACTGCCAACCAAGAATAGGCCTCTATAAGCTCCCGTCTGACATAGGGGGTACACAAACCAACGGGGAGCAGAAATACTATCTGCTCCCCATCACCGCCAGCCAATCCCTAGTCAACGCACACTGCCAACCAAAAATAGGCCTCTATAAGCTCCCGTCTGACATAGAGGGTACACAAACCAACAGGAGCAAAAATACTATCTGCTCCCCATCACCTCCAGCCAAACCCTAGTCAACGCACACTGCCAACCAAGAGTAGGCCTCTATAAGCTCCCGTCTGACATAGGGGTACACAAACCAACGGGGAGCAGAAATACTATCCGCTCCCCATCACCGCCAGCCAAACCCTAGTCAACGCACACTGCTTACCAAGAATCGGCCTGTATAAGCTCCCGTCTGACATAGGGGGTACATAAAGCAACAGGGAGCAGAAATACTATCTGCTCCGCATCACCGCCAGCCAAGCCCTAGTCCACGCACACTGCCAACCAACATTAGGGCTGTAGAAGCTCCCGTCTGACATAGGGCGTACACAAACCAACGAAGAGCAGAAATACTATCTGCTCCCCATCACCGCCAGCCACACCCTAGTCCTCTCACACTGCCAACCTAGAATCGGCCTGTATAAGCTCCCGTCTGACATAGGGGGTACACAAAACAATGGGGAGCAGAAATACTACCTGCTCCCCATCACCATCAGCCAAACCCTAGTCAACGCACACTGCCAAACAAGAATCAGCCTGTATAAGCTCCCATCTGATATAGGGGGTACACAAACCAACGGGGAGCAGAAATACTATGTGCACCCCATCACCGCCAGCCAAACCCTAGTCCAAGCACACTGCTAACCAAGATTAGGCCTGTATTAGCTCCCGTCTGACATAGGCGGTACGCAAACCAACGGGGAACAGAAATACTATCTGCTCCCCATCACCACCAGCCAAACCATAGTCCACACACACTGCCAAACAAGAATAGGCCTGTATAAGCTACTGTCTGACATAGGGGGTGCACAAACCAACGGGGAACAGAAATACTATCTGCTCCCCATCTCCGCCAGCCAAACCCTAGTCCACAGACACTGCCAACAAAGAATAGCCCTGTATAAGCTCCTGTCTGACATAGGGGGAACACAAACCAACGGGGTGCAGAAATACTATCCGCTCCCCATCACCGCCAGCCAAACCCTAGTCAACGCACACTGCCAACTTAGAATCGGTCTGTATAAGCTCCGGTCTGACATAGGGGGTACATAAACCAACGGGGAGCAGAAATACGATCGGCTCCCCATCACCGCCAGCCAAGCCCTGGTCCAAGCACACTGCCAACCAAGATTAGGCCTGTATAAGATCCCGTCTGACATAGGGGGTACACAATCCAACGAAGAGCAGAAATACTATCTGCTCCCCATCACCACCAGCCAAACCCAAGTCCACGCACACTGCCAACCTAGAATCGGCCTGTATAAGCTCCCATCTGACACAGGGGGCACACAAACCAACGGGGAGCAGAAATACTTTCTGCTCCCCATCACCGCCAGCCAAACCCTAGTCAACGCACACTGCCAACCAAGAATAGGCCTGTATAAGCTCCCGTCTGACATAGGGGGTACACAAAGCAACTGGGAGCAGAAATACTATCTGCTAACCATGACCGCCAGCCAAACCCTAGTCAACGCACACTGCCAACCAAGAATAGGTCTGTATAAGCTCCCGTCTGACATAGGGGGTACACAAACCAACGGGAAACAGAAATACTATCGGCTTCCCATCACCACCAGCCAAACCCTAGTCCACAGACACTGCCAACCAAAAATAGGCCTGTATAAGCTCCAGTCTGACATAGGGGGTAAAAAAATCAACGGGGAGCAAAATGACTATCTGCTCACCATCAACGTCAGCCAAACCCTAGTTAACGCACACTGCAAACTTAGAATAGGTCTGTATAAGCTCCCGTCTGACATAGGGGGTACACAAACCAACGGGAAACAGAAATACTATCGGCTTCCCATCACCACCAGCCAAACCCTAGTCCACAGACACTGCCAACCAAAAATAGGCCTGTATAAGCTCCCGTCTGACATAGGGGGTACATAAACCAACGGGGAGCAGAAATACTATCTGCTCCCCATCACCGCCAGTCAAGCCCTAGTCCAAGCACACTACCAACCAAGATTAGGCCTGTAAAAGCTCCCGTCTGCCATAGGGGTTACACAATACCAACAAGGAGCAGAAATACTCTCTGCTCCCCATCACCGCCAGCCAAACCCTATTCCACTCACACTGCCAACCTAGAATCGGACTGTCTAAGCTCCCATCTGACATAGGGGGTACACAAAGCAACGGGGAGCAGAAATACTATCTGCTCCCCATCACCGCCAGCCAAACCCTAGTCAACGCACACTGCCAACCAAGAATAGGCCTCTATAAGCTCCCGTCTGACATAGACAGTACACAAATCAACGGGGAGCAGAAATACTATCTGCTCCCAAATACCGCCTGCCAAACCCTAGTCAACGCACACTGCCAACAAAGAATAGGCCTGTATAAGCTCCCGTCTGACATAGGGGGTACACAAACCAACGGGGAACAGAAATACTATCTGCTCCCCATCACCACGAGCCAAACCCTAGTCCACAGACACTGGCAACCAAGATTAGGCCTGTATAAGCTCACATCTAACATGGGGGGTGCACAAACCAACGGGGAGCAGAAATACTATCTGCTCCCCATCACCGCCAGCCAAACCCTAGTCCATGCACACTGCAAACCTTGAATCGGCCTGTATAAGCTTCCGTCTGACATATGGGGTGCACAAACCAACGGGGAGAAGAATAACCATCTGCTCACCATCACTGCCAGCCAAACCCTAGTCAACGCACACTGCCAACCAAGAATCAGCCAATATAAGCTCCCATCTGACATAGGGGGTACACAAACCAAAGGGGAGCAGAAATACTATCTGCTCCCCATCAACACCAGCCAAACCCTAGTCAGCGCACACTGGCAACGAAGAATAGGCCTGCATAAGCTCCCGTCTGACATAGGGGGTACACAAACCAACGGGAGCAGAAATACTATCTGCTCCCAATCACCGCCAGCCAATCCCGAGTCAACGCACACTGCCAACCAAGAATAGGCCTCTATAAGCTCCCGTCCAACATAGGGGGTACACAAACCAACGGGAGCAGAAATACTATCTGCTCCCCATCACCTCCAGCCAAACCCTAGTCAACGCACACTGCCAACCAAGAATAGGCCTCTATAAGCTCCCGTCTGACATAGGGGGTACCTAAACCAACGGGAAGCAGAAATACTATCTGCTCCCAATCATCTCCAGCCAAACCCTAGTCCACAGACACTGCCAACCAAGAATAGGCCTGTATAAGCTCCCATCTAAAATAGGGGGTACATAAACCAACAGGGAGCAGAAATACTATCTGCTCCCCATCACCGCCAGCCAAACCCTAGTCCACGCACACTGCTAACCAAGATTAGGCCTGTATAAGCTCCCGTCTGACATAGGGGGTACACAAACCAACGGGGAGCAGAAATACTATCTGCTCCCCATCACAACCAGCCAAACCCTAGTCAACGCACACTGCCAACCAATAATAGACCGGTATAAGCTCCTGTCTGACATAGGGGGTACACAAACCAACGGGGAGCAGAAATACTACCTGCTCCCCATCACCACCAGCCAAATCCTAGTCCACGCACACTGCCAACCAAGAATATGCCTGTAAAAGCTCCCGTCTGACATAGGGGGTACACAAACCAACTGGGAGCAGAAATACTATCTGCTCCCCATCACCGCCAGCCAAACCCTAGTCAACGCACACTGCCAACCAAGAATAGGCCTGTGTAAGCTCCCGTCTGACATAGGGGGTACACAAACCAACGGGGAGCAGAAATACTATCTGCTCCCCATCACCACCAGCCAAACCCTAGTCCACGCACACTTCCAACCAAGATTAGGCCTGTATAAGCTGCCGTCTGACATAGGGGGTACACAAACCAACGGGGAACAGAAATACTATCTGCTCCCCATCACCGGCAGCCAAACCCTAGTCAACACACACTGCCAACCAAGAATAGGCCTGTAAAAGCTCCCGTCTGACATAGGGGGTACACAAACCAACGGGTAACAGAAATACTATCTGCTCCACATCACCACCAGCCAAACCCTAGTCCACAGACACTGCCAACCAAGAATAGGCCTGTATAAGCTTCGTCTGATGTAGTGGGTGCACAAACCAACGGGGAGAAGAAATACTATCTGCTCCCCATCACCGCCACCCAAACCCTAGTCAACACACACCCTAGACCACAGACACTGCCAACCAAGATTAGGCCTGTGTAAGCTCCCGTCTGACATAGGGGGTACACAAACTAACGGAGAGAAGAAATACTATCTGCTCCCCATCACCACAAGTCGAACCCTAGTCCACGCACACTGCCAACCAAGAATAGGCCACTATAAGCTCCCGTCTGACATAGGGGGTACACAAACCAATGGGGAGCAGAAATACTATCTGCACGACATCACCACCAGCCAAACCTTAGTCCACGCACACTGCCAACCATGATTAGGCCTGTATAAGCGCCTGACTGACATAGGGGTGCACAAACCAACGGGGAGCAGAAGTACTATCTGCTCCCCATCACCGCCAGCCAAACCCTAGTCCCTGCACACTGCAAACCTAGAATCGGCCTGTATAAGCTCCCGTCTGACATAGGGGGTACACAAACCAACGGGGAGAAGATTTACTATCTGCTCACCATCACTGCCAGCCAAACCCTAGTCAACGCACACTGCCAACCAAGAATCAGCCGGCATAAGCTGCCATCTGATATAGGGGTACACAAACCAACGGGGAGCAGAAATACTATCTGCTCCCCATCAACGCCAGCCAAACCTTAGTCAGCGCACACTACCAACGAAGAATAGGCCTGTATAAGCTCCCGTCTGACATAGGGGGTACACAAACCAACGGGGAGCAGAAATACTATCTGCTCCCAGTCACCGCCAGCCAAGCCCTAGTCAACGCACACTGCCAACCAAGAATAGGCCTGTATAAGTTCCCGTCTGACACAGGGGGTACACAAACCAAAGGGTAGCAGAATTACTATCTGCTCACCATCACCGCCAGCCAAACTTTAGTCAACGCACACTGCAAACCAAGAATCTGCCTGTATAAGCTCCCGTCTGACATAGGGGGTACACAAACCAACGGGGAGCAGAGTAACTATCTGCTCACCATCACCGCCAGCCAAACCCTATTCAAAGCACACTGCAAACCAATAATCAGCCTGTATAAGCTCCCATCTGACATAGGGGGTACACAAACCAACGGGGAGCAGAAATACTATCTGCTCCCCATCACCGCCAGCCAAACCCTAGTCAACGCACACTGCCAGCCAAGAATAGGCCTCTATAAGCTCCCGTCTGATATAGGGGGTACACAAACCAACGGGGAGCAGAAATACCATCTGCTCCCCGTCACCGCCTGCCAAACCCTAGTCAACGCACACTGCCAACCAAGAATAGGCCTGTATAAGCTCCCGTCTGACATAGGGGGTACACAAACCTATGGGGAACAGAAATACTATCTGCTCCCCATCACCACCAGCCAAACCCTAGTCCACAGACACTGCCAACAAAGAATAGGCCTGTATAATCTCCCGTCTGACATAGGGGAAACACAAACCAACGGGGAGCAGAAATACTATCCGCTCCCCATCACCGCCAGCCAAACCCTAGTCAACGCACACTGCCAACTTAGAATCGGTCTGTATAAGCTCCCGTCTGACATAGGGGGTACACAAACCAACTGGGAGCAGAAATACTATCTGCTCCCCATCACCACCAGCCAAACCCTAGTCAACGGACACTGCCAACCAAGAATAGGCCTCTATAAGATCCCGTCTGACATAGGGGGTACACAAACCAACGCAGAGCAGAAATACTATCTGCTCCCCATCACCGCCTGCCAAACCTTAGTCAACGCACACTGCCAACAAAGAATAGGCCTGGATAAGCTCCCATCTCACATAGGGGGTACACAAACCAACGGGGAGCAGAAATACTATCTGCTCCCCATAACCGCCAGCCAATCCCTAGTCAACGCACACTGCCAACCAAAAATAGGCCTCTATAAGCTCCCGTCTGACATAGGGGGTACACGAACCAACAGGAGAAGAAATACTATCTGCTCCCCATCACCTCCAGCCAAACCCTAGTCAACGCACACTGACAACCAAGAATAGGCCTCTATAAGCTCCCGTCTGACATAGTGGGTACACAAACCAACAGGGAACAGAAATTCTATCTGCTCCCCATCACCACCAGCCAAACCCTAGTCCACAGACACTGCCAACCAAGAAAAGGCCTGTATAAGCTTTGTCTGATGTAGGGGGTACACAAACCAATGTGGAGAAGAAATACTATCTGCTCCCCATCACTGCCACCCAAACCCTAGTCAACACACACTGCCAACCAAGAATCAGCCTGTATAAGCTCCCATCTGACATAGTTGGTACACAAACCAACGGTGAGCAGAAATACTATCTGCTTCCCATCAATGCCAGCCTAACCCTAGTCAACGCACACTGCCAACGAAGAATAGGCCAGTATAAGCTCACGTCTGACATAGGGGGTACACAAAACAACGGGGAGCAGAAATACTATCTGCTCCCAATCACCGCCAGCCAAACCCTAGTCAACGCACACTGCCAACCAAAAATATTCCTCTATAAGCTCCCGTCTGACATAGGGGGTACACAAACCAACGGGGAGCAGAAATACTATCTGCTCCCCATCACCACCAGCCAAACCCTAGTCAACGCACACTGCCAACCAATAATAGACCTGTATAAGCTCCTGTCTGACATAGGGGGTACTCAAACCAACGGGGAGCAGAAATACTATCTGCTCCCCATCCCCACCAGCCAAACCCAAGTCCACGCACACTGCCAACCTAGAATTGGCCTGTATAAGCTCTCATCTGACAAAGGGGGTACACAAACCAACTGGGAGCAGAAATACTATCTGCTCCCCATCACCACCAGCCAAACCCTAGTCAACGGACACTGCCAACCAAGAATAGGCCTCTATAAGCTCCCGTCTGACATAGGGGGTACACAAACCAACGGGGAACAGAAATTCTATCTGCTCCCCATCACCACCAGCCAAACCCTAGTCAACACACACTGCCAACCAAGAATCAGCCTGTATAAGCTCCCATCTGACATAGTTGGTACACAAACCAACGGTGAGCAGAAATACTATCTGCTCCCCATCAACGCCAGCCAAACCCTAGTCAACGCACACTGCCAACGAAGAATAGGCCAGTATAAGCTCCCGTCTGACATAGGGGGTACACAAAACAACGGGGAGCAGAAATACTATCTGCTCCCAATCACCGCCAGCCAAACCCTAGTCAACACACACTGCCAACCAAAAATAGGCCTCTATAAGCTCCCGTCTGACATAGGGGGTACACAAACCAACGGGGAGCAGAAATACTATCTGCTCCCCATCACCACCAGCCAAACCCTAGTCAACGCACACTGCCAACCAATAATAGACCTGTAAAAGCTCCTGTCTGACATAGGGGGTACTCAAACCAACGGGGAGCAGAAATACTATCTGCTCCCAATCACCGCCAGCCAATCCCTAGTCAACGGCCACTGCCAACCAAGAATAGGCCTCTATAAGCTCCCGTCTGACATAGGGGGTACACAAACCAACGGGGAGCAGAAATACTATCTGCTCCCCATCACCGCCAGCCAATCCCTAGTCAACGCACACTGCCAACCAAAAATAGGCCTCTATAAGCTCCCGTCTGACATAGAGGGTACACAAACCAACAGGAGCAAAAATACTATCTGCTCCCCATCACCTCCAGCCAAACCCTAGTCAACGCACACTGCCAACCAAGAGTAGGCCTCTATAAGCTCCCGTCTGACATAGGGGTACACAAACCAACGGGGAGCAGAAATACTATCCGCTCCCCATCACCGCCAGCCAAACCCTAGTCAACGCACACTGCTTACCAAGAATCGGCCTGTATAAGCTCCCGTCTGACATAGGGGGTACATAAAGCAACAGGGAGCAGAAATACTATCTGCTCCGCATCACCGCCAGCCAAGCCCTAGTCCACGCACACTGCCAACCAACATTAGGGCTGTAGAAGCTCCCGTCTGACATAGGGCGTACACAAACCAACGAAGAGCAGAAATACTATCTGCTCCCCATCACCGCCAGCCACACCCTAGTCCTCTCACACTGCCAACCTAGAATCGGCCTGTATAAGCTCCCGTCTGACATAGGGGGTACACAAAACAATGGGGAGCAGAAATACTACCTGCTCCCCATCACCATCAGCCAAACCCTAGTCAACGCACACTGCCAAACAAGAATCAGCCTGTATAAGCTCCCATCTGATATAGGGGGTACACAAACCAACGGGGAGCAGAAATACTATGTGCACCCCATCACCGCCAGCCAAACCCTAGTCCAAGCACACTGCTAACCAAGATTAGGCCTGTATTAGCTCCCGTCTGACATAGGCGGTACGCAAACCAACGGGGAACAGAAATACTATCTGCTCCCCATCACCACCAGCCAAACCATAGTCCACACACACTGCCAAACAAGAATAGGCCTGTATAAGCTACTGTCTGACATAGGGGGTACACAAAAAAACGGGGAGCAGGAATACTATCAGCTCCCAATCACCGCCAGCCAATCCCTAGTCAACGCACACTGCCAACCAAAAATAGGCCTCTATAAGCTCCCGTCTGACATAGGGGGTACACAAACCAACAGGAGCAGAAATACTATCTGCTCCCCATCACCTCCAGCCAAATCCTAGTCAACGCACACTGCCAACCAAGAATAGGCCTCTATAAGCTCCCGTCTGACATAGGGGGTACCTAAACCAACAGGGAGCAGAAATACTATCTTCTCCCCATCACCACCGGCCAAACCCTAGTCCACAGACACTGCCAACCAAGAATAGGCCTGTATAAGCTCTTGTCTGACATAGGGGGTACACAAACCAACGGGGAGCAGAAATACTATCCGCTCCCCATCACCGCCAGCCAAACCCTATTCAAAGCACACTGCAAACCAATAATCAGCCTGTATAAGCTCCCATCTGACATAGGGGGTACACAAACCAACGGGGAGCAGAAATACTATCTGCTCCCCATCACCGCCAGCCAAACCCTAGTCAGCGCACACTGCCAACGAAGAATAGGACTGTATAAGCTCCCGTCTGACATAGGGGGTACACAAACCAACGAGGAGCAGAAATACTATCTGCTCCCAATCACCGCCAGCCAATCTGTAGTCAACGCACACTGCCAACCAAGATTAGGCCTCTATAAGCTCCCATCTGAAATAGGGTTACACAAACCAACAGAAGCAGAAATACTATGTGCTCCCCATCACCGCCAGCCAAACCCTAGTCAACGCACACTGCCAGCCAAGAATAGGCCTCTATAAGCTCCCGTCTGATATAGGGGGTACACAAACCAACGGGGAGCAGAAATACTATCTGCTCCCCATCACCACCAGCCAAACCCTAGTCAACGCACACTGCCAACCAATAATAGACCTGTAAAAGCTCCTGTCTGACATAGGGGGTACTCAAACCAACGGGGAGCAGAAATACTATCTGCTCCCAATCACCGCCAGCCAATCCCTAGTCAACGGCCACTGCCAACCAAGAATAGGCCTCTATAAGCTCCCGTCTGACATAGGGGGTACACAAACCAACGGGGAGCAGAAATACTATCTGCTCCCCATCACCGCCAGCCAATCCCTAGTCAACGCACACTGCCAACCAAAAATAGGCCTCTATAAGCTCCCGTCTGACATAGAGGGTACACAAACCAACAGGAGCAAAAATACTATCTGCTCCCCATCACCTCCAGCCAAACCCTAGTCAACGCACACTGCCAACCAAGAGTAGGCCTCTATAAGCTCCCGTCTGACATAGGGGTACACAAACCAACGGGGAGCAGAAATACTATCCGCTCCCCATCACCGCCAGCCAAACCCTAGTCAACGCACACTGCTTACCAAGAATCGGCCTGTATAAGCTCCCGTCTGACATAGGGGGTACATAAAGCAACAGGGAGCAGAAATACTATCTGCTCCGCATCACCGCCAGCCAAGCCCTAGTCCACGCACACTGCCAACCAACATTAGGGCTGTAGAAGCTCCCGTCTGACATAGGGCGTACACAAACCAACGAAGAGCAGAAATACTATCTGCTCCCCATCACCGCCAGCCACACCCTAGTCCTCTCACACTGCCAACCTAGAATCGGCCTGTATAAGCTCCCGTCTGACATAGGGGGTACACAAAACAATGGGGAGCAGAAATACTACCTGCTCCCCATCACCATCAGCCAAACCCTAGTCAACGCACACTGCCAAACAAGAATCAGCCTGTATAAGCTCCCATCTGATATAGGGGGTACACAAACCAACGGGGAGCAGAAATACTATGTGCACCCCATCACCGCCAGCCAAACCCTAGTCCAAGCACACTGCTAACCAAGATTAGGCCTGTATTAGCTCCCGTCTGACATAGGCGGTACGCAAACCAACGGGGAACAGAAATACTATCTGCTCCCCATCACCACCAGCCAAACCATAGTCCACACACACTGCCAAACAAGAATAGGCCTGTATAAGCTACTGTCTGACATAGGGGGTACACAAAAAAACGGGGAGCAGGAATACTATCAGCTCCCAATCACCGCCAGCCAATCCCTAGTCAACGCACACTGCCAACCAAAAATAGGCCTCTATAAGCTCCCGTCTGACATAGGGGGTACACAAACCAACAGGAGCAGAAATACTATCTGCTCCCCATCACCTCCAGCCAAACCCTAGTCAACGCACACTGCCAACCAAGAATAGGCCTCTATAAGCTCCCGTCTGACATAGGGGGTACCTAAACCAACAGGGAGCAGAAATACTATCTTCTCCCCATCACCACCGGCCAAACCCTAGTCCACAGACACTGCCAACCAAGAATAGGCCTGTATAAGCTCTTGTCTGACATAGGGGGTACACAAACCAACGGGGAGCAGAAATACTATCCGCTCCCCATCACCGCCAGCCAAACCCTATTCAAAGCACACTGCAAACCAATAATCAGCCTGTATAAGCTCCCATCTGACATAGGGGGTACACAAACCAACGGGGAGCAGAAATACTATCTGCTCCCCATCACCGCCAGCCAAACCCTAGTCAGCGCACACTGCCAACGAAGAATAGGACTGTATAAGCTCCCGTCTGACATAGGGGGTACACAAACCAACGAGGAGCAGAAATACTATCTGCTCCCAATCACCGCCAGCCAATCTGTAGTCAACGCACACTGCCAACCAAGATTAGGCCTCTATAAGCTCCCATCTGAAATAGGGTTACACAAACCAACAGAAGCAGAAATACTATGTGCTCCCCATCACCGCCAGCCAAACCCTAGTCAACGCACACTGCCAGCCAAGAATAGGCCTCTATAAGCTCCCGTCTGATATAGGGGGTACACAAACCAATGGGGAGCAGAAATACCATCTGCTCCCCGTCACCGCCTGCCAAACCCTAGTCAACGCACACTGCCAACCAAGAATAGGCCTGTATAAGCTCCCGTCTGACATAGGGGGTACACAAACCTATGGGGAACAGAAATACTATCTGCTCCCCATCACCACCAGCCAAACCCTAGTCCACAGACACTGCCAACAAAGAATAGGCCTGTATAATCTCCCGTCTGACATAAGGGAAACACAAACCAACGGGAAGCGGAAATACTATCCGCTCCCCATCACCGCCAGCCAAACCCTAGTCAACGCACACTGCCAACTTAGAATCGGTCTGTATAAGCTCCCGTCTGACATAGGGGGTACACAAACCAACTGGGAGCAGAAATACTATCTGCTCCCCATCACCACCAGCCAAACCCTAGTCAACGGACACTGCCAACCAAGAATAGGCCTCTATAAGATCCCGTCTGACATAGGGGGTACACAAACCAACGCGGAGCAGAAATACTATCTGCTCCCCATCACCGCCTGCCAAACCCTAGTCAACGCACACTGCCAACAAAGAATAGGCCTGGATAAGCTCCCATCTCACATAGGGGGTACACAAACCAACGGGGAGCAGAAATACTATCTGCTCCCAATAACCGCCAGCCAATCCCTAGTCAACGCACACTGCCAACCAAAAATAGGCCTCTATAAGCTCCCGTCTGACATAGGGGGTACACGAACCAACAGGAGCAGAAATACTATCTGCTCCCCATCACCTCCAGCCAAACCCTAGTCAACGCACACTGCCAACCAAGAATAGGCCTCTATAAGCTCCCGTCTGACATCGTGGGTACACAAACCAACAGGGAACAGAAATTCTATCTGCTCCCCATCACCACCAGCCAAACCCTAGTCCACAGACACTGCCAACCAAGAAAAGGCCTGTATAAGCTTTGTCTGATGTAGGGGGTACACAAACCAATGGGGAGAAGAAATACTATCTGCTCCCCATCACTGCCACCCAAACCCTAGTCAACACACACTGCCAACCAAGAATCAGCCTGTATAAGCTCCCATCTGACATAGTTGGTACACAAACCAACGGTGAGCAGAAATACTATCTGCTTCCCATCAACGCCAGCCTAACCCTAGTCAACGCACACTGCCAACGAAGAATAGGCCAGTATAAGCTCCCGTCTGACATAGGGGGTACACAAAACAACGGGGAGCAGAAATACTATCTGCTCCCAATCACCGCCAGCCAAACCCTAGTCAACGCACACTGCCAACCAAAAATATTCCTCTATAAGCTCCCGTCTGACATAGGGGGACACAAACCAACGGGGAGCAGAAATACTATCTGCTCCCCATCACCACCAGCCAAACCCTAGTCAACGCACACTGCCAACCAATAATAGACCTGTATAAGCTCCTGTCTGACATAGGGGGTACTCAAACCAACGGGGAGCAGAAATACTATCTGCTCCCCATCCCCAGCAGCCAAACCCAAGTCCACGCACACTGCCAACCTAGAATTGGCCTGTATAAGCTCTCATCTGACAAAGGGGGTACACAAACCAACGGGGAGCAGAAATACTTTCTGCTCCCCATCACCACCAGCCAAACCCTAGTCAACGCACACTGCCAACCAATAATAGACCTGTATAAGCTCCTGTCTGACATAGGGGGTACTCAAACCAACGGGGAGCAGAAATACTATCTGCTCCCAATCACCGCCAGCCAATCCCTAGTCAACGAACACTGCCAACCAAGAATAGGCCTCTATAAGCTCCCGCCTGACATAGGGGGTACACAAACCAACGGGGAGCAGAAATACTATCTGCTCCCCATCACCGCCAGCCAATCCCTAGTCAACGCACACTGCCAACCAAAAATAGGCCTCTATAAGCTCCCGTCTGACATAGAGGGTACACAAACCAACAGGAGCAAAAATACTATCTGCTCCCGATCATCTCCAGCCAAACCCTAGTCAACGCACACTGCCAACCAAGAGTAGGCCTCTATAAGCTCCCGTCTGACATAGGGGTACACAAACCAACGGGGAGCAGAAATACTATCCGTTCCCCATCACCGCCAGCCAAACCCTAGTCAACGCACACTGCTTACCAAGAATCGGCCTGTATAAGCTCCCGTCTGACATAGGGGGTACATAAAGCAACAGGGAGCAGAAATACTATCTGCTCCGCATCACCGTAAGCCAAGCCCTAGTCCACGCACACTGCCAACCAACATTAGGGCTGTAGAAGCTCCCGTCTGACATAGGGCGTACACAAACCAACGAAGAGCAGAAATACTATCTGCTCCCCATCACCGCCAGCCACACCCTAGTCCTCTCACACTGCCAACCTAGAATCGGCCTGTATAAGCTCCCGTCTGACATAGGGGGTACACAAACCAACGGGGAGCAGAAATACTACCTGCTCCCCATCACCATCAGCCAAACCCTAGTCAACGCACACTGCCAAACAAGAATCAGCCTGTATAAGCTCCCATCTGATATAGGGGGTACACAAACCAATGGGGAGCAGAAATACTATGTGCACCCCAGCACCGCCAGCCAAACCCTAGTCCAAGCACACTGCTAACCAAGATTAGGCCTGTATTAGCTCCCGTCTGACATAGGCGGTACGCAAACCAACGGGGAACAGAAATACTATCTGCTCCCCATCACCACCAGCCAAACCATAGTCCACACACACTGCCAAACAAGAATAGGCCTGTATAAGCTACCGTCTGACATAGGGGGTACACAAAAAAACGGGGAGCAGGAATACTATCTGCTCCCCATCACCGCCTGCCAACCCCTAGTCAACGCACACTGCCAACCAATAATAGACCTGTATAAGCTCCTGTCTGACATAGGGGGTACTCAAACCAACGGGGAGCAGAAATACTATCTGCTCCCCATCCCCAGCAGCCAAACCCAAGTCCACGCACACTGCCAACCTAGAATTGGCCTGTATAAGCTCTCATCTGACAAAGGGGGTACACAAACCAACGGGGAGCAGAAATACTTTCTGCTCCACATCACCACCAGCCAAACCCTAGTCAACGCACACTGCCAACCAATAATAGACCTGTATAAGCTCCTGTCTGATATAGGGGGTACTCAAACCAACGGGGAGCAGAAATACTATCTGCTCCCAATCACCGCCAGCCAATCCCTAGTCAACGAACACTGCCAACCAAGAATAGGCCTCTATAAGCTCCCGCCTGACATAGGGGGTACACAAACCAACGGGGAGCAGAAATACTATCTGCTCCCCATCACCGCCAGCCAATCCCTAGTCAACGCACACTGCCAACCAAAAATAGGCCTCTATAAGCTCCCGTCTGACATAGAGGGTACACAAACCAACAGGAGCAAAAATACTATCTGCTCCCGATCATCTCCAGCCAAACCCTAGTCAACGCACACTGCCAACCAAGAGTAGGCCTCTATAAGATCCCGTCTGACATAGGGGTACACAAACCAACGGGGAGCAGAAATACTATCCGTTCCCCATCACCGCCAGCCAAACCCTAGTCAACGCACACTGCTTACCAAGAATCGGCCTGTATAAGCTCCCGTCTGACATAGGGGGTACATAAAGCAACAGGGAGCAGAAATACTATCTGCTCCGCATCACCGTAAGCCAAGCCCTAGTCCACGCACACTGCCAACCAACATTAGGGCTGTAGAAGCTCCCGTCTGACATAGGGCGTACACAAACCAACGAAGAGCAGAAATACTATCTGCTCCCCATCACCGCCAGCCACACCCAAGTCCTCTCACACTGCCAACCTAGAATCGGCCTGTATAAGCTCCCGTCTGACATAGGGGGTACACAAACCAACGGGGAGCAGAAATACTACCTGCTCCCCATCACCATCAGCCAAACCCTAGTCAACGCACACTGCCAAACAAGAATCAGCCTGTATAAGCTCCCATCTGATATAGGGGGTACACAAACCAATGGGGAGCAGAAATACTATGTGCACCCCATCACCGCCAGCCAAACCCTAGTCCAAGCACACTGCTAACCAAGATTAGGCCTGTATTAGCTCCCGTCTGACATAGGCGGTACGCAAACCAACGGGGAACAGAAATACTATCTGCTCCCCATCACCACCAGCCAAACCATAGTCCACACACACTGCCAAACAAGAATAGGCCTGTATAAGCTACCGTCTGACATAGGGGGTACACAAAAAAACGGGGAGCAGGAATACTATCTGCTCCCCATCACCGCCAGCCACTCCCTAGTCAACACACACTGCCAACCAAAAATAGGCCTCTATAAGCTCCCGTCTGACATAGGGGGTACACAAACCAACAGGAGCAGAAATACTATCTGCTCCCCATCACCTCCAGCCAAACCCTAGTCAACGCACACTGCCAACCAAGAATAGGCCTCTATAAGCTCCCGTCTGACATAGGGGGTACCTAAACCAACAGGGAGCAGAAATACTATCTTCTCCCCATCACCACCGGCCAAACCCTAGTCCACAGACACTGCCAACCAAGAATAGGCCTGTATAAGCTCTTGTCTGACATAGGAGGTACACAAACCAACGGGGAGCAGAAATACTATCCGCTCCCCATCACCGCCAGCCAAACCCTAGTCAACGCACACTGCTTACCAAGAATCGGCCTGTATAAGCTCCCGTCTGACATAGGGGGTACATAAACCAACAGGGAGCAGAAATACTATCTGTTCCGAATCACCGCCAGCCAAGCCCTAGTCCACGCACACTGCCAACCAACATTAGGGCTGTAGAAGCTCCCGTCTGACATAGGGCGTACACAAACCAACGAAGAGCAGAAATACTATCTGCTCCCCATCACCACCAGCCAAACCCTAGTCAACGCACACTGCCAAACAAGAATCAGCATGCATAAGCTCCCATCTGATATAGGGGGTACACAAACCAACGGGGAGCAGAAATACTATCTGCACCCCATCACCGCCAGCCAAACCCTAGTCCAAGCACACTGCTAACCAAGATTAGGCCTGTATAAGCTCCCGTCTGATATAGGGGATACGCAAACCAACGGGGAACAGAAATACTATCTGCTCCCCATCACCACCAGCCAAACCCTAGTCCACACACACTGCCAAACAAGAATAGGCCTGTATAAGCTACCGTCTGATATAGGGGGTACACAAAAAAATGGGGAGCAGGAATACTATCTGCTCCCCATCACCGCCAGCCAAAACCTAGTCAATGCACACTGACAACCTAGAATCGGCCTGTATAAGCTCCCATCTGACATAGGGGGTACACAAACCAACGGGGAGCAGAAATACTATCTGCTCCCCATCACCACCAGCCAAACCCTAGTCAATGCACACTGCCAACCAATAATAGGCCGGTATAAGCTCCTGTCTGACATAAGGGGAAAAATAAACCAACGGGGAGCATAAATACTACCTGCTCCCCATCACCAGCAGCCAAACCCTAGTCCACGCACACTGCCAACCTAGAATCGGCCTGTATAAGCTCCCGTCTGACATAGGGGATACACAAACCAACGGGGAGCAGAAATACTTTCTGCTCCCCATCATTGCCAGCCAAACCCTAGTCAACGCACACTGCCAACCAAGAATAGGCCTGTATAAGCTCCAGTCTGACATAGGGGTTACACAAACCAGCAGGGAGCAGAAATACTATCTGCTCCCCATCACCGGCAGCCAAACTGTAGTCCACGCACACTGCTAACCAAGATTAGGCCTGTATAAGCTCCCGTCTGACATAGGGTGTACACAAACCAACGGGGAACAGAAATACTATCTGCTCCCCATTACCACCAGCCAAAACCTACTCAACGCACACTGCCAACCAAGAATCGGCCTGTATAAGCTCCCATCTGACATAGGGGGTACACAAACCAACGGGGAGCAGAAATACTATCTGCTCCCAATCACCACCAGCCAAACCCTAGTCAACGCACACTGCCAACCAATAAGAGGCCTGTATAAGTTCCTGTCTGATATAGGGGGTGCACAAACCAACGGGGAACAGAAATACTATCTGCTCCCCTTCACCACCAGCCAAACCTAAGTCCACGCACACTGCCAACCTAGAATCGGCCTGTATAAGCTCCCATCTGACACAGGGGGTACACAAACCAACGGGGAGCAGAAATACTATCTGCTCCCCATCACCACCAGCTAAACCCTAGTCAACGCACACTGCCAACCAATAAGAGGCCTGTATAAGCTCCTGTCTGACATAGAGGGTACACAAACCAACGGGGAGCAGAAATACTATCTGCTCCCCATCACCACCAGCCAAACCCAAGTCCACGCACACTGCCAACCAAAAATAGGCCTCTATAAGCTCCCGTCTGACATAGGGGGTACACGAACCAACAGGAGCAGAAATACTATCTGCTCCCCATCACCTCCAGCCAAACCCTAGTCAACGCACACTGCCAACCAAGAAAAGGCCTGTATAAGCTTTGTCTGATGTAGGGGGTACACAAACCAATGGGGAGAAGAAATACTATCTGCTCCCCATCACTGCCACCCAAACCCTAGTCAACACACACTGCCAACCAAGAATCAGCCTGTATAAGCTCCCATCTGACATAGTTGGTACACAAACCAACGGTGAGCAGAAATACTATCTGCTTCCCATCAACGCCAGCCTAACCCTAGTCAACGCACACTGCCAACGAAGAATAGGCCAGTATAAGCTCCCGTCTGACATAGGGGGTACACAAAACAACGGGGAGCAGAAATACTATCTGCTCCCAATCACCGCCAGCCAAACCCTAGTCAACGCACACTGCCAACCAAAAATATTCCTCTATAAGCTCCCGTCTGACATAGGGGGACACAAACCAACGGGGAGCAGAAATACTATCTGCTCCCCATCACCACCAGCCAAACCCTAGTCAACGCACACTGCCAACCAATAATAGACCTGTATAAGCTCCTGTCTGACATAGGGGGTACTCAAACCAACGGGGAGCAGAAATACTATCTGCTCCCCATCCCCAGCAGCCAAACCCAAGTCCACGCACACTGCCAACCTAGAATTGGCCTGTATAAGCTCTCATCTGACAAAGGGGGTACACAAACCAACGGGGAGCAGAAATACTTTCTGCTCCCCATCACCACCAGCCAAACCCTAGTCAACGCACACTGCCAACCAATAATAGACCTGTATAAGCTCCTGTCTGACATAGGGGGTACTCAAACCAACGGGGAGCAGAAATACTATCTGCTCCCAATCACCGCCAGCCAATCCCTAGTCAACGGACACTGCCAACCAAGAATAGGCCTCTATAAGCTCCCGCCTGACATAGGGGGTACACAAACCAACGGGGAGCAGAAATACTATCTGCTCCCCATCACCGCCAGCCAATCCCTAGTCAACGCACACTGCCAACCAAAAATAGGCCTCTATAAGCTCCCGTCTGACATAGAGGGTACACAAACCAACAGGAGCAAAAATACTATCTGCTCCCGATCATCTCCAGCCAAACCCTAGTCAACGCACACTGCCAACCAAGAGTAGGCCTCTATAAGCTCCCGTCTGACATAGGGGTACACAAACCAACGGGGAGCAGAAATACTATCCGCTCCCCATCACCGCCAGCCAAACCCTAGTCAACGCACACTGCTTACCAAGAATCGGCCTGTATAAGCTCCCGTCTGACATAGGGGGTACATAAAGCAACAGGGAGCAGAAATACTATCTGCTCCGCATCACCGTAAGCCAAGCCCTAGTCCACGCACACTGCCAACCAACATTAGGGCTGTAGAAGCTCCCGTCTGACATAGGGCGTACACAAACCAACGAAGAGCAGAAATACTATCTGCTCCCCATCACCGCCAGCCACACCCTAGTCCTCTCACACTGCCAACCTAGAATCGGCCTGTATAAGCTCCCGTCTGTCATAGGGGGTACACAAACCAACGGGGAGCAGAAATACTACCTGCTCCCCATCACCATCAGCCAAACCCTAGTCAACGCACACTGCCAAACAAGAATCAGCCTGTATAAGCTCCCATCTGATATAGGGGGTACACAAACCAATGGGGAGCAGAAATACTATGTGCACCCCATCACCGCCAGCCAAACCCTAGTCCAAGCACACTGCTAACCAAGATTAGGCCTGTATTAGCTCCCGTCTGACATAGGCGGTACGCAAACCAACGGGGAACAGAAATACTATCTGCTCCCCATCACCACCAGCCAAACCATAGTCCACACACACTGCCAAACAAGAATAGGCCTGTATAAGCTACCGTCTGACATAGGGGGTACACAAAAAAACGGGGAGCAGGAATACTATCTGCTCCCCATCACCGCCTGCCAACCCCTAGTCAACGCACACTGCCAACAAAGAATAGGCCTGGATAAGCTCCCATCTGACATAGGGGGTACACAAACCAACGGGGAGCAGAAATACTATCTGCTCCCAATCACCGCCAGCCAATCCCTAGTCAACACACACTGCCAACCAAAAATAGGCCTCTATAAGCTCCCGTCTGACATAGGGGGTACACAAACCAACAGGAGCAGAAATACTATCTGCTCCCCATCACCTCCAGCCAAACCCTAGTCAACGCACACTGCCAACCAAGAATAGGCCTCTATAAGCTCCCGTCTGACATAGGGGGTACCTAAACCAACAGGGAGCAGAAATACTATCTTCTCCCCATCACCACCGGCCAAACCCTAGTCCACAGACACTGCCAACCAAGAATAGGCCTGTATAAGCTCTTGTCTGACATAGGGGGTACACAAACCAACGGGGAGCAGAAATACTATCCGCTCCCCATCACCGCCAGCCAAACCCTAGTCAACGCACACTGCTTACCAAGAATCGGCCTGTATAAGCTCCCGTCTGACATAGGGGGTACATAAACCAACAGGGAGCAGAAATACTATCTGTTCCGAATCACCGCCAGCCAAGCCCTAGTCCACGCACACTGCCAACCAACATTAGGGCTGTAGAAGCTCCCGTCTGACATAGGGCGTAAACAAACCAACGAAGAGCAGAAATACTATCTGCTCCCCATCACCACCAGCCAAACCCTAGTCAACGCACACTGCCAAACAAGAATCAGCATGCATAAGCTCCCATCTGATATAGGGGGTACACAAACCAACGGGGAGCAGAAATACTATCTGCACCCCATCACCGCCAGCCAAACCCTAGTCCAAGCACACTGCTAACCAAGATTAGGCCTGTATAAGCTCCCGTCTGATATAGGGGATACGCAAACCAACGGGGAACAGAAATACTATCTGCTCCCCATCACCACCAGCCAAACCCTATTCCACACACACTGCCAAACAAGAATAGGCCTGTATAAGCTAGCGTCTGATATAGGGGGTACACAAAAAAACGGGGAGCAGGAATACTATCTGCTCCCCATCACCGCCAGCCAAAACCTAGTCAATGCACACTGCCAACCTAGACTCGGCCTGTATAAGCTCCCATCTGACATAGGGGGTACACAAACCAACGGGGAGCAGAAATACTATCTGCTCCCCATCACCACCAGCCAAACCCTAGTCAATGCACACTGCCAACCAATAATAGGCCGGTATAAGCTCCTGTCTGACATAAGGGGAAAAATAAACCAACGGGGAGCATAAATACTACCTGCTCCCCATCACCAGCAGCCAAACCCTAGTCCACGCACACTGCCAACCTAGAATCGGCCTGTATAAGCTCCCGTCTGACATAGGGGGTACACAAACCAACGGGGAGCAGAAATACTTTCTGCTCCCCATCACTGCCAGCCAAACCCTAGTCAACGCACACTGCCAACCAAGAATAGGCCTGTATAAGCTCCAGTCTGACATAGGGGTTACACAAACCAGCAGGGAGCAGAAATACTATCTGCTCCCCATCACCGGCAGCCAAACTGTAGTCCACGCACACTGCTAACCAAGATTAGGCCTGTATAAGCTCCCGTCTGACATAGGGTGTACACAAACCAACGGGGAACAGAAATACTATCTGCTCCCCATTACCACCAGCCAAAACCTACTCAACGCACACTGCCAACCAAGAATCGGCCTGTATAAGCTCCCATCTGACATAGGGGATACACAAACCAACGGGGAGCAGAAATACTATCTGCTCCCAATCACCACCAGCCAAACCCTAGTCACCGCACACTGCCAACCAATAAGAGGCCTGTATAATTTCCTGTCTGATATAGGGGGTGCACAAACCAACGGGGAACAGAAATACTATCTGCTCCCCATCACCACCAGCCAAACCTAAGTCCACGCACACTGCCAACCTAGAATCGGCCTGTATAAGCTCCCATCTGACACAGGGGGTACACAAACCAACGGGGAGCAGAAATACTATCTGCTCCCCATCACCACCAGCTAAACCCTAGTCAACGCACACTGCCAACCAATAAGAGGCCTGTATAAGCTCCTGTCTGACATAGAGGGTACACAAACCAACGGGGAGCAGAAATACTATCTGCTCCCCATCACCACCAGCCAAACCCAAGTCCACGCACACTGCCAACCTAGAATCGGCCTGTATAAGCTCCCATCTGACACAGGGGCACACAAACCAACGGGGAGCAGAAATACTTTCTGCTCCCCATCACCGCCAGCCAAACCCTAGTCAACGCACACTGCCAACCAAGAATAGGCCTGTATAAGCTCCCGTCTGACATAGGGGGTACACAAAGCAACTGGGAGCAGAAATACTATCTGCTCCCCATGACCGCCAGCCAAACCCTAGTCAACGCACACTGCCAACCAAGAATAGGTCTGTATAAGCTCCCGTCTGACATAGGGGGTACACAAACCAACGGGAAACAGAAATACTATCGGCTTCCCATCACCACCAGCCAAACCCTAGTCCACAGACACTGCCAGCCAAAAATAGGCCTGTATAAGCTCCAGTCTGACATAGGGGGTAAAAAAATCAACGGGGAGCAAAATGACTATCTGCTCACCATCAACGTCAGCCAAACCCTAGTTAACGCACACTGCAAACTTAGAATCGGTCTATATAAGCTCCCGTCTGACATAGGGGGTACATAAACCAACGGGGAGCAGAAATACTATCTGCTCCCCATCACCGCCAGTCAAGCCCTAGTCCAAGCACACTGCCAACCAAGATTAGGCCTGTAAAAGCTCCCGTCTGCCATAGGGGTTACACAAACCAACAAGGAGCAGAAATACTCTCTGCTCCCCATCACCGCCAGCCAAACCCTATTCCACTCACACTGCCAACCTAGAATCGGACTGTCTAAGCTCCCATCTGACATAGGGGGTACACAAAGCAACAGGGAGCAGAAATACTATCTGCTCCCCATCACCGCCAGCCAAACCCTAGTCAACGCACACTGCCAACCAAGAATAGGCCTCTATAAGCTCCCGTCTGACATAGAGGGTACACAAATCAACGGGGAGCAGAAATACTATCTGCTCCCAAATACCGCCTGCCAAACCCTAGTCAACGCACACTCACAACAAAGAATAGGCCTGTATAAGCTCCCGTCTGAAATAGGGGGTACACAAACCAACAGGGAACAAAAATACTATCTGCTCCCCATCACCACGAGCCAAACCCTAGTCCACAGACACTGCCAACCAAGATTAGGCCTGTATAAGCTCCCATCTAACATGGGGGGTGCACAAACCAACGGGGAGCAGAAATACTATCTGCTCCCCATCACCGCCAGCCAAACCCTAGTCCATGCACACTGCAAACCTTGAATCGGCCTGTATAAGCTTCCGTCTGACATATGGGGTGCACACCAACGGGGAGAAGAATAACCATCTGCTCACCATCACTTCCAGCCAAACCGTAGTCAACGCACACTGCCAACCAAGAATCAGCCAATATAAGCTCCCATCTGACATAGGGGGTACACAAACCAACGGGGAGCAGAAATACTATCTGCTCCCCATCAACACCAGCCAAACCCTAATCAGCGCACACTGCCAACGAAGAATAGGCCTGCATAAGCTCCCGTCTGACATAGGGGGTACACAAACCAACGGGAGCAGAAATACTATCTGCTCCCCATCACCTCCAGCAAAATCCTAGTCAACGCACACTGCCAACCAAGAATAGGCCTCTATAAGCTCCCGTCTGACATAGGGGGTACCTAAACCAACGGGAAGCAGAAATACTATCTGCTCCCCATCACCTCCAGCCAAACCCTAGTCCACAGACACTGCTAACCAAGAATAGGCCTGTATAAGCTCCCGTCTGACATAGGGGGTACACAAACCAACGGGGAACAGAAATACTATCTGCTCCCAATCACCACCAGCCAAACCCTAGTCCACACACACTGCTAAACAAGAATAGGCCTGTATAAGCTCCTGTCTGACATAGGGGGTACACAAACCAACTGGGAGCAGGAATACTATCTGCTTCCCATCACCGCCAGCCAAAACCTAGTCAACGCACACTGACAACCTAGAATCGGCCTGTATAAGCTCCCATCTGACATAGGGGGTACACAAACCAACGGGGAGCAGAAATACTATCTGCTCCCCATCACCACCAGCCAAACCCTAGTCAACGCACACTGCCAACCAATAATAGGCCGGTATAAGCTCCTGTCTGACATAGGGGGTACACAAACCAACGGGGAGCAGAAATACTACCTGCACCCCATTACCACCAGCCAAACCCTAGTCCACGCACACTGCCAACCAAGAATATGCCTGTAAAAGCTCCCGTCCGACATAGGGGGTACACAAACCAACTGGGAGCAGAAATACTATCTGCTCCCCATCACCCCCAGCCAAACCCTAGTCAACGCACACTGCCAACCAAGAATAGGCCTATATAAGCTCCCGTCTGACATAGGGGGTACACAAACCAACGGGGAGCAGAAATACTATCTGCTCCCCATCACCGCCAGCCAAACCCTAGTCCACGCACACTTTCAACCAAGATTAGGCCTGTATAAGCTGCCGTCTGACATAGGGGGTACACAAACCAACGGGGAACAGAAATACTATCTGCTCCACATCACCACCAGCCAAACCCTAGTCCACAGACACTGCCAACCAAGAAGAGGCCTGTATAAGATTTGTCTGATGTAGGGGGTACACAAACCAACGGGGAGAAGTAATACTATCTGCTCCCCATCACCGCCACCCAAACCCTAGTCAACACACACCCTAGACCACAGACACTGCCAACCAAGATTAGGCCTGTGTAAGCTCCCGTCTGACATAGGGGGTACACAAACTAACGGAGAGAAGAAATACTATCTGCTCTCCATCACCACAAGTCGAACCCTAGTCCACGCACACTGACAACCAAGAATAGGCCACTATAAGCTCCCGTATGACATAGGGGGTACACAAACCAATGGGGAGCAGAAATACTATCTGCCCGACATCACCACCAGCCATACCTTAGTCCACGCACACTGCCAACCATGATTAGGCCTGTATAAGCGCCTGACTGACATAGGGGTGCACAAACCAACGGGGAGCAGAAGTACTATCTGCTCCCCATCACTGCCAGCCAAACCCTAGTCCCTGCACACTGCAAACCTAGAATCGGCCTGTATAAGCTCCCGTCTGACATAGGGGGTACACAAACCAACGGGGAGAAGATTTACTATCTGCTCACCATCACTGCCAGCCAAACCCTAGTCAACGCACACTGCCAACCAAGAATCAGCCGGTATAAGCTGCCATCTGATATAGGGGGTACACAAACCAACGGGGAGCAGACATACTATCTGCTCCCCATCAACGCCAGCCAAACCTTAGTCAGCGCACACTGCCAACGAAGAATAGGCCTGTATAAGCTCCCGTCTGACATAGGGGGTACACAAACCAACGGGGAGCAGAAATACTATCTGCTACCAATCACCGCCAGCCGAGCCCTAGTCAACGCACACTGCCAACCAAGAATAGGCCTGTATAAGTTCCCGTCTGACACAGGGGGTACACAAACCAAAGGGTAGCAGAATTACTATCTGCTCACTATCACCGCCAGCCAAACCTTAGTCAACGCACACTGCAAACCAAGAATCTGCCTGTATAAGCTCCCGTCTGACATAGGGGGTACACAAACCAACGGGGAGCAGAGTAACTATCTGCTCACCATCACCGCCAGCCAAACCCTATTCAACGCACACTGCAAACCAATAATCAGCCTGTATAAGCTCCCATCTGACATAGGGGGTACACAAACCAACGGGGAGCAGAAATACTATCTGCTCCCCATCACCGCCAGCCAAACCCTAGTCAGCGCACACTGCCAACGAAGAATAGGACTGTATAAGCTCCCGTCTGACATGGGGGGTACACAAACCAACGAGGAGCAGAAATACTATCTGCTCCCAATCACCGCCAGCCAATCTGTAGTCAACGCACACTGCCAACCAAGATTAGGCCTCTATAAGCTCCCATCTGAAATAGGGGGTACACAAACCAACGGGGAGCAGAAATACTATCTGCTCCCCATCACCACCAGCCAAACCCTAGTCAACGCACACTGCCAACCAATAATAGACCTGTATAAGCTCCTGTCTGACATAGGGGGTACTCAATCCAACGGGGAGCAGAAATACTATCTGCTCCCAATCACCGCCAGCCAATCCCTAGTCAACGGACACTGCCAACCAAGAATAGGCCTCTATAAGCTCCCGTCTGACATAGGGGGTACACAAACCAACGGGGAGCAGAAATACTATCTGCTCCCCATCACCGCCAGCCAATCCCTAGTCAACGCACACTGCCAAGCAAAAATAGGCCTCTATAAGCTCCCATCTGACATAGAGGGTACACAAACCAACAGGAGCAAAAATACTATCTGCTCCCCATCACCTCCAGCCAAACCCTAGTCAACGCACACTGCCAACCAAGAGTAGGCCTCTATAAGCTCCCGTCTGACATAGGGGGTACATAAAGCAACAGGGAGCAGAAATACTATCTGCTCCGCATCACCGGCAGCCAAGCCCTAGTCCACGCACACTGCCAACCAACATTAGGGCTGTAGAAGCTCCCGTCTGACATAGGGCGTACACAAACCAACGAACAGCAGAAATACTATCTGCTCCCCATCACCGCCAGCCACACCCTAGTCCACTCACACTGCCAACAAAGAATAGGCCTGTATAATCTCCCGTCTGACATAGGGGAAACACAAACCAACGGGGAGCAGAAATACTATCCACTCCCCATCACCGCCAGCCAAACCCTAGTCAACGCACACTGCCCACTTCGAATCGGTCTGTATAAGCTCCCGTCTGACATAGGGGGTACACAAACCAACTGGGAGCAGAAATACTATCTGCTCCCCATCACCACCAGCCAAACCCTAGTCAACGGACACTGCCAACCAAGAATAGGCCTCTATAAGATCCCGTCTGACATAGGGGGTACACAAACCAACGCGGAGCAGAAATACTATCTGCTCCCCATCACCGCCTGCCAAACCCTAGTCAACGCACACTGCCAACAAAGAATAGGCCTGGATAAGCTCCCATCTCACATAGGGGGTACAAAAACCAATGGGGAGCAGAAATACTATCTGCTCCCAATAACCGCCAGCCAATCCCTAGTCAACGCACACTGCCAACCAAAAATAGGCCTCTATAAGCTCCCATCTGACATAGTTGGTACACAAACCAACGGTGAGCAGAAATACTATCTGCTTCCCATCAACGCCAGCCTAACCCTAGTCAACGCACACTGCCAACGAAGAATAGGCCAGTATAAGCTCCCGTCTGACATAGGGGGTACACAAAACAACGGGGAGCAGAAATACTATCTGCTCCCAATCACCGCCAGCCAAACCCTAGTCAACGCACACTGCCAACCAAAAATATTCCTCTATAAGCTCCCGTCTGACATAGGGGGACACAAACCAACGGGGAGCAGAAATACTATCTGCTCCCCATCACCACCAGCCAAACCCTAGTCAACGCACACTGCCAACCAATAATAGACCTGTATAAGCTCCTGTCTGACATAGGGGGTACTCAAACCAACGGGGAGCAGAAATACTATCTGCTCCCCATCCCCAGCAGCCAAACCCAAGTCCACGCACACTGCCAACCTAGAATTGGCCTGTATAAGCTCTCATCTGACAAAGGGGGTACACAAACCAACGGGGAGCAGAAATACTTTCTGCTCCCCATCACCACCAGCCAAACCCTAGTCAACGCACACTGCCAACCAATAATAGACCTGTATAAGCTCCTGTCTGACATAGGGGGTACTCAAACCAACGGGGAGCAGAAATACTATCTGCTCCCAATCACCGCCAGCCAATCCCTAGTCAACGGACACTGCCAACCAAGAATAGGCCTCTATAAGCTCCCGCCTGACATAGGGGGTACACAAACCAACGGGGAGCAGAAATACTATCTGCTCCCCATCACCGCCAGCCAATCCCTAGTCAACGCACACTGCCAACCAAAAATAGGCCTCTATAAGCTCCCGTCTGACATAGAGGGTACACAAACCAACAGGAGCAAAAATACTATCTGCTCCCGATCATCTCCAGCCAAACCCTAGTCAACGCACACTGCCAACCAAGAGTAGGCCTCTATAAGCTCCCGTCTGACATAGGGGTACACAAACCAACGGGGAGCAGAAATACTATCCGCTCCCCATCACCGCCAGCCAAACCCTAGTCAACGCACACTGCTTACCAAGAATCGGCCTGTATAAGCTCCCGTCTGACATAGGGGGTACATAAAGCAACAGGGAGCAGAAATACTATCTGCTCCGCATCACCGTAAGCCAAGCCCTAGTCCACGCACACTGCCAACCAACATTAGGGCTGTAGAAGCTCCCGTCTGACATAGGGCGTACACAAACCAACGAAGAGCAGAAATACTATCTGCTCCCCATCACCGCCAGCCACACCCTAGTCCTCTCACACTGCCAACCTAGAATCGGCCTGTATAAGCTCCCGTCTGTCATAGGGGGTACACAAACCAACGGGGAGCAGAAATACTACCTGCTCCCCATCACCATCAGCCAAACCCTAGTCAACGCACACTGCCAAACAAGAATCAGCCTGTATAAGCTCCCATCTGATATAGGGGGTACACAAACCAATGGGGAGCAGAAATACTATGTGCACCCCATCACCGCCAGCCAAACCCTAGTCCAAGCACACTGCTAACCAAGATTAGGCCTGTATTAGCTCCCGTCTGACATAGGCGGTACGCAAACCAACGGGGAACAGAAATACTATCTGCTCCCCATCACCACCAGCCAAACCATAGTCCACACACACTGCCAAACAAGAATAGGCCTGTATAAGCTACCGTCTGACATAGGGGGTACACAAAAAAACGGGGAGCAGGAATACTATCTGCTCCCCATCACCGCCTGCCAACCCCTAGTCAACGCACACTGCCAACAAAGAATAGGCCTGGATAAGCTCCCATCTGACATAGGGGGTACACAAACCAACGGGGAGCAGAAATACTATCTGCTCCCAATCACCGCCAGCCAATCCCTAGTCAACACACACTGCCAACCAAAAATAGGCCTCTATAAGCTCCCGTCTGACATAGGGGGTACACAAACCAACAGGAGCAGAAATACTATCTGCTCCCCATCACCTCCAGCCAAACCCTAGTCAACGCACACTGCCAACCAAGAATAGGCCTCTATAAGCTCCCGTCTGACATAGGGGGTACCTAAACCAACAGGGAGCAGAAATACTATCTTCTCCCCATCACCACCGGCCAAACCCTAGTCCACAGACACTGCCAACCAAGAATAGGCCTGTATAAGCTCTTGTCTGACATAGGGGGTACACAAACCAACGGGGAGCAGAAATACTATCCGCTCCCCATCACCGCCAGCCAAACCCTAGTCAACGCACACTGCTTACCAAGAATCGGCCTGTATAAGCTCCCGTCTGACATAGGGGGTACATAAACCAACAGGGAGCAGAAATACTATCTGTTCCGAATCACCGCCAGCCAAGCCCTAGTCCACGCACACTGCCAACCAACATTAGGGCTGTAGAAGCTCCCGTCTGACATAGGGCGTAAACAAACCAACGAAGAGCAGAAATACTATCTGCTCCCCATCACCACCAGCCAAACCCTAGTCAACGCACACTGCCAAACAAGAATCAGCATGCATAAGCTCCCATCTGATATAGGGGGTACACAAACCAACGGGGAGCAGAAATACTATCTGCACCCCATCACCGCCAGCCAAACCCTAGTCCAAGCACACTGCTAACCAAGATTAGGCCTGTATAAGCTCCCGTCTGATATAGGGGATACGCAAACCAACGGGGAACAGAAATACTATCTGCTCCCCATCACCACCAGCCAAACCCTATTCCACACACACTGCCAAACAAGAATAGGCCTGTATAAGCTAGCGTCTGATATAGGGGGTACACAAAAAAACGGGGAGCAGGAATACTATCTGCTCCCCATCACCGCCAGCCAAAACCTAGTCAATGCACACTGCCAACCTAGACTCGGCCTGTATAAGCTCCCATCTGACATAGGGGGTACACAAACCAACGGGGAGCAGAAATACTATCTGCTCCCCATCACCACCAGCCAAACCCTAGTCAATGCACACTGCCAACCAATAATAGGCCGGTATAAGCTCCTGTCTGACATAAGGGGAAAAATAAACCAACGGGGAGCATAAATACTACCTGCTCCCCATCACCAGCAGCCAAACCCTAGTCCACGCACACTGCCAACCTAGAATCGGCCTGTATAAGCTCCCGTCTGACATAGGGGGTACACAAACCAACGGGGAGCAGAAATACTTTCTGCTCCCCATCACTGCCAGCCAAACCCTAGTCAACGCACACTGCCAACCAAGAATAGGCCTGTATAAGCTCCAGTCTGACATAGGGGTTACACAAACCAGCAGGGAGCAGAAATACTATCTGCTCCCCATCACCGGCAGCCAAACTGTAGTCCACGCACACTGCTAACCAAGATTAGGCCTGTATAAGCTCCCGTCTGACATAGGGTGTACACAAACCAACGGGGAACAGAAATACTATCTGCTCCCCATTACCACCAGCCAAAACCTACTCAACGCACACTGCCAACCAAGAATCGGCCTGTATAAGCTCCCATCTGACATAGGGGATACACAAACCAACGGGGAGCAGAAATACTATCTGCTCCCAATCACCACCAGCCAAACCCTAGTCACCGCACACTGCCAACCAATAAGAGGCCTGTATAATTTCCTGTCTGATATAGGGGGTGCACAAACCAACGGGGAACAGAAATACTATCTGCTCCCCATCACCACCAGCCAAACCTAAGTCCACGCACACTGCCAACCTAGAATCGGCCTGTATAAGCTCCCATCTGACACAGGGGGTACACAAACCAACGGGGAGCAGAAATACTATCTGCTCCCCATCACCACCAGCTAAACCCTAGTCAACGCACACTGCCAACCAATAAGAGGCCTGTATAAGCTCCTGTCTGACATAGAGGGTACACAAACCAACGGGGAGCAGAAATACTATCTGCTCCCCATCACCACCAGCCAAACCCAAGTCCACGCACACTGCCAACCTAGAATCGGCCTGTATAAGCTCCCATCTGACACAGGGGCACACAAACCAACGGGGAGCAGAAATACTTTCTGCTCCCCATCACCGCCAGCCAAACCCTAGTCAACGCACACTGCCAACCAAGAATAGGCCTGTATAAGCTCCCGTCTGACATAGGGGGTACACAAAGCAACTGGGAGCAGAAATACTATCTGCTCCCCATGACCGCCAGCCAAACCCTAGTCAACGCACACTGCCAACCAAGAATAGGTCTGTATAAGCTCCCGTCTGACATAGGGGGTACACAAACCAACGGGAAACAGAAATACTATCGGCTTCCCATCACCACCAGCCAAACCCTAGTCCACAGACACTGCCAGCCAAAAATAGGCCTGTATAAGCTCCAGTCTGACATAGGGGGTAAAAAAATCAACGGGGAGCAAAATGACTATCTGCTCACCATCAACGTCAGCCAAACCCTAGTTAACGCACACTGCAAACTTAGAATCGGTCTATATAAGCTCCCGTCTGACATAGGGGGTACATAAACCAACGGGGAGCAGAAATACTATCTGCTCCCCATCACCGCCAGTCAAGCCCTAGTCCAAGCACACTGCCAACCAAGATTAGGCCTGTAAAAGCTCCCGTCTGCCATAGGGGTTACACAAACCAACAAGGAGCAGAAATACTCTCTGCTCCCCATCACCGCCAGCCAAACCCTATTCCACTCACACTGCCAACCTAGAATCGGACTGTCTAAGCTCCCATCTGACATAGGGGGTACACAAAGCAACGGGGAGCAGAAATACTATCTGCTCCCCATCACCGCCAGCCAAACCCTAGTCAACGCACACTGCCAACCAAGAATAGGCCTCTATAAGCTCCCGTCTGACATAGAGGGTACACAAATCAACGGGGAGCAGAAATACTATCTGCTCCCAAATACCGCCTGCCAAACCCTAGTCAACGCACACTCACAACAAAGAATAGGCCTGTATAAGCTCCCGTCTGAAATAGGGGGTACACAAACCAACAGGGAACAAAAATACTATCTGCTCCCCATCACCACGAGCCAAACCCTAGTCCACAGACACTGCCAACCAAGATTAGGCCTGTATAAGCTCCCATCTAACATGGGGGGTGCACAAACCAACGGGGAGCAGAAATACTATCTGCTCCCCATCACCGCCAGCCAAACCCTAGTCCATGCACACTGCAAACCTTGAATCGGCCTGTATAAGCTTCCGTCTGACATATGGGGTGCACACCAACGGGGAGAAGAATAACCATCTGCTCACCATCACTTCCAGCCAAACCGTAGTCAACGCACACTGCCAACCAAGAATCAGCCAATATAAGCTCCCATCTGACATAGGGGGTACACAAACCAACGGGGAGCAGAAATACTATCTGCTCCCCATCAACACCAGCCAAACCCTAATCAGCGCACACTGCCAACGAAGAATAGGCCTGCATAAGCTCCCGTCTGACATAGGGGGTACACAAACCAACGGGAGCAGAAATACTATCTGCTCCCCATCACCTCCAGCAAAATCCTAGTCAACGCACACTGCCAACCAAGAATAGGCCTCTATAAGCTCCCGTCTGACATAGGGGGTACCTAAACCAACGGGAAGCAGAAATACTATCTGCTCCCCATCACCTCCAGCCAAACCCTAGTCCACAGACACTGCTAACCAAGAATAGGCCTGTATAAGCTCCCGTCTGACATAGGGGGTACACAAACCAACGGGGAACAGAAATACTATCTGCTCCCAATCACCACCAGCCAAACCCTAGTCCACACACACTGCTAAACAAGAATAGGCCTGTATAAGCTCCTGTCTGACATAGGGGGTACACAAACCAACTGGGAGCAGGAATACTATCTGCTTCCCATCACCGCCAGCCAAAACCTAGTCAACGCACACTGACAACCTAGAATCGGCCTGTATAAGCTCCCATCTGACATAGGGGGTACACAAACCAACGGGGAGCAGAAATACTATCTGCTCCCCATCACCACCAGCCAAACCCTAGTCAACGCACACTGCCAACCAATAATAGGCCGGTATAAGCTCCTGTCTGACATAGGGGGTACACAAACCAACGGGGAGCAGAAATACTACCTGCACCCCATTACCACCAGCCAAACCCTAGTCCACGCACACTGCCAACCAAGAATATGCCTGTAAAAGCTCCCGTCCGACATAGGGGGTACACAAACCAACTGGGAGCAGAAATACTATCTGCTCCCCATCACCCCCAGCCAAACCCTAGTCAACGCACACTGCCAACCAAGAATAGGCCTATATAAGCTCCCGTCTGACATAGGGGGTACACAAACCAACGGGGAGCAGAAATACTATCTGCTCCCCATCACCGCCAGCCAAACCCTAGTCCACGCACACTTTCAACCAAGATTAGGCCTGTATAAGCTGCCGTCTGACATAGGGGGTACACAAACCAACGGGGAACAGAAATACTATCTGCTCCACATCACCACCAGCCAAACCCTAGTCCACAGACACTGCCAACCAAGAAGAGGCCTGTATAAGATTTGTCTGATGTAGGGGGTACACAAACCAACGGGGAGAAGTAATACTATCTGCTCCCCATCACCGCCACCCAAACCCTAGTCAACACACACCCTAGACCACAGACACTGCCAACCAAGATTAGGCCTGTGTAAGCTCCCGTCTGACATAGGGGGTACACAAACTAACGGAGAGAAGAAATACTATCTGCTCTCCATCACCACAAGTCGAACCCTAGTCCACGCACACTGACAACCAAGAATAGGCCACTATAAGCTCCCGTATGACATAGGGGGTACACAAACCAATGGGGAGCAGAAATACTATCTGCCCGACATCACCACCAGCCATACCTTAGTCCACGCACACTGCCAACCATGATTAGGCCTGTATAAGCGCCTGACTGACATAGGGGTGCACAAACCAACGGGGAGCAGAAGTACTATCTGCTCCCCATCACTGCCAGCCAAACCCTAGTCCCTGCACACTGCAAACCTAGAATCGGCCTGTATAAGCTCCCGTCTGACATAGGGGGTACACAAACCAACGGGGAGAAGATTTACTATCTGCTCACCATCACTGCCAGCCAAACCCTAGTCAACGCACACTGCCAACCAAGAATCAGCCGGTATAAGCTGCCATCTGATATAGGGGGTACACAAACCAACGGGGAGCAGACATACTATCTGCTCCCCATCAACGCCAGCCAAACCTTAGTCAGCGCACACTGCCAACGAAGAATAGGCCTGTATAAGCTCCCGTCTGACATAGGGGGTACACAAACCAACGGGGAGCAGAAATACTATCTGCTACCAATCACCGCCAGCCGAGCCCTAGTCAACGCACACTGCCAACCAAGAATAGGCCTGTATAAGTTCCCGTCTGACACAGGGGGTACACAAACCAAAGGGTAGCAGAATTACTATCTGCTCACTATCACCGCCAGCCAAACCTTAGTCAACGCACACTGCAAACCAAGAATCTGCCTGTATAAGCTCCCGTCTGACATAGGGGGTACACAAACCAACGGGGAGCAGAGTAACTATCTGCTCACCATCACCGCCAGCCAAACCCTATTCAACGCACACTGCAAACCAATAATCAGCCTGTATAAGCTCCCATCTGACATAGGGGGTACACAAACCAACGGGGAGCAGAAATACTATCTGCTCCCCATCACCGCCAGCCAAACCCTAGTCAGCGCACACTGCCAACGAAGAATAGGACTGTATAAGCTCCCGTCTGACATGGGGGGTACACAAACCAACGAGGAGCAGAAATACTATCTGCTCCCAATCACCGCCAGCCAATCTGTAGTCAACGCACACTGCCAACCAAGATTAGGCCTCTATAAGCTCCCATCTGAAATAGGGGGTACACAAACCAACGGGGAGCAGAAATACTATCTGCTCCCCATCACCACCAGCCAAACCCTAGTCAACGCACACTGCCAACCAATAATAGACCTGTATAAGCTCCTGTCTGACATAGGGGGTACTCAATCCAACGGGGAGCAGAAATACTATCTGCTCCCAATCACCGCCAGCCAATCCCTAGTCAACGGACACTGCCAACCAAGAATAGGCCTCTATAAGCTCCCGTCTGACATAGGGGGTACACAAACCAACGGGGAGCAGAAATACTATCTGCTCCCCATCACCGCCAGCCAATCCCTAGTCAACGCACACTGCCAAGCAAAAATAGGCCTCTATAAGCTCCCATCTGACATAGAGGGTACACAAACCAACAGGAGCAAAAATACTATCTGCTCCCCATCACCTCCAGCCAAACCCTAGTCAACGCACACTGCCAACCAAGAGTAGGCCTCTATAAGCTCCCGTCTGACATAGGGGGTACATAAAGCAACAGGGAGCAGAAATACTATCTGCTCCGCATCACCGGCAGCCAAGCCCTAGTCCACGCACACTGCCAACCAACATTAGGGCTGTAGAAGCTCCCGTCTGACATAGGGCGTACACAAACCAACGAACAGCAGAAATACTATCTGCTCCCCATCACCGCCAGCCACACCCTAGTCCACTCACACTGCCAACAAAGAATAGGCCTGTATAATCTCCCGTCTGACATAGGGGAAACACAAACCAACGGGGAGCAGAAATACTATCCACTCCCCATCACCGCCAGCCAAACCCTAGTCAACGCACACTGCCCACTTCGAATCGGTCTGTATAAGCTCCCGTCTGACATAGGGGGTACACAAACCAACTGGGAGCAGAAATACTATCTGCTCCCCATCACCACCAGCCAAACCCTAGTCAACGGACACTGCCAACCAAGAATAGGCCTCTATAAGATCCCGTCTGACATAGGGGGTACACAAACCAACGCGGAGCAGAAATACTATCTGCTCCCCATCACCGCCTGCCAAACCCTAGTCAACGCACACTGCCAACAAAGAATAGGCCTGGATAAGCTCCCATCTCACATAGGGGGTACAAAAACCAATGGGGAGCAGAAATACTATCTGCTCCCAATAACCGCCAGCCAATCCCTAGTCAACGCACACTGCCAACCAAAAATAGGCCTCTATAAGCTCCCGTCTGACATAGGGGGTACACGAACCAACAGGAGCAGAAATACTATCTGCTCCCCATCACCTCCAGCCAAACCCTAGTCAACGCACACTGCCAACCAAGAATAGGCCTCAATAAGCTCCCCTCTGACATAGTGGGTACACAAACCAACAGGGAACAGAAATTCTATCTGCTCCCCATCACCACCAGCCAAACCCTAGTCCACAGACACTGCCAACCAAGAAAAGGCCTGTATAAGCTTTGTCTGATGTAGGGGGTACACAAACCAATGGGGAAAAGAAATACTATCTGCTCCCCATCACTGCCACCCAAACCCTAGTCAACACACACTGCCAACCAAGAATCAGCCTGTATAAGCTCCCATCTGACATAGTTGGTACACAAACCAACGGTGAGCAGAAATACTATCTGCTTCCCATCAACGCCAGCCTAACCCTAGTCAACGCACACTGCCAACGAAGAATAAGCCAGTATAAGCTACCGTCTGACATAGGGGGTACACAAAACAACGGCGAGCAGAAATACTATCTGCTCCCAATCACCGCCAGCCAAACCCTAGTCAACGCACACTGCCAACCAAAAATATTCCTCTATAAGCTCCCGTCTGACATAGGGGGTACACAAACCAACGGGGAGCAGAAATACTATCTGCTCCCCATCACCACCAGCCAAACCCTAGTCAACGCACACTGCCAACCAATAATAGACCTGGATAAGCTCCTGTCTGACATAGGGGGTACTCAAACCAACGGGGAGCAGAAATACTATCTGCTCCCCATCCCCACCAGCCAAACCCAAGTCCACGCACACTGCCAACCTAGAATTGGCCTGTATAAGCTCTCATCTGACAAAGGGGGTACACAAACCAACTGGGAGCAGAAATACTATCTGCTCCCCATCACCACCAGCCAAACCCTAGTCAACGGACACTGCCAACCAAGAATAGGCCTCTATAAGCTCCCGTCTGACATAGGGGGTACACAAACCAACGGGGAACAGAAATTCTATCTGCTCCCCATCACCACCAGCCAAACCCTAGTCAACACACACTGCCAACCAAGAATCAGCCTGTATAAGCTCCCATCTGACATAGTTGGTACACAAACCAACGGTGAGCAGAAATACTATCTGCTCCCCATCAACGCCAGCCAAACCCTAGTCAACGCACACTGCCAACGAAGAATAGGCCAGTATAAGCTCCCGTCTGACATAGGGGGTACACAAAACAACGGGGAGCAGAAATACTATCTGCTCCCAATCACCGCCAGCCAAACCCTAGTCAACACACACTGCCAACCAAAAATAGGCCTCTATAAGCTCCCGTCTGACATAGGGGGTACACAAACCAACGGGGAGCAGAAATACTATCTGCTCCCCATCACCACCAGCCAAACCCTAGTCAACGCACACTGCCAACCAATAATAGACCTGTATAAGCTCCTGTCTGACATAGGGGGTACTCAAACCAACGGGGAGCAGAAATACTATCTGCTCCCAATCACCGCCATTCAATCCCTAGTCAACCGACACTGCCAACCCAAAAATAGGCCTCTATAAGCTCCCGTCTGACATAGGGGGTACACAAACCAACGGGGAGCAGAAATACTATCTGCTCCCCATCACCGCCAGCCAATCCCTAGTCAACGCACACTGCCAACCAAAAATAGGCCTCTATAAGCTCCCGTCTGACATAGAGGGTACACAAACCAACAGGAGCAAAAATACTATCTGCTCCCCATCATCTCCAGCCAAACCCTAGTCAACGCACACTGCCAACCAAGAGTAGGCCTCTATAAGCTCCCGTCTGACATAGGGGTACACAAACCAACGGGGAGCAGAAATACTATCCGCTCCCCATCACCGCCAGCCAAACCCTAGTCAACGCACACTGCTTACCAAGAATCGGCCTGTATAAGCTCCCGTCTGACATAGGGGGTACATAAAGCAACAGGGAGCAGAAATACTATCTGCTCCGCATCACCGCCAGCCAAGCCCTAGTCCACGCACACTGCCAACCAACATTAGGGCTGTAGAAGCTCCAGTCTGACATAGGGCGTACACAAACCAACGAAGAGCAGAAATACTATCTGCTCCCCATCACCGCCAGCCACACCCTAGTCCTCTCACAGTGCCAACCTAGAATCGGCCTGTATAAGCTCCCGTCTGACATAGGGGGTACACAAACCAACGGGGAGCAGAAATACTACCTGCTCCCCATCACCATCAGCCAAACCCTAGTCAACGCACACTGCCAAACAAGAATCAGCCTGTATAAGCTCCCATCTGATATAGGGGGTACACAAACCAATGGGGAGCAGAAATACTATGTGCACCCCATCACCGCCAGCCAAACCCTAGTCCAAGCACACTGCTAACCAAGATTAGGCCTGTATTAGCTCCTGTCTGACATAGGCGGTACGCAAACCAACGGGGAACAGAAATACTATCTGCTCCCCATCACCACCAGCCAAACCATAGTCCACACACACTGCCAAACAAGAATAAGCCTGTATAAGCTACCGTCTGACATAGGGGGTACACAAAAAAACGGGGAGCAGGAATACTATCTGCTCCCCATCACCGCCTGCCAACCCCTAGTCAACGCACACTGCCAACAAAGAATAGGCCTGGATAAGCTCCCATCTGACATAGGGGGTACACAAACCAACAGGAGCAGAAATACTATCTGCTCCCCATCACCTCCAGCCAAACCCTAGTCAACGCACACTGCCAACCAAGAATAGGCCTCTATAAGCTCCCGTCTGACATAGGGGGTACCTAAACCAACAGGGAGCAGAAATACTATCTTCTCCCCATCACCACCGGCCAAACCCTAGTCCACAGACACTGCCAACCAAGAATAGGCCTGTATAAGCTCTTGTCTGACATAGGGGGTACACAAACCAACGGGGAGCAGAAATACTATCCGCTCCCCATCACCGCCAGCCAAACCCTAGTCAACGCACACTGCTTACCAAGAATCGGCCTGTATAAGCTCCCGTCTGACATAGGGGGTACATAAACCAACAGGGAGCAGAAATACTATCTGTTCCGAATCACCGCCAGCCAAGCCCTAGTCCACGCACACTGCCAACCAACATTAGGGCTGTAGAAGCTCCCGTCTGACATAGGGCGTACACAAACCAACGAAGAGCAGAAATACTATCTGCTCCCCATCACCACCAGCCAAACCCTAGTCAACGCACACTGCCAAACAAGAATCAGCATGCATAAGCTCCCATCTGATATAGGGGGTACACAAACCAACGGGGAGCAGAAATACTATCTGCACCCCATCACCGCCAGCCAAACCTTAGTCCAAGCACACTGCTAACCAAGATTAGGCCTGTATAAGCTCCCGTCTGACATAGGGGATACGCAAACCAACGGGGAACAGAAATACTATCTGCTCCCCATCACCACCAGCCAAACCCTAGTCCACACACACTGCCAAACAAGAATAGGCCTGTATAAGCTCCTGTCTGACATAAGGGGAAAAATAAACCAACGGGGAGCATAAATACTACCTGCTCCCCATCACCAGCAGCCAAACCCTAGTCCACGCACACTGCCAACCTAGAATCGGCCTGTATAAGCTCCCGTCTGACATAGGGGATACACAAACCAACGGGGAGCAGAAATACTTTCTGCTCCCCATCACTGCCAGCCAAACCCTAGTCAACGCACACTGCCAACCAAGAATAGGCCTGTATAAGCTCCAGTCTGACATAGGGGTTACACAAACCAGCGGGGAGCAGAAATACTATCTGCTCCCCATCACCGGCAGCCAAACTGTAGTCCGCGCACACTGCTAACCAAGATTAGGCCTGTATAAGCTCCCGTCTGACATAGGGTGTACACAAACCAACGGGGAACAGAAATACTATCTGCTCCCCATTACCACCAGCCAAAACCTACTCAACGCACACTGCCAACCAAGAATCGGCCTGTATAAGCTCCCATCTGACATAGGGGGTACACAAACCAACGGGGAGCAGAAATACTATCTGCTCCCAATCACCACCAGCCAAACCCTAGTCAACGCACACTGCCAACCAATAAGAGGCCTGTATAAGTTCCTGTCTGATATAGGGGGTGCACAAACCAACGGGGAACAGAAATACTATCTGCTCCCTATCACCACCAGCCAAACCTAAGTCCACGCACACTGCCAACCTAGAATCGGCCTGTATAAGCTCCCATCTGACACAGGGGGTACACAAACCAACTTGGAGCAGAAATACTATCTGCTCCCCATCACCACCAGCTAAACCCTAGTCAACGCACACTGCCAACCAATAAGAGGCCTGTATAAGCTCCTGTCTGACATAGAGGGTACACAAACCAACGGGGAGCAGAAATACTATCTGCTCCCCATCACCACCAGCCAAACCCAAGTCCACGCACACTGCCAACCTAGAATCGGCCTGTATAAGCTCCCATCTGACACAGGGGGCACACAAACCAACGGGGAGCAGAAATACTTTCTGCTCCCCATCACCGCCAGCCAAACCCTAGTCAACGCACACTGCCAACCAAGAATAGGCCTGTATAAGCTCCCGTCTGACATAGGGGGTACACAAAGCAACTGGGAGCAGAAATACTATCTGCTCCCCATGACCGCCAGCCAAACCCTAGTCAACGCACACTGCCAACCAAGAATAGGTCTGTATAAGCTCCCGTCTGACATAGGGGGTACACAAACCAACGGGAAACAGAAATACTATCGGCTTCCCATCACCACCAGCCAAACCCTAGTCCACAGACACTGCCAGCCAAAAATAGGCCTGTATAAGCTCCAGTCTGACATAGGGGGTAAAAAAATCAACGGGGAGCAAAATGACTATCTGCTCACCATCAACGTCAGCCAAACCCTAGTTAACGCACACTGCAAACTTAGAATCGGTCTATATAAGCTCCCGTCTGACATAGGGGGTACATAAACCAACGGGAGCAGAAATACTATCTGCTCCCCATCACCGCCAGTCAAGCCCTAGTCCAAGCACACTGCCAACCAAGATTAGGCCTGTAAAAGCTCCCGTCTGCCATAGGGGTTACACAAACCATCAAGGAGCAGAAATACTCTCTGCTCCCCATCACCGCCAGCCAAACCCTATTCCACTCACACTGCCAACCTAGAATCGGACTGTCTAAGCTCCCATCTGACATAGGGGGTACACAAAGCAACGGGGAGCAGAAATACTATCTGCTCCCCATCACCGCCAGCCAAACCCTAGTCAACGCACACTGCCAACCAAGAATAGGCCTCTATAAGCTCCCGTCTGACATAGAGGGTAAACAAATCAACGGGGAGCAGAAATACTATCTGCTCCCAAATACCGCCTGCCAAACCCTAGTCAACGCACACTGACAACAAAGAATAGGCCTGTATAAGCTCCCGTCTGAAATAGGGGGTACACAAACCAACGGGGAACAAAAATACTATCTGCTCCCCATCACCACGAGCCAAACCCTAGTCCATGCACACTGCAAACCTTGAATCGGCCTGTATAAGCTTCCGTCTGACATATGGGGTGCACACCAACGGGGAGAAGAATAACCATCTGCTCACCATCACTTCTAGCCAAACCGTAGTCAACGCACACTGCCAACCAAGAATCAGCCAATATAAGCTCCCATCTGACATAGGGGGTACACAAACCAACGGGGAGCAGAAATACTATCTGCTCCCCATCAACACCAGCCAAACCCTAATCAGCGCACACTGCCAACGAAGAATAGGCCTGCATAAGCTCCCGTCTGACATAGGGGGTACACAAACCAACGGGAAGCAGAAATACTATCTGCTCCCAATCACCGCCAGCCAATCCCGAGTCAACGCACACTGCCAACCAAGAATAGGCCTCTATAAGCTCCCGTCTGAAATAGGGGATACACAAACCAACGGGAGCAGAAATACTATCTGCTCCCCATCACCTCCAGCCAAATCCTAGTCAACGCACACTGCCAACCAAGAATAGGCCTCTATAAGCTCCCGTCTGACATAGGGGGTACCTAAACCAACGGGAAGCAGAAATACTATCTGCTCCCCATCACCTCCAGCCAAACCCTAGTCCACAGACACTGCCAACCAAGAATAGGCCTGTATAAGCTCCCGTCTGACATAGGGGGTACACAAACCAACGGGGAACAGAAATACTATCTGCTCCCAATCACCACCAGCCAAACCCTAGTCCACACACACTGCTAAACAAGAATAGGCCTGTATAAGCTCCTGTCTGACATAGGGGGTACACAAACCAACGGGGAGCAGAAATACTACCTGCTCCCCATTACCACCAGCCAAACCCTAGTCCACGCACACTGCCAACCAAGAATATGCCTGTAAAAGCTCCCGTCTGACATAGGGGGTACACAAACCAACTGGGAGCAGAAATACTATCTGCTCCCCATCACCGCCAGCCAAACCCTAGTCAACGCACACTGCCAACCAAGAATAGGCCTGTATAAACTCCCGTCTGACATAGGGGGTACACAAACCAACGGGGAGCAGAAATACTATCTGCTCCCCATCACCGCCAGCCAAACCCTAGTCCACGCACACTTCCAACCAAGATTAGGCCTGTATAAGCTGCCGTCTGACATAGGGGGTACACAAACCAACGGGGAACAGAAATACTATCTGCTCCCCATCACCGGCAGCCAAACCCTAGTCAACACACACTGCCAACCAAGAATAGGCCTGTATAAGCTCCCGTCTGACATAGGGGGTACACAAACCAACGGGGAACAGAAATACTATCTGCTCCACATCACCACCAGCCAAACCCTAGTCCACAGACACTGCCAACCAAGAATAGGCCTGTATAACCTTTGTCTGATGTAGGGGGTACACAAACCAACGGGGAGAAGTAATACTATCTGCTCCCCATCACCGCCACCCAAACCCTAGTCAACACACACCCTAGACCACAGACACTGCCAACCAAGATTAGGCCTGTGTAAGCTCCCGTCTGACATAGGGGGTACACAAACTAACGGAGAGAAGAAATACTATCTGCTCCCCATCACCACAAGTCGAACCCTAGTCCACGCACACTGCCAACCAAGAATAGGCCACTATAAGCTCCCGTCTGACATAGGGGGTACACAAACCAATGGGGAGCAGAAATACTATATGCTCAACATCACCACCAGCCGAACCTTAGTCCACGCACACTGCCAACCATGATTAGGCCTGTATAAGCGCCTGACTGAAATAGGGGTGCACAAACCAACGGGGAGCAGAAGTACTATCTGCTCCCCATCACTGCCAGCCAAACCCTAGTCCCTGCACACTGCAAACCTATAATCGGCCTGTATAAGCTCCCGTCTGACATAGGGGGTACACAAACCAACGGGGAGAAGATTTACTATCTGCTCACCATCACTGCCAGCCAAACCCTAGTCAACGCACACTGCCAACCAAGAATCAGCCGGTATAAGCTGCCATCTGATATAGGGGGTACACAAACCAACGGGGAGCAGACATACTATCTGCTCCCCATCAACGCCAGCCAAACCTTAGTCAGCGCACACTGCCAACCAAGAATAGGCCTGTATAAGTTCCCGTCTGACACAGGGGGTACACAAACCAAAGGGTAGCAGAATTACTATCTGCTCACTATCACCGCCAGCCAAACCTTAGTCAACGCACACTGCAAACCAAGAATCTGCCTGTATAAGCTCCCGTCTGACATAGGGGGTACACAAACCAACGGGGAGCAGAGTAACTATCTGCTCACCATCACCGCCAGCCAAACCCTATTCAACGCACACTGCAAACCAATAATCAGCCTGTATAAGCTCCCATCTGACATAGGGGGTACACAAACCAACGGGGAGCAGAAATACTATCTGCTCCCCATCACCGCCAGCCAAACCCTAGTCAGCGCACACTGCCAACAAAGAATAGGACTGTATAAGCTCCCGTCTGACATGGGGGGTACACAAACCAACGAGGAGCAGAAATACTATCTGCTCCCAATCACCGCCAGCCAATCTGTAGTCAACACACACTGCCAACCAAGATTAGGCCTCTATAAGCTCCCATCTGAAATAGGGGGTACACAAACCAACGGGGAGCAGAAATACTATCTGCTCCCCATCACCACCAGCCAAACCCTAGCCAACGCACACTGCCAACCAATAATAGACCTGTATAAGCTCCTGTCTGACATAGGGGGTACCTAAACCAACGGGGAGCAGAAATACTATCTGCTCCCAATCACCGCCAGCCAATCCCTAGTCAACGGACACTGCCAACCAAGAATAGGCCTCTATAAGCTCCCGTCTGACATAGGGGGTACACAAACCAACGGGGAGCAGAAATACTATCTGCTCCCCATCACCGCCAGCCAATCCCTAGTCAACGCACACTGCCAAGCAAAAATAGGCCTCTATAAGCTCCCGTCTGACATAGAGGGTACACAAACCAACAGGAGCAAAAATACTATCTGCTCCCCATCACCTCCAGCCAAACCCTAGTCAACGCACACTGCCAACCAAGAGTAGGCCTCTATAAGCTCCCGTCTGACATAGGGGGTACATAAAGCAACAGGGAGCAGAAATACTATCTGCTCCGCATCACCGCCAGCCAAGCCCTAGTCCACGCACACTGCCAACCAACATTAGGGCTGTAGAAGCTCCCGTCTGACATAGGGCGTACACAAACCAACGAACAGCAGAAATACTATCTGCTCCCCATCACCGCCAGCCACACCCTAGTCCACTCACACTGCCAACCTAGAATCGGCCTGTATAAGCTCCCGTCTGACATAGGGGGTACACAAACCAACGGGGAGCAGAAATACTACCTGCTCCCCATCACCATCAGCCAAACCCTAGTCAACGCACACTGCTAAACAAGAATCAGCCTGTATAAGCTCCCATCTGATATAGGGGGTACACAAACCAACGGGGCGCAGAAATACTATGTGCACCCCATCACCGCCAGCCAAACCCTAGTCCAAGCACACTGCTAACCAAGATTAGGCCTGTATTAGCTCCCGTCTGACATAGGCGGTACGCAAACCAACGGGGAACAGAAATACTATCTGCTCCCCATCACCACCAGCCAAACCATAGTCCACACACACTGCCAAACAAGAATAGGCCTGTATAAGCTACCGTCTGACATAGGGGGTACACAAAAAAACAGGGAGCAAGTATACTATCTGCTCCCCATCACCGCCTGCCAACCCCTAGTCAACGCACACTGCCAACAAAGAATAGGCCTGGATAAGCTCCCATCTGACATAAGGGGGTACACAAACCAACGGGGAGCAGAAATACTATCTGCTCCCAATCACCGCCAGCCAATCCCTAGTCAACGCACACTGCCAACCAAAAATAGGCCTCTATAAGCTCCCGTCTGACATAGGGGGTACACAAACCAACAGGAGCAAAAATACTATCTGCTCCCCATCACCTCCAGCCAAACCCTAGTCAACGCACACTGCCAACCAAGAATAGGCTTCTATAAGCTCCCGTCTGACATAGGGGGTACCTAAACCAACAGCGAGCAGAAATACTATCTTCTCCCCATCACCACCGGCCAAACCCTAGTCCACAGACACTGCCAACCAAGAATAGGCCTGTATAAGCTCTTGTCTGGCATAGGGGGTACACAAACCAACGGGGAGCAGAAATACTATCCGCTCCCCATTACCGCCAGCCAAGCCCTAGTCCACGCACACTGCCAACCAACATTAGGGCTGTAGAAGCTCCCGTCTGACATAGGGCGTACACAAACCAACGAAGAGCAGAAATACTATCTGCTCCCCATCACCACCAGCCAAACCCTAGTCAACACACACTGCCAAACAAGAATCAGCATGCATAAGCTCCCATCTGATATAGGGGGTACACAAACCAACGGGTAGCAGAAATACTATCTGCACCCCATCACCGCCAGCCAAACCCTAGTCCAAGCACACTGCTAACCAAGATTAGGCCTGTATAAGCTCCCGTCTGACATAGGGGATACGCAAACCAACGGGGAACAGAAATACTATCTGCTCCCCATCACCACCAGCCAAACCCTAGTCCACACACACTGCCAAACAAGAATAGGCCTGTATAAGCTACCGTCTGATATAGGGGGTACACAAAAAAACGGGGAGCAGGAATACTATCTGCTCCCCATCACCGCCAGCCAAAACCTAGTCAATGCACACTGCCAACCTAGAATCGGCCTGTATAAGCTCCCATCTGACTTAGGGGGTACACAAACCAACGGGGAGCAGAAATACTATCTGCTCCCCATCACCACCAGCCAAACCCTAGTCAATGCACACTGCCAACCAATAATAGGCCGGTATAAGCTCCTGTCTGACATAAAGGGAAAAATAAACCAACGGGGAGCATAAATACTACCTGCTCCCCATCACCACCAGCCAAACCCTAGTCCATGCACACTGCCAACCTAGAATCGGCCTGTATAAGCTCCCGTCTGACATAGGGGGTACACAAACCAACGGGGAGCAGAAATACTTTCTGCTCCCCATCACTGCCAGCCAAACCCTAGTCAACGCACACTGCCAACCAAGAATAGGCCTGTATAAGCTCCAGTCTGACATAGGGGTTACACAAACCAGCGGGGAGCAGAAATACTATCTGCTCCCCATCACCGGCAGCCAAACCGTAGTCCACGCCCACTGCTAACCAAGATTAGGCCTGTATAAGCTCCCGTCTGACATAGGGTGTACACAAACCAACGGGGAACAGAAATACTATCTGCTCCCCATTACCACCAGCCAAAACCTACTCAACGCACACTGCCAACCAAGAATCGGCCTGTATAAGCTCCCATCTGACATAGGGGGTACACAAACCAACGGGGAGCAGAAATACTATCTGCTCCCCATCACCACCAGCCAAACCCTAGTCAACGCACACTGCCAACCAATAATAGACCTGTATAAGCTCCTGTCTGACATAGGGGGTACTCAAACCAACGGGGAGCAGAAATACTATCTGCTCCCCATCCCCACCAGCCAAACCCAAGTCCACGCACACTGCCAACCTAGAATTGGCCTGTATAAGCTCTCATCTGACAAAGGGGGTACACAAACCAACTGGGAGCAGAAATACTATCTGCTCCCCATCACCACCAGCCAAACCCTAGTCAACGGACACTGCCAACCAAGAATAGGCCTCTATAAGCTCCCGTCTGACATAGGGGGTACACAAACCAACGGGGAACAGAAATTCTATCTGCTCCCCATCACCACCAGCCAAACCCTAGACAACACACACTGCCAACCAAGAATCAGCCTGTATAAGCTCCCATCTGACATAGTTGGTACACAAACCAACGGTGAGCAGAAATACTATCTGCTCCCCATCAACGCCAGCCAAACCCTAGTCAACGCACATTGCCAACGAAGAATAGGCCAGTATAAGCTCCCGTCTGACATAGGGGGTACACAAAACAACGGGGAGCAGAAATACTATCTGCTCCCAATCACCGCCAGCCAAACCCTAGTCAACACACACTGCCAACCAAAAATAGGCCTCTATAAGCTCCCGTCTGACATAGGGGGTACACAAACCAACGGGGAGCAGAAATACTATCTGCTCCCCATCACCACCAGCCAAACCCTAGTCAACGCACACTGCCAACCAATAATAGACCTGTATAAGCTCCTGTCTGACATAGGGGGTACTCAAACCAACGGGGAGCAGAAATACTATCTGCTCCCAATCACCGCCAGACAATCCCTAGTCAACGGACACTGCCAACCAAGAATAGGCCTCTATAAGCTCCCGTCTGACATAGGGGGTACACAAACCAACGGGGAGCAGAAATACTATCTGCTCCCCATCACCGCCAGCCAATCCCTAGTCAACGCACACTGCCAACTAAAAATAGGCCTCTATAAGCTCCCGTCTGACATAGAGGGTACACAAACCAACAGGAGAAAAAATACTATCTGCTCCCCATCATCTCCAGCCAAACCCTAGTCAACGCACACTGCCAACCAAGAGTAGGCCTCTATAAGCTCCCGTCTGACATAGGGGGTACATAAAGCAACAGGGAGCAGAAATACTATCTGCTCCGCATCACCGCCAGCCAAGCCCTAGTCCACGCACACTGCCAACCAACATTAGGGCTGTAGAAGCTCCCGTCTGACATAGGGCGTACACAAACCAACGAACAGCAGAAATACTATCTGCTCCCCATCACCGCCAGCCACACCCTAGTCCACTCACACTGCCAACCTAGAATCGGCCTGTATAAGCTCCCGTCTGACATAGGGGGTACACAAACCAACGGGGAGCAGAAATACTATCTGCTCCCCATCACCACCAGCCAAATCCTAGTCAATGCACACTGCCAACCAATAATAGGCCGGTATAAGCTCCTGTCTGACATAAGGGGAAAAATAAACCAACGGGGAGCATAAATACTACCTGCTCCCCATCACCATCAGCCAAACCCTAGTCAACGCACACTGCCAAACAAGAATCAGCCTGTATAAGCTCCCATCTGATATAGGGGGTACACAAACCAACGGGGCGCAGAAATACTATGTGCACCCCATCACCGCCAGCCAAACCCTAGTCCAAGCACACTGCTAACCAAGATTAGGCCTGTATTAGCTCCCGTCTGACATAGGCGGTACGCAAACCAACGGGGAACAGAAATACTATCTGCTCCCCATCACCACCAGCCAAACCATAGTCCACACACACTGCCAAACAAGAATAGGCCTGTATAAGCTACCGTCTGACATAGGGGGTACACAAAAAAACAGGGAGCAAGAATACTATCTGCTCCCCATCACCGCCTGCCAACCCCTAGTCAACGCACACTGCCAACAAAGAATAGGCCTGGATAAGCTCCCATCTGACATAAGGGGGTACACAAACCAACGGGGAGCAGAAATACTATCTGCTCCCAATCACCGCCAGCCAATCCCTAGTCAACGCACACTGCCAACCAAAAATAGGCCTGTATAAGCTCTTGTCTGACATAGGGGGTACACAAACCAACAGGGAGCAGAAATACTATCCGCTCCCCATTACCGCCAGCCAAGCCCTAGTCCACGCACACTGCCAACCAACATTAGGGCTGTAGAAGCTCCCGTCTGACATAGGGCGTACACAAACCAACGAAGAGCAGAAATACTATCTGCTCCCCATCACCGCCAGCCACACCCTAGTCCTCTCACACTGCCAACCTAGAATCGGCCTGTATAAGCTCCCGTCTGACATAGGGGGTACACAAACCAACGGGGAGCAGAAATACTACCTGCTCCCCATCACCATCAGCCAAACCCTAGTCAACGCACACTGCCAAACAAGAATCAGCCTGTATAAGCTCCCATCTGATATAGGGGGTACACAAACCAATGGGGAGCAGAAATACTATCTGCTCCCAATCACCGCCAGCCAATCCCTAGTCAACGCACACTGCCAACCAAAAATAGGCCTCTATAAGCTCCCGTCTGACATAGGGGGTACACAAACCAACAGGAGCAGAAATACTATCTGCTACCCATCACCTCCAGCCAAACCCTAGTCAACGCACACTGCCAACCAAGAATAGGCCTCTATAAGCTCCCGTCTGACATAGGGGGTACCTAAACCAACAGGGAGCAGAAATACTATCTTCTCCCCATCACCACCGGCCAAACCCTAGTCCACAGACACTGCCAACCAAGAATAGGCCTGTATAAGCTCTTGTCTGACATAGGGGGTACACAAACCAACGGGGAGCAGAAATACTATCCGCTCCCCATCACTGCCAGCCAAACCCTAGTCAACGCACACTGCTTACCAAGAATCGGCCTGTATAAGCTCCCGTCTGACATAGGGGGTACATAAACCAACAGGGAGCAGAAATACTATCTGTTCCGAATCACCGCCAGCCAAGCCCTAGTCCACGCACACTGCCAACCAACATTAGGGCTGTAGAAGCTCCCGTCTGACATAGGGCGTACACAAACCAACGAAGAGCAGAAATACTATCTGCTCCCCATCACCACCAGCCAAACCCTAGTCAACGCACACTGCCAAACAAGAATCAGCATGCATAAGCTCCCATCTGATATAGGGGGTACACAAACCAACGGGGAGCAGAAATACTATCTGCACCCCATCACCGCCAGCCAAACCCTAGTCCAAGCACACTGCTAACCAAGATTAGGCCTGTATAAGCTCCCGTCTGACATAGGGGATACGCAAACCAACGGGGAACAGAAATACTATCTGCTCCCCATCACCACCAGGCAAACCCTAGTCCACACACACTGCCAAACAAGAATAGGCCTGTATAAGCTACCGTCTGATATAGGGGGTACACAAAAAAACGGGGAGCAGGAATACTATCTGCTCCCCATCACCGCCAGCCAAAACCTAGTCAATGCACACTGCCAACCTAGAATCGGCCTGTATAAGCTCCCATCTGACATAGGGGGTACACAAACCAACGGGGAGCAGAAATACTATCTGCTCCCCATCACCACCAGCCAAATCCTAGTCAATGCACACTGCCAACCAATAATAGGCCGGTATAAGCTCCTGTCTGACATAAGGGGAAAAATAAACCAACGGGGAGCATAAATACTACCTGCTCCCCATCACCAGCAGCCAAACCCTAGTCCACGCACACTGCCAACCTAGAATCGGCCTGTATAAGCTCCCGTCTGACATAGGGGGTACACAAACCAACGGGGAGCAGAAATACTTTCTGCTCCCCATCACTGCCAGCCAAACCCTAGTCAACGCACACTGCCAACCAAGAATAGGCCTGTATAAGCTCCAGTCTGACATAGGGGTTACACAAACCAGCGGGGAGCAGAAATACTATCTGCTCCCCATCACCGGCAGCCAAACTGTAGTCCACGCACACTGCTAACCAAGATTAGGCCTGTATAAGCTCCCGTCTGACATAGGGTGTACACAAACCAACGGGGAACAGAAATACTATCTGCTCCCCATTACCACCAGCCAAAACCTACTCAACGCACACTGCCAACCAAGAATCGGCCTGTATAAGCTCCCATCTGACATAGGGGGTACACAAACCAACGGGGAGCAGAAATACTATCTGCTCCCAATCACCACCAGCCAAACCCTAGTCAACGCACACTGCCAACCAATAAGAGGCCTGTATAAGTTCCTGTCTGATATAGGGGGTGCACAAACCAACGGGGAACAGAAATACTATCTGCTCCCCATCACCACCAGCCAAACCTAAGTCCACGCACACTGCCAACCTAGAATCGGCCTGTATAAGCTCCCATCTGACACAGGGGGTACACAAACCAACGGGGAGCAGAAATACTATCTGCTCCCCATCACCACCAGCTAAACCCTAGTCAACGCACACTGCCAACCAATAAGAGGCCTGTATAAGCTCCTGTCTGACATAGAGGGTACACAAACCAACGGGGAGCAGAAATACTATCTGCTCCCCATCACCACCAGCCAAACCCAAGTCCACGCACACTGCCAACCTAGAATCGGCCTGTATAAGCTCCCATCTGACACAGGGGGCACACAAACCAACGGGGAGCAGAAATACTTTCTGCTCCCCATCACCACCAGCCAAACCCTGATCAACGCACACTGCCAACCAAGAATAGGCCTGTATAAGCTCCCGTCTGACATAGGGGGTACACAAAGCAACTGGGAGCAGAAATACTATCTGCTCCCCATGACCGCCAGCCAAACCCTAGTCAACGCACACTGCCAACCAAGAATAGGTCTGTATAAGCTCCCGTCTGACATAGGGGGTACACAAACCAACGGGAAACAGAAATACTATCGGCTTCCCATCACCACCAGCCAAACCCTAGTCCACAGACACTGCCAGCCAAAAATAGGCCTGTATAAGCTCCAGTCTGACATAGGGGGTAAAAAAATCAACGGGGAGCAAAATGACTATCTGCTCACCATCAACGTCAGCCAAACTCTAGTTAACGCACACTGCAAACTTAGAATCGGTCTATATAAGCTCCCGTCTGACATAGGGGGTACATAAACCAACGGGGAGCAGAAATACTATCTGCTCCCCATCACCGCCAGTCAAGCCCTAGTCCAAGCACACTGCCAACCAAGATTAGGCCTGTAAAAGCTCCCGTCTGCCATAGGGGTTACACAAACCAACAAGGAGAAGAAATACTCTCTGCTCCCCATCACCGCCAGCCAAACCCTATTCCACTCACACTGCCAACCTAGAATCGGACTGTCTAAGCTCCCATTTGACATAGGGGGTACACAAAGCAACGGGGAGCAGAAATACTATCTGCTCCCCATCACCGCCAGCCAAACCCTAGTCAACGCACACTGCCAACCAAGAATAGGCCTCTATAAGCTCCCGTCTGACATAGAGGGTACACAAATCAACGGGGAGCAGAAATACTATCTGCTCCCAAATACCGCCTGCCAAACCCTAGTCAACGCACACTGACAACAAAGAATAGGCCTGTATAAGCTCCCGTCTGAAATAGGGGGTACACAAACCAACGGGGAACAAAAATACTATCTGCTCCCCATCACCACGAGCCAAACCCTAGTCCACAGACACTGCCAACCAAGATTAGGCCTGTATAAGCTCCCATCTAACATGGGGGGTGCACAAACCAACGGGGAGCAGAAATACTATCTGCTCCCCATCACCGCCAGCCAAACCCTAGTCCATGCACACTGCAAACCTTGAATCGGCCTGTATAAGCTTCCGTCTGACATATGGGGTGCACACCAACGGGACGAAGAATAACCATCTGCTCACCATCACTTCCAGCCAAACCGTAGTCAACGCACACTGCCAACCAAGAATCAGCCAATATAAGCTCCCATCTGACATAGGGGGTACACAAACCAACGGGGAGCAGAAATACTATCTGCTCCCCATCAACACCAGCCAAACCCTAATCAGCGCACACTGCCAACGAAGAATAGGCCTTCATAAGCTCCCGTCTGACATAGGGGGTACACAAACCAACGGGAAGCAGAAATACTATCTGCTCCCAATCACCGCCAGCCAATCCCGAGTCAACGCACACTGCCAACCAAGAATAGGCCTCTATAAGCTCCCGTCCGAAATAGGGGGTACACAAACCAACGGGAGCAGAAATACTATCTGCTCCCCATCACCTCCAGCCAAATCCTAGTCAACGCACACTGCCAACCAAGAATAGGCCTCTATAAGCTCCCATCTGACATAGGGGGTACCTAAACCAACGGGAAGCAGAAATACTATCTGCTCCCCATCACCTCCAGCCAAACCCTAGTCCACAGACACTGCCAACCAAGAATAGGCCTGTATAAGCTCCCGTCTGACATAGGGGGTACACAAACCAACGGGGAACAGAAATACTATCTGCTCCCAATCACCACCAGCCAAACCCTAGTCCACACACACTGCTAAACAAGAATAGGCCTGTATAAGCTCCTGTCTGACATAGGGGGTACACAAACCAACGGGGAGCAGGAATACTATCTGCTTCCCATCACCGCCAGCCAAAACCTAGTCAACGCACACTGACAACCTAGAATCGGCCTGTATAAGCTCCCATCTGACATAGGGGGTACACAAACCAACGGGGAGCAGAAATACTATCTGCTCCCCATCACCACCAGCCAAACCCTAGTCAACGCACACTGCCAACCAATAATAGGCCGGTATAAGCTCCTGTCTGACATAGGGGGTACACAAACCAACGGGGAGCAGAAATACTACCTGCTCCCCATTACCACCAGCCAAACCCTAGTCCACGCACACTGCCAACCAAGAATATGCCTGTAAAAGCTCCCGTCTGACATAGGGGGTACACAAACCAACTGGGAGCAGAAATACTATCTGCTCCCCATCACCGCCAGCCAAACCCTAGTCAACGCACACTGCCAACCAAGAATAGGCCTGTATAAGCTCCCGTCTGACATAGGGGGTACACAAACCAACGGTGAGCAGAAATACTATCTGCTCCCCATCACCGCCAGCCAAACCCTAGTCCACGCACACTTCCAACCAAGATTAGGCCTGTATAAGCTGCCGTCTGACAGGGGGTACACAAACCAACGGGGAACAGAAATACTATCTGCTCCCCATCACCGGCAGCCAAACCCTAGTCAACACACACTGCCAACCAAGAATAGGCCTGTATAAGCTCCCGTCTGACATAGGGGGTACACAAACCAACGGGGAACAGAAATACTATCTGCTCCACATCACCACCAGCCAAACCCTAGTCCACAGACACTGCCAACCAAGAATAGGCCTGTATAAGCTTTGTCTGATGTAGGGGGTACACAAACCAACGGGGAGAAGTAATACTATCTGCTCCCCATCACCGCCACCCAAACCCTAGTCAACACACACCCTAGACCACAGACACTGCCAACCAAGATTAGGCCTGTGTAAGCTCCCGTCTGACATAGGGGGTACACAAACTAACGGAGAGAAGAAATACTATCTGCTCCCCATCACCACAAGTCGAACCCTAGTCCACGCACACTGCCAACCAAGAATAGGCCACTATAAGCTCCCGTCTGACATAGGGGGTACACAAACCAATGGGGAGCAGAAATACTATCTGCTCGACATCACCACCAGCCGAACCTTAGTCCACGCACACTGCCAACCATGATTAGGCCTGTATAAGCGCCTGACTGACATAGGGGTGCACAAACCAACGGGGAGCAGAAGTACTATCTGCTCCTCATCACTGCCAGCCAAACCCTAGTCCCTGCACACTGCAAACCTAGAATCGGCCTGTATAAGCTCCCGTCTGACATAGGGGGTACACAAACCAACGGGGAGAAGATTTACTATCTGCTCACCATCACTGCCAGCCAAACCCTAGTCAACGCACACTGCCAACCAAGAATCAGCCGGTATAAGCTGCCATCTGATATAGGGGGTACACAAACCAACGGGGAGCAGACATACTATCTGCTCCCCATCAATGCCAGCCAAACCTTAGTCAGCGCACACTGCCAACGAAGAATAGGCCTGTATAAGCTCCCGTCTGACATAGGGGGTACACAAACCAACGGGGAGCAGAAATACTATCTGCTCCCAATCACCGCCAGCCGAGCCCTAGTCAACGCACACTGCCAACCAAGAATAGGCCTGTATAAGTTCCCGTCTGACACAGGGGGTACACACACCAAAGGGTAGCAGAATTACTATCTGCTCACTATCACCGCCAGCCAAACCTTAGTCAACGCACACTGCAAACCAAGAATCTGCCTGTATAAGCTCCCGTCTGACATAGGGGGTACACAAACCAACGGGGAGCAGAGTAACTATCTGCTCACCATCACCGCCAGCCAAACCCTATTCAACGCACACTGCAAACCAATAATCAGCCTGTATAAGCTCCCATCTGACATAGGGGGTACACAAACCAACGGGGAGCAGAAATACTATCTGCTCCCCATCACCGCCAGCCAAACCCTAGTCAGCGCACACTGCCAACGAAGAATAGGACTGTATAAGCTCCCGTCTGACATGGGGGGTACACAAACCAACGAGGAGCAGAAATACTATCTGCTCCCAATCACCGCCAGACAATCTGTAGTCAACGCACACTGCCAACCAAGATTAGGCCTCTATAAGCTCCCATCTGAAATAGGGGGTACACAAACCAACGGGGAGCAGAAATACTATCTGCACCCCATCACCACCAGCCAAACCCTAGTCAACGCACACTGCCAACCAATAATAGACCTGTATAAGCTCTGTCTGACATAGGGGGTACTCAAACCAACGGGGAGCAGAAATACTATCTGCTCCCAATCACCGCCAGCCAATCCCTAGTCAACGGACACTGCCAACCAAGAATAGGCCTCTATAAGCTCCCGTCTGACATAGGGGGTACACAAACCAACGGGGAGCAGAAATACTATCTGCTCCCCATCACCGCCAGCCAATCCCTAGTCAACGCACACTGCCAAGCAAAAATAGGCCTCTATAAGCTCCCGTCTGACATAGAGGGTACACAAACCAACAGGAGCAAAAATACTATCTGCTCCCCATCACCTCCAGCCAAACCCTAGTCAACGCACACTGCCAACCAAGAGTAGGCCTCTATAAGCTCCCGTCTGACATAGGGGGTACATAAAGCAACAGGGAGCAGAAATACTATCTGCTCCGCATCACCGCCAGCCAAGCCCTAGTCCACGCACACTGCCAACCAACATTAGGGCTGTAGAAGCTCCCGTCTGACATAGGGCGTACACAAACCAACGAACAGCAGAAATACTATCTGCTCCCCATCACCGCCAGCCACACCCTAGTCCACTCACACTGCCAACCTAGAATCGGCCTGTATAAGCTCCCGTCTGACATAGGGGGTACACAAACCAACGGGGAGCAGAAATACTACCTGCTCCCCATCACCATCAGCCAAACCCTAGTCAACGCACACTGCCAAACAAGAATCAGCCTGTATAAGCTCCCATCTGATATAGGGGGTACACAAACCAACGGGGCGCAGAAATACTATGTGCACCCCATCACCGCCAGCCAAACCCTAGTCCAAGCACACTGCTAACCAAGATTAGGCCTGTATTAGCTCCCGTTTGACATAGGCGGTACGCAAACCAACGGGGAACAGAAATACTATCTGCTCCCCATCACCACCAGCCAAACCATAGTCCACACACACTGCCAAACAAGAATAGGCCTGTATAAGCTACCGTCTGACATAGGGGGTACACAAAAAAACGGGGAGCAAGAATACTATCTGCTCCCCATCACCGCCTGCCAACCCCTAGTCAACGCACACTGCCAACAAAGAATAGGCCTGGATAAGCTCCCATCTGACATAGGGGGTACACAAACCAACGGGGAGCAGAAATACTATCTGCTCCCAATCACCGCCAGCCAATCCCTAGTCAACGCACACTGCCAACCAAAAATAGGCCTCTATAAGCTCCCGTCTGACATAGGGGGTACACAAACCAACAGGAGCAGAAATACTATCTGCTCCCCATCACCTCCAGCCAAACCCTAGTCAACGCACACTGCCAACCAAGAATAGGCCTGCATAAGCTCCAGTCTGACATAGGGGTTACACAAACCAGCGGGGAGCAGAAATACTATCTGCTCCCCATCACCGGCAGCCAAACCGTAGTCCACGCACACTGCTAACCAAGATTAGGCCTGTATAAGCTCCCGTCTGACATAGGGTGTACACAAACCAACGGGGAACAGAAATACTATCTGCTCCCCATTACCACCAGCCAAAACCTACTCAACGCACACTGCCAACCAAGAATCGGCCTGTATAAGCTCCCATCTGACATAGGGGGTACACAAACCAACGGGGAGCAGAAATACTATCTGCTCCCAATCACCACCAGCCAAACCCTAGTCAACGCACACTGCCAACCAATAAGAGGCCTGTATAAGTTCCTGTCTGATATAGGGGGTGCACAAACCATCGGGGAACAGAAATACTATCTGCTCCCCATCACCACCAGCCAAACCTAAGTCCACGCACACTGCCAACCTAGAATCGGCCTGTATAAGCTCCCATCTGACACAGGGGGTACACAAACCAACGGGGAGCAGAAATACTATCTGCTCCCCATCACCACCAGCCAAACCCTAGTCAACGCACACTGCCAACCAATAAGAGGCCTGTATAAGCTCCTGTCTGACATAGAGGGTACACAAACCAACGGGGAGCAGAAATACTATCTGCTCCCCATCACCACCAGCCAAACCCAAGTCCACGCACACTGCCAACCTAGAATCGGCCTGTATAAGCTCCCATCTGACACAGGGGGCACACAAACCAACGGGGAGCAGAAATACTTTCTGCTCCCCATCACCGCCAGCCAAACCCTAGTCAACGCACACTGCCAACCAAGAATAGGCCTGTATAAGCTCCCGTCTGACATAGGGGGTACACAAAGCAACTGGGAGCAGAAATACTATCTGCTCCCCATGACCGCCAGCCAAACCCTAGTCATCGCACACTGCCAACCAAGAATAGGTCTGTATAAGCTCCCGTCTGACATAGGGGGTACACAAACCAACGGGAAACAGAAATACTATCGGCTTCCCATCACCACCAGCCAAACCCTAGTCCACAGACACTGCCAGCCAAAAATAGGCCTGTATAAGCTCCAGTCTGACATAGGGGGTAAAAAAATCAACGGGGAGCAAAATGACTATCTGCTCACCATCAACGTCAGCCAAACTCTAGTTAACGCACACTGCAAACTTAGAATCGGTCTATATAAGCTCCCGTCTGACATAGGGGGTACATAAACCAACGGGGAGCAGAAATACTATCTTCTCCCCATCACCGCCAGTCAAGCCCTAGTCCAAGCACACTGCCAACCAAGATTAGGCCTGTAAAAGCTCCCGTCTGCCATAGGGGTTACACAAACCAACAAGGAGCAGAAATACTCTCTGCTCCCCATCACCGCCAGCCAAACCCTATTCCACTCACACTGCCAACCTAGAATCGGACTGTCTAAGCTCCCATCTGACATAGGGGGTACACAAAGCAACGGGGAGCAGAAATACTATCTGCTCCCCATCACCGCCAGCCAAACCCTAGTCAACGCACACTGCCAACCAAGAATAGGCCTCTATAAGCTCCCGTCTGACATAGAGGGTACACAAATCAACGGGGAGCAGAAATACTATCTGCTCCCAAATACCGCCTGCCAAACCCTAGTCAACGCACACTGACAACAAAGAATAGGCCTGTATAAGCTCCCGTCTGAAATAGGGGGTACACAAAGCAATGGGGAACAAAAATACTATCTGCTCCCCATCACCACGAGCCAAACCCTAGTCCACAGACACTGCCAACCAAGATTAGGCCTGTATAAGCTCCCATCTAACATGGGGGGTGCACAAACCAACGGGGAGCAGAAATACTATCTGCTCCCCATCACCGCCAGCCAAACCCTAGTCCATGCACACTGCAAACCTTGAATCGGCCTGCATAAGCTTCCGTCTGACATATGGGGTGCACACCAACGGGGAGAAGAATAACCATCTGCTCACCATCACTTCCAGCCAAACCGTAGTCAACACACACTGCCAACCAAGAATCAGCCAATATAAGCTCCCATCTGACATAGGGGGTACACAAACCAACGGGGAGCAGAAATACTATCTGCTCCCCATCAACACCAGCCAAACCCTAATCAGCGCACACTGCCAACGAAGAATAGGCCTGCATAAGCTCCCGTCTGACATAGGGGGTACACAAACCAACGGGAAGCAGAAATACTATCTGCTCCCAATCACCGCCAGCCAATCCCGAGTCAACGCACACTGCCAACCAAGAATAGGCCTCTATAAGCTCCCGTCCGAAATAGGGGGTACACAAACCAACGGGAGCAGAAATACTATCTGCTCCCCATCACCTCCAGCCAAATCCTAGTCAACCCACACTGCCAACCAAGAATAGGCCTCTATAAGCTCCCGTCTGACATAGGGGGTACCTAAACCAACGGGAAGCAGAAATACTATCTGCTCCCCATCACCTCCAGCCAAACCCTAGTCCACAGACACTGCCAACCAAGAATAGGCCTGTATAAGCTCCCGTCTGACATAGGGGGTACACAAACCAACGGGGAACAGAAATACTATCTGCTCCCAATCACCACCAGCCAAACCCTAGTCCACACACACTGCTAAACAAGAATAGGCCTGTATAAGCTCCTGTCTGACATAGGGGGTACACAAACCAACGGGGAGCAGGAATACTATCTGCTTCCCATCACCGCCAGCCAAAACCTAGTCAACGCACACTGACAACCTAGAATCGGCCTGTATAAGCTCCCATCTGACATAGGGGGTACACAAACCAACGGGGAGCAGAAATACTATCTGCTCCCCATCACCACCAGCCAAACCCTAGTCAACGCACACTGCCAACCAATAATAGGCCGGTATAAGCTCCTGTCTGACATAGGGGGTATACAAACCAACGGGGAGCAGAAATACTACCTGCTCCCCATTACCACCAGCCAAACCCTAGTCCACACACACTGCCAACCAAGAATATGCCTGTAAAAGCTCCCGTCTGACATAGGGGGTACACAAACCAACTGGGAGCAGAAATACTATCTGCTCCCCATCACTGCCAGCCAAACCCTAGTCAACGCACACTGCCAACCAAGAATAGGCCTGTATAAGCTCCCGTCTGACATAGGGGGTACACAAACCAACGGTGAGCAGAAATACTATCTGCTCCCCATCACCGCCAGCCAAACCCTAGTCCACGCACACTTCCAACCAAGATTAAGCCTGTATAAGCTGCCGTCTGACATAGGGGGTACACAAACCAACGGGGAACAGAAATACTATCTGCTCCCCATCACCGGCAGCCAAACCCTAGTCAACACACACTGCCAACCAAGAATAGGCCTGTATAAGCTCCCGTCTGACATAGGGGGTACACAAACCAACGGGGAACAGAAATACTATCTGCTCCACATCACCACCAGCCAAACCCTAGTCCACAGACACTGCCAACCAAGAATAGGCCTGTATAAGCTTTGTCTGATGTAGGGGGTACACAAACCAACGGGGAGAAGTAATACTATCTGCTCCCCATCACCGCCACCCAAACCCTAGTCAACACACACCCTAGACCACAGACACTGCCAACCAAGATTAGGCCTGTGTAAGCTCCCGTCTGACATAGGGGGTACACAAACTAACGGAGAGAAGAAATACTATCTGCTCCCCATCACCACAAGTCGAACCCTAGTCCACGCACACTGCCAACCAAGAATAGGCCACTATAAGCTCCCGTCTGACATAGGGGGTACACAAACCAATGGGGAGCAGAAATACTATCTGCTCGACATCACCACCAGCCGAACCTTAGTCCACGCACACTGCCAACCATGATTAGGCCTGTATAAGCGCCTGACTGACATAGGGGTGCACAAACCAACGGGGAGCAGAAGTACTATCTGCTCCCCATCACTGCCAGCCAAACCCTAGTCCCTGCACACTGCAAACCTAGAATCGGCCTGTATAAGCTCCCGTCTGACATAGGGGGTACACAAACCAACGGGGAGAAGATTTACTATCTGCTCACCATCACTGCCAGCCAAACCCTAGTCAACGCACACTGCCAACCAAGAATCAGCCGGTATAAGCTGCCATCTGATATAAGGGGTACACAAACCAACGGGGAGCAGACATACTATCTGCTCCCCATCAATGCCAGCCAAACCTTAGTCAGCGCACACTGCCAACGAAGAACAGGCCTGTATAAGCTCCCGTCTGACATAGGGGGTACACAAACCAACGGGGAGCAGAAATACTATCTGCTCCCAATCACCGCCAGCCGAGCCCTAGTCAACGCACACTGCCAACCAAGAATAGGCCTGTATAAGTTCCCGTCTGACACAGGGGGTACACAAACCAAGGGGTAGCAGAATTACTATCTGCTCACTATCACCGCCAGCCAAACCTTAGTCAACGCACACTGCAAACCAAGAATCTGCCTGTATAAGCTCCCGTCTGACATAGGGGGTACACAAACCAACAGGGAGCAGAGTAACTATCTGCTCACCATCACCGCCAGCCAAACCCTATTCAACGCACACTGCAAACCAATAATCAGCCTGTATAAGCTCCCATCTGACATAGGGGGTACACAAACCAACGGGGAGCAGAAATACTATCTGCTCCCCATCACCGCCAGCCAAACCCTAGTCAGCGCACAATGCCTACGAAGATTAGGACTGTATAAGCTCCCGTCTGACATGGGGGGTACACAAACCAACGAGGAGCAGAAATACTATCTGCTCCCAATCACCGCCAGCCAATCTGTAGTCAACTCACACTGCCAACCAAGATTAGGCCTCTATAAGCTCCCATCTGAAATAGGGGGTACACAAACCAACGGGGAGCAGAAATACTATCTGCTCCCCATCACCACCAGCCAAACCCTAGTCAACGCACACTGCCAACCAATAATAGACCTGTATAAGCTCCTGTCTGACATAGGGGGTACTCAAACCAACGGGGAGCAGAAATACTATCTGCTCCCAATCACCGCCAGCCAATCCCTACTCAACGGACACTGCCAACCAAGAATAGGCCTCTATAAGCTCCCGTCTGACATAGGGGGTACACAAACCAACGGGGAGCAGATATACTATCTGCTCCCCATCACCGCCAGCCAATCCCTAGTCAACGCACACTGCCAAGCAAAAATAGGCCTCTATAAGCTCCCGTCTGACATAGAGGGTACACAAACCAACAGGAGCAAAAATACTATCTGCTCCCCATCACCTCCAGCCAAACCCTAGTCAACGCACACTGCCAACCAAGAGTAGGCCTCTATAAGCTCCCGTCTGACATAGGGGGTACATAAAGCAACAGGGAGCAGAAATACTATCTGCTCCGCATCACCGCCAGCCAAGCCCTAGTCCACGCACACTGCCAACCAACATTAGGGCTGTAGAAGCTCCCGTCTGACATAGGGCGTACACAAACCAACGAACAGCAGAAATACTATCTGCTCCCCATCACCGCCAGCCACACCCTAGTCCACTCACACTGCCAACCTAGAATCGGCCTGTATAAGCTCCCGTCTGACATAGGGGGTACACAAACCAACGGGGAGCAGAAATACTACCTGCTCCCCATCACCATCAGCCAAACCCTAGTCAACGCACACTGCCAAACAAGAATCAGCCTGTATAAGCTCCCATCTGATATAGGGGGTACACAAACCAACGGGGCGCAGAAATACTATGTGCACCCCATCACCGCCAGCCAAACCCTAGTCCAAGCACACTGCTAACCAAGATTAGGCCTGTATTAGCTCCCGTTTGACATAGGCGGTACGCAAACCAACGGGGAACAGAAATACTATCTGCTCCCCATCACCACCAGCCAAACCATAGTCCACACACACTGCCAAACAAGAATAGGCCTGTATAAGCTACCGTCTGACATAGGGGGTACACAAAAAAACGGGGAGCAAGAATACTATCTGCTCCCCATCACCGCCTGCCAACCCCTAGTCAACGCACACTGCCAACAAAGAATAGGCCTGGATAAGCTCCCATCTGACATAGGGGGTACACAAACCAACGGGGAGCAGAAATACTATCTGCTCCCAATCACCGCCAGCCAATCCCTAGTCAACGCACACTGCCAACCAAAAATAGGCCTCTATAAGCTCCCGTCTGACATAGGGGGTACACAAACCAACAGGAGCAGAAATACTATCTGCTCCCCATCACCTCCAGCCAAACCCTAGTCAACGCACACTGCCAACCAAGAATAGGCCTCTATAAGCTCCCGTCTGACATAGGGGGTACCTAAACCAACAGGGAGCAGAAATACTATCTTCTCCCCATCACCACCGGCCAAACCCTAGTCCACAGACACTGCCAACCAAGAATAGGCCTGTATAAGCTCTTGTCTGACATAGGGGGTACACAAACCAACGGGGAGCAGAAATACTATCCGCTCCCCATCACCGCCAACCAAACCCTAGTCAACGCACACTGCTTACCAAGAATCGGCCTGTATAAGCTCCCGTCTGACATAGGGGGTACATAAACCAACAGGGAGCAGAAATACTATCTGTTCCGAATCACCGCCAGCCAAGCCCTAGTCCACGCACACTGCCAACCAACATTGGGGTTGTAGAAGCTCCCGTCTGACATAGGGCGTACACAAACCAACGAAGAGCAGAAATACTATCTGCTCCCCATCACCACCAGCCAAACCCTAGTCAACGCACACTGCCAAACAAGAATCAGCATGCATAAGCTCCCATCTGATATAGGGGGTACACAAACCAACGGGGAGCAGAAATACTATCTGCACCCCATCACCGCCAGCCAAACCCTAGTCCAAGCACACTGCTAACCAAGATTAGGCCTGTATAAGCTCCCGTCTGACATAGGGGATACGCAAACCAACGGGGAACAGAAATACTATCTGCTCCCCATCACCACCAGCCAAACCCTAGTCCACACACACTGCCAAACAAGAATAGGCCTGTATAAGCTACCGTCTGATATAGGGGGTACACAAAAAAACGGGGAGCAGGAATACTATCTGCTCCCCATCACCGCCAGCCAAAACCTAGTCAATGCACACTGCCAACCTAGAATCGGCCTGTATAAGCTCCCATCTGACATAGGGGGTACACAAACCAACGGGGAGCAGAAATACTATCTGCTCCCCATCACCACCAGCCAAACCCTAGTCAATGCACACTGCCAACCAATAATAGGCCGGTATAAGCTCCTGTCTGACATAAGGGGAAAAATAAACCAACGGGGAGCATAAATACTACCTGCTCCCCATCACCACCAGCCAAACCCTAGTCCACGCACACTGCCAACCTAGAATCGGCCTGTGTAAGCTCCCGTCTGACATAGGGGGTACACAAACCAACGGGGAGCAGAAATACTTTCTGCTCCCCATCACTGCCAGCCAAACCCTAGTCAACGCACACTGCCAACCAAGAATAGGCCTGCATAAGCTCCAGTCTGACATAGGGGTTACACAAACCAGCGGGGAGCAGAAATACTATCTGCTCCCCATCACCGGCAGCCAAACCGTAGTCCACGCACACTGCTAACCAAGATTAGGCCTGTATAAGCTCCCGTCTGACATAGGGTGTACACAAACCAACGGGGAACAGAAATACTATCTGCTCCCCATTACCACCAGCCAAAACCTACTCAACGCACACTGCCAACCAAGAATCGGCCTGTATAAGCTCCCATCTGACATAGGGGGTACACAAACCAACGGGGAGCAGAAATACTATCTGCTCCCAATCACCACCAGCCAAACCCTAGTCAACGCACACTGCCAACCAATAAGAGGCCTGTATAAGTTCCTGTCTGATATAGGGGGTGCACAAACCATCGGGGAACAGAAATACTATCTGCTCCCCATCACCACCAGCCAAACCTAAGTCCACGCACACTGCCAACCTAGAATCGGCCTGTATAAGCTCCCATCTGACACAGGGGGTACACAAACCAACGGGGAGCAGAAATACTATCTGCTCCCCATCACCACCAGCCAAACCCTAGTCAACGCACACTGCCAACCAATAAGAGGCCTGTATAAGCTCCTGTCTGACATAGAGGGTACACAAACCAACGGGGAGCAGAAATACTATCTGCTCCCCATCACCACCAGCCAAACCCAAGTCCACGCACACTGCCAACCTAGAATCGGCCTGTATAAGCTCCCATCTGACACAGGGGGCACACAAACCAACGGGGAGCAGAAATACTTTCTGCTCCCCATCACCGCCAGCCAAACCCTAGTCAACGCACACTGCCAACCAAGAATAGGCCTGTATAAGCTCCCGTCTGACATAGGGGGTACACAAAGCAACTGGGAGCAGAAATACTATCTGCTCCCCATGACCGCCAGCCAAACCCTAGTCATCGCACACTGCCAACCAAGAATAGGTCTGTATAAGCTCCCGTCTGACATAGGGGGTACACAAACCAACGGGAAACAGAAATACTATCGGCTTCCCATCACCACCAGCCAAACCCTAGTCCACAGACACTGCCAGCCAAAAATAGGCCTGTATAAGCTCCAGTCTGACATAGGGGGTAAAAAAATCAACGGGGAGCAAAATGACTATCTGCTCACCATCAACGTCAGCCAAACTCTAGTTAACGCACACTGCAAACTTAGAATCGGTCTATATAAGCTCCCGTCTGACATAGGGGGTACATAAACCAACGGGGAGCAGAAATACTATCTTCTCCCCATCACCGCCAGTCAAGCCCTAGTCCAAGCACACTGCCAACCAAGATTAGGCCTGTAAAAGCTCCCGTCTGCCATAGGGGTTACACAAACCAACAAGGAGCAGAAATACTCTCTGCTCCCCATCACCGCCAGCCAAACCCTATTCCACTCACACTGCCAACCTAGAATCGGACTGTCTAAGCTCCCATCTGACATAGGGGGTACACAAAGCAACGGGGAGCAGAAATACTATCTGCTCCCCATCACCGCCAGCCAAACCCTAGTCAACGCACACTGCCAACCAAGAATAGGCCTCTATAAGCTCCCGTCTGACATAGAGGGTACACAAATCAACGGGGAGCAGAAATACTATCTGCTCCCAAATACCGCCTGCCAAACCCTAGTCAACGCACACTGACAACAAAGAATAGGCCTGTATAAGCTCCCGTCTGAAATAGGGGGTACACAAACCAACGGGGAACAAAAATACTATCTGCTCCCCATCACCACGAGCCAAACCCTAGTCCACAGACACTGCCAACCAAGATTAGGCCTGTATAAGCTCCCATCTAACATGGGGGGTGCACAAACCAACGGGGAGCAGAAATACTATCTGCTCCCCATCACCGCCAGCCAAACCCTAGTCCATGCACACTGCAAACCTTGAATCGGCCTGTATAAGCTTCCGTCTGACATATGGGGTGCACACCAACGGGGAGAAGAATAACCATCTGCTCACCATCACTTCCAGCCAAACCGTAGTCAACGCACACTGCCAACCAAGAATCAGCCAATATAAGCTCCCATCTGACATAGGGGGTACACAAACCAACGGGGAGCAGAAATACTATCTGCTCCCCATCAACACCAGCCAAACCCTAATCAGCGCACACTGCCAACGAAGAATAGGCCTGCATAAGCTCCCGTCTGACATAGGGGGCACACAAACCAACGGGAAGCAGAAATACTATCTGCTCCCAATCACCGCCAGCCAATCCCGAGTCAACGCACACTGCCAACCAAGAATAGGCCTCTATAAGCTCCCGTCCGAAATAGGCGGTACACAAACCAACGGGAGCAGAAATACTATCTGCTCCCCATCACCTCCAGCCAAATCCTAGTCAACGCACACTGCCAACCAAGAATAGGCCTCTATAAGCTCCCGTCTGACATAGGGGGTACCTAAACCAACGGGAAGCAGAAATACTATCTGCTCCCCATCACCTCCAGCCAAACCCTAGTCCACAGACACTGCCAACCAAGAATAGGCCTGTATAAGCTCCCGTCTGACATAGGGGGTACACAAACCAACGGGGAACAGAAATACTATCTGCTCCCAATCACCACCAGCCAAACCCTAGTCCACACACACTGCTAAACAAGAATAGGCCTGTATAAGCTCCTGTCTGACATAGGGGGTACACAAACCAACGGGGAGCAGGAATACTATCTGCTTCCCATCACCGCCAGCCAAAACCTAGTCAACGCACACTGACAACCTAGAATCGGCCTGTATAAGCTCCCATCTGACATAGGGGGTACACAAACCAACGGGGAGCAGAAATACTATCTGCTCCCCATCACCACCAGCCAAACCCTAGTCAACGCACACTGCCAACCAATAATAGGCCGGTATAAGCTCCTGTCTGACATAGGGGGTACACAAACCAACGGGGAGCAGAAATACTACCTGCTCCCCATTACCACCAGCCAAACCCTAGTCCATGCACACTGCCAACCAAGAATATGCCTGTAAAAGCTCCCGTCTGACATAGGGGGTACACAAACCAACTGGGAGCAGAAATACTATCTGCTCCCCATCACCGCCAGCCAAACCCTAGTCAACGCACACTGCCAACCAAGAATAGGCCTGTATAAGCTCCCGTCTGACATAGGGGGTACACAAACCAACGGGGAGCAGAAATACTATCTGCTCCCCATCACCGCCAGCCAAACCCTAGTCCACGCACACTTCCAACCAAGATTAGGCCTGTATAAGCTGCCGTCTGACATAGGGGGTACACAAACCAACGGGGAACAGAAATACTATCTGCTCCCCATCACCGGCAGCCAAACCCTAGTCAACACACACTGCCAACCAAGAATAGGCCTGTATAAGCTCCCGTCTGACATAGGGGGTACACAAACCAACGGGGAACAGAAATACTATCTGCTCCACATCACCACCAGCCAAACCCTAGTCCACAGACACTGCCAACCAAGAATAGGCCTGTATAAGCTTTGTCTGATGTAGGGGGTACACAAACCAACGGGGAGAAGTAATACTATCTGCTCCCCATCACCGCCACCCAAACCCTAGTCAACACACACCCTAGACCACAGACACTGCCAACCAAGATTAGGCCCGTGTAAGCTCCCGTCTGACATAGGGGGTACACAAACTAACGGAGAGAAGAAATACTATCTGCTCCCCATCACCACAAGTCGAACCCTAGTCCACGCACACTGCCAACCAAGAATAGGCCACTATAAGCTCCCGTCTGACATAGGGGGTACACAAACCAATGGGGAGCAGAAATACTATCTGCTCGACATCACCACCAGCCGAACCTTAGTCCACGCACACTGCCAACCATGATTAGGCCTGTATAAGCGCCTGACTGACATAGGGGTGCACAAACCAACGGGGAGCAGAAGTACTATCTGCTCCCCATCACTGCCAGCCAAACCCTAGTCCCTGCACACTGCAAACCTAGAATCGGCCTGTATAAGCTCCCGTCTGACATAGGGGGTACACAAACCAACGGGGAGAAGATTTACTATCTGCTCACCATCACCGCCACCCAAACCCTAGTCAACGCACACTGCCAACCAAGAATCAGCCGGTATAAGCTGCCATCTGATATAGGGGGTACACAAACCAACGGGGAGCAGACATACTATCTGCTCCCCATCAATGCCAGCCAAACCTTAGTCAGCGCACACTGCCAACGAAGAATAGGCCTGTATAAGCTCCCGTCTGACATAGGGGGTACACAAACCAACGGGGAGCAGAAATACTATCTGCTCCCAATCACCGCCAGCCGAGCCCTAGTCAACGCACACTGCCAACCAAGAATAGGCCTGTATAAGTTCCCGTCTGACACAGGGGGTACACAAACCAAAGGGTAGCAGAATTACTATCTGCTCACTATCACCGCCAGCCAAACCCTAGTCAGCGCACACTGCCAACGAAGAATAGGACTGTATAAGCTCCCGTCTGACATAGGGGGTACACAAACCAACGGGGAGCAGAGTAACTATCTGCTCACCATCACCGCCAGCCAAACCCTATTCAACGCACACTGCAAACCAATAATCAGCCTGTATAAGCTCCCATCTGACATAGGGGGTACACAAACCAACGGGGAGCAGAAATACTATCTGCTCCCCATCACCGCCAGCCAAACCCTAGTCAGCGCACACTGCCAACGAAGAATAGGACTGTATAAGCTCCCGTCTGACATGGGGGGTACACAAACCAACGAGGAGCAGAAATACTATCTGCTCCCAATCACCGCCAGCCAATCTGTAGTCAACGCACACTGCCAACCAAGATTAGGCCTCTATAAGCTCCCATCTGAAATAGGGGGTACACAAACCAACGGGGAGCAGAAATACTATCTGCTCCCCATCACCACCAGCCAAACCCTAGTCAACACACACTGCCAACCAATAATAGACCTGTATAAGCTCCTGTCTGACATAGGGGGTACTCAAACCAACGGGGAGCAGAAATACTATCTGCTCCCAATCACCGCCAGCCAATCCCTAGTCAACGGACACTGCCAACCAAGAATAGGCCTCTATAAGCTCCCGTCTGACATAGGGGGTACACAAACCAACGGGGAGCAGAAATACTATCTGCTCCCCATCACCTCCAGCCAATCCCTAGTCAACGCACACTGCCAAGCAAAAATAGGCCTCTATAAGCTCCCGTCTGACATAGAGGGTACACAAACCAACAGGAGCAAAAATACTATCTGCTCCCCATCACCTCCAGCCAAACCCTAGTCAACGCACACTGCCAACCAAGAGTAGGCCTCTATAAGTTCCCGTCTGACATAGGGGGTACATAAAGCAACAGGGAGCAGAAATACTATCTGCTCCGCATCACCGCCAGCCAAGCCCTAGTCCACGCACACTGCCAACCAACATTAGGGCTGTAGAAGCTCCCGTCTGACATAGGGCGTACACAAACCAACGAACAGCAGAAATACTATCTGCTCCCCATCACCGCCAGCCACACCCTAGTCCACTCACACTGCCAACCTAGAATCGGCCTGTATAAGCTCCCGTCTGACATAGGGGGTACACAAACCAACGGGGAGCAGAAATACTACCTGCTCCCCATCACCATCAGCCAAACCCTAGTCAACGCACACTGCCAAACAAGAATCAGCCTGTATAAGCTCCCATCTGATATAGGGGGTACACAAACCAACGGGGCGCAGAAATACTATGTGCACCCCATCACCGCCAGCCAAACCCTAGTCCAAGCACACTGCTAACCAAGATTAGGCCTGTATTGGCTCCCGTTTGACATAGGCGGTACGCAAACCAACGGGGAACAGAAATACTATCTGCTCCCCATCACCACCAGCCAAACCATAGTCCACACACACTGCCAAACAAGAATAGGCCTGTATAAGCTACCGTCTGACATAGGGGGTACACAAAAAAACGGGGAGCAAGAATACTATCTGCTCCCCATCACCGCCTGCCAACCCCTAGTCAACGCACACTGCCAACAAAGAATAGGCCTGGATAAGCTCCCATCTGACATAGGGGGTACACAAACCAACGGGGAGCAGAAATACTATCTGCTCCCAATCACCGCCAGCCAATCCCTAGTCAACGCACACTGCCAACCAAAAATAGGCCTCTATAAGCTCCCGTCTGACATAGGGGGTACACAAACCAACAGGAGCAGAAATACTATCTGCTCCCCATCACCTCCAGCCAAACCCTAGTCAACGCACACTGCCAACCAAGAATAGGCCTCTATAAGCTCCCGTCTGACATAGGGGGTACCTAAACCAACAGGGAGCAGAAATACTATCTTCTCCCCATCACCACCAGCCAAACCCTAGTCCACAGACACTGCCAACCAAGAATAGGCCTGTATAAGCTCTTGTCTGACATAGGGGGTACACAAACCAACGGGGAGCAGAAATACTATCCGCTCCCCATCACCGCCAGCCAAACCCTTGTCAACGCACACTGCTTACCAAGAATCGGCCTGTATAAGCTCCCGTCTGACATAGGGGGTACATAAACCAACAGGGAGCAGAAATACTATCTGTTCCGAATCACCGCCAGCCAAGCCCTAGTCCACGCACACTGCCAACCAACATTAGGGCTGTAGAAGCTCCCGTCTGACATAGGGCGTACACAAACCAACGAAGAGCAGAAATACTATCTGCTCCCCATCACCACCAGCCAAACCCTAGTCAACGCACACTGCCAAACAAGAATCAGCATGCATAAGCTCCCATCTGATATAGGGGGTACACAAACCAACGGGGAGCAGAAATACTATCTGCACCCCATCACCGCCAGCCAAACTCTAGTCCAAGCACACTGCTAACCAAGATTAGGCCTGTATAAGCTCCCGTCTGACATAGGGGATACGCAAACCAACGGGGAACAGAAATACTATCTGCTCCCCATCACCACCAGCCAAACCCTAGTCCACACACACTGCCAAACAAGAATAGGCCTGTATAAGCTACCGTCTGATATAGGGGGTACACAAAAAAACGGGGAGCAGGAATACTATCTGCTCCCCATCACCGCCAGCCAAAACCTAGTCAATGCACACTGCCAACCTAGAATCGGCCTGTATAAGCTCCCATCTGACATAGGGGGTACACAAACCAACGGGGAGCAGAAATACTATCTGCTCCCCATCACCACCAGCCAAACCCTAGTCAATGCACACTGCCAACCAATAATAGGCCGGTATAAGCTCCTGTCTGACATAAGGGGAAAAATAAACCAACGGGGAGCATAAATACTACCTGCTCCCCATCACCACCAGCCAAACCCTAGTCCACGCACACTGCCAACCTAGAATCGGCCTGTATAAGCTCCCGTCTGACATAGGGGGTACACAAACCAACGGGGAGCAGAAATACTTTCTGCTCCCCATCACTGCCAGCCAAACCCTAGTCAACGCACACTGCCAACCAAGAATAGGCCTGTATAAGCTCCAGTCTGACATAGGGGTTACACAAACCAGCGGGGAGCAGAAATACTATCTGCTCCCCATCACCGGCAGCCAAACCGTAGTCCACGCACACTGCTAACCAAGATTAGGCCTGTATAAGCTCCCGTCTGACATAGGGTGTACACAAACCAACGGGGAACAGAAATACTATCTGCTCCCCATTACCACCAGCCAAAACCTACTCAACGCACACTGCCAACCAAGAATCGGCCTGTATAAGCTCCCATCTGACATAGGGGGTACACAAACCAACGGGGAGCAGAAATACTATCTGCTCCCAATCACCACCAGCCAAACCCTAGTCAACGCACACTGCCAACCAATAAGAGGCCTGTATAAGTTCCTGTCTGATATAGGGGGTGCACAAACCATCGGGGAACAGAAATACTATCTGCTCCCCATCACCACCAGCCAAACCTAAGTCCACGCACACTGCCAACCTAGAATCGGCCTGTATAAGCTCCCATCTGACACAGGGGGTACACAAACCAACGGGGAGCAGAAATACTATCTGCTCCCCATCACCACCAGCCAAACCCTAGTCAACGCACACTGCCAACCAATAAGAGGCCTGTATAAGCTCCTGTCTGACATAGAGGGTACACAAACCAACGGGGAGCAGAAATACTATCTGCTCCCCATCACCACCAGCCAAACCCAAGTCCACGCACACTGCCAACCTAGAATCGGCCTGTATAAGCTCCCATCTGACACAGGGGGCACACAAACCAACGGGGAGCAGAAATACTTTCTGCTCCCCATCACCGCCAGCCAAACCCTAGTCAACGCACACTGCCAACCAAGAATAGGCCTGTATAAGCTCCCGTCTGACATAGGGGGTACACAAAGCAACTGGGAGCAGAAATACTATCTGCTCCCCATGACCGCCAGCCAAACCCTAGTCATCGCACACTGCCAACCAAGAATAGGTCTGTATAAGCTCCCGTCTGACATAGGGGGTACACAAACCAACGGGAAACAGAAATACTATCGGCTTCCCATCACCACCAGCCAAACCCTAGTCCACAGACACTGCCAGCCAAAAATAGGCCTGTATAAGCTCCAGTCTGACATAGGGGGTAAAAAAATCAACGGGGAGCAAAATGACTATCTGCTCACCATCAACGTCAGCCAAACCCTAGTTAACGCACACTGCAAACTTAGAATCAGTCTATATAAGCTCCCGTCTGACATAGGGGGTACATAAACCAACGGGGAGCAGAAATACTATCTGCTCCCCATCACCGCCAGTCAAGCCCTAGTCCAGGCACACTGCCAACCAAGATTAGGCCTGTAAAAGCTCCCGTCTGCCATAGGGGTTACACAAACCAACAAGGAGCAGAAATACTCTCTGCTCCCCATCACCGCCAGCCAAACCCTATTCCACTCACACTGCCAACCTAGAATCGGACTGTCTAAGCTCCCATCTGACATAGGGGGTACACAAAGCAACGGGGAGCAGAAATACTATCTGCTCCCCATCACCGCCAGCCAAACCCTAGTCAACGCACACTGCCAACCAAGAATAGGCCTCTATAAGCTCCCGTCTGACATAGAGGGTACACAAATCAACGGGGAGCAGAAATACTATCTGCTCCCAAATACCGCCTGCCAAACCCTAGTCAACGCACACTGACAACAAAGAATAGGCCTGTATAAGCTCCCGTCTGAAATAGGGGGTACACAAACCAACGGGGAACAAAAATACTATCTGCTCCCCATCACCACGAGCCAAACCCTAGTCCACAGACACTGCCAACCAAGATTAGGCCTGTATAAGCTCCCATCTAACATGGGGGGGTGCACAAACCAACGGGGAGCAGAAATACTATCTGCTCCCCATCACCGCCAGCCAAACCCTAGTCCATGCACACTGAAAACCTTGAATCGGCCTGTATAAGCTTCCGTCTGACATATGGGGTGCACACCAACGGGGAGAAGAATAACCATCTGCTCACCATCACTTCCAGCCAAACCTTAGTCAACGCACACTGCCAACCAAGAATCAGCCAATATAAGCTCCCATCTGACATAGGGGGTACACAAACCAACGGGGAGCAGAAATACTATCTGCTCCCCATCAACACCAGCCAAACCCTAATCAGCGCACACTGCCAACGAAGAATAGGCCTGCATAAGCTCCCGTCTGACATAGGGGGTAAACAAACCAACGGGAAGCAGAAATACTATCTGCTCCTAATCACCGCCAGCCAATCCCGAGTCAACGCACACTGCCAACCAAGAATAGGCCTCTATAAGCTCCCGTCGAAATAGGGGGTACACAAACCAACGGGAGCAGAAATACTATCTGCTCCCCATCACCTCGAGCCAAATCCTAGTCAACGCACACTGCCAACCAAGAATAGGCCTCTATAAGCTCCCGTCTGACATAGGGGGTACCTAAACCAACGGGAAGCAGAAATACTATCTGCTCCCCATCACCTCCAGCCAAACCCTAGTCCACAGACACTGCCAACCAAGAATAGGCCTGTATAAGCTCCCATCTGACATAGGGGGTACATAAACCAACAGGGAGCAGAAATACTATCTGCTCCCCATCACCGCCAGCCAAACCCTAGTCCACGCACACTGCTAACCAAGATTAGGCCTGTATAAGCTCCCGTCTGACATAGGGGGTACACAAACCAACGGGGAACAGAAATACTATCTGCTCCCAATCATCACCAGCCAAACCCTAGTCCACACACACTGCCAACCTAGAATCGGCCTGTATAAGCTCCCATCTGACATAGGGGGTACACAAACCAACGGGGAGCAGAAATACTATCTGCTCCCCATCACCACCAGCCAAACCCTAGTCAACGCACACTGCCAACCAATAATAGGCCGGTATAAGCTCCTGTCTGACATAGGGGGTACACAAACTAACGGGGAGCAGAAATACTACCTGCTCCCCATCACCACCAGCCAAACCCTAGTCCACGCACACTGCCAACCAAGAATATGCCTGTAAAAGCTCCCGTCTGACATAGGGGGTACACAACCAAACTGGGAGCAGAAATACTATCTGCTCCCCATCACCGCCAGCCAAACCCTAGTCAACGCACACTGCCAACCAAGAATAGGCCTGTATAAGCTCCCGTCTGACATAGGGGGTACACAAACAAACGGGGAGCAGAAATACTATCTGCTCCCCATCACCGCCAGCCAAACCCTAGTCAACGCACACTGCCAACCAAGAATAGGCCTGTATAAGCTCCCGTCTGACATAGGGGGTACACAAACCAACGGGGAGCAGAAATACTATCTGCTCCCCATCACCGCCAGCCAAACCCTAGTCCACGCACACTTCCAACCAAGATTAGGCCTGTATAAGCTGCCGTCTGACATAGGGGGTACACAAACCAACGGGGAACAGAAATACTATCTGCTCCCCATCACCGGCAGCCAAACCCTAGTCAACACACACTGCCAACCAAGAATAGGCCTGTATAAGCTCCCGTCTGACATAGGGGGTACACAAACCAACGGGGAACAGAAATACTATCTGCTCCACATCACCACCAGCCAAACCCTAGTCCACAGACACTGCCAACCAAGAATAGGCCTGTATAAGCTTTGTCTGATGTAGGGGGTACACAAACCAACGGGGAGAAGTAATACTATCTGCTCCCCATCACCGCCACCCAAACCCTAGTCAACACACACCCTAGACCACAGACACTGCCAACCAAGATTAGGCCTGTGTAAGCTCCCGTCTGACATAGGGGGTACACAAACTAACGGAGAGAAGAAATACTATCTGCTCCCCATCACCACAAGTCGAACCCTAGTCCACGCACACTGCCAACCAAGAATAGGCCACTATAAGTTCCCGTCTGACATAGGGGGTACACAAACCAATGGGGAGCAGAAATACTATCTGCTCGACATCACCACCAGCCGAACCTTAGTCCACGCACACTGCCAACCATGATTAGGCCTGTATAAGCGCCTGACTGACATAGGGGTGCACAAACCAACGGGGAGCAGAAGTACTATCTGCTCCCCATCACTGCCAGCCAAACCCTAGTCCCTGCACACGGCAAACCTAGAATCGGCCTGTATAAGCTCCCGTCTGACATAGGGGGTACACAAACCAACGGGGAGAAGATTTACTATCTGCTCACCATCACTGCCAGCCAAACCCTAGTCAACGCACACTGCCAACCAAGAATCAGCCGGTATAAGCTGCCATCTGATATAGGGGGTACACAAACCAACGGGGAGCAGAAATACTATCTGCTCCCCATCAACGCCAGCCAAACCTTAGTCAGCGCACACTGCCAACGAAGAATAGGCCTGTATAAGCTCCCGTCTGACATAGGGGGTACACAAACCAACAGGGAGCAGAAATACTATCTGCTCCCAATCACCGCCAGCCGAGCCCTAGTCAACGCACACTGCCAACCAAGAATAGGCCTGTATAAGTTCCCGTCTGACACAGGGGGTACACAAACCAAAGGGTAGCAGAATTACTATCTGCTCACTATCACCGCCAGCCAAACCTTAGTCAACGCACACTGCAAACCAAGAATCTGCCTGTAGAAGCTCCCGTCTGACATAGGGGGTACACAAACCAACGGGGAGCAGAGTAACTATCTGCTCACCATCACCGCCAGCCAAACCCTATTCAACGCACACTGCAAACCAATAATCAGCCTGTATAAGCTCCCATCTGACATAGGGGGTACACAAACCAATGGGGAGCAGAAATACTATCTGCTCCCCATCACCGCCAGCCAAACCCTAGTCAGCGCACACTGCCAACGAAGAATAGGACTGTATAAGCTCCCGTCTGACATGGGGGGTACACAAACCAACGAGGAGCAGAAATACTATCTGCTCCCAATCACCGCCACCCAATCTGTAGTCAACGCACACTGCCAACCAAGATTAGGCCTCTATAAGCTCCCATCTGAAATAGGGGTACACAAACCAACGGAAGCAGAAATACTATCTGCTCCCCATCACCGCCAGCCAAACCCTAGTCAACGCACACTGCCAACCAAGAATAGGCCTCTATAAGCTCCCGTCTGATATAGGGGGTACACAAACCAACGGGGAGCAGAAATACCATCTGCTCCCCGTCACCGCCTGCCAAACCCTAGTCAACGCACACTGCCAACCAAGAATAGGCCTGTATAAGCTCCCGTCTGACATAGGGGGTACACAAACCTATGGGGAACAGAAATACTATCTGCTCCCCATCACCACCAGCCAAACCCTAGTCCACAGACACTGCCAACAAAGAATAGGCCTGTATAATCTCCCGTCTGACATAGGGGGAACACAAACCAACGGGGAGCAGAAATACTATCCGCTCCCCATCACCGCCAGCCATGCCCAAGTCCAAGCCCACTGCCAACCAAGATTAGGCCTGTATAAGATCCCTTCTGACATAGGGGGTACACAAACCAACGAGGAGCAGAAATACTATCTGCTCCCCATCACCACCTGCCAAACCCTAGTCAACGCACACTGCCAACCAAGAATAGGCCTGTATAAGCTCCCGTCTGATATAGGGGGTACACAAACCAACGGGGAACAGAAATACTATCTGCTCCCCATCACCACGAGCCAAACCCTAGTCCACAGACACTGCCAACTAAGATTAGGCCTGTATAAGATCCCTTCTGACATAGGGGGTACACAAACCAACGAGGAGCAGAAATACTATCTGCTCCCCATCACCGACAGCCAAACCCTAGTCCACTCACACTGCCAACCTAGAATCGGTCTGTATAAGCTACCATCTGACATAGGGGTACACAAACCAACGGGGAGCAGAAATACTATCTGCTCCCCATCACCACCTGCCAAACCCTAGTCAACGCACACTGCCAACCAAGAATAGGCCTGTATAAGCTCCCGTCTGATATAGGGGGTACACAAACCAACGGGGAACAGAAATACTATCTGCTCCCCATCACCACGAGCCAAACCCTAGTCCACAGACACTGCCAACTAAGATTAGGCCTGTATAAGCTCCCGTCTGACAAAGGGGGTACGCGAACTAACAGAGAGCAGAAATACTATCTGCTCCCCGTCACCACCAGCCGAACCCTAGTCCACGCACACTGCCAACCAAGAATAGGCCTCTATATGCTCCCGTCTGACATAGGGGGTACACAAACCAACGGGAAGCAGAAAAACTATCTGCTCCCCATCACCACCAACCAAACCCTAATCCACAGACACTGCCAACACAGAATAGGCCTGTATAGGCTCCCGTCTGACATAGGGGGTACACAAACCAACAGGGAGCGGAAATACTATCTGCTCCCAATCACCACCAGCCAACCCTTAGTCCACGCACACTGCCAACCAAGATTAGGCCTGTATAAGCTCCCGTCTGACATAGGGGGTGCACAAACCAACATGGAGCAGAAATACTGTCTGCTCCCCATCACCGCCAGCCAAACCCTAGTCCCTGCACACTGCAAACTGAGAATCGGCCTGTATAAGCTCCCGTCTGACATAGGGGGTACACAAACCAACTGGGAGAAGAATTACTATCTGCTCACCATCACCGCCCGCCAAACCCTAGTCAACGCACACTGCCAACCAAGAATCAGCCAGTATAAGCTCCCATCTGACATAGGGGGTACACAAACCAACGGGGAGCAGAAATACTATTTGCTTCCCATCAACACCAGCCAAACCCTAGTCAGCGCATACTGCTAACGAAGAATAGGCCTGTATAAGCTCCCGTCTGACATAGGGGGCACACAAACCAACGGGGAGTTGAAAAACTATCTGCTCCCAATCACCGCCAGCCAATCCCTAGTCAACGCACACTGCCAACAAAGAATAGGCCTCTATAAGCTCCCGTCTGACATAGGGGGTACACAAACCAACGGGAGCAGAAATACTATCTGCTCCCCATCATTTCCTGCCAAACCCAAGTCAACGCACACTGCCAACAAAGTATAGGCCTGTATAAGCTCCCAACTGACTTAGGGTGTACACAAACCAACGGGGAACAGAAATACTATCTGCTCCCCATCCCCACCAGCCAAACCCTAGTTAACGCACACTGCCAACCAAGAATAGGCCTCTATAAGCTCCCGTCTGACATCGGGGGTACACAAACCAACGGGGAGCAGAAATACTATCTGCTCCCCATCATTTCCTGCCAAACCCTAGTCAACGCACACTGCCAACCAAGAATAGGCCTCTATAAGCTCCCGTCTGACATAGGGGGTACCTAAACCAACGGGAAGCAGAAATACTATCTGCTCCCCATCACCTCCAGCCAAACCCTAGTCCACAGACACTGCCAACCAAGAATAGGCCTGTATAAGCTCCCGTCTGACATAGGGGGTACACAAACCAACGGGGAACAGAAATACTATCTGCTCCCAATCACCACCAGCCAAACCCTAGTCCACACACACTGCTAAACAAGAATAGGCCTGTATAAGCTCCTGTCTGACATAGGGGGTACACAAACCAACGGGGAGCAGGAATACTATCTGCTTCCCATCACCGCCAGCCAAAACCTAGTCAACGCACACTGACAACCTAGAATCGGCCTGTATAAGCTCCCATCTGACATAGGGGGTACACAAACCAACGGGGAGCAGAAATACTATCTGCTCCCCATCACCACCAGCCAAACCCTAGTCAACGTACACTGCCAACCAATAATAGGCCGGTATAAGCTCCTGTCTGACATAGGGGGTACACAAACCAACGGGGAGCAGAAATACTACCTGCTCCCCATTACCACCAGCCAAACCCTAATCCACGCACACTGCCAACCAAGAATATGCCTGTAAAAGCTCCCGTCTGACATAGGGGGTACACAAACCAACTGGGAGCAGAAATACTATCTGCTCCCCATCACCGCCAGCCAAACCCTAGTCAACGCACACTGCCAACCAAGAATAGGCCTGTATAAGCTCCCGTGTGACATAGGGGGTACACAAACCAACGGGGAGCAGAAATACTATCTGCTCCCCATCACCGCCAGCCAAACCCTAGTCCACGCACACTTCCAACCAAGATTAGGCCTGTATAAGCTGCCGTCTGACATAGGGGGTACACAAACCAACGGGGAACAGAAATACTATCTGCTCCCCATCACCAGCAGCCAAACCCTAGTCAACACACACTGCCAACCAAGAATAGGCCTGTATAAGCTCCCGTCTGTCATAGGGGGTACACAAACCAACGGGGAACAGAAATACTATCTGCTCCACATCATCACCAGCCAAACCCTAGTCCACAAACACTGCCAACCAAGAATAGGCCTGTATAAGCTTTGTCTGATGTAGGGGGTACACAAACCAACGGGGAGAAGTAATACTATCTGCTCCCCATCACCGCCACCCAAACCCCAGTCAACACACACCCTAGACCACAGACACTGCCAACCAAGATTAGGCCTGTGTAAGCTCCCGTCTGACCTAGGGGGTACACAAACTAACGGAGAGAAGAAATACTATCTGCTCCCCATCACCACAAGTCGAACCCTAGTCCACGCACACTGCCAACCAAGAATAGGCCACTATAAGCTCCCGTCTGACATAGGGGGTACACAAACCAATGGGGAGCAGAAATACTATCTGCTCGACATCACCACCAGCCGAACCTTAGTCCACGCACACTGCCAACCATGATTAGGCCTGTATAAGCGCCTGACTGACATAGGGGTGCACAAACCAACGGGGAGCAGAAGTACTATCTGCTCCCCATCACTGCCAGCCAAACCCTAGTCCCTGCACACTGCAAACCTATAATCGGCCTGTATAAGCTCCCGTCTGACATAGGGGGTACACAAACCAACGGGGAGAAGATTTACTATCTGCTCACCATCACTGCCAGCCAAACCCTAGTCAACGCACACTGCCAACCAAGAATCAGCCGGTATAAGCTGCCATCTGATATAGGGGGTACACAAACCAACGGGGAGCAGACATACTATCTGCTCCCCATCAACGCCAGCCAAACCTTAGTCAGCGCACACTGCCAACGAAGAATAGGCCTGTATAAGCTCCCGTCTGACATAGGGGGTACACAAACCAACGGGGAGCAGAAATACTATCTGCTCCCAATCACCGCCAGCCGAGCCCTAGTCAACGCAGACTGCCAACCAAGAATAGGCCTGTATAAGTTCCCGTCTGACACAGGGGGTACACAAACCAAAGGGTAGCAGAATTACTATCTGCTCACTATCACCGCCAGCCAAACCTTAGTCAACGCACACTGCAAACCAAGAATCTGCCTGTATAAGCTCCCGTCTGACATAGGGGGTACACAAACCAACGGGGAGCAGAGTAACTATCTGCTCACCATCACCGCCAGCCAAACCCTATTCAACGCACACTGCAAACCAATAATCAGCCTGTATAAGCTCCCATCTGACATAGGGGGTACACAAACCAACGGGGAGCAGAAATACTATCTGCTCCCCATCACCGCCAGCCAAACCCTAGTCAGCGCACACTGCGAACGAAGAATAGGACTGTATAAGCTCCCGTCTGACATGGGGGGTACACAAACCAACGAGGAGCAGAAATACTATCTGCTCCCAATCACCGCCAGCCAATCTGTAGTCAACGCACACTGCCAACCAAGATTACGCCTCTATAAGCTCCCATCTGAAATAGGGGGTACACAAACCAACGGGGAGCAGAAATACTCTCTGCTCCCCATCACCTCCAGCCAAACCCTAGTCAACGCACACTGCCAACCAAGAGTAGGCCTCTATAAGCTCCCGTCTGACATAGGGGGTACATAAAGCAACAGGGAGCAGAAATACTATCTGCTCCGCATCACCACCAGCCAAACCCTAGTCAACGCACACTGCCAACCAATAATAGACCTGTATAAGCTCCTGTCTGACATAGGGGGTACTCAAACCAACGGGGAGCAGAAATACTATCTGCTCCCAATCACCGCCAGCCAATCCCTAGTCAACGGACACTGCCAACCAAGAATAGGCCTCTATAAGCTCCCGTCTGACATAGGGGGTACACAAACCAACGGGGAGCAGAAATACTCTCTGCTCCCCATCACCTCCAGCCAAACCCTAGTCAACGCACACTGCCAACCAAGAGTAGGCCTCTATAAGCTCCCGTCTGACATAGGGGGTACATAAAGCAACAGGGAGCAGAAATACTATCTGCTCCGCATCATCGCCAGCCAAGCCCTAGTCCACGCACACTGCCAACCAACATTAGGGCTGTAGAAGCTCCCGTCTGACCTAGGGCGTACACAAACCAACGAAGAGCAGAAATACTATCTGCTCCCCATCACCGCCAGCCACACCCTAGTCCACTCACACTGCCAACCTAGAATCGGCCTGTATAAGCTCCCGTCTGACATAGGGGGTACACAAACCAACGGGGAGCAGAAATACTACCTGCTCCCCATCACCATCAGCCAAACCCTAGTCAACGCACACTGCCAAACAAGAATCAGCCTGTATAAGCTCCCATCTGATATAGGGGGTACACAAACCAACGGGGAGCAGAAATACTATGTGCACCCCATCACCGCCAGCCAAACCCTAGACCAAGCACACTGCTAACCAAGATTAGGCCTGTATTAGCTCCCGTCTGACATAGGCGGTACGCAAACCAACGGGGAACAGAAATACTATCTGCTCCCCATCACCACCAGCCAAACGATAGTCCACACACACTGCCAAACAAGAATAGGCCTGTATAAGCTACCGTCTGACATAGGGGGTACACAAAAAAACGGGGAGCAAGAATACTATCTGCTCCCCATCACCGCCTGCCAACCCCTAGTCAACGCACACTGCCAACAAAGAATAGGCCTGGATAAGCTCCCATCTGACATAGGGGGTACACAAACCAACGGGGAGCAGAAATACTATCTGCTCCCAATCATCGCCAGCCAATCCCTAGTCAACGCACACTGCCAACCAAAAATAGGCCTCTATAAGCTCCCGTCTGACATAGGGGGTACACAAACCAACAGGAGCAGAAATACTATCTGCTCCCCATCACCTCCAGCCAAACCCTAGTCAACGCACACTGCCAACCAAGAATAGGCCTCTATAAGCTCCCGTCTGACATAGGGGGTACCTAAACCAACAGGGAGCAGAAATACTATCTTCTCCCCATCACCACCGGCCAAACCCTAGTCCACAGACACTGCCAACCAAGAATAGGCCTGTATAAGCTCTTGTCTGACATAGGGGGTACACAAACCAACGGGGAGCAGAAATACTATCCGCTCCCCATCACAGCCAGCCAAACCCTAGTTAACGCACACTGCTTACCAAGAATCGGCCTGTATAAGCTCTCGTCTGACATAGGGGGTACATAAACCAACAGGGAGCAGAAATACTATCTGTTCCGAATCACCGCCAGCCAAGCCCTAGTCCACGCACACTGCCAACCAACATTAGGGCTGTAGAAGCTCCCGTCTGACATAGGGCGTTCACAAACCAACGAAGAGCAGAAATACTATCTGCTCCCCATCACCACCAGCCAAACCCTAGTCAACGCACACTGCCAAACAAGAATCAGCATGCATAAGCTCCCATCTGATATAGGGGGTACACAAACCAACGGGGAGCAGAAATACTATCTGCACCCCATCACCGCCAGCCAAACCCTAGTCCAAGCACACTGCTAACCAAGATTAGGCCTGTATAAGCTCCCGTCTGACATAGGGGATACGCAAACCAACGGGGAACAGAAATACTATCTGCTCCCCATCACCACCAGCCAAACCCTAGTCCACACACACTGCCAAACAAGAATAGGCCTGGATAAGCTACCGTCTGATATAGGGGGTACACAAAAAAACGGGGAGCAGGAATACTATCTGCTCCCCATCACCGCCAGCCAAAACCTAGTCAATGCACACTGCCAACCTAGAATCAGCCTGTATAAGCTCCCATCTGACATAGGGGGTACGCAAACAAACGGGGAGCAGAAATACTATCTGCTCCCCATCACCACCAGCCAAACCCTAGTCAATGCACACTGCCAACCAATAATAGGCCGGTATAAGCTCCTGTCTGACATAAGGGGAAAAATAAACCAACGGGGAGCATAAATACTACCTGCTCCCCATCACCACCAGACAAACCCTAGTCCACGCACACTGCCAACCTAGAATCGGCCTGTATAAGCTCCCGTCTGACATAGGGGGTACACAAACCAACGGGGAGCAGAAATACTTTCTGCTCCCCATCACTGCCAGCCAAACCCTAGTCAACGCACACTGCCAACCAAGAATAGGCCTGTATAAGCTCCAGTCTGACATAGGGGTTACACAAACCAGCGGGGAGCAGAAATACTATCTGCTCCCCATCACCGGCAGCCAAACCGTAGTCCACGCACACTGCTAACCAAGATTAGGCCTGTATAAGCTCCCGTCTGACATAGGGTGTACACAAACCAACGGGGAACAGAAATACTATCTGCTCCCAATTACCACCAGCCAAAACCTACTCAACGCACACTGCCAACCAAGAATCGGCCTGTATAAGCTCCCATCTGACATAGGGGGTACACAAACCAACGGGGAGCAGAAATACTATCTGCTCCCAATCACCACCAGCCAAACCCTAGTCAACGCACACTGCCAACCAATAAGAGGCCTGTATAAGTTCCTGTCTGATATAGGGGGTGCACAAACCATCGGGGAACAGAAATACTATCTGCTCCCCATCACCACCAGCCAAACCTAAGTCCACGCACACTGCCAACCTAGAATCGGCCTGTATAAGCTCCCATCTGACACAGGGGGTACACAAACCAACGGGGAGCAGAAATACTATCTGCTCCCCATCACCACCAGCCAAACCCTAGTCAACGCACACTGCCAACCAAGAATAGGCCTGTATAAGCTCCCGTCTGACATAGGGGGTACACAAAGCAACTGGGAGCAGAAATACTATCTGCTCCCCATGACCGCCAGCCAAACGCTAGTCAACGCACACTGCCAACCAAGAATAGGTCTGTATAGGCTCCCATCTGACATAGGGGGTACACAAACCAACGGGAAACAGAAATACTATCGGCTTCCCATCACCACCAGCCAAACCCTAGTCCACAGACACTGCCAGCCAAAAATAGGCCTGTATAAGCTCCAGTCTGACATAGGGGGTAAAAAAATCAACGGGGAGCAAAATGACTATCTGCTCACCATCAACGTCAGCCAAACCCTAGTTAACGCACACTGCAAACTTAGAATCGGTCTATATAAGCTCCCGTCTGACATAGGGGGTACATAAACCAACGGGGAGCAGAAATACTATCTGCTCCCCATCACCGCCAGTCAAGCCCTAGTCCAGGCACACTGCCAACCAAGATTAGGCCTGTAAAAGCTCCCGTCTGCCATAGGGGTTACACAAACCAACAAGGAGCAGAAATACTCTCTGCTTCCCATCACCGCCAGCCAAACCCTATTCCACTCACACTGCCAACCTAGAATCGGACTGTCTAAGCTCCCATCTGACATAGGGGGTACACAAAGCAACGGGGAGCAGAAATACTATCTGCTCCCCATCACCGCCAGCCAAACCCTAGTCAACGCACACTGCCAACCAAGAATAGGCCTCTATAAGCTCCCGTCTGACATAGAGGGTACACAAATCAACGGGGAGCAGAAATACTATCTGCTCCCAAATACCGCCTGCCAAACCCTAGTCAACGCACACTGACAACAAAGAATAGGCCTGTATAAGCTCCCGTCTGAAATAGGGGGTACACAAACCAACGGGGAACAAAAATACTATCTGCTCCCCATCACCACGAGCCAAACCCTAGTCCACAGACACTGCCAACCAAGATTAGGCCTGTATAAGCTCCCATCTAACATGGGGGGTGCACAAACCAACGGGGAGCAGAAATACTATCTGCTCCCCATCACCGCCAGCCAAACCCTAGTCCATGCACACTGCAAACCTTGAATCGGCCTGTATAAGCTTCCGTCTGACATATGGGGTGCACACCAACGGGGAGAAGAATAACCATCTGCTCACCATCACTTCCAGCCAAACCATAGTCAACGCACACTGCCAACCAAGAATCAGCCAATATAAGCTCCCATCTGACATAGGGGGTACACAAACCAACGGGGAACAGAAATACTATCTGCTCCCCATCAACACCAGCCAAACCCTAATCAGCGCACACTGCCAACGAAGAATAGGCCTGCATAAGCTCCCGTCTGACATAGGGGGTACACAAACCAACGGGAAGCAGAAATACTATCTGCTCCCAATCACCGCCAGCCAATCCCGAGTCAACGCACACTGCCAACCAAGAATAGGCCTCTATAAGCTCCCGTCCGAAATAGGGGGTACACAAACCAACGGGAGCAGAAATACTATCTGCTCCCCATCACCTCCAGCCAAATCCTAGTCAACGCACACTGCCAACCAAGAATAGGCCTCTATAAGCTCCGGTCTGACATAGGGGGTACCTAAACCAACGGGAAGCAGAAATACTATCTGCTCCCCATCACCTCCAGCCAAACCCCAGTCCACAGACACTGCCAACCAAGAATAGGCCTGTATAAGCTCCCATCTGACATAGGGGGTACATAAACCAACAGGGAGCAGAAATACTATCTGCTCCCCATCACCGCCAGCCAAACCCTAGTCCACGCACACTGCTAACCAAGATTAGGCCTGTATAAGCTCCCGTCTGACATAGGGGGTACACAAACCAACGGGGAGCAGAAATACTACCTGCTCCCCATCACCACCAGCCAAACCCTAGTCCACGCACACTGCCAACCAAGAATATGCCTGTAAAAGCTCCCGTCTGACATAGGGGGTACACAAACCAACTGGGAGCAGAAATACTATCTGCTCCCCATCACCGCCAGCCAAACCCTAGTCAACGCACACTGCCAACCAAGAATAGGCCTGTATAAGCTCCCGTCTGACATAGGGGGTACACAAACCAACGGGGAGCAGAAATACTATCTGCTCCCCATCACCGCCAGCCAAACCCTAGTCAACGCACACTGCCAACCAAGAATAGGCCTGTATAAGCTCCCGTCTGACATAGGGGGTACACAAACCAACGGGGAGCAGAAATACTATCTGCTCCCCATCACCGCCAGCCAAACCCTAGTCCACGCACACTTCCAACCAAGATTAGGCCTGTATAAGCTGCCGTCTGACATAGGGGGTACACAAACCAACGGGGAACAGAAATACTATCTGCTCCCCATCACCGGCAGCCAAACCCTAGTCAACACACACTGCCAACCAAGAATAGGCCTGTATAAGCTCCCGTCTGACATAGGGGGTACACAAACCAACGGGGAACAGAAATACTATGTGCTCCACATCACCACCAGCCAAACCCTAGTCCACAGACACTGCCAACCAAGAATAGGCCTGTATAAGCTTTGTCTGATGTAGGGGGTACACAAACCAACGGGGAGAAGTAATACTATCTGCTCCCCATCACCGTCACCCAAACCCTAGTCAACACACACCCTAGACCACAGACACTGCCAACCAAGATTAGGCCTGTGTAAGCTCCCGTCTGACATAGGGGGTACACAAACTAACGGAGAGAAGAAATGCTATCTGCTCCCTATCACCACAAGTCGAACCCTAGTCCACGCACACTGCCAACCAAGAATAGGCCACTATAGTTCCCGTCTGACATAGGGGGTACACAAACCAATGGGGAGCAGAAATACTATCTGCTCGACATCACCACCAGCCGAACCTTAGTCCACGCACACTGCCAACCATGATTAGGCCTGTATAAGCGCCTGAATGACATAGGGGTGCACAAACCAACGGGGAGCAGAAGTACTATCTGCTCCCCATCACTGCCAGCCAAACCCTAGTCCCTGCACACTGCAAACCTAGAATCGGCCTGTATAAGCTCCCGTCTGACATAGGGGGTACACAAACCAACGGGGAGAAGATTTACTATCTGCTCACCATCACTGCCAGCCAAACCCTAGTCAACGCACACTGCCAACCAAGAATCAGCCGGTATAAGCTGCCATCTGATATAGGGGGTACACAAACCAACGGGGAGCAGAAATACTATCTGCTCCCCATCAACGCCAGCCAAACCTTAGTCAGCGCTCACTGCCAACGAAGAATAGGCCTGTATAAGCTCCCGTCTGACATAGGGGGTACACAAACCAACGGGGAGCAGAAATACTATCTGCTCCCAATCACCGCCAGCCGAGCCCTAGTCAACGCACACTGCCAACCAAGAATAGGCCTGTATATGTTCCCGTCTGACACAGGGGGTACACAAACCAAAGGGTAGCAGAATTACTATCTGCTCACTATCACCGCCAGCCAAACCTTAGTCAACGCACACTGCAAACCAAGAATCTGCCTGTATAAGCTCCCGTCTGACATAGGGGGTACACAAACCAACTGGGAGCAGAGTAACTATCTGCTCACCATCACCGGCAGCCAAACCCTATTCAACGCACACTGCAAACCAATAATCAGCCTGTATAAGCTCCCATCTGACATAGGGGGTACACAAACCAACGGGGAGCAGAAATACTATCTGCTCCCCATCACCGCCAGCCAAACCCTAGTCAGCGCACACTGCCAACGAAGAATAGGACTGTATAAGCTCCCGTCTGACATGGGGGGTACACAAACCAACGAGGAGCAGAAATACTATCTGCTCCCAATCACCGCCAGCCAATCTGTAGTCAACGCACACTGCCAACCAAGATTAGGCCTCTATAAGCTCCCATCTGAAATAGGGGTACACAAACCAACGGAAGTAGAAATACTATCTGCTCCCCATCACCGCCAGCCAAATCCTAGTCAACGCACACTGCCAACCAAGAATAGGCCTCTATAAGCTCCCGTCTGATATAGGGGGTACACAAACCAACGGGGAGCAGAAATACCATCTGCTTCCCGTCACCGCCTGCCAAACCCTAGTCAACGCACACTGCCAACCAAGAATAGGCCTGTATAAGCTCCCGTCTGACATAGGGGGTACACAAACCTATGGGGAACAGAAATACTATCTGCTCCCCATCACCACCAGCCAAACCCTAGTCCACAGACACTGCCAACAAAGAATAGGCCTGTATAATCTCCCGTCTGACATAGGGGGAACACAAACCAACGGGGAGCAGAAATACTATCCGCTCCCCATCACCGCCAGCCATGCCCAAGTCCAAGCACACTGCCAACCAAGATTAGGCCTGTATAAGATCCCTTCTGACATAGGGGGTACACAAACCAACGAGGAGCAGAAATACTATCTGCTCCCCATCACCGACAGCCAAACCCTAGTCCACTCACACTGCCAACCTAGAATCGGTCTGTATAAGCTCCCATCTGACATAGGGGGTACACAAACCAACGGGGAGCAGAAATACTATCTGCTCCCCATCACCACCTGCCAAACCCTAGTCAACGCACACTGCCAACCAAGAATAGGCCTGTATAAGCTCCCGTCTGATATAGGGGGTACACAAACCAACGGGGAACAGAAATACTATCTGCTCCCCATCACCACGAGCCAAACCCTAGTCCACAGACACTGCCAACTAAGATTAGGCCTGTATAAGCTCCCGTCTGACAAAGGGGGTACGCGAACTAACGGAGAGCAGAAATACTATCTGCTCCCCGTCACCACCAGCCGAACCCTAGTCCACGCACACTGCCAACCAAGAATAGGCCTCTATATGCTCCCGTCTGACATAGGGGGTACACAAACCAACGGGGAGCAGAAAAACTATCTGCTCCCCATCACCACCAACCAAACCCTAATCCACAGACACTGCCAACCAAGAATAGGCCTGTATAAGCTCCCGTCTGACATAGGGGGTACACAAACCAACAGGGAGCGGAAATACTATCTGCTCCCAATCACCACCAGCCAACCCTTAGTCCACGCACACTGCCAACCAAGATTAGGCCTGTATAAGCTCCCGTCTGACATAGGGGGTGCACAAACCAACATGGAGCAGAAATACTATCTGCTCCCCATCACCGCCAGCCAAACCCTAGTCCCTGCACACTGCAAACTGAGAATCGGCCTGTATAAGCTCCCGTCTGACATAGGGGGTACACAAACCAACGGGGAGCAGAAATACTATTTGCTTCCCATCAACACCAGCCAAACCCTAGTCAGCGCATACTGCTAACGAAGAATAGGCCTGTATAAGCTCCCTTCTGACATAGGGGGCACACAAACCAACGGGGAGTTGAAAAACTATCTGCTCCCAATCACCGCCAGCCAATCCCTAGTCAACGCACACTGCCAACAAAGAATAGGCCTCTATAAGCTCCCGTCTGACATAGGGGGTACACAAACCAACGGGAGCAGAAATACTATCTGCTCCCCATCATTTCCTGCCAAACCCTAGTCAACGCACACTGCCAACAAAGTATAGGCCTGTATAAGCTCCCAACTGACTTAGGGTGTACACAAACCAACGGGGAACAGAAATACTATCTGCTCCCCATCCCCACCAGCCAAACCCTAGTCAACGCACACTGCCAACCAAGAATAGGCCTCTATAAGCTCCCGTCTGACATCGGGGGTACACAAACCAACGGGGAGCAGAAATACTATCTGCTCCCCATCATTTCCTGCCAAACCCTAGTCAACGCACACTGCCAACAAAGTATAGGCCTGTATAAGCTCCCAACTGACTTAGGGTGTACACAAACCAACGGGGAACAGAAATACTATCTGCTCCCCATCACCACCAGCCAAACCCTAGTCCACAGACACTGCCAACCAAGAATAGGCCTGTATAAGCTCTTGTCTGACATAGGGGGTACACAAACCAACGGGGAGCAGGAATACTATCTGCTCCCCATCACCGCCAGCCAAACCCTAGTCCACTCACACTGCCAACCTAGAATCGGCGTGTATAAGCTCCTGTCTGACATAGGGGGTACACAAACCAACAGGGAACAGAAACACTATCTGCTCCCCATCACCACGAGCCAAACCCTAGTCCACAGACACTGCCAACTAAGATTAGGCCTGTATAAGCTGCCGTCTGACAAAGGGGGTACGCAAACTAACGGAGAGCAGAAATACTATCTGCTCCCCATCACCACCAGCCAGACCCTAATCCACAGACACTGCCAACCAGGAATAGGCCTGTATTAGCTCCCGTCTGACATAGGGGGTACACAAACCAACAGGGAGCAGAAATACTATCTGCTCCCAAACACCACCAGCCAAACCTTAGTCCACGCACACTGCCAACCAAGATTAGGCCTGTATAAGCTCCCATCTGACATAGGGGGTACACAAACCAACGGGGAGCAGAATTACTATTTGCTTCCCATCAACACCAGCCAAACCCTAGTCAGCGCACACTACTAACGAAGAATAGGCCCGTATAAGCTCCCGTCTGACATAGGGGCACACAAACCAACGGGGAGTTGAAAAACTATCTGCTCCCAATCACCGCCAGACAATCCCTAGTCAACGCACACTGCCAACCAAGAATGGGCCTCTATAAGCTCCCATCTGACATCGGGGGTACACAAACCAACGGGGAGCAGAAATACTATCTGCTCCCCATCATTTCCTGCCAAACCCAAGTCAACGCACACTGCCAACCAAGTATAGGCCTGTATAAGCTCCCGTCTGACTTAGGGGGTACACAAACCAACAGGGGACAGACATACTATCTGCTCCCCATCACCACCAGCCAAACCCTAGTCCACAGACACTGCCAACCAAGAATAGGCCTGTATAAGCTCTTGTCTGACATTGGGGGTACACAAACCAACGGGGAGCAGAAATACTATCTGCTCCCCATCACCGCCAGCCAAACCCTAGTCCACTCACACTGCCAACCTAGTATCGGCGTGTATAAGCTCCTGTCTGACATAGGGGGTACACAAACCAACGGTGAGCAGAAATACTATCTGCTCCCCATCAACGCCAGCCAAACCCTAGTCAACGCACACTGCCAAACAAGAATCAGCCTGTATAAGCTCCCATCTGACATAGGGAGTACACAAACCAACGGGCAGCAGAAATACTATCTGCTTCCCATCACCACCAGCCAAACCCTAGTCCAAGCACACTGCCAACCAAGATTAGGCCTGTTAGAATTGGGAATCTCTGGTTGGCACAGGTATGCACTTGTGACAAGCAGGGACTCTTACTTCTAAGTCAGAGTAAGGGGATCACCCTTTCAAATAACCCCTGCTCACCCTCTAGGTAGTGTGGTGCAAGCAGTCAAGACTATTCTCAGGGCGTCATAGGTTAAGCATTTGTGAACACATACAGTAATACAATGACACACCACAAATGGACACCAGTCAAGGTTGTATCAAGAATAGTTTTCTTAATATAAGGCTTAGCACAAGACTAGAATAACGAATAAAATGACCACAGTATTATTTTAAAGTTCAATGTTCTTGTAGAAAGGCTTAAAATGCAAAAATAGGCTTCTTATTGTTAAAATACGCTTCTTTCACATAAGTACGCTTCTGTCAAGGCTCTGTACGGTTCGTACCTGGATGTGCGACTCGTTGGCATTCAAAACAAGGGAACTACGAGTCTAACAATCGTTGCGGACTCCGGGGTCCGTGGCATGCACGCTGCGGTGCGAACAGAACAAAGTACCTTGGTGTTGTAGGGACCGCGACGGACAGTGCGGGACAAGTCGATGGGTCCGGGTCGTAGCTCGGCAGCGTATTCGGATGCTGGTCGGGTCGCGGCGTCGGTACGCGGCGTTGGTACGGGACCTTCAGGGATACGTGCGGATGGCTCGGATCGGCTTGCAGAGTCCGTGGCGGTCGGCGTTCGAGCCGTACCTTCGGTGCGGATAGGCGGCGGCACTTCTCGGCGAGCCGTACAGCGTCCGGGGAGGATCGGTGTGATGCGGTTTCTCGGCTCTGAGTACGGCACGGTGCAGTACGTCTTAGCAGCGTACGGACCGTACCTGCGGGACAACGAAGCTTGGGTCCGGCGTACAGGATTAGGCAGCCAGGGCTGTACGACTCGAATCGGCGGGGAAGGTTAGGTGCGATGCGGCCGGGAGGGATACGGTGCGTACTAACGCTTTTAAATCAGCGTAGACACCGGTGCCGGGCGGCAAAGACACGGCTTTACGGCGGATGGGGTACGAGTCGTACTGGGGCCAAATCCAGCGGGAAACAAGCAAGAATTGTCCAGGCAACTCAATTTTGGAAGGCAGATGAGTCCAATGGTCCTGGGACTCAGTTCAGGGGGCAAGCTCTCTTCCAAGCCCTTGGAGATTGTTGAAAACACAGTTGCAAAGTCTCTTTTAGTCCTTTCCTCTCCTTTCTCAGCAAGGCACCACTGAAGGCCAATCCCCCAGGTTAAGGAAAGTTACTCCTCCTTCAGCTTCTTCCAGGTCCTTCTAGTCAGGCAGAGTTTCTTCGTGGTTCAATCAGGATCTGATCTCTTAGGAGCAGTGCTCCTACATTTATACCAAGTTTCTTTTGTCTTTACAGGCCAGGGGGGCCTTTGCCTAATCCCAGTCCAGTTCATTTCAGTGAGGAGCACTTTGTTGTTGGGACTCTGGCTTCTTCTTTCAGCAGGCAGGGCAGAGACATCAGATGCTCCCCAGGGGGTGGAGCCAGCACTGTGGTGGCAGAGCACGGCCCTATTCAGAGCCAAGGTGCACTCCTCCCACCCATCCTGGTGTAATCTCTCTATTCACCACCTGGCAGCCCCAGCCTGTCTCCTGGAACTTCCAAGCCCTGTCACTCTAGCTACACAAAAAGAAGACAGCCCCTCCCAGCAGAGGTGGACTGAAATGGTTAGGCACGCAAAGGCTAACTTTCAAAAAGTAGCATTTGCAAACCCAGGATATTAAAATAACCTTTGCTAAAAGATGTATTTTATTATTCTGAGTTCAGGCATACTAAACATGAATTTCTACCATGCTTCCTGAGCCTGCTAGGATTATAGAGTGTTATAATCTAGCAGGCCATTCTGGCCTATGGAGAGCAGGTAGCCTTACAATAGTGAAAAACGAAAATGGCTGTAATTCACTATTAGGACATGCCACACACTTCAGGGCATGTCCTACCTTATCCTTACAATGCACCCTGCCCTAGGGCCTACCTTAGTGGTGACTAACATGGAGGTAAGGGAAGGTTTAGGGACTGGCAAGTGGGGACACTTGCCCAGTCAGCATGACAGTACCAGACTGCATGCAGGTTCTGCAATGGCAGGCCTTAGACACATTTTACCAGGCTGCTTCTGTGGGTGGCACAACCAGTGCTGCAAGCCCACTAGCAGCATTTGGATATACAAGCCCTTGGCACCCCTGGTGCACTCTACTAGGAACTGATAGTAAACCAAATAAGCCAAACATGGAAGTCAATTCACATAATACATTTTCCCATAGGGAGCACTTGCCCTGTGGCACTGGATGGCAGTGGCACAGCGCCCTGAGAAGCTAACACCAGCACAAAAATACATTGAGGCACAGACAAAAATGGAAGGGTGACCCACGCCAATGGTGCCAGGTCTAACAAGGACTGTATAAGCTCTCGTCTGACATAGGGGGTACACAAACCAACGGGGAACAGAAATACTATCTGCTCCCCATCACCACCAGCCAAACCCTAGTCCACACACACTGCCAAACAAGAATAGGCCTGTATAAGTTCCCGTCTGGCATAGGGGGTACACAAACCAACAGGGAGCAGGAATACTATCTGCTCCCCATCACTGCCAGCCAAAACCAAGTCAACGCACACTGCCAACTTAGAATCGGCCTCTATAAGCTCCCTACTGACATAGGGGGTACACAAACAAACGGGGAGCAGAAATACTATCTGCTCCCCATCACCACCAGCTAAACCCTAGTCCACGCACACTGCCAACCTAGAATCGGTCTGTTTAAGCTCCCATCTGACATAGGGGGTACACAAACCAACGGGGAGCAGAAATACTATCGGCTCCCCATCACCGCCGGCCAAACCCTAGTCAACGCACACTGCCAACCAAGAATAGGCCTCTATAAGCTCCCGTCTGACATAGGGGGTACAAAAGCCAACTGGGAGCAGAAATACTATCTGCTCCCCATCACCACCTGCCAAACCCTAGTCAACGCACACTGCCAACCAAGAATAGGCCTGTATAAGCTCCCGTCTGATATAGGGGGTACACAAACCAACGGGGAACAGAAATACTATCTGCTTCCCATCACCACGAGCCAAACCCTAGTCCACAGACACTGCCAACTAAGAATAGGCCTGTATAAGCTCCCGTCTGACAAAGGGGGTACGCGAACTAACGGAGAGCAGAAATACTATCTGCTCCCCGTCACCACCAGCCGAACCCTAGTCAACGCACACTGCCAACCAAGAATAGGCCTCTATAAGCTCCCGTCTGACATAGGGGGTACACAAGCCAACGGGGAGCAGAAATACTATCTGCTCCCCATCACCACCTGCCAAACCCTAGTCAACGCACACTGCCAACCAAGAATAGGCCTGTATAAGCTCCCGTCTGATGTAGGGGGTATACAAACCTATGGGGAACAGAAATACTATCTGCTCCCCATCACCACCAGCCAAACCCTAGTCCACAGACACTGCCAACAAAGAATAGGCCTGTATAAGCTCCCGTCTGACATAGGGGGAGCACAAACCAACGGGGAGCAGAAATACTATCCGCTCCCCATCACCGCCAGCCAAACCCTAGTCAGCGCACACTGCCAACTTAGAATCGGTCTGTATAAGCTCCCGTCTGACATAGGGGGTACACAAGCCAACGGGGAGCAGAAATACTATCTGCTCCACATCACCACCTGCCAAACCCTAGTCAACGCACACTGCCAACCAAGAATAGGCCTGTATAAGCTCCCGTCTGACATAGGGGGTACACAAACCAACGGGGAGCAGAAAAACTATCTGCTCCCCATCACCACCAGCCAAACCCTAATCCACAGACACTGCCAACCAAGAATAGGCCTGTATAAGCTCCCGTCTGACATAGGGGGTACACAAACCAACAGGGAGCGGAAATACTATCTGCTCCCAATCAACACCAGCCAAACCTTAGTCCACGCACACTGCCAACCAAGATTAGGCCTGTATAAGCTCCCGTCTGACATAGGGGGTGCACAAACCAACGTGGAGCAGAAATATTATCTGCTCCCCATCACCGCCAGCCAAACCCTAGTCCCTGCACACTGCAAACTGAGAATCGGCCTTTATAAGCTCCCGTCTGACATAGGGGGTACACAAACCAACTGGGAGAAGAATTACTATCTGCTCACCATCACCGCCCGCCAAACCCTAGTCAACGCACACTGCTAACCAAGAATCAGCCAGTATAAGCTCCCATCTGACATAGGGGGTACACAAACCAACGGGGAGCAGAAATACTATTTGCTTCCCATCACCGCCAGCCAATCCCTAGTCAACGCACACTGCCAACAAAGAAGAGGCCTCTATAAGCTCCCGTCTGACATAGGGGGTACACAAACCAACGGGAGCAGAAATAATATCTGCTCCCCATCACCTCCAGCCAAACCCTAGTCAACGCACACTGCCAACCAAGAATAGGCCTCTATAAGCTCCCGTCTGACATCGGGGGTACACAAACCAACGGGGAGCAGAAATACTATCTGCTCCCCATCATTTCCTGCCAAACCCTAGTCAACGCACACTGCCAACCAAGTATAGGCCTGTATAAGCTCCCAACTGACTTAGGGGGTACACAAACCAACGGGGAACAGAAATACTATCTGCTCCCCATCACCACCAGCCAAACCCTAGTCCACAGACACTGCCAACCAAGAATAGGCCTGTATAAGCTCTTGTCTGACATAGGGGGAACACAAACCAACGGGGAGCAGGAATACTATCTGCTCCCCATCACCGCCAGCCAAACCCTAGTCCACTCACACTGCCAACCTAGAATCGGCGTGTATAAGCTCCTGTCTGACATAGGGGGTACACAAACCAACGGAGAAAAGAAACACTATCTGCTCCCCATCACCACGAGCCAAACCCTAGTCCACAGACACTGCCAACTAAGATTAGGCCTGTATAAGCTGCCGTCTGACAAAGGGGGTAGGCAAACTAATGGAGAGCAGAAATACTATCTGCTCCCCATCACCACCAGCCAGACCCTAATCCACAGACACTGCCAACCAGGAATAGGACTGTATTAGCTCCCGTCTGATATAGGGGGTACACAAACCAACAGGGAGCAGAAATACTATCTGCTCCCAATCACCACCAGCCAAACCTTAGTCCACGCACACTGCCAACCAAGATTAGGCCTGTATAAGCTCCCATCTGACATCGGGGGTACACAAACCAACGGGGAGCAGAAATACTATCTGCTCCCCATCATTTCCTGCCAAACCCAAGTCAACGCACACTGCCAACCAAGTATAGGCCTATATAAGCTCCCGTCTGACTTAGGGGGTACACAAAGCAACGGGGAACAGAAATACTAACTGCTCCCCATCACCACCAGCCAAACCCTAGTCCACAGACACTGCCAACCAAGAATAGGCTTGTATAAGCTCTTGTCTGACATAGGGGGTACACAAACCAACGGGGAGCAGAAATACTATCTGCTCCCCATCACCACCAGCCAAACCCTAGTCCACTCACACTGCCAACCTAGAATCGGCGTGTATAAGCTCCTGTCTGACGTAGGGGGTACACAAACCAACGGTGAGCAGAAATACTATCTGCTCCCCATCAACGCCAGCCAAACCCTAGTCAACGCACACTGCCAAACAAGAATCAGCCTGTATAAGCTCCCATCTGACATAGGGAGTACACAAACCAACGGGCAGCAGAAATACTATCTGCTTCCCATCACCGCCAGCCAAACCCTAGTCCAAGCACACTGCCAACCAAGATTAGGCCTGTTAGAATTGGGAATCTCTGGTTGGCACAGGTATGCACTTGTGACAAGCAGGGACTCTTACTTCTAAGTCAGAGTAAGGGGATCCCCCTTTCAAATAACCCCTGCTCACCCTCTAGGTAGTGTGGTGCAAGCAGTCAAGACTATTCTCAGGGCGTCATAGGTTAAGCATTTGTGAACACATACAGTAATACAATGACACACCACAAATGGACACCAGTCAAGGTTGTATCAAAAATAGTTTTCTTAATAGAAGGTTTAGCACAAGACTAGAATAACGAATAAAATGACCACAGTATTATTTTAAAGTTCAATGTTCTTGTAGAAAGGCTTAAAATGCAAAAATAGGCTTCTTATAGTTAAAATACGCTTCTTTCACATAAGTACGCTTCTGTCAAGGCTCTGTACGGTTTGTACCTGGATGTGCGACTCGTTGGCATTCAAAACAAGGGAACTACGAGTCTAACAATCGTTGCGGACTCCGGGGTCCGTGGCATGCACGCTGCGGTGCGAACAGAACAAAGTACCTTGGTGTTGTAGGGTCCGCGACGGACAGTGCGGGACAAGTCGATGGGTCCGGGTCGTAGCTCGGCAGCGTATTCGGATGCTGGTCGGGTCGCGGCGTCGGTACGCGGCGTTGGTACGGGACCTTCAGGGATACGTGCGGATGGCCCGGATCGGCTTGCAGAGTCCGTGGCGATCGGCGTTCGAGCCGTACCTTCGGTGCGGATAGGCGGCGGCACTTCTCAGCGAGCCGTACAGCGTACGGGGAGGATCGGTGTGATGCGGCTTCTCGGCTCTGAGTACGGCACGGTGCAGTACGTCTTAGCAGCGTACGGACCGTACCTGCGGGACAACGAAGCTTGGGTCCGGCGTACAGGATTAGGCAGCCAGGGCTGTACGACTCGAATCGGCGGGGAAGGTTAGGTGCGATGCGGCCGGGAGGGATACGGTGCGTACTAACGCTTTTAAATCAGCGTAGACACACGGTGCCGGGCGGCAAAGACACGGCTTCACGGCGGATGGGGTACGAGTCGTACTGGGGCCAAATCCAGTGGGAAACAAGCAAGAATTGTCCAGGCAACTCAATTTTGGAAGGCAGATGAGTCCAATGGTCCTGGGACTCAGTTCAGGGGGCAAGCTCTCTTCCAAGCCCTTGGAGATTGTTGAAAACAAAGTTGCAAAGTCTCTTTTAGTCCTTTCCTCTCCTTTCTCAGCAAGGCACCACTGAAGGCCAATCCCCCAGGTTAGGGAAAGTTACTCCTCCTTCAGCTTCTTCCAGGTCCTTCTAGTCAGGCAGAGTTTCTTCGTGGTTCAATCAGGATCTGATCTCTTAGGAGCAGGGCTCCTACATTTATACCAAGTTTCTTTTGTCTTTACAGGCCAGGGGGGCCTTTGCCTAATCCCAGTCCAGTTCATTTTAGTGAGGAGCACTTTGTTGTTGGGACTCTGGCTTCTTCTTTCAGCAGGCAGGGCAGAGACATCAGATGCTCCCCAGGGGGTGGAGCCAGCACTGTGGTGGCAGAGCACGGCCCTATTCAGAGCCAAGGTGCACTCCTCCCACCCATCCTGGTGTAATCTCTCTATTCCCCACCTGGCAGCCCCAGCCTGTCTCCTGGAACTTCCAAGCCCTGTCACTCTAGCTACACAAAAAGAAGACAGCCCCTCCCAGCAGAGGCGGACTGAAATGGTTAGGCACGCAAAGGCTAACTTTCTAAAAGTAGCATTTGCAAACCCAGGATATTAAAATAACCTTTGCTAAAAGATCTATTTTATTATTCTGAGTTCAGGCATACTAAACATGAATTTCTACCATGCTTCCTGAGCCTGCTAGGATTATAGAGTGTTATAATCTAGCAGCCCATTCTGGCCTATGGAGAGCAGGTAGCCTTACAATAGTGAAAAACGAAAATGGCTGTAATTCACTATTAGGACATGCCACACACTTCAGGGCATGTCCTACCTTATCCTTACAATGCACCCTGCCCTAGGGCCTACCTTAGGGGTGACTAACATGGAGGTAAGGGAAGGTTTAGGGACTGGCAAGTGGGGACACTTGCCCAGTCAGCATGACAGTACCAGACTGCATGCAGGTTCTGCAATGGCAGACCTTAGACACATTTTACCAACTGCTTCTGTGGGTGGCACAACCACTGCTGCAAGCCCACTAGCAGCATTTGGATATACAAGCCCTTGGCACCCCTGGTGCACTCTACTAGGGACTGATAGTAAACCAAATAAGCCAAACATGGAAGTCAATTCACATAATACATTTTCCCATAGGGAGCACTTGCCCTGTGGCACTGGATGGCAGTGGCACAGCGCCCTGAGAAGGTAACACCAGCACAAAAATACATTGAGGCACAGACAAAAATGGAAGGGTGACCCACGCCAATGGTGCCAGGTCTAACAAGGCCTGTATAAGCTCTCGTCTGACATAGGGGGTACACAAACCAACGGGGAACAGAAATACTATCTGCTCCCCATCACCACCAGCCAAAACCAAGTCAACACACACTGCCAACTTAGAATCGGCCTGTATAAGCTCCCTACTGACATAGGGGGTACACAAACAAACGGGGAGCAGAAATACTATCTGCTCCCCATCACCACCAGCTAAACCCTAGTCCACGCACACTGCCAACCTAGAAACGGCCTGTATAAGCTCCCGTCTGACATAGGGGGTACACAAACCAACGGGAAGCAGAAATACTTTCTGCTCCCCATCACCACATGCCAAACCCTAGTCAACGCACACTGCCAACAAAGAATAGGCCTCTATAAGCTCCCGTCTGACATAGGGGGTACACAAACCAACGGGAGCAGAAATACTATCTGCTCCCCATCATTTCCTGCCAAACCCTAGTCAACGCACACTGCCAACCAAGAATAGGCCTGTATAAGCTCCCGTCTGACATAGGGGGTACACAAACCAACGGGGAACAGAAATACTATCTGCTCCCCATCACCAGCAGCCAAACCCTAGTCAACACACACTGCCAACCAAGAATAGGCCTGTATAAGCTCCCGTCTGACATAGGGGGTACACAAACCAACGGGGAACAGAAATACTATCTGCTCCACATCACCACCAGCCAAACCCTAGTCCACAAACACTGCCAACCAAGAATAGGCCTGTATAAGCTTTGTCTGATGTAGGGGGTACACAAACCAACGGGGAGAAGTAATACTATCTGCTCCCCATCACCGCCACCCAAACCCCAGTCAACACACACCCTAGACCACAGACACTGCCAACCAAGATTAGGCCTGTGTAAGCTCCCGTCTGACCTAGGGGGTACACAAACTAACGGAGAGAAGAAATACTATCTGCTCCCCATCACCACAAGTCGTACCCTAGTCCACGCACACTGCCAACCAAGAATAGGCCACTATAAGCTCCCGTCTGACATAGGGGGTACACAAACCAATGGGGAGCAGAAATACTATCTGCTCGACATCACCACCAGCCGAACCTTAGTCCACGCACACTGCCAACCATGATTAGGCCTGTATAAGCGCCTGACTGACATAGGGGTGCACAAACCAACGGGGAGCAGAAGTACTATCTGCTCCCCATCACTGCCAGCCAAACCCTAGTCCCTGCACACTGCAAACCTAGAATCGGCCTGTATAAGCTCCCGTCTGACATAGGGGGTACACAAACCAACGGGGAGAAGATTTACTATCTGCTCACCATCACTGCCAGCCAAACCCTAGTCAACGCACACTGCCAACCAAGAATCAGCCGGTATAAGCTGCCATCTGATATAGGGGGTACACAAACCAACGGGGAGCAGACATACTATCTGCTCCCCATCAACGCCAGCCAAACCTTAGTCAGCGCACACTGCCAACGAAGAATAGGCCTGTATAAGCTCCCGTCTGACATAGGGGGTACACAAACCAACGGGGAGCAGAAATACTATCTGCTCCCAATCACCGCCAGCCGAGCCCTAGTCAACGCAGACTGCCAACCAAGAATAGGCCTGTATAAGTTCCCGTCTGACACAGGGGGTACACAAACCAAAGGGTAGCAGAATTACTATCTGCTCACTATCACCGCCAGCCAAACCTTAGTCAACGCACACTGCAAACCAAGAATCTGCCTGTATAAGCTCCCGTCTGACATAGGGGGTACACAAACCAACGGGGAGCAGAGTAACTATCTGCTCACCATCACCGCCAGCCAAACCCTATTCAACGCACACTGCAAACCAATAATCAGCCTGTATAAGCTCCCATCTGACATAGGGGGTACACAAACCAACGGGGAGCAGAAATACTATCTGCTCCCCATCACCGCCAGCCAAACCCTAGTCAGCGCACACTGCGAACGAAGAATAGGACTGTATAAGCTCCCGTCTGACATGGGGGGTACACAAACCAACGAGGAGCAGAAATACTATCTGCTCCCAATCACCGCCAGCCAATCTGTAGTCAACGCACACTGCCAACCAAGATTACGCCTCTATAAGCTCCCATCTGAAATAGGGGGTACACAAACCAACGGGGAGCAGAAATACTATCTGCTCCCCATCACCACCAGCCAAACCCTAGTCAACGCACACTGCCAACCAATAATAGACCTGTATAAGCTCCTGTCTGACATAGGGGGTACTCAAACCAACGGGGAGCAGAAATACTATCTGCTCCCAATCACCGCCAGCCAATCCCTAGTCAACGGACACTGCCAACCAAGAATAGGCCTCTATAAGCTCCCGTCTGACATAGGGGGTACACAAACCAACGGGGAGCAGAAATACTATCTGCTCCCCATCACCGCCAGCCAATCCCTAGTCAACGCACACTGCCAAGCAAAAATAGGCCTCTATAAGCTCCCGTCTGACATAGAGGGTACACAAACCAACAGGAGCAAAAATACTATCTGCTCCCCATCACCTCCAGCCAAACCCTAGTCAACGCACACTGCCAACCAAGAGTAGGCCTCTATAAGCTCCCGTCTGACATAGGGGGTACATAAAGCAACAGGGAGCAGAAATACTATCTGCTCCGCATCATCGCCAGCCAAGCCCTAGTCCACGCACACTGCCAACCAACATTAGGGCTGTAGAAGCTCCCGTCTGACCTAGGGCGTACACAAACCAACGAAGAGCAGAAATACTATCTGCTCCCCATCACCGCCAGCCACACCCTAGTCCACTCACACTGCCAACCTAGAATCGGCCTGTATAAGCTCCCGTCTGACATAGGGGGTACACAAACCAACGGGGAGCAGAAATACTACCTGCTCCCCATCACCATCAGCCAAACCCTAGTCAACGCACACTGCCAAACAAGAATCAGCCTGTATAAGCTCCCATCTGATATAGGGGGTACACAAACCAACGGGGAGCAGAAATACTATGTGCACCCCATCACCGCCAGCCAAACCCTAGTCCAAGCACACTGCTAACCAAGATTAGGCCTGTATTAGCTCCCGTCTGACATAGGCGGTACGCAAACCAACGGGGAACAGAAATACTATCTGCTCCCCATCACCACCAGCCAAACGATAGTCCACACACACTGCCAAACAAGAATAGGCCTGTATAAGCTACCGTCTGACATAGGGGGTACACAAAAAAACGGGGAGCAAGAATACTATCTGCTCCCCATCACCGCCTGCCAACCCCTAGTCAACGCACACTGCCAACAAAGAATAGGCCTGGATAAGCTCCCATCTGACATAGGGGGTACACAAACCAACGGGGAGCAGAAATACTATCTGCTCCCAATCATCGCCAGCCAATCCCTAGTCAACGCACACTGCCAACCAAAAATAGGCCTCTATAAGCTCCCGTCTGACATAGGGGGTACACAAACCAACAGGAGCAGAAATACTATCTGCTCCCCATCACCTCCAGCCAAACCCTAGTCAACGCACACTGCCAACCAAGAATAGGCCTCTATAAGCTCCCGTCTGACATAGGGGGTACCTAAACCAACAGGGAGCAGAAATACTATCTTCTCCCCATCACCACCGGCCAAACCCTAGTCCACAGACACTGCCAACCAAGAATAGGCCTGTATAAGCTCTTGTCTGACATAGGGGGTACACAAACCAACGGGGAGCAGAAATACTATCCGCTCCCCATCACAGCCAGCCAAACCCTAGTCAACGCACACTGCTTACCAAGAATCGGCCTGTATAAGCTCTCGTCTGACATAGGGGGTACATAAACCAACAGGGAGCAGAAATACTATCTGTTCCGAATCACCGCCAGCCAAGCCCTAGTCCACGCACACTGCCAACCAACATTAGGGCTGTAGAAGCTCCCGTCTGACATAGGGCGTTCACAAACCAACGAAGAGCAGAAATACTATCTGCTCCCCATCACCACCAGCCAAACCCTAGTCAACGCACACTGCCAAACAAGAATCAGCATGCATAAGCTCCCATCTGATATAGGGGGTACACAAACCAACGGGGAGCAGAAATACTATCTGCACCCCATCACCGCCAGCCAAACCCTAGTCCAAGCACACTGCTAACCAAGATTAGGCCTGTATAAGCTCCCGTCTGACATAGGGGATACGCAAACCAACGGGGAACAGAAATACTATCTGCTCCCCATCACCACCAGCCAAACCCTAGTCCACACACACTGCCAAACAAGAATAGGCCTGTATAAGCTACCGTCTGATATAGGGGGTACACAAAAAAACGGGGAGCAGGAATACTATCTGCTCCCCATCACCGCCAGCCAAAACCTAGTCAATGCACACTGCCAACCTAGAATCAGCCTGTATAAGCTCCCATCTGACATAGGGGGTACGCAAACCAACGGGGAGCAGAAATACTATCTGCTCCCCATCACCACCAGCCAAACCCTAGTCAATGCACACTGCCAACCAATAATAGGCCGGTATAAGCTCCTGTCTGACATAAGGGGAAAAATAAACCAACGGGGAGCATAAATACTACCTGCTCCCCATCACCACCAGACAAACCCTAGTCCACGCACACTGCCAACCTAGAATCGGCCTGTATAAGCTCCCGTCTGACATAGGGGGTACACAAACCAACGGGGAGCAGAAATACTTTCTGCTCCCCATCACTGCCAGCCAAACCCTAGTCAACGCACACTGCCAACCAAGAATAGGCCTGTATAAGCTCCAGTCTGACATAGGGGTTACACAAACCAGCGGGGAGCAGAAATACTATCAGCTCCCCATCACCGGCAGCCAAACCGTAGTCCACGCACACTGCTAACCAAGATTAGGCCTGTATAAGCTCCCGTCTGACATAGGGTGTACACAAACCAACGGGGAACAGAAATACTATCTGCTCCCAATTACCACCAGCCAAAACCTACTCAACGCACACTGCCAACCAAGAATCGGCCTGTATAAGCTCCCATCTGACATAGGGGGTACACAAACCAACGGGGAGCAGAAATACTATCTGCTCCCAATCACCACCAGCCAAACCCTAGTCAACGCACACTGCCAACCAATAAGAGGCCTGTATAAGTTCCTGTCTGATATAGGGGGTGCACAAACCATCGGGGAACAGAAATACTATCTGCTCCCCATCACCACCAGCCAAACCTAAGTCCACGCACACTGCCAACCTAGAATCGGCCTGTATAAGCTCCCATCTGACACAGGGGGTACACAAACCAACGGGGAGCAGAAATACTATCTGCTCCCCATCACCACCAGCCAAACCCTAGTCAACGCACACTGCCAACCAAGAATAGGCCTGTATAAGCTCCCGTCTGACATAGGGGGTACACAAAGCAACTGGGAGCAGAAATACTATCTGCTCCCCATGACCGCCAGCCAAACGCTAGTCAACGCACACTGCCAACCAAGAATAGGTCTGTATAGGCTCCCATCTGACATAGGGGGTACACAAACCAACGGGAAACAGAAATACTATCGGCTTCCCATCACCACCAGCCAAACCCTAGTCCACAGACACTGCCAGCCAAAAATAGGCCTGTATAAGCTCCAGTCTGACATAGGGGGTAAAAAAATCAACGGGGAGCAAAATGACTATCTGCTCACCATCAACGTCAGCCAAACCCTAGTTAACGCACACTGCAAACTTAGAATCGGTCTATATAAGCTCCCGTCTGACATAGGGGGTACATAAACCAACGGGGAGCAGAAATACTATCTGCTCCCCATCACCGCCAGTCAAGCCCTAGTCCAGGCACACTGCCAACCAAGATTAGGCCTGTAAAAGCTCCCGTCTGCCATAGGGGTTACACAAACCAACAAGGAGCAGAAATACTCTCTGCTTCCCATCACCGCCAGCCAAACCCTATTCCACTCACACTGCCAACCTAGAATCGGACTGTCTAAGCTCCCATCTGACATAGGGGGTACACAAAGCAACGGGGAGCAGAAATACTATCTGCTCCCCATCACCGCCAGCCAAACCCTAGTCAACGCACACTGCCAACCAAGAATAGGCCTCTATAAGCTCCCGTCTGACATAGAGGGTACACAAATCAACGGGGAGCAGAAATACTATCTGCTCCCAAATACCGCCTGCCAAACCCTAGTCAACGCACACTGACAACAAAGAATAGGCCTGTATAAGCTCCCGTCTGAAATAGGGGGTACACAAACCAACGGGGAACAAAAATACTATCTGCTCCCCATCACCACGAGCCAAACCCTAGTCCACAGACACTGCCAACCAAGATTAGGCCTGTATAAGCTCCCATCTAACATGGGGGGTGCACAAACCAACGGGGAGCAGAAATACTATCTGCTCCCCATCACCGCCAGCCAAACCCTAGTCCATGCACACTGCAAACCTTGAATCGGCCTGTATAAGCTTCCGTCTGACATATGGGGTGCACACCAACGGGGAGAAGAAAAACCATCTGCTCACCATCACTTCCAGCCAAACCATAGTCAACGCACACTGCCAACCAAGAATCAGCCAATATAAGCTCCCATCTGACATAGGGGGTACACAAACCAACGGGGAACAGAAATACTATCTGCTCCCCATCAACACCAGCCAAACCCTAATCAGCGCACACTGCCAACGAAGAATAGGCCTGCATAAGCTCCCGTCTGACATAGGGGGTACACAAACCAACGGGAAGCAGAAATACTATCTGCTCCCAATCACCGCCAGCCAATCCCGAGTCAACGCACACTGCCAACCAAGAATAGGCCTCTATAAGCTCCCGTCCGAAATAGGGGGTACACAAACCAACGGGAGCAGAAATACTATCTGCTCCCCATCACCTCCAGCCAAATCCTAGTCAACGCACACTGCCAACCAAGAATAGGCCTCTATAAGCTCCGGTCTGACATAGGGGGTACCTAAACCAACGGGAAGCAGAAATACTATCTGCTCCCCATCACCTCCAGCCAAACCCTAGTCCACAGACACTGCCAACCAAGAATAGGCCTGTATAAGCTCCCATCTGACATAGGGGGTACATAAACCAACAGGGAGCAGAAATACTATCTGCTCCCCATCACCGCCAGCCAAACCCTAGTCCACGCACACTGCTAACCAAGATTAGGCCTGTATAAGCTCCCGTCTGACATAGGGGGTACACAAACCAACGGGGAGCAGAAATACTACCTGCTCCCCATCACCACCAGCCAAACCCTAGTCCACGCACACTACCAACCAAGAATATGCCTGTAAAAGCTCCCGTCTGACATAGGGGGTACACAAACCAACTGGGAGCAGAAATACTATCTGCTCCCCATCACCGCCAGCCAAACCCTAGTCAACGCACACTGCCAACCAAGAATAGGCCTGTATAAGCTCCCGTCTGACATAGGGGGTACACAAACCAACGGGGAGCAGAAATACTATCTGCTCCCCATCACCGCCAGCCAAACCCTAGTCAACGCACACTGCCAACCAAGAATAGGCCTGTATAAGCTCCCGTCTGACATAGGGGGTACACAAACCAACGGGGAGCAGAAATACTATCTGCTCCCCATCACCGCCAGCCAAACCCTAGTCCACGCACACTTCCAACCAAGATTAGGCCTGTATAAGCTGCCGTCTGACATAGGGGGTACACAAACCAACGGGGAACAGAAATACTATCTGCTCCCCATCACCGGCAGCCAAACCCTAGTCAACACACACTGCCAACCAAGAATAGGCCTGTATAAGCTCCCGTCTGACATAGGGGGTACACAAACCAACGGGGAACAGAAATACTATGTGCTCCACATCACCACCAGCCAAACCCTAGTCCACAGACACTGCCAACCAAGAATAGGCCTGTATAAGCTTTGTCTGATGTAGGGGGTACACAAACCAACGGGGAGAAGTAATACTATCTGCTCCCCATCACCGTCACCCAAACCCTAGTCAACACACACCCTAGACCACAGACACTGCCAACCAAGATTAGGCCTGTGTAAGCTCCCGTCTGACATAGGGGGTACACAAACTAACGGAGAGAAGAAATGCTATCTGCTCCCTATCACCACAAGTCGAACCCTAGTCCACGCACACTGCCAACCAAGAATAGGCCACTATAGTTCCCGTCTGACATAGGGGGTACACAAACCAATGGGGAGCAGAAATACTATCTGCTCGACATCACCACCAGCCGAACCTTAGTCCACGCACACTGCCAACCATGATTAGGCCTGTATAAGCGCCTGAATGACATAGGGGTGCACAAACCAACGGGGAGCAGAAGTACTATCTGCTCCCCATCACTGCCAGCCAAACCCTAGTCCCTGCACACTGCAAACCTAGAATCGGCCTGTATAAGCTCCCGTCTGACATAGGGGGTACACAAACCAACGGGGAGAAGATTTACTATCTGCTCACCATCACTGCCAGCCAAACCCTAGTCAACGCACACTGCCAACCAAGAATCAGCCGGTATAAGCTGCCATCTGATATAGGGGGTACACAAACCAACGGGGAGCAGAAATACTATCTGCTCCCCATCAACGCCAGCCAAACCTTAGTCAGCGCTCACTGCCAACGAAGAATAGGCCTGTATAAGCTCCCGTCTGACATAGGGGGTACACAAACCAACGGGGAGCAGAAATACTATCTGCTCCCAATCACCGCCAGCCGAGCCCTAGTCAACGCACACTGCCAACCAAGAATAGGCCTGTATATGTTCCCGTCTGACACAGGGGGTACACAAACCAAAGGGTAGCAGAATTACTATCTGCTCACTATCACCGCCAGCCAAACCTTAGTCAACGCACACTGCAAACCAAGAATCTGCCTGTATAAGCTCCCGTCTGACATAGGGGGTACACAAACCAACTGGGAGCAGAGTAACTATCTGCTCACCATCACCGGCAGCCAAACCCTATTCAACGCACACTGCAAACCAATAATCAGCCTGTATAAGCTCCCATCTGACATAGGGGGTACACAAACCAACGGGGAGCAGAAATACTATCTGCTCCCCATCACCGCCAGCCAAACCCTAGTCAGCGCACACTGCCAACGAAGAATAGGACTGTATAAGCTCCCGTCTGTCATGGGGGGTACACAAACCAACGAGGAGCAGAAATACTATCTGCTCCCAATCACCGCCAGCCAATCTGTAGTCAACGCACACTGCCAACCAAGATTAGGCCTCTATAAGCTCCCATCTGAAATAGGGGTACACAAACCAACGGAAGTAGAAATACTATCTGCTCCCCATCACCGCCAGCCAAATCCTAGTCAACGCACACTGCCAACCAAGAATAGGCCTCTATAAGCTCCCGTCTGATATAGGGGGTACACAAACCAACGGGGAGCAGAAATACCATCTGCTTCCCGTCACCGCCTGCCAAACCCTAGTCAACGCACACTGCCAACCAAGAATAGGCCTGTATAAGCTCCCGTCTGACATAGGGGGTACACAAACCTATGGGGAACAGAAATACTATCTGCTCCCCATCACCACCAGCCAAACCCTAGTCCACAGACACTGCCAACAAAGAATAGGCCTGTATAATCTCCCGTCTGACATAGGGGGAACACAAACCAACGGGGAGCAGAAATACTATCCGCTCCCCATCACCGCCAGCCATGCCCAAGTCCAAGCACACTGCCAACCAAGATTAGGCCTGTATAAGATCCCTTCTGACATAGGGGGTACACAAACCAACGAGGAGCAGAAATACTATCTGCTCCCCATCACCGACAGCCAAACCCTAGTCCACTCACACTGCCAACCTAGAATCGGTCTGTATAAGCTCCCATCTGACATAGGGGGTACACAAACCAACGGGGAGCAGAAATACTATCTGCTCCCCATCACCACCTGCCAAACCCTAGTCAACGCACACTGCCAACCAAGAATAGGCCTGTATAAGCTCCCGTCTGATATAGGGGGTACACAAACCAACGGGGAACAGAAATACTATCTGCTCCCCATCACCACGAGCCAAACCCTAGTCCACAGACACTGCCAACTAAGATTAGGCCTGTATAAGCTCCCGTCTGACAAAGGGGGTACGCGAACTAACGGAGAGCAGAAATACTATCTGCTCCCCGTCACCACCAGCCGAACCCTAGTCCACGCACACTGCCAACCAAGAATAGGCCTCTATATGCTCCCGTCTGACATAGGGGGTACACAAACCAACGGGGAGCAGAAAAACTATCTGCTCCCCATCACCACCAACCAAACCCTAATCCACAGACACTGCCAACCAAGAATAGGCCTGTATAAGCTCCCGTCTGACATAGGGGGTACACAAACCAACAGGGAGCGGAAATACTATCTGCTCCCAATCACCACCAGCCAACCCTTAGTCCACGCACACTGCCAACCAAGATTAGGCCTGTATAAGCTCCCGTCTGACATAGGGGGTGCACAAACCAACATGGAGCAGAAATACTATCTGCTCCCCATCACCGCCAGCCAAACCCTAGTCCCTGCACACTGCAAACTGAGAATCGGCCTGTATAAGCTCCCGTCTGACATAGGGGGTACACAAACCAACGGGGAGCAGAAATACTATTTGCTTCCCATCAACACCAGCCAAACCCTAGTCAGCGCATACTGCTAACGAAGAATAGGCCTGTATAAGCTCCCTTCTGACATAGGGGGCACACAAACCAACGGGGAGTTGAAAAACTATCTGCTCCCAATCACCGCCAGCCAATCCCTAGTCAACGCACACTGCCAACAAAGAATAGGCCTCTATAAGCTCCCGTCTGACATAGGGGGTACACAAACCAACGGGAGCAGAAATACTATCTGCTCCCCATCATTTCCTGCCAAACCCTAGTCAACGCACACTGCCAACAAAGTATAGGCCTGTATAAGCTCCCAACTGACTTAGGGTGTACACAAACCAACGGGGAACAGAAATACTATCTGCTCCCCATCCCCACCAGCCAAACCCTAGTCAACGCACACTGCCAACCAAGAATAGGCCTCTATAAGCTCCCGTCTGACATCGGGGGTACACAAACCAACGGGGAGCAGAAATACTATCTGCTCCCCATCATTTCCTGCCAAACCCTAGTCAACGCACACTGCCAACAAAGTATAGGCCTGTATAAGCTCCCAACTGACTTAGGGTGTACACAAACCAACGGGGAACAGAAATACTATCTGCTCCCCATCACCACCAGCCAAACCCTAGTCCACAGACACTGCCAACCAAGAATAGGCCTGTATAAGCTCTTGTCTGACATAGGGGGTACACAAACCAACGGGGAGCAGGAATACTATCTGCTCCCCATCACCGCCAGCCAAACCCTAGTCCACTCACACTGCCAACCTAGAATCGGCGTGTATAAGCTCCTGTCTGACATAGGGGGTACACAAACCAACAGGGAACAGAAACACTATCTGCTCCCCATCACCACGAGCCAAACCCTAGTCCACAGACACTGCCAACTAAGATTAGGCCTGTATAAGCTGCCGTCTGACAAAGGGGGTACGCAAACTAACGGAGAGCAGAAATACTATCTGCTCCCCATCACCACCAGCCAGACCCTAATCCACAGACACTGCCAACCAGGAATAGGCCTGTATTAGCTCCCGTCTGACATAGGGGGTACACAAACCAACAGGGAGCAGAAATACTATCTGCTCCCAAACACCACCAGCCAAACCTTAGTCCACGCACACTGCCAACCAAGATTAGGCCTGTATAAGCTCCCATCTGACATAGGGGGTACACAAACCAACGGGGAGCAGAATTACTATTTGCTTCCCATCAACACCAGCCAAACCCTAGTCAGCGCACACTACTAACGAAGAATAGGCCCGTATAAGCTCCCGTCTGACATAGGGGCACACAAACCAACGGGGAGTTGAAAAACTATCTGTTCCCAATCACCGCCAGACAATCCCTAGTCAACGCACACTGCCAACCAAGAATGGGCCTCTATAAGCTCCCATCTGACATCGGGGGTACACAAACCAACGGGGAGCAGAAATACTATCTGCTCCCCATCATTTCCTGCCAAACCCAAGTCAACGCACACTGCCAACCAAGTATAGGCCTGTATAAGCTCCCGTCTGACTTAGGGGGTACACAAACCAACAGGGGACAGACATACTATCTGCTCCCCATCACCACCAGCCAAACCCTAGTCCACTCACACTGCCAACCTAGTATCGGCGTGTATAAGCTCCTGTCTGACATAGGGGGTACACAAACCAACGGTGAGCAGAAATACTATCTGCTCCCCATCAACGCCAGCCAAACCCTAGTCAACGCACACTGCCAAACAAGAATCAGCCTGTATAAGCTCCCATCTGACATAGGGAGTACACAAACCAACGGGCAGCAGAAATACTATCTGCTTCCCATCACCACCAGCCAAACCCTAGTCCAAGCACACTGCCAACCAAGATTAGGCCTGTTAGAATTGGGAATCTCTGGTTGGCACAGGTATGCACTTGTGACAAGCAGGGACTCTTACTTCTAAGTCAGAGTAAGGGGATCACCCTTTCAAATAACCCCTGCTCACCCTCTAGGTAGTGTGGTGCAAGCAGTCAAGACTATTCTCAGGGCGTCATAGGTTAAGCATTTGTGAACACATACAGTAATACAATGACACACCACAAATGGACACCAGTCAAGGTTGTATCAAGAATAGTTTTCTTAATATAAGGCTTAGCACAAGACTAGAATAACGAATAAAATGACCACAGTATTATTTTAAAGTTCAATGTTCTTGTAGAAAGGCTTAAAATGCAAAAATAGGCTTCTTATAGTTAAAATACGCTTCTTTCACATAAGTACGCTTCTGTCAAGGCTCTGTACGGTTCGTACCTGGATGTGCGACTCGTTGGCATTCAAAACAAGGGAACTACGAGTCTAACAATCGTTGCGGACTCCGGGGTCCGTGGCATGCACGCTGCGGTGCGAACAGAACAAAGTACCTTGGTGTTGTAGGGACCGCGACGGACAGTGCGGGACAAGTCGATGGGTCCGGGTCGTAGCTCGGCAGCGTATTCGGATGCTGGTCGGGTCGCGGCGTCGGTACGCGGCGTTGGTACGGGACCTTCAGGGATACGTGCGGATGGCTCGGATCGGCTTGCAGAGTCCGTGGCGGTCGGCGTTCGAGCCGTACCTTCGGTGCGGATAGGCGGCGGCACTTCTCGGCGAGCCGTACAGCGTCCGGGGAGGATCGGTGTGATGCGGTTTCTCGGCTCTGAGTACGGCACGGTGCAGTACGTCTTAGCAGCGTACGGACCGTACCTGCGGGACAACGAAGCTTGGGTCCGGCGTACAGGATTAGGCAGCCAGGGCTGTACGACTCGAATCGGCGGGGAAGGTTAGGTGCGATGCGGCCGGGAGGGATACGGTGCGTACTAACGCTTTTAAATCAGCGTAGACACCGGTGCCGGGCGGCAAAGACACGGCTTTACGGCGGATGGGGTACGAGTCGTACTGGGGCCAAATCCAGCGGGAAACAAGCAAGAATTGTCCAGGCAACTCAATTTTGGAAGGCAGATGAGTCCAATGGTCCTGGGACTCAGTTCAGGGGGCAAGCTCTCTTCCAAGCCCTTGGAGATTGTTGAAAACACAGTTGCAAAGTCTCTTTTAGTCCTTTCCTCTCCTTTCTCAGCAAGGCACCACTGAAGGCCAATCCCCCAGGTTAAGGAAAGTTACTCCTCCTTCAGCTTCTTCCAGGTCCTTCTAGTCAGGCAGAGTTTCTTCGTGGTTCAATCAGGATCTGATCTCTTAGGAGCAGTGCTCCTACATTTATACCAAGTTTCTTTTGTCTTTACAGGCCAGGGGGGCCTTTGCCTAATCCCAGTCCAGTTCATTTCAGTGAGGAGCACTTTGTTGTTGGGACTCTGGCTTCTTCTTTCAGCAGGCAGGGCAGAGACATCAGATGCTCCCCAGGGGGTGGAGCCAGCACTGTGGTGGCAGAGCACGGCCCTATTCAGAGCCAAGGTGCACTCCTCCCACCCATCCTGGTGTAATCTCTCTATTCACCACCTGGCAGCCCCAGCCTGTCTCCTGGAACTTCCAAGCCCTGTCACTCTAGCTACACAAAAAGAAGACAGCCCCTCCCAGCAGAGGTGGACTGAAATGGTTAGGCACGCAAAGGCTAACTTTCAAAAAGTAGCATTTGCAAACCCAGGATATTAAAATAACCTTTGCTAAAAGATGTATTTTATTATTCTGAGTTCAGGCATACTAAACATGAATTTCTACCATGCTTCCTGAGCCTGCTAGGATTATAGAGTGTTATAATCTAGCAGGCCATTCTGGCCTATGGAGAGCAGGTAGCCTTACAATAGTGAAAAACGAAAATGGCTGTAATTCACTATTAGGACATGCCACACACTTCAGGGCATGTCCTACCTTATCCTTACAATGCACCCTGCCCTAGGGCCTACCTTAGTGGTGACTAACATGGAGGTAAGGGAAGGTTTAGGGACTGGCAAGTGGGGACACTTGCCCAGTCAGCATGACAGTACCAGACTGCATGCAGGTTCTGCAATGGCAGACCTTAGACACATTTTACCAGGCTGCTTCTGTGGGTGGCACAACCAGTGCTGCAAGCCCACTAGCAGCATTTGGATATACAAGCCCTTGGCACCCCTGGTGCACTCTACTAGGAACTGATAGTAAACCAAATAAGCCAAACATGGAAGTCAATTCACATAATACATTTTCCCATAGGGAGCACTTGCCCTGTGGCACTGGATGGCAGTGGCACAGCGCCCTGAGAAGCTAACACCAGCACAAAAATACATTGAGGCACAGACAAAAATGGAAGGGTGACCCACGCCAATGGTGCCAGGTCTAACAAGGACTGTATAAGCTCTCGTCTGACATAGGGGGTACACAAACCAACGGGGAACAGAAATACTATCTGCTCCCCATCACCACCAGCCAAACCCTAGTCCACACACACTGCCAAACAAGAATAGGCCTGTATAAGTTCCCGTCTGGCATAGGGGGTACACAAACCAACAGGGAGCAGGAATACTATCTGCTCCCCATCACTGCCAGCCAAAACCAAGTCAACGCACACTGCCAACTTAGAATCGGCCTCTATAAGCTCCCTACTGACATAGGGGGTACACAAACAAACGGGGAGCAGAAATACTATCTGCTCCCCATCACCACCAGCTAAACCCTAGTCCACGCACACTGCCAACCTAGAATCGGTCTGTTTAAGCTCCCATCTGACATAGGGGGTACACAAACCAACGGGGAGCAGAAATACTATCGGCTCCCCATCACCGCCGGCCAAACCCTAGTCAACGCACACTGCCAACCAAGAATAGGCCTCTATAAGCTCCCGTCTGACATAGGGGGTACAAAAGCCAACTGGGAGCAGAAATACTATCTGCTCCCCATCACCACCTGCCAAACCCTAGTCAACGCACACTGCCAACCAAGAATAGGCCTGTATAAGCTCCCGTCTGATATAGGGGGTACACAAACCAACGGGGAACAGAAATACTATCTGCTTCCCATCACCACGAGCCAAACCCTAGTCCACAGACACTGCCAACTAAGAATAGGCCTGTATAAGCTCCCGTCTGACAAAGGGGGTACGCGAACTAACGGAGAGCAGAAATACTATCTGCTCCCCGTCACCACCAGCCGAACCCTAGTCAACGCACACTGCCAACCAAGAATAGGCCTCTATAAGCTCCCGTCTGACATAGGGGGTACACAAGCCAACGGGGAGCAGAAATACTATCTGCTCCCCATCACCACCTGCCAAACCCTAGTCAACGCACACTGCCAACCAAGAATAGGCCTGTATAAGCTCCCGTCTGATGTAGGGGGTATACAAACCTATGGGGAACAGAAATACTATCTGCTCCCCATCACCACCAGCCAAACCCTAGTCCACAGACACTGCCAACAAAGAATAGGCCTGTATAAGCTCCCGTCTGACATAGGGGGAGCACAAACCAACGGGGAGCAGAAATACTATCCGCTCCCCATCACCGCCAGCCAAACCCTAGTCAGCGCACACTGCCAACTTAGAATCGGTCTGTATAAGCTCCCGTCTGACATAGGGGGTACACAAGCCAACGGGGAGCAGAAATACTATCTGCTCCACATCACCACCTGCCAAACCCTAGTCAACGCACACTGCCAACCAAGAATAGGCCTGTATAAGCTCCCGTCTGACATAGGGGGTACACAAACCAACGGGGAGCAGAAAAACTATCTGCTCCCCATCACCACCAGCCAAACCCTAATCCACAGACACTGCCAACCAAGAATAGGCCTGTATAAGCTCCCGTCTGACATAGGGGGTACACAAACCAACAGGGAGCGGAAATACTATCTGCTCCCAATCACCACCAGCCAAACCTTAGTCCACGCACACTGCCAACCAAGATTAGGCCTGTATAAGCTCCCGTCTGACATAGGGGGTGCACAAACCAACGTGGAGCAGAAATATTATCTGCTCCCCATCACCGCCAGCCAAACCCTAGTCCCTGCACACTGCAAACTGAGAATCGGCCTTTATAAGCTCCCGTCTGACATAGGGGGTACACAAACCAACTGGGAGAAGAATTACTATCTGCTCACCATCACCGCCCGCCAAACCCTAGTCAACGCACACTGCTAACCAAGAATCAGCCAGTATAAGCTCCCATCTGACATAGGGGGTACACAAACCAACGGGGAGCAGAAATACTATTTGCTTCCCATCACCGCCAGCCAATCCCTAGTCAACGCACACTGCCAACAAAGAAGAGGCCTCTATAAGCTCCCGTCTGACATAGGGGGTACACAAACCAACGGGAGCAGAAATAATATCTGCTCCCCATCACCTCCAGCCAAACCCTAGTCAACGCACACTGCCAACCAAGAATAGGCCTCTATAAGCTCCCGTCTGACATCGGGGGTACACAAACCAACGGGGAGCAGAAATACTATCTGCTCCCCATCATTTCCTGCCAAACCCTAGTCAACGCACACTGCCAACCAAGTATAGGCCTGTATAAGCTCCCAACTGACTTAGGGGGTACACAAACCAACGGGGAACAGAAATACTATCTGCTCCCCATCACCACCAGCCAAACCCTAGTCCACAGACACTGCCAACCAAGAATAGGCCTGTATAAGCTCTTGTCTGACATAGGGGGTACACAAACCAACGGGGAGCAGGAATACTATCTGCTCCCCATCACCGCCAGCCAAACCCTAGTCCACTCACACTGCCAACCTAGAATCGGCGTGTATAAGCTCCTGTCTGACATAGGGGGTACACAAACCAACGGAGAAAAGAAACACTATCTGCTCCCCATCACCACGAGCCAAACCCTAGTCCACAGACACTGCCAACTAAGATTAGGCCTGTATAAGCTGCCGTCTGACAAAGGGGGTACGCAAACTAATGGAGAGCAGAAATACTATCTGCTCCCCATCACCACCAGCCAGACCCTAATCCACAGACACTGCCAACCAGGAATAGGACTGTATTAGCTCCCGTCTGATATAGGGGGTACACAAACCAACAGGGAGCAGAAATACTATCTGCTCCCAATCACCACCAGCCAAACCTTAGTCCACGCACACTGCCAACCAAGATTAGGCCTGTATAAGCTCCCATCTGACATCGGGGGTACACAAACCAACGGGGAGCAGAAATACTATCTGCTCCCCATCATTTCCTGCCAAACCCAAGTCAACGCACACTGCCAACCAAGTATAGGCCTATATAAGCTCCCGTCTGACTTAGGGGGTACACAAAGCAACGGGGAACAGAAATACTAACTGCTCCCCATCACCACCAGCCAAACCCTAGTCCACAGACACTGCCAACCAAGAATAGGCTTGTATAAGCTCTTGTCTGACATAGGGGGTACACAAACCAACGGGGAGCAGAAATACTATCTGCTCCCCATCACCACCAGCCAAACCCTAGTCCACTCACACTGCCAACCTAGAATCGGCGTGTATAAGCTCCTGTCTGACGTAGGGGGTACACAAACCAACGGTGAGCAGAAATACTATCTGCTCCCCATCAACGCCAGCCAAACCCTAGTCAACGCACACTGCCAAACAAGAATCAGCCTGTATAAGCTCCCATCTGACATAGGGAGTACACAAACCAACGGGCAGCAGAAATACTATCTGCTTCCCATCACCGCCAGCCAAACCCTAGTCCAAGCACACTGCCAACCAAGATTAGGCCTGTTAGAATTGGGAATCTCTGGTTGGCACAGGTATGCACTTGTGACAAGCAGGGACTCTTACTTCTAAGTCAGAGTAAGGGGATCCCCCTTTCAAATAACCCCTGCTCACCCTCTAGGTAGTGTGGTGCAAGCAGTCAAGACTATTCTCAGGGCGTCATAGGTTAAGCATTTGTGAACACATACAGTAATACAATGACACACCACAAATGGACACCAGTCAAGGTTGTATCAAAAATAGTTTTCTTAATAGAAGGTTTAGCACAAGACTAGAATAACGAATAAAATGACCACAGTATTATTTTAAAGTTCAATGTTCTTGTAGAAAGGCTTAAAATGCAAAAATAGGCTTCTTATAGTTAAAATACGCTTCTTTCACATAAGTACGCTTCTGTCAAGGCTCTGTACGGTTTGTACCTGGATGTGCGACTCGTTGGCATTCAAAACAAGGGAACTACGAGTCTAACAATCGTTGCGGACTCCGGGGTCCGTGGCATGCACGCTGCGGTGCGAACAGAACAAAGTACCTTGGTGTTGTAGGGTCCGCGACGGACAGTGCGGGACAAGTCGATGGGTCCGGGTCGTAGCTCGGCAGCGTATTCGGATGCTGGTCGGGTCGCGGCGTCGGTACGCGGCGTTGGTACGGGACCTTCAGGGATACGTGCGGATGGCCCGGATCGGCTTGCAGAGTCCGTGGCGGTCGGCGTTCGAGCCGTACCTTCGGTGCGGATAGGCGGCGGCACTTCTCGGCGAGCCGTACAGCGTACGGGGAGGATCGGTGTGATGCGGCTTCTCGGCTCTGAGTACGGCACGGTGCAGTACGTCTTAGCAGCGTACGGACCGTACCTGCGGGACAACGAAGCTTGGGTCCGGCGTACAGGATTAGGCAGCCAGGGCTGTACGACTCGAATCGGCGGGGAAGGTTAGGTGCGATGCGGCCGGGAGGGATACGGTGCGTACTAACGCTTTTAAATCAGCGTAGACACACGGTGCCGGGCGGCAAAGACACGGCTTCACGGCGGATGGGGTACGAGTCGTACTGGGGCCAAATCCAGTGGGAAACAAGCAAGAATTGTCCAGGCAACTCAATTTTGGAAGGCAGATGAGTCCAATGGTCCTGGGACTCAGTTCAGGGGGCAAGCTCTCTTCCAAGCCCTTGGAGATTGTTGAAAACAAAGTTGCAAAGTCTCTTTTAGTCCTTTCCTCTCCTTTCTCAGCAAGGCACCACTGAAGGCCAATCCCCCAGGTTAGGGAAAGTTACTCCTCCTTCAGCTTCTTCCAGGTCCTTCTAGTCAGGCAGAGTTTCTTCGTGGTTCAATCAGGATCTGATCTCTTAGGAGCAGGGCTCCTACATTTATACCAAGTTTCTTTTGTCTTTACAGGCCAGGGGGGCCTTTGCCTAATCCCAGTCCAGTTCATTTTAGTGAGGAGCACTTTGTTGTTGGGACTCTGGCTTCTTCTTTCAGCAGGCAGGGCAGAGACATCAGATGCTCCCCAGGGGGTGGAGCCAGCACTGTGGTGGCAGAGCACGGCCCTATTCAGAGCCAAGGTGCACTCCTCCCACCCATCCTGGTGTAATCTCTCTATTCCCCACCTGGCAGCCCCAGCCTGTCTCCTGGAACTTCCAAGCCCTGTCACTCTAGCTACACAAAAAGAAGACAGCCCCTCCCAGCAGAGGCGGACTGAAATGGTTAGGCACGCAAAGGCTAACTTTCTAAAAGTAGCATTTGCAAACCCAGGATATTAAAATAACCTTTGCTAAAAGATCTATTTTATTATTCTGAGTTCAGGCATACTAAACATGAATTTCTACCATGCTTCCTGAGCCTGCTAGGATTATAGAGTGTTATAATCTAGCAGCCCATTCTGGCCTATGGAGAGCAGGTAGCCTTACAATAGTGAAAAACGAAAATGGCTGTAATTCACTATTAGGACATGCCACACACTTCAGGGCATGTCCTACCTTATCCTTACAATGCACCCTGCCCTAGGGCCTACCTTAGGGGTGACTAACATGGAGGTAAGGGAAGGTTTAGGGACTGGCAAGTGGGGACACTTGCCCAGTCAGCATGACAGTACCAGACTGCATGCAGGTTCTGCAATGGCAGACCTTAGACACATTTTACCAACTGCTTCTGTGGGTGGCACAACCACTGCTGCAAGCCCACTAGCAGCATTTGGATATACAAGCCCTTGGCACCCCTGGTGCACTCTACTAGGGACTGATAGTAAACCAAATAAGCCAAACATGGAAGTCAATTCACATAATACATTTTCCCATAGGGAGCACTTGCCCTGTGGCACTGGATGGCAGTGGCACAGCGCCCTGAGAAGGTAACACCAGCACAAAAATACATTGAGGCACAGACAAAAATGGAAGGGTGACCCACGCCAATGGTGCCAGGTCTAACAAGGCCTGTATAAGCTCTCGTCTGACATAGGGGGTACACAAACCAACGGGGAACAGAAATACTATCTGCTCCCCATCACCACCAGCCAAAACCAAGTCAACACACACTGCCAACTTAGAATCGGCCTGTATAAGCTCCCTACTGACATAGGGGGTACACAAACAAACGGGGAGCAGAAATACTATCTGCTCCCCATCACCACCAGCTAAACCCTAGTCCACGCACACTGCCAACCTAGAAACGGCCTGTATAAGCTCCCGTCTGACATAGGGGGTACACAAACCAACGGGAAGCAGAAATACTTTCTGCTCCCCATCACCACATGCCAAACCCTAGTCAACGCACACTGCCAACAAAGAATAGGCCTGTATAAGCTCCCGTCTGACATAGGGGGTACACAAACCAACGGAGAGCAGAAATATTATCTGCTCCCCATCACCGCCAGCCAAACCCTAGTCCACTCACACTGCCAACCTAGAATCGGCGTGTATAAGCTCCTGTCTGACATAGGGGGTACACAAACCAACGGTGAGCAGAAATACTATCTGCTCCCCATCAACGCCAGCCAAACCCTAGTCAACGCACACTGCCAAACAAGAATCAGCCAGTATAAGCTCCCATCTGACATAGGGAGTACACAAACCAACGGGCAGCAGAAATACTATCTGCTTCCCATCACCGCCAGCCAAACCCTAGTCCAAGCACACTGCCAACCAAGATTAGGCCTGTTAGAATTGGGAATCTCTGGTTGGCACAGGTATGCACTTGTGACAAGCAGGGACTCTTACTTCTAAGTCAGAGTAAGGGGATCACCCTTTCAAATAACCCCTGCTCACCCTCTAGGTAGTGTGGTGCAAGCAGTCAAGACTATTCTCAGGGCGTCATAGGTTAAGCATTTGTGAACACATACAGTAATACAATGACACACCACAAATGGACACCAGTCAAGGTTGTATCAAAAATAGTTTTCTTAATATAAGGCTTAGCACAAGACTAGAATAACGAATAAAATGACCACAGTATTATTTTAAAGTTCAATGTTCTTGTAGAAAGGCTTAAAATGCAAAAATAGGCTTCTTATAGTTAACATACGCTTCTTTCACATAAGTACGCTTCTGTCAAGGCTCTGTACGGTTCGTACCTGGATGTGCGACTCGTTGGCATTCAAAACAAGGGAACTACGAGTCTAACAATCGTTGCGGACTCCGGGGTCCGTGGCATGCACGCTGCGGTGCGAACAGAACAAAGTACCTTGGTGTTGTAGGGTCCGCGACGGACAGTGCGGGACAAGTCGATGGGTCCGGGTCGTAGCTCGGCAGCGTATTCGGATGCTGGTCGGGTCGCGGCGTCGGTACGCGGTGTTGGTACGGGACCTTCAGGGATACGTGCGGATGGCCCGGATCGGCTTGCAGAGTCCGTGGCGGTCGGCGTTCGAGCCGTACCTTCGGTGCGGATAGGCGGCGGCACTTCTCGGCGAGCCGTACAGCGTACGGGGAGGATCGGTGTGATGCGGCTTCTCGGCTGTGAGTACGGCACGGTGCAGTACGTCTTAGCAGCGTACGGACCGTACCTGCGGGACAACGAAGCTTGGGTCCAGCGTACAGGATTAGGCAGCCAGGGCTGTACGACTCGAATCAGCGGGGAAGGTTAGGTGCTATGCGGCCGGGAGGGATACGGTGCGTACTAACGCTTTTAAATCAGCGTAGACACACGGTGCCGGGCGGCAAAGACACGGCTTCACGGCGGATGGGGTACGAGTCGTACTGGGGCCAAATCCAGTGGGAAACAAGCAAGAATTGTCCAGGCAACTCAATTTTGGAAGGCAGATGAGTCCAATGGTCCTGGGACTCAGTTCAGGGGGCAAGCTCTCTTCCAAGCCCTTGGAGATTGTTGAAAACAAAGTTGCAAAATCTCTTTTAGTCCTTTCCTCTCCTTTCTCAGCAAGGCACCACTGAAGGCCAATCCCCCAGGTTAGGGAAAGTTACTCCTCCTTCAGCTTCTTCCAGATCCTTCTAGTCAGGCAGAGTTTATTTGTGGTTCAATCAGGATCTGATCTCTTAGGAGCAGGGCTCCTACATTTATACCAAGTTTCTTTTGTCTTTACAGGCCAGGGGGGCCTTTGCCTAATCCCAGTCCAGTTCATTTTAGTGAGGAGCACTTTGTTGTTGGGACTCTGGCTTCTTCTTTCAGCAGGCAGGGCAGAGACATCAGATGCTCCCCAGGGGGTGGAGCCAGCACTGTGGTGGCAGAGCACGGCCCTATTCAGAGCCAAGGTGCACTCCTCCCACCCATCCTGGTGTAATCTCTCTATTCCCCACCTGGCAGCCCCAGCCTGTCTCCTGGAACTTCCAAGCCCTGTCACTCTAGCTACACAAAAAGAAGACAGCCCCTCCCCGCAGAGGCGGACTGAAATGGTTAGGCACGCAATAGCTAACTTTCTAAAAGTAGCATTTGCAAACCCAGGATATTAAAATAACTTTTGCTAAAAGATGTATTTTATTATTCTGAGTTCAGGCATACTAAACATGAATTTCTACCATGCTTCCTGAGCCTGCTAGGATTATAGAGTGTTATAATCTAGCAGCCCATTCTGGCCTATGGAGAGCAGGTAGCCTTACAATAGTGAAAAACGAAAATGGCTGTAATTCACTATTAGGACATGCCACACACTTCAGGGCATGTCCTACCTTATCCTTACAATGCACCCTGCCCTAGGGCCTACCTTAGGGGTGACTAACATGGAGGTAAGGGAAGGTTTAGGGACTGGCAAGTGGGGACACTTGCCCAGTCAGCATGACAGTACCAGACTGCATGCAGGTTCTGCAATGGCAGACCTTAGACACATTTTACCAACTGCTTCTGTGGGTGGCACAACCAGTGCTGCAAGCCCACTAGCAGCATTTGGATATACAAGCCCTTGGCACCCCTGGTGCACTCTACTAGGGACTGATAGTAAACCAAATAAGCCAAACATGGAAGTCAATTCACATAATACATTTTCCCATAGGGAGCACTTGCCCTGTGGCACTGGATGGCAGTGGCACAGCGCCCTGAGAAGCTAACACCAGCACAAAAATACATTGAGGCACAGACAAAAATAGAAGGGTGACCCACGCCAATGGTGCCAGGTCTAACAAGGCCTGTATAAGCTCTCGTCTGACATAGGTGGTACACAAACCAACGGGGAAGAGAAATACTATCTGCTCCCCATCACCACCAGCCAAACCCTAGTCCACACACACTGCCAAACAAGAATAGGCCTGTATAAGCTCCCGTCTGACATAGGGGGTACACAAACCAACGGGGAGCAGGAATACTTTCTGCTCCCCATCACCATATGCCAAACCCTAGTCAACGCACACTGCCAACAAAGAATAGGCCTGTATAAGCTCCCGTCTGACATAGGGGGTACACAAACCAACGGAGAGCAGAAATATTATCTGCTCCCCATCACCGTCAGCCAAACCCTAGTCAACGCACACTGCCAAACAAGAATTAGCCTCTTTACGCTCCCATCTGACATAGGGAGTACACAAACCAACGGGCAGCAGAAATACTATCTGCTCCCCATCACCGCCAGACAAACCCTACTCCAAGCACACTGCCAACCAAGATTAGGCCTGTATAAGCTCCCGTCTGACATAGGTGGTACACAAACCAATGGGGAACAGAAATACTATCTGCTCCCCATCACCACCAGCCAAACCCTAGTCCACACACACTGCCAAACAAGAATAGGCCTGTATAAGCTCCCGTCTGACATAGGGGGTACACAAACCAACGGGGAGCAGGAATACTATCTGCTCCCCATCACTGCCAGCCAAAACCAAGTCAACGCATACTGCCAACTTAGAATCAGCCTGTATAAGCTCCCTACTGACATAGGGGTGTACACAAACCAACGGGGAGCAGAAATACCATCTGCTCCCCATCACCGCCAGCCAAACCCTAGTCAACGCACAGTGCCAACAAAGAATAGGCCTGTATAAGCTCCCGTATGACATAGGGGGTACACAAACCAACGGGGAGCAGAAATACTATCTGCTCCCCATCACCACCAGCTAAACCCTAGTCCACGCACACTGCCAACTTAGAAACGGCCTGTATAAGCTCCCGTCTGACATAGGGGGTACACAAACCAACGGGAAGCAGAAATACTTTCTGCTCCCCATCACCACATGCCAAACCCTAGTCAACGCACACTGCAAACCAAGAATAGGCCTCTATTAGCTCCCGTCTGACATAGGGGGTACACAAACCCACGGGGAACAGAAATACCATGTGCTCCCCATCATCGCCTGCCAAACCCTAGTCAACGCACACTGCCAACCAAGAATAGGCCTGTATAAGCTCCCGTCTGACATAGGGGGTAAACAAAACTAAGGGGAACAGAAATACTATCTACTCCCCATCACCGCCAGCCAAACCCTAGTCCACAGACACTGCCAACCAAGAATAGGCCTGTATAAGATCCCATCTGACATAGGGGGTACACAAACCAACGAGGATCAGAAATACTATCTGCTCCCCATCACCGCCAGCCAAACCCTAGTCCACTCACACTGCCAACCTAGAATCGGCCTGTATAAGCTCCCATCTGACATAGGGGGTAAACAAACCAACGGGGAGCAGGAATACTATCTGCTCCCCATCACTGCCAGCCAAAACCAAGTCAACGCACACTGCCAGCCAAGAATAGGCCTCTATAAGCTCCCGTCTGACATCGGGGGTACACAAACGAACGGGGAGCAGAAATACTATCTGCTCCCAATTACCACCAGCCAAACCTTAGTCCACGCGCACTGCCAATCAAGATTAGGCCTGTATAAGCTCCCGTCTGACATAGGGGGTGCACAAACCAACGGGGAACAGAAATACTATCTGCTCCCCATCACGGCCAGCCAAATCCTAGACCCTGCACAATGCAAACCGAGAATCGGCCTGTATAAGCTCCCGTCTGACATAGGGGGTACACAAATCAACGGGGAGCAGAAATACTAGCTGCACCCAAATACCGCCTGCCAAACCCTAGTCAACGCACACTGCCAACAAAGAATAGGCCTGTAAAAGCTCCCGTCTGACATAGGGGGTACACAAACCAACGGGGAGCAGAAATACTATCTGCTCCCCATCAACGCCAGCCAATCCCTAGTCAGCGCACACTGCCAACTTAGAATCGGTCTGTATAAGCTCCGGTCTGACATAGGGGGTACATAAACCAACGGGGAGCAGAAATACGATCTGCTCCCCATCACCGCCAGCCAAGCCCTGGTCCAAGCACACTGCCAACCAAGATTAGGCCTGTATAAGATCCCGTCTGACATAGGGGGTACACAATCCAACGAGGAGCAGAAATACTATCTGCTCCCCATCTCCGCCAGCCAAACCCTAGTTAACGCACACTGCCAACCAAGAATAGGCCTGTATAAGCTCCCATCTGACATAGGGGGTACACAAACCAACGGGGAGCAGAAATACTATCTGCTCCCCATCATTGCCAGCCAAACCCTAGTTAACGCACACTGCCAACCAAGAATAGGCCTGTATAAGCTCCCATCTGTCATAGGGGGTACACAAACCGACAGGGAGCAGAAATAATATCTGCTCCCAATTACCACCAGCCAAACCTTAGTCCACGCACACTGCCAACCAAGATTAGGCCTGTATAAGCTCCCGTCTGACATAGGGGGTGCACAAACCAACGGGGAGCAGAAATACTATCTGCTCCCCATCACCACCAGCCAAACCCTAGTCAACGCACACTGCCAACCAATAAGAGGCCTGTATAAGCTCCTGTCTGACATAGGGGGTACACAAACCAACGGGGAGCAGAAATACTATCTGCTCCCCATCACCACCAGCCAAACCAAAGTACATGCACACTGCCAACCTAGAATCGGCCTGTATAAGCTCCCATCTGACACAGGGGGTAAACAAACCAACGGGGAGCAGAAATACTTTCTGCTCCCCATCACCCCCAGCCAAACCCTAGTCAACACACACTCCCAACCATGAATAGGCCTGTATAAGCTCCCGTCTGACATAGGGGGTACACAAAGCAACTGGGAGTAGAAATACAATCTGCTCCCCATCACCGCCAGCCAAACCCTAGTCAACGCACACTGCCAACCAAGAATAGGTCTGTTTAAGCTCCCGTCTGACATAGGGGGTACACAAACCAACGGGAAACAGAAATACTATCTGCTCCCCATCACCACCAGCCAAACCCTTGTCCACAGACACTGCCAACCAAAAATAGGCCTGTATAAGCTCCAGTCTGACATAGGGGGTACAAAAATCAACGGGGAGCAGAATTACTATCTGCTCACCATACACGTCAGCCAAACCCTAGTTAACGCACACTGCAAACCAAGAATCAGCCTGTATAAGCTCCCATCTGACATAGGGGGTACACAAACCAGCGGGGAGCAGAAATACTATCTGCTCCCCATCACCGCCAGCCAAACCCTAGTCAGCGCACACTGCCAATGAAGAATAGGTCAGTATAAGCTCCCGTCTGACATAGGGGGTACACAAATCAACGGGGAGCAGAAATACTATCTTCTCACAATCACCGCCAGCCAATTCCTAGTTAACGCACACTGCCAACCAAGAATAGGCCTGTATACGCTCCCGTCTGAGATAGGGGGTACACAAACCAACGGGGAGCAGAATTACTATCTGCTCACCATCACCTCCAGCCAAGCCCTAGTCCAAGCACACTGCCAACCAAGATTAGGCCTGAATAAGATCCTGTCTGACATAGGGGGTACACAAACCAACGACGAGCAGAAATACTATCTGCTCCCAATCACCACTAGCCAATCCCTAGTTAACGCACACTGCCAACCAAGAAAAGGCCTGTATAAGCTCACGTCTGACATAGGGGGTACACAAACCAACGGGGAGCAGAATTACTATCTGCTCACCATCACCGCCAGCCATACCCTAGTCAACGCACACTGCCAACCAAGAATATGCCTCTATAAGCTCCTGTCTGACATAGGGGGTACACAAACCAACGGGGAACAGAAATACTATCCGCACCCCATCACCACCAGCCAAACCCTAGTCAACGCACACTGCCAAACAAGAATAGGCCTCCATAAGCTCCGTCTGACGTAGGGGGTACACAAACCAACGGGGAGCAGACATACTATCTGCTCCCCATCACCGCCAGCCAAACCCTAGTAAACACACACTACCAACCAAGAATCAGCCTGTATAAGCTCCCATCTGACATAGTTGGTACACAAACCAACGGTGAGCAGAAATACTATCTGCTCCCCATCAACGCCAGTTAAACCCTAGTCAACGCACACTGCCAACGAAGAATAGGCCTGTAGAAGCTCCTGTCTGACATAGGGGGTACACAAACCAACGGGGAGCAGAAATACTATCTGCTCCCCATCACCGCCTACCAAACCCTAGTCAGCGCACACTGCTAACGAAGACTAGGCCTGTATAAGCTACCGTCTGACATAGGGGGTACGCAAACCAACGGGGAGCAGAAATACTATCTGCTCCCAATCACTGCCAGCCAATCCCTAGTCAACGCACACTGCCAACCAAAAATAGGCCTCTATAAGCTCCCGTCTGATATAGGGGGTACACAAACCAACAGGGAGCAGAAATACTATCTGCTCCCCATCACCGCCATCAAACCATAGTCAACACACACTGCCAACCAAGAATAGGTATCTATAAGCTCCCGTCTGATATAGGGGGTACACAAACCAACGGGGAACAGAAATACTATCTGCTCCCCATCACCACCAGCCAAACCCTAGTTAACGCACACTGCCAACCAAGTATAGGCCTTTATAAACTCCCGTCTGACATAGGGGGTACATAAACCTACGGGGAACAGAAATACTATCTGCTCCCCATCACCGCCAGCCAAACCCTAGTCCACAAACACTGCCAACAAAGAATAGCCCTGTATAAGCTCCTGTCTGACATAGGGGGAACACAAACCAACAGGGAGCAGAAATACGATCTGCTCCCCATCACCGCCAGCCAAGCCCTAATCCAAGCACACTGCCAACCAAGATTAGGCCTGTATAAGATCCCGTCTGACATAGGGGGTACACAATCCAACGAGGAGCAGAAATACTATCTGCTCCCCATCTCCGCCAGCCAAACCCTAGTCCACTCACACTGCCAACCTAGAATCGGGCTGTATAAGCTCCCATCTGACATAGGGGGTACACAAACCAACGGGGAGCAGAAATACTATCTGCTCCCCATCACTGCCATCCAAACCCTAGTTAACCCACACTGCCAACCAAGAATAGGCCTGTATAAGCTCCCATCTGTCATAGGGGGACCACAAACCGACAGGGAGCAGAAATAATATCTGCTCCCAATTACCACCAGCCAAACCTTAGTCCACGCACACTGCCGACCAAGATTAGGCCTGTATAAGCTCCCGTCTGACATAGGGGGTGCACAAACCAACGGGGAGCAGAAATACTATCTGCTCCCCATCACCACCAGCCAAACCCTAGTCAACGCACACTGCCAACCAATAAGAGGCCTGTATAAGCTCCTGTCTGACATAGGGGGTACACAAACCAACGGGGAGCAGAAATACTATCTGCTCCCCATCACCACCAGCCAAACCAAAGTCCACGCACACTGCCAACCTAGAATCGGCCTGTATAAGCTCCCATCTGACACAGGGGGTACACAAACCAACGGGGAGCAGAAATACTTTCTGCTCCCCATCACCGCCAGCCAAACCCTAGTCAACACACACTCCCAACCATGAATAGGCCTGTATAAGCTCCCGTCTGACATAGGGGGTACACAAAGCAACTGGGAGTAGAAATACAATCTGCTCCCCATCACCGCCAGCCAAACCCTAGTCAACGCACACTGCCAACCAAGAATAGGTCTGTATAAGCTCCCGTCTGACATAGGGGGTACACAAACCAACGGGAAACAGAAATACTATCTGCTCCCCATCACCACCAGCCAAACCCTAGTCCACAGACACTGCCAACCAAAAATAGGCCTGTATAAGCTCCAGTCTGACATAGGGGGTACAAAAATCAACGGGGAGCAGAATTACTATCTGCTCACCATACACGTCAGCCAAACCCTAGTTAACGCACACTGCAAACCAAGAATCAGCCTGTATAAGCTCCCATCTGACATAGGGGGTACACAAACCAGCGGGGAGCAGAAATACTATCTGCTCCCCATCACCGCCAGCCAAACCCTAGTCAGCGCACACTGCCAACGAAGAATAGGCCAGTATAAGCTCCCGTCTGACATAGGGGGTACACAAACCAACGGGGAGCAGAAATACTATCTTCTCACAATCACCGCCAGCCAATCTCTAGTTAACGCACACTGCCAACTAAGAATAGGCCTGTATACGCTCCCGTCTGAGATAGGGGGTACACAAACCAACGGGGAGCAGAATTACTATCTGCTCACCATCACCTCCAGCCAAGCCCTAGTCCAAGCACACTGCCAACCAAGATTAGGCCTGAATAAGATCCCGTCTGACATAAGGGGTACACAAACCAACGACGAGCAGAATTACTATCTGCTCACCATCACCGCCAGCCATACCCTAGTCAACGCACACTGCCAACCAAGAATATGCCTCTATAAGCTCCTGTCTGACATAGGGGGTACACAAACCAACGGGGAACAGAAATACTATCTGCACCCCATCACCACCAGCCAAACCCTAGTCAACGCACACTGCCAACCAAGAATAGGCCTCTATAAGCTCCGTCTGACGTAGGGGGTACACAAACCAACGGGGAGCAGAATTACTATCTGCTCACCATCACCGCCAGCCATACCCTAGTCAACGCACACTGCCAACCAAGAATATGCCTCTATAAGCTCCCATCTGACATAGTTGGTACACAAACCAACGGTGAGCAGAAATACTATCTGCTCCCCATCAACGCCAGTTAAACCCTAGTCAACGCACACTGCCAACGAAGAATAGGCCTGTATAAGCTCCTGTCTGACATAGGGGGTACACAAACCAACGGGGAGCAGAAATACTATCTGCTCCCCATCACCGCCTACCAAACCCTAGTCAGCGCACACTGCCAACGAAGAATAGGCCTGTATAAGCTACCGTCTGACATAGGGGGTACGCAAACGAACGGGGAGCAGAAATACTATCTGCTCCCAATCACTGCCAGCCAATCCCTAGTCAACGCACACTGCCAACCAAGAATAGGCCTCTATAAGCTCCCGTCTGATATAGGGGGTACACAAACCAACAGGGAGCAGAAATACTATCTGCTCCCCATCACCGCCATCAAACCATAGTCAACACACACTGCCTACCAAGAATAGGTATCTATAAGCTCCCGTCTGATATAGGGGGTACACAAACCAACGGGGAGCAGAAATACTATCTTCTCCCTATCACCGCCTGCCAAACCCTAGTCAACGCACACTGCCAACCAAGAATAGGCCTGTATAAGCTCCCGTTTGACATAGGGAGTACACAAACCAACGGGAACAGAAATACTATCTGCTCCCCATCACCACCAGCCAAACCCTAGTCCACAGACACTGCCAACAAAGAATAGGTCTGTATAAGCTCCCGTCTGACATAGGGGAAATACAAACCAACGGGGAGCAGAAATACTATCCGCTCCCCATCACCGCCAGCCAAACCCTAGTCAACGCACAGTGCCAACAAAGAATAGGCCTGTATAAGCTCCCGTATGACATAAGGGGTACACAAACCAACGGGGAGCAGAAATACTATCTGCTCCCCATCACTGCCAGCCAAACCCTAGTCCACGCACACTTCCAACCAAGATTAGGCCTGTATAAGATCCCGTCTGGCATAGGGGTACACAAACCAACGGGGAACAGAAATACTATCTGCTCCCCATCACCACCAGCCAAACCCTAGTTAACGCACACTGCCAACCAAGAATAGGCCTGTATAAACTCCCGTCTGACATAGGGGGTACATAAACCTACGGGGAACAGAAATACTATCTGCTCCCCATCACCGCCAGCCAAACCCTAGTCCACAGACACTGCCAACAAAGAATAGCCCTGTATAAGCTCCTGTCTGACATAGGGGGAACACAAACCAACGGGGAGCAGAAATACTATCCGCTCCCCATCAACGCCAGCCAAACCCTAGTCAACGCACACTGCCAACTTAGAATCGGTCTGTATAAGCTCCGGTCTGACATAGGTGGCACATAAACCAACGGGGAGCAGATATACGATCTGCTCCCCATCACCGCCAGCCAAGCCCTGGTCCAAGCACACTGCCAACCAAGATTAGGCCTGTATAAGATCCTGTCTGACATAGGGGGTACACAATCCAACGAGGAGCAGAAATACTATCCGCTCCCCATCTCCGCCAGCCAAACCCTAGTCCACTCACACTGCCAACTAGAATCGGGCTGTATAAGCTCCCATCTGACATAGGGGGTACACAAACCAACGGGGAGCAGAAATACTATCTGCTCCCCATCACTGCCAGCCAAACCCTAGTTAACGCACACTGCCAACCAAGAATAGGCCTGTATAAGCTCCCATCTGTCATAGGGGGTACACAAACCGACAGGGAGCAGAAATAATATCTGCTCCCAATTACCACCAGCCAAACCATAGTCCACGCACACTGCCAACCAAGATTAGGCCTGTATAAGCTCCCGTCTGACATAGGGGGTGCACCAACCAACGGGGAGCAGAAATACTATCTGCTCCCCATCACCACCAGCCAAACCCTAGTCAACGCACACTGCCAACCAATAAGAGGCCTGTATAAGCTCCTGTCTGACATAGGGGGTACACAAACCAACGGGGAGCAGAAATACTATCTGCTCCCCATCACCACCAGCCAAACCAAAGTCCACGCACACTGCCAACCTAGAATCGGCCTGTATAAGCTCCCATCTGACACAGGGGGTACACAAACCAACGGGGAGCAGAAATACTTTCTGCTCACCATCACCGCCAGCCAAACCCTAGTCAGCACACACTCCCAACCATGAATAGGCCTGTATAAGCTCCCGTCTGACATAGGGGGTACACAAAGCAACTGGGAGCAGAAATACAATCTGCTCCCCATCACCGCCAGCCAAACCCTAGTCAACGCACACTGCCAACCAAGAATAGGTCTGTATAAGCTCCCTTCTGACATAGGGGGTACACAAACCAACAGGAAACAGAAATACTATCTGCTCCCCATCACCACCAGCCAAACCCTAGTCCACAGACACTGCCAACCAAAAATAGGCCTGTATAAGCTCCAGTCTGACATAGGGGGTACAAAAATCAACGGGGAGCAGAATTACTATCTGCTCACCATACACGTCAGCCAAACCCTAGTTAACGCACACTGCAAACCAAGAATCAGCCTGTATAAGCTCCCATCTGACATAGGGGGTACACAAACCAGCGGGGAGCAGAAATACTAGCTGCACCCAAATACCGCCTGCCAAACCCTAGTCAACGCACACTGCCAACAAAGAATAGGCCTGTAAAAGCTCCCGTCTGACATAGGGGGTACACAAACCAACGGGGAGCAGAATTACTATCTGCTCACCATCACCTCCAGCCAAGCCCTAGTCCAAGCACACTGCCAACCAAGATTAGGCCTGAATAAGATCCCGTCTGACATAGGGGGTACACAAACCAACGACGAGCAGAAATACTATCTGCTCCCAATCACCACCAGCCAATCCCTAGTTAACGCACACTGCCAACCAAGAAAAGGCCCGTATAAGCTCCCGTCTGACATAGGGGGTGCACAAACCAACGGGGAGCAGAATTACTATCTGCTCACCATCACCGCCAGCCATACCCTAGTCAACGCACACTGCCAACCAAGAATAGGCCTCTATAAGCTCCTGTCTGACATAGGGGGTACACAAACCAACGGGGAACAGAAATACTATCTGCACCCCATCACCACCAGCCAAACCCTAGTTAACGCGCACTGCAAACCAAGAATCAGGCTGTATAAGCTCCCATCTGACATAGGGGGTACACAAACCAGCGGGGAGCAGAAATACTATCTGCTCCCCATCACCGCCAGCCAAACCCTAGTCAGCGCACACTGCCAACGAAGAATAGGCCAGTATAAGCTCCCGTCTGACATAGGGGGTACACAAACCAACGGGGAGCAGAAATACTATCTTCTCACAATCACCGCCAGCCAATCCCTAGTTAACGCACACTGCCAACCAAGAATAGGCCTGTATACGCTCCCGTCTGAGATAGGGGGTACACAAACCAACGGGGAGCAGAATTACTATCTGCTCACCATCACCTCCAGCCAAGCCCTAGTCCAAGCACACTGCCAACCAAGATTAGGCCTGAATAAGATCCCGTCTGACATAAGGGGTACACAAACCAACGACGAGCAGAATTACTATCTGCTCACCATCACCGCCAGCCATACCCTAGTCAACGCACACTGCCAACCAAGAATATGCCTCTATAAGCTCCTGTCTGACATAGGGGGTACACAAACCAACGGGGAACAGAAATACTATCTGCACCCCATCACCACCAGCCAACCCCTAGTCAACGCACACTGCCAACCAAGAATAGGCCTCTATAAGCTCCGTCTGACGTAGGGGGTACACAAACCAACGGGGAGCAGATATACTATCTGCTCCCCATCACCGCCAGCCAAACCCTAGTAAACACACACTACCAACCAAGAATCAGCCTGTATAAGCTCCCATCTGACATAGTTGGTACACAAACCAACGGTGAGCAGAAATACTATCTGCTCCCCATCAACGCCAGTTAAACCCTAGTCAACGCACACTGCCAACGAAGAATAGGCCTGTATAAGCTCCTGTCTGACATAGGGGGTACACAAACCAACGGGGAGCAGAAATACGATCTGCTCCCCATCACCGCCTACCAAACCCTAGTCAGCGCACACTGCCAACGAAGAATAGGCCTGTATAAGCTACCGTCTGACATAGGGGGTACGCAAACGAACGGGGAGCAGAAATACTATCTGCTCCCAATCACTGCCAGCCAATCCCTAGTCAACGCACACTGCCAACCAAGAATAGGCCTCTATAAGCTCCCGTCTGATATAGGGGGTACACAAACCAACAGGGAGCAGAAATACTATCTGCTCCCCATCACCGCCATCAAACCATAGTCAACACACACTGCCAACCAAGAATAGGTATCTATAAGCTCCCGTCTGATATAGGGGGTACACAAACCAACGGGGAGCAGAAATACTATCTTCTCCCTATCATCGCCTGCCAAACCCTAGTCAACGCACACTGCCAACCAAGAATAGGCCTGTATAAGCTCCCGTTTGACATAGGGAGTACACAAACCAACGGGAACAGAAATACTATCTGCTCCCCATCACCACCAGCCAAACCCTAGTCCACAGACACTGCCAACAAAGAATAGGTCTGTATAAGCTCCCGTCTGACATAGGGGAAATACAGACCAACGGGGAGCAGAAATACTATCCGCTCCCCATCACCGCCAGTCAAACCCTAGTCAACGCACAGTGCCAACAAAGAATAGGCCTGTATAAGCTCCCGTATGACATAGGGGGTACACAAACCAACGGGGAGCAGAAATACTATCTGCTCCCCATCACTGCCAGCCAAACCCTAGTCCACGCACACTTCCAACCAAGATTAGGCCTGTATAAGATCCCGTCTGGCATAGGGGTACACAAACCAACGGGGAACAGAAATACTATCTGCTCCCCATCACCACCAGCCAAACCCTAGTTAACGCACACTGCCAACCAAGAATAGGCCTTTATAAACTCCCGTCTGACATAGGGGGTACATAAACCTACGGGGAACAGAAATACTATCTGCTCCCCATCACCGCCAGCCAAACCCTAGTCCACAGACCCTGCCAACAAAGAATAGCCCTGTATAAGCTCCTGTCTGACATAGGGGGAACACAAACCAACGGGGAGCAGAAATACTATCCGCTCCCCATCACGCCAGCCAAACCCTAGTCAACGCACACTGCCAACTTAGAATCGGTCTGTATAAGCTCCGGTCTGACATAGGGGGCACATAAACCAACGGGGAGCAGATATACGATCTGCTTCCCATCACCGCCAGCCAAGCCCTGGTCCAAGCACACTGCCAACCAAGATTAGGCCTGTATAAGATCCCGTCTGACATAGGGGGTACACAATCCAACGAGGAGCAGAAATACTATCCACTCCCCATCTCCGCCAGCCAAACCCTAGTCCACTCACACTGCCAACTAGAATCGGGCTGTATAAGCTCCCATCTGACATAGGGGGTACACAAACCAACGGGGAGCAGAAATACTATCTGCTCCCCATCACTGCCAGCCAAACCCTAGTTAACGCACACTGCCAACCAAGAATAGGCCTGTATAAGCTCCCATCTGTCATAGGGGGTACACAAACCGACAGGGAGCAGAAATAATATCTGCTCCCAATTACCACCAGCCAAACCTTAGTCCACGCACACTGCCAACCAAGATTAGGCCTGTATAAGCTCCCGTCTGACATAGGGGGTGCACCAACCAACGGGGAGCAGAAATACTATCTGCTCCCCATCACCACCAGCCAAACCAAAGTCCACGCACACTGCCAACCTAGAATCGGCCTGTATAAGCTCCCATCTGACACAGGGGGTACACAAACCAACGGGGAGCAGAAATACTTTCTGCTCACCATCACCGCCAGCCAAACCCTAGTCAACACACACTCCCAACCATGAATAGGCCTGTATAAGCTCCCGTCTGACATAGGGGGTACACAAAGCAACTGGGAGCAGAAATACAATCTGCTCCCCATCACCGCCAGCCAAACCCTAGTCAACGCACACTGCCAACCAAGAATAGGTCTGTATAAGCTCCCTTCTGACATAGGGGGTACACAAACCAACAGGAAACAGAAATACTATCTGCTCCCCATCACCACCAGCCAAACCCTAGTCCACAGACACTGCCAACCAAAAATAGGCCTGTATAAGCTCCAGTCTGACATAGGTGGTACACAAACCAACGGGGAGCAGAATTACTATCTGCTCACCATCACCGCCAGCCATACCCTAGCCAACGCACACTGCCAACCGAGAATAGGCCTCTATAAGCTCCTGTCTGACATAGGGGGTACACAAACCAACGGGGAACAGAAATACTATCTGCACCCCATCACCACCAGCCAAACCCTAGTCAACGCACACTGCCAACCAAGAATAGGCCTCTATAAGCTCCGTCTGACGTAGGGGGTACACAAACCAAAGGGGAGCAGACATACTATCTGCTCCCCATCACCGCCAGCCAAACCCTAGTAAACACACACTACCAACCAAGAATCAGCCTGTATAAGCTCCCATCTGACATAGTTGGTACACAAACCAACGGTGAGCAGAAATACTATCTGCTCCCCATCAACGCCAGTTAAACCCTAGTCAACGCACACTGCCAACGAAGAATAGGCCTGTATAAGCTCCTGTCTGACATAGGGGGTACACAAACCAACGGGGAACAGAAATACTATCTGCACCCCATCACCACCAGCCAAACCCTAGTCAACGCACACTGCCAACCAAGAATAGGCCTCTATAAGCTCCGTCTGACGTAGGGGGTACACAAACCAACGGGGAGCAGACATACTATCTGCTCCCCATCACCGCCAGCCAAACCCTAGTAAACACACACTACCAACCAAGAATCAGCCTGTATAAGCTCCCATCTGACATAGTTGGTACACAAACCAACGGTGAGCAGAAATACTATCTGCTCCCCATCAACGCCAGTTAAACCCTAGTCAACGCACACTGCCAACGAACAATAGGCCTGTATAAGCTCCTGTCTGACATAGGGGGTACACAAACCAACGGGGAGCAGAAATACTATCTGCTCCCCATCACCGCCTACCAAACCCTAGTCAGCGCACACTGCCAATGAAGAATAGGCCTGTATCAGCTACCGTCTGACATAGGGGGTACGCAAACCAACGGGGAGCAGAAATACTATCTGCTCCCAATCACTGCCAGCCAATCCCTAGTCAACGCACACTGCCAACCAAGAATAGGCCTCTATAAGCTCCCGTCTGATATAGGGGGTACACAAACCAACGGGGAGCAGAAATACTATCTGCTCCCCATCACCGCCATCAAACCATAGTCAACACACACTGCCAACCAAGAATAGGTATCTATAAGCTCCCGTCTGATATAGGGGGTACACAAACCAACGGGGAGCAGAAATACTATCTTCTCCCTATCACCGCCTGCCAAACCCTAGTCAACGCACACTGCCAACTAAGAATAGGCCTGTATAAGCTCCCGTTTGACATAGGGAGTACACAAACCAACGGGAACAGAAATACTATCTGCTCCCCATCACCACCAGCCAAACCCTAGTCCACAGACACTGCCAACAAAGAATAGGTCTGTATAAGCTCCCGTCTGACATAGGGGAAATACAAACCAACGGGGAGCAGAAATACTATCCGCTCCCCATCACCGCCAGCCAAACCCTAGTCAACGCACACTGCTTACCAAGAATCAGCCTGTATAAGCTCCCGTCTGACATAGGGGGTACATAAACCAGCAGGGAGCAGAAATACTATCTGCTCCCCATCACCGCCAGCCAAGCCCTAGTCAACGCACACTGCCAACCAACATTAGGGCTGTAGAAGGTCCCGTCTGACATAGGGCGTACACAAACCAACGAAGAGCAGAAATACTTTCTGCTCCCCATCACCGCCAGCCAAACCCTAGTCAACACACACTCCCAACCATGAATAGGCCTGTATAAGCTCCTGTCTGACATAGAGGGTACACAAAGCAACTGGGAGCAGAAATACAACATGCTCCCCATCACCGCCAGCCAAACCCTAGTCAACGCACACTGCCAACCAAGAATAGGTCTGTATAAGCTCCCGTCTAACATAGGGGGTACACAAACCAACGGGAAACAGAAATACTATCTGCTCCCCATCACCACCAGCCAAACCCTAGTCCACAGACACTGCCAACCAAAAATAGGCCTGTATAAGCTCCAGTCTGACATAGGGGGTACAAAAATCAACGGGGAGCAGAATTACTATCTGCTCACCATACACGTCAGCCAAACCCTAGTTAACGCACACTGCAAACCAAGAATCAGCCTGTATAAGCTCCCATCTGACATAGGGGGTACACAAACCAGCGGGGAGCAGAAATACTATCTGCTCCCCATCACCGCCAGCTAAACCCTAGTCAACGCACACTGCCAACCAAGAATAGGTCTGTATAAGCTCCCGTCTGACATAGGGAGTACACAAACCAACGGGAAACAGAAATACTATCTGCTCCCCATCACCACCAGCCAAACCCTAGTCCACAGACACTGCCAACCAAAAATAGGCCTGTATAAGCTCCAGTCTGACATAGGGGGTACAAAAATCAACGGGGAGCAGAATTACTATCTGCTCACCATACACGTCAGCCAAACCCTAGTTAACGCACACTGCAAACCAAGAATCAGCCTGTATAAGCTCCCATCTGACATAGGGGGTACACAAACCAGCGGGGAGCAGAAATACTATCTGCTCCCCATCACCGCCAGCCAAACCCTAGTCAGCGCACACTGCCAACGAAGAATAGGCCAGTATAAGCTCCCGTCTGACATAGGGGGTACACAAACCAACGGGGAGCAGAAATACTATCTGCTCCCCATCACCACCAGCCAAACCCTTGTCCACACACACTGCCAAACAAGAATAGGCCTGTATAAGTTCCGATCTGGCATAGGGGGTACACAAACCAACAGGGAGCAGGAATACTATCTGCTCCCCATCACTGCCAGCCAAAACCAAGTCAACACACAATGCCAACTTAGAATCGGCCTGTATAAGCTCCCTACTGACATAGGGGGTACACAAACAAACGGGGAGCAGAAATACTATCTGCTCCCCATCACCACCAGCTAAACCCTAGTCCACGCACACTGCCAACCTAGAAACGGCCTGTATAAGCTCCCGTCTGACATAGGGGGCACACAAACCAACGGGAAGCAGAAATACTTTCTGCTCCCCATCACCACATGCCAAACCCTAGTCAACGCACACTGCCAACAAAGAATAGGCCTGTATAAGCTTCCGTCTGACATAGGGGGTACACAAACCAACGGAGAGCAGAAATATTATCTGCTCCCCATCACCGCCAGCCAAACCCTAGTCAACGCACACTGCCAACCAAGAATAGGCCTCTATTAGCTCCCGTCTGACATAGGGGGTACACAAACCCACAGGGAACAGAAATACCATGTGCTCCCCATCATCGCCTGCCAAACCCTAGTCAACGCACACTGCCAACCAAGAATAGGCCTGTATAAGCTCCCGTCTGACATAGGGGGTAAACAAAACTAAGGGGAACAGAAATACTATCTACTCCCCATCACCGCCAGCCAAACCCTAGTCCACAGACACTGCCAACCAAGAATAGGCCTGTATAAGATCCCGTCTGACATAGGGGGTACACAAACCAACGAGGATCAGAAATACTATCTGCTCCCCATCACCGCCAGCCAAACCCTAGTCCACTCACACTGCCAACCTAGAATCGGCCTGTATAAGCTCCCATCTGACATAGGGGGTACACAAACCAACGGGGAGCAGGAATACTATCTGCTCCCAATTACCACCAGCCAAACCTTAGTCCACGCGCACTGCCAATCAAGATTAGGCCTGTATAAGCTCCCGTCTGACATAGGGGGTGCACAAACCAACGTGGAACAGAAATACTATCTGCTCCCCATCACGGCCAGCCAAACCCTAGTCCCTGCACAATGCAAACCGAGAATCGGCCTGTATAAGCTCCCGTCTGACATAGGGGGTACACAAATCAACGGGGAGCAGAAATACTATCTGCACCCAAATACCGCCTGCCAAACCCTAGTCAACGCACACTGCCAACAAAGAATAGGCCTGTAAAAGCTCCCGTCTGACATAGGGGGTACACAAACCAACGGGGAGCAGAAATACTATCTGCTACCCATCAACGCCAGCCAAACCCTAGTCAGCGGACACTACTAACGAAGAATAGGGCTGTATAAGCTCCCGTCTGACATAGGGGGTACACAAACCAACGGGGAGTTGAAATACTATCTGCTCCCAATCACTGCCAGCCAATCCCTAGTCAACGCACACTGCCAACCAAGAATAGGCCTCTATAAGCTCCAGTCTGACATAGGGGGTACACAAACCAACGGGGAACAGAAATACTATCTGCACCCCATCACCACCAGCCAAACCCTAGTCAACGCACACTGCCAACCAAGAATAGGCCTCTATAAGCTCCGTCTGACGTAGGGGGTACACAAACCAACAGGGAGCAGACATACTATCTGCTCCCCATCACCGCCAGCCAAACCCTAGTAAACACACACTACCAACCAAGAATCAGCCTGTATAAGCTCCCATCTGACATAGTTGGTACACAAACCAACGGTGAGCAGAAATACTATCTGCTCCCCATCAATGCCAGTTAAACCCTAGTCAACGCACACTGCCAACGAAGAATAGGCCTGTATAAGCTCCTGTCTGACATAGGGGGTACACAAACCAACGGGGAGCAGAAATACTATCTGCTCCCCATCACCGCCTACCAAACCCTAGTCAGCGCACACTGCCAACGAAGACTAGGCCTGTATAAGCTACCGTCTGACATAGGGGGTACGCAAACCAACGGGGAGCAGAAATACTATCTGCTCCCAATCACTGCCAGCCAATCCCTAGTCAACGCACACTGCCAACCAAGAATAGGCCTCTATAAGCTCCCGTCTGATATAGGGGGTACACAAACCAACAGGGAGCAGAAATACTATCTGCTCCCCATCACCGACATCAAACCATAGTCAACACACACTGCCAACCAAGAATAGGTATCTATAAGCTCCCGTCTGATATAGGGGGTACACAAACCAACGGGGAACAGAAATACTATCTGCTCCCCATCACCACCAGCCAAACCCTAGTTAACGCACACTGCCAACCAAGAATAGGCCTTTATAAACTCCCGTCTGACATAGGGGGTACATAAACCTACGGGGAACAGAAATACTATCTGCTCCCCATCACCGCCAGCCAAACCCTAGTCCACAGACACTGCCAACAAAGAATAGCCCTGTATAAGCTCCTGTCTGACATAGGGGGAACACAAACCAACGGGGAGCAGAAATACTATCCGCTCCCCATCACCGCCAGCCAAAGCCTAGTCAACGCACACTGCCAACTTAGAATCGGTCTGTATAAGCTCCGGTCTGACATAGGGGGTACATAAACCAACGGGGAGCAGAAATACAATCTGCTCCCCATCACCGCCAGCCAAGCCCTGGTCCAAGCACACTGCCAACCAAGATTAGGCCTGTATAAGCTCCCGTCTGACATAGGGGGTGCACAAACCAACGGGGAGCAGAAATACTATCTGCTCCCCATCACCACCAGCCAAACCCTAGTCAACGCACACTGCCAACCAATAAGAGGCCTGTATAAGCTCCTGTCTGACATAGGGGGTACACAAACCAACGGGGAGCAGAAATACTATCTGCTCCCCATCACCACCAGCCAAACCAAAGTCCACGCACACTGCCAACCTAGAATCGGCCTGTATAAGCTCCCATCTGACACAGGGGGTACACAAACCAACGGGGAGCAGAAATACTTTCTGCTCCCCATCACCGCCAGCCAAACCCTAGTCAACACACACTCCCAACCATGAATAGGCCTGTATAAGCTCCCGTCTGACATAGGGGGTACACAAACCAACGGGAAACAGAAATACTATCTGCTCCCCATCACCACCAGCCAAACCCTAGTCCACAGACACTGCCAACCAAAAATAGGCCTGTATAAGCTCCAGTCTGACATAGGGGGTACAAAAATCAACGGGGAGCAGAATTACTATCTGCTCACCATACACGTCAGCCAAACCCTAGTTAACGCACACTGCAAACCAAGAATCAGCCTGTATAAGCTCCCATCTGACATAGGGGGTACACAAACCAGCGGGGAGCAGAAATACTATCTGCTCCCCATCACCGCCAGCCAAACCCTAGTCAGCGCACACTGCCAATGAAGAATAGGCCAGTATAAGCTCCCGTCTGACATAGGGGGTACACAAACCAAGGGGGAGCAGAAATACTATCTTCTCACAATCACCGCCAGCCAATCCCTAGTTAACGCACACTGCCAACTAAGAATAGGCCTGTATACGCTCCCGTCTGAGATAGGGGGTACACAAACCAACGGGGAGCAGAATTACTATCTGCTCACCATCACCTCCAGCCAAGCCCTAGTCCAAGCACACTGCCAACCAAGATTAGGCCTGAATAAGATCCTGTCTGACATAGGGGGTACACAAACCAACGACGAGCAGAAATACTATCTGCTCCCAATCACCACCAGCCAATCCCTAGTTAACGCACACTGCCAACCAAGAAAAGGCCTGTATAAGCTCCCGTCTGACATAGGGGGTACACAAACCAACGGGGAGCAGAATTACTATCTGCTCACCATCACCGCCAGCCATACCCTAGTCAACGCACACTGCCAACCAAGAATATGCCTCTATAAGCTCCTGTCTGACATAGGGGGTACACAAACCAACGGGGAACAGAAATACTATCTGCACCCCATCACCACCAGCCAAACCCTAGTCAACGCACACTGCCAACCAAGAATAGGCCTGTATAAGCTCCTGTCTGACATAGGGGGTACACAAACCAACGGGGAGCAGAAATACTATCTGCTCCCCATCACCGCCTACTAAACCCTAGTCAGCGCACACTGCCAACGAAGAATAGGCCTGTATAAGCTACCGTCTGACAGAGGGGGTACGCAAACCAACGGGGAGCAGAAATACTATCTGCTCCCAATCACTGCCAGCCAATCCCTAGTCAACGCACACTGCCAACCAAGAATAGGTATCTATAAGCTCCCGTCTGATATAGGGGGTACACAAACCAACGGGGAGCAGAAATACTATCTTCTCCCTATCACCGCCTGCCAAACCCTAGTCAACGCACACTGCCAACCAAGAATAGGCCTGTATAAGCTCCCGTCTGACATAGGGGGTGCACAAACCAACGGGGAGCAGAAATACTATCTGCTCCCCATCACCACCAGCCAAACCCTAGTCAACGCACACTGCCAACCAATAAGAGGCCTGTATAAGCTCCTGTCTGACATAGGGGGTACACAAACCAACGGGGAGCAGAAATACTATCTGCTCCCCATCACCACCAGCCAAACCAAAGTCCACGCACACTGCCAACCTAGAATCGGCCTGTATAAGCTCCCATCTGACACAGGGGGTACACAAACCAACGGGGAGCAGAAATACTTTCTGCTCCCCATCACCGCCAGCCAAACCCTAGTCAACACACACTCCCAACCATGAATAGGCCTGTATAAGCTCCCATCTGACACAGGGGGTACACAAACCAACGGGGAGCAGAAATACTTTCTGCTCCCCATCACCGCCAGCCAAACCCTAGTCAACACACACTCCCAACCATGAATAGGCCTGTATAAGCTCCCGTCTGACATAGGGGGTACACAAACCAACGGGAAACAGAAATACTATCTGCTCCCCATCACCACCAGCCAAACCCTAGTCCACAGACACTGCCAACCAAAAATAGGCCTGTATAAGCTCCAGTCTGACATAGGGGGTACAAAAATCAACGGGGAGCAGAATTACTATCTGCTCACCATACACGTCAGCCAAACCCTAGTTAACGCACACTGCAAACCAAGAATCAGCCTGTATAAGCTCCCATCTGACATAGGGGGTACACAAACCAGCGGGGAGCAGAAATACTATCTGCTCCCCATCACCGCCAGCCAAACCCTAGTCAGCGCACACTGCCAACGAAGAATAGGCCAGTATAAGCTCCCGTCTGACATAGGGGGTACACAAACCAAGGGGGAGCAGAAATACTATCTTCTCACAATCACCGCCAGCCAATCCCTAGTTAACGCACACTGCCAACTAAGAATAGGCCTGTATACGCTCCCGTCTGAGATAGGGGGTACACAAACCAACGGGGAGCAGAATTACTATCTGCTCACCATCACCTCCAGCCAAGCCCTAGTCCAAGCACACTGCCAACCAAGATTAGGCCTGAATAAGATCCTGTCTGACATAGGGGGTACACAAACCAACGACGAGCAGAAATACTATCTGCTCCCAATCACCACCAGCCAATCCCTAGTTAACGCACACTGCCAACCAAGAAAAGGCCTGTATAAGCTCCCGTCTGACATAGGGGGTACACAAACCAACGGGGAGCAGAATTACTATCTGCTCACCATCACCGCCAGCCATACCCTAGTCAACGCACACTGCCAACCAAGAATATGCCTCTATAAGCTCCTGTCTGACATAGGGGGTACACAAACCAACGGGGAACAGAAATACTATCTGCACCCCATCACCACCAGCCAAACCCTAGTCAACGCACACTGCCAACCAAGAATAGGCCTGTATAAGCTCCTGTCTGACATAGGGGGTACACAAACCAACGGGGAGCAGAAATACTATCTGCTCCCCATCACCGCCTACTAAACCCTAGTCAGCGCACACTGCCAACGAAGAATAGGCCTGTATAAGCTACCGTCTGACAGAGGGGGTACGCAAACCAACGGGGAGCAGAAATACTATCTGCTCCCAATCACTGCCAGCCAATCCCTAGTCAACGCACACTGCCAACCAAGAATAGGTATCTATAAGCTCCCGTCTGATATAGGGGGTACACAAACCAACGGGGAGCAGAAATACTATCTTCTCCCTATCACCGCCTGCCAAACCCTAGTCAACGCACACTGCCAACCAAGAATAGGCCTGTATAACCTCCCGTTTGACATAGGGAGTACACAAACCAACGGGAACAGAAATACTATCTGCTCCCCATCACCACCAGCCAAACCCTAGTCCACAGACACTGCCAACAAAGAATAGGTCTGTATAAGCTCCCGTCTGACATAGGGGAAATACAAACCAACGGGGAGCAGAAATACTATCCGCTCCCCATCACCGCCAGCCAAACCCTAGTCAACGCACAGTGCCAACAAAGAATAGGCCTGTATAAGCTCCCGTATGACATAGGGGGTACACAAACCAACGGGGAGCAGAAATACTATCTGCTCCCCATCACTGCCAGCCAAACCCTAGTCCACGCACACTTCCAACCAAGATTAGGCCTGTATAAGATCCCGTCTGGCATAGGGGTACACAAACCAACGGGGAACAGAAATACTATCTGCTCCCCATCACCACCAGTCAAACCCTAGTTAACGCACACTGCCAACCAAGAATAGGCCTTTATAAACTCCCGTCTGACATAGGGGGTACATAAACCTACGGGGAACAGAAATACTATCTGCTTCCCATCACTGCCAGCCAAACCCTAGTCCACAGACACTGCCTACAAAGAATAGCCCTGTATAAGCTCCTGTCTGACATAGGGGGAACACAAACCAACGGGGAGCAGAAATACTATCCGCTCTCCATCACCGCCAGCCAAACCCTAGTCAACGCACACTGCCAACTTAGAATCGGTCTGTATAAGCTCCGGTCTGACATAGGGGGTACATAAACCAACGGGGAGCAGAAATACGATCTGCTCCCCATCACCGCCAGCCAAGCCCTGGTCCAAGCACACTGCCAACCAAGATTAGGCCTGTATAAGATCCCGTCTGACATAGGGGGTACACAATCCAACGAGGAGCAGAAATACTATCTGCTCCCCATCTCCGCCAGCCAAACCCTAGTCCACTCACACTGCCAACTAGATTCGGGCTGTATAAGCTCCCATCTGACATAGGGGGTACACAAACCAACAGGGAGCAGAAATACTATCTGCTCCCCATCACTGCCAGCCAAACCCTAGTTAACGCACACTGCCAACCAAGAATAGGCCTGTATAAGCTCCCATCTGTCATAGGGGGTACACAAACCGACAGGGAGCAGAAATAATATCTGCTCCCAATTACCACCAGCAAAACCTTAGTCCACGCACACTGCCAACCAAGATTAGGCCTGTATAAGCTCCCGTCTGACATAGGGGGTGCACAAACCAACGGGGAGCAGAAATACTATCTGCTCCCCATCACCACCAGCCAAACCCTAGTCAACGCACACTGCCAACCAATAAGAGGCCTGTATAAGCTCCTGTCTGACATAGGGGGTACACAAACCAACGGGGAGCAGAAATACTATCTGCTCCCCATCACCACCAGCCAAACCAAAGTCCACGCACACTGCCAAACTAGAATCGGCCTGTATAAGCTCCCATCTGACACAGGGGGTACACAAACCAACGGGGAGCAGAAATACTATCCGCTCCCCATCACCGCCAGCCAAACCCTAGTCAACGCACAGTGCCAACAAAGAATAGGCCTGTATAAGCTCCCGTATGACATAGGGGGTACACAAACCAACGGGGAGCAGAAATACTATCTGCTCCCCATCACTGCCAGCCAAACCCTAGTCCACGCACACTTCCAACCAAGATTAGGCCTGTATAAGATCCCGTCTGGCATAGGGGTACACAAACCAACGGGGAACAGAAATACTATCTGCTCCCCATCACCACCAGCCAAACCCTAGTTAACGCACACTGCCAACCAAGAATAGGCCTTTATAAACTCCCGTCTGACATAGGGGGTACATAAACCTACGGGGAACAGAAATACTATCTGCTTCCCATCACCGCCAGCCAAACCCTAGTCCACAGACACTGCCTACAAAGAATAGCCCTGTATAAGCTCCTGTCTGACATAGGGGGAACACAAACCAACGGGGAGCAGAAATACTATCCGCTCTCCATCACCGCCAGCCAAACCCTAGTCAACGCACACTGCCAACTTAGAATCGGTCTGTATAAGCTCCGGTCTGACATAGGGGGTACATAAACCAACGGGGAGCAGAAATACGATCTGCTCCCCATCACCGCCAGCCAAGCCCTGGTCCAAGCACACTGCCAACCAAGATTAGGCCTGTATAAGATCCCGTCTGACATAGGGGGTACACAATCCAACGAGGAGCAGAAATACTATCTGCTCCCCATCTCCGCCAGCCAAACCCTAGTCCACTCACACTGCCAACTAGAATCGGGCTGTATAAGCTCCCATCTGACATAGGGGGTACACAAACCAACAGGGAGCAGAAATACTATCTGCTCCCCATCACTGCCAGCCAAACCCTAGTTAACGCACACTGCCAACCAAGAATAGGCCTGTATAAGCTCCCATCTGTCATAGGGGGTACACAAACCGACAGGGAGCAGAAATAATATCTGCTCCCAATTACCACCAGCAAAACCTTAGTCCACGCACACTGCCAACCAAGATTAGGCCTGTATAAGCTCCCGTCTGACATAGGGGGTGCACAAACCAACGGGGAGCAGAAATACTATCTGCTCCCCATCACCACCAGCCAAACCCTAGTCAACGCACACTGCCAACCAATAAGAGGCCTGTATAAGCTCCTGTCTGACATAGGGGGTACACAAACCAACGGGGAGCAGAAATACTATCTGCTCCCCATCACCACCAGCCAAACCAAAGTCCACGCACACTGCCAACCTAGAATCGGCCTGTATAAGCTCCCATCTGACACAGGGGGTACACAAACCAACGGGGAGCAGAAATACTTTCTGCTCCCCATCACTGCCAGCCAAACCCTAGTCAACACACACTCCCAACCATGAATAGGCCTGTATAAGCTCCCGTCTGACATCGGGGGTACACAAACCAACGGGGAGCAGAAATACTATCTGCTCCCAATTACCACCAGCCAAACCTTAGTCCACGCGCACTGCCAATCAAGATTAGGCCTGTATAAGCTCCCGTCTGACATAGGGGGTGCACAAACCAACGTGGAACAGAAATACTATCTGCTCCCCATCACGGCCAGCCAAACCCTAGTCCCTGCACAATGCAAACCGAGAATCGGCCTGTATAAGCTCCCGTCTGACATAGGGGGTACACAAATCAACGGGGAGCAGAAATACTATCTGCACCCAAATACCGCCTGCCAAACCCTAGTCAACGCACACTGCCAACAAAGAATAGGCCTGTAAAAGCTCCCGTCTGACATAGGGGGTACACAAACCAACGGGGAGCAGAAATACTATCTGCTACCCATCAACGCCAGCCAAACCCTAGTCAGCGCACACTACTAACGAAGAATAGGGCTGTATAAGCTCCCGTCTGACATAGGGAGTACACAAACCAACGGGGAGTTGAAATACTATCTGCTCCCAATCACTGCCAGCCAATCCCTAGTCAACGCACACTGCCAACCAAGAATAGGCCTCTATAAGCTCCAGTCTGACATAGGGGGTACACAAACCAACGGGGAACAGAAATACTATCTGCACTCCATCACCACCAGCCAAACCCTAGTCAACGCACACTGCCAACCAAGAATAGGCCTCTATAAGCTCCGTCTGACGTAGGGGGTACACAAACCAACGGGGAGCAGACATACTATCTGCTCCCCATCACCGCCTACCAAACCCTAGTCAGCGCACACTGCCAACGAAGACTAGGCCTGTATAAGCTACCGTCTGACATAGGGGGTACGCAAACCAACGGGGAGCAGAAATAATATCTGCTCCCAATCACTGCCACCCAATCCCTAGTCAACGCACACTGCCAACCAAGAATAGGCCTCTATAAGCTCCCGTCTGATATAGGGGGTACACAAACCAACAGGGAGCAGAAATACTATCTGCTCCCCATCACCGCCATCAAACCATAGTCAACACACACTGCCAACCAAGAATAGGTATCTATAAGCTCCCGTCTGATATAGGGGGTACACAAACCAACGGGGAACAGAAATACTATCTGCTCCCATCACTACCAGCCAAACCCTAGTTAACGCACACTGCCAACCAAGAATAGGCCTTTATAAACTCCCGTCTGACATAGGGGGTACATAAACCTACGGGGAACAGAAATACTATCTGCTCCCCATCACCGCCAGACAAACCCTAGTCCACAGACACTGCCAACAAAGAATAGCCCTGTATAAGCTCCTGTCTGACATAGGGGGAACACAAACCAACGGGGAGCAGAAATACTATCCGCTCCCCATCACCGCCAGCCAAAGCCTAGTCAACGCACACTGCCAACTTAGAATCGGTCTGTATAAGCTCCGGTCTGAAATAGGGGGTACGTAAACCAACGGGGAGCAGAAATACGATCTGCTCCCCATCACCGCCAGCCAAGCCCTGGTCCAAACACACTGCCAACCAAGATTAGGCCTGTATAAGCTCCCGTCTGACATAGGGGGTGCACAAACCAACGGGGAGCAGAAATACTATCGGCTCCCCATCACCACCAGCCAAACCCGTCAACGCACACTGCCAACCAATAAGAGGCCTGTATAAGCTCCTGTCTGACATAGGGGGTACACAAACCAACGGGGAGCAGAAATACTATCTGCTCCCCATCACCACCAGCCAAACCAAAGTCCACGCACACTGCCAACCTAGAATCGGCCTGTATAAGCTCCCATCTGACACAGGGGGTACACAAACCAACGGGGAGCAGAAATACTTTCTGCTCCCCATCACCGCCAGCCAAACCCTAGTCAACACACACTCCCAACCATGAAAAGGCCTGTATAAACTCCCATCTGACACAGGGGGTACACAAACCAACGGGAAACAGAAATACTATCTGCTCCCCATCACCACCAGCCAAACCCTAGTCCACAGACACTGCCAACCAAAAATAGGCCTGTATAAGCTTCAGTCTGACATAGGGGGTACAAAAATCAACGGGGAGCAGAATTACTATCTGCTCACCATACACGTCAGCCAAACCCTAGTTAACGCACACTGCAAACCAAGAATCAGCCTGTATAAGCTCCCATCTGACATAGGGGGTACACAAACCAGCGGGGAGCAGAAATACTATCTGCTCCCCATCACCGCCAGCCAAACCCTAGTCAGCGCACACTGCCAACGAAGAATTGGCCAGTATAAGCTCCCGTCTGACATAGGGGGTACACAAACCAAGGGGGAGCAGAAATACTATCTTCTCACAATCACCGCCAGCCAATCCCTAGTTAACGCACACTGCCAACTAAGAATAGGCCTGTATACGCTCCCGTCTGAGATAGGGGGTACACAAACCAACGGGGAGCAGAATTACTATCTGCTCACCATCACCTCCAGCCAAGCCCTAGTCCAAGCACACTGCCAACCAAGATTAGGCCTGAATAAGATCCTGTCTGACATAGGGGGTACACAAACCAACGACGAGCAGAAATACTATCTGCTCCCAATCACCACCAGCCAATCCCTAGTTAACGCACACTGCCAACCAAGAAAAGGCCTGTATAAGCTCCCGTCTGACATAGGGGGTACACAAACCAACGGGGAGCAGAATTACTATCTGCTCACCATCACCGCCAGCCATACCCTAGTCAACGCACACTGCCAACCAAGAATATGCCTCTATAAGCTCCTGTCTGACATAGGGGGTACACAAACCAACGGGGAACAGAAATACTATCTGCACCCCATCACCACCAGCCAAACCCTAGTCAACGCACACTGCCAACCAAGAATAGGCCTGTATAAGCTCCTGTCTGACATAGGGGGTACACAAACCAACGGGGAGCAGAAATACTATCTGCTCCCCATCACCGCCTACTAAACCCTAGTCAGCGCACACTGCCAACGAAGAATAGGCCTGTATAAGCTACCGTCTGACAGAGGGGGTACGCAAACCAACGGGGAGCAGAAATACTATCTGCTCCCAATCACTGCCAGCCAATCCCTAGCCAACGCACACTGCCAACCAAGAATAGGTATCTATAAGCTCCCGTCTGATATAGGGGGTACACAAACCAACGGGGAGCAGAAATACTATCTTCTCCCTATCACCGCCTGCCAAACCCTAGTCAACGCACACTGCCAACCAAGAATAGGCCTGTATAAGCTCCCGTTTGACATAGGGAGTACACAAACCAACGGGAACAGAAATACTATCTGCTCCCCATCACCACCAGCCAAACCCTAGTCCACAGACACTGCCAACAAAGAATAGGTCTGTATAAGCTCCCGTCTGACATAGGGGAAATACAAACCAACGGGGAGCAGAAATACTATCCGCTCCCCATCACCGCCAGCCAAACCCTAGTCAACGCACAGTGCCAACAAAGAATAGGCCTGTATAAGCTCCCGTATGACATAGGGGGTACACAAACCAACGGGGAGCAGAAATACTATCTGCTCCCCATCACTGCCAGCCAAACCCTAGTCCACGCACACTTCCAACCAAGATTAGGCCTGTATAAGATCCCGTCTGGCATAGGGGTACACAAACCAACGGGGAACAGAAATACTATCTGCTCCCCATCACCACCAGCCAAACCCTAGTTAACGCACACTGCCAACCAAGAATAGGCCTTTATAAACTCCCGTCTGACATAGGGGGTACATAAACCTACGGGGAACAGAAATACTATCTGCTTCCCATCACCGCCAGCCAAACCCTAGTCCACAGACACTGCCTACAAAGAATAGCCCTGTATAAGCTCCTGTCTGACATAGGGGGAACACAAACCAACGGGGAGCAGAAATACTATCCGCTCTCCATCACCGCCAGCCAAACCCTAGTCAACGCACACTGCCAACTTAGAATCGGTCTGTATAAGCTCCGGTCTGACATAGGGGGTACATAAACCAACGGGGAGCAGAAATACGATCTGCTCCCCATCACCGCCAGCCAAGCCCTGGTCCAAGCACACTGCCAACCAAGATTAGGCCTGTATAAGATCCCGTCTGACATAGGGGGTACACAATCCAACGAGGAGCAGAAATACTATCTGCTCCCCATCTCCGCCAGCCAAACCCTAGTCCACTCACACTGCCAACTAGAATCGGGCTGTATAAGCTCCCATCTGACATAGGGGGTACACAAACCAACGGGGAGCAGAAATACTATCTGCTCCCCATCACTGCCAGCCAAACCCTAGTTAACGCACACTGCCAACCAAGAATAGGCCTGTATAAGCTCCCATCTGTCATAGGGGGTACACAAACCGACAGGGAGCAGAAATAATATCTGCTCCCAATTACCACCAGCAAAACCTTAGTCCACGCACACTGCCAACCAAGATTAGGCCTGTATAAGCTCCCGTCTGACATAGGGGGTGCACAAACCAACGGGGAGCAGAAATACTATCTGCTCCCCATCACCACCAGCCAAACCCTAGTCAACGCACACTGCCAACCAATAAGAACCCTGTATAAGCTCCTGTCTGACATAGGGGGTACACAAACCAACGGGGAGCAGAAATACTATCTACTCCCCATCACCACCAGCCAAACCAAAGTCCACGCACACTGCCAACCTAGAATCGGCCTGTATAAGCTCCCATCTGACACAGGGGGTACACAAACCAACGGGGAGCAGAAATACTTTCTGCTCCCCATCACCGCCAGCCAAACCCTAGTCAACACACACTCCCAACCATGAATAGGCCTGTATAAGCTCCCGTCTGACATAGGGGGTACACAAAGCAACTGGGAGCAGAAATACAATCTGCTCCCCATCACCGCCAGCCAAACCCTAGTCAACGCACACTGCCAACCAAGAATAGGTCTGTATAAGCTCCCGTCTGACATAGGGGGTACACAAACCAACAGGAAACAGAAATACTATCTGCTCCCCATCACCACCAGCCAAACCCTAGTCCACAGACACTGCCAACCAAAAATAGGCCTGTATAAGCTCCAGTCTGACATAGGGGGTACAAAAATCAACGGGGAGCAGAATTACTATCTGCTCACCATACACGTCAGCCAAACCCTAGTTAACGCACACTGCAAACCAAGAATCCGCCTGTATAAGCTCCCGTCTGACATAGGGGGTACACAAACCAACGGGGAGCAGAAATACTATCTTCTCACAATCACCGCCAGCCAATCATTAGTTAACGCACACTGCCAACCAAGAGTAGGCCTGTATACGCTCCCGTCTGAGATAGGGGGTACACAAACCAACGGGGAGCAGAATTACTATCTGCTCACCATCACCTCCAGCCAAGCCCTAGTCCAAGCACACTGCCAACCAAGATTAGGCCTGAATAAGATCCCGTCTGACATAGGGGGTACACAAACCAACGACGAGCAGAAATACTATCTGCTCCCAATCACCACCAGCCAATCCCTAGCTAATGCACACTGCCAACCAAGAAAAGGCCTGTATAAGCTCCCGTCTGACATAGGGGGTACACAAACCAACGGGGAGCAGAATTACTATCTGCTCACCATCACCGCCAGCCATACCCTAGTCAACGCACACTGCCAACCAAGAAGAGGCCTCTATAAGCTCCTGTCTGACATAGGGGGTACACAAACCAACGGGGAACAGAAATACTATCTGCACCCCATCACCACCAGCCAAACCCTAGTCAACGCACACTGCCAACCAAGAATAGGCCTCTATAAGCTCCGTCTGACGTAGGGGGTACACAAACCAACGGGGAGCAGACATACTATCTGCTCCCCATCACCGCCAGCCAAACCCTAGTAAACACACACTACCAACCAAGAATCAGCCTGTATAAGCTCCCATCTGACATAGTTGGTACACAAACCAACGGTGAGCAGAAATACTATCTGCTCCCCATCAACGCCAGTTAAACCCTAGTCAACGCACACTGCCAACGAAGAATATGCCTGTATAAGCTCCTGTCTGACATAGGGGGTACACAAACCAACGGGGAGCAGAAATACTATCTGCTCCCCATCACCGCCTACCAAACCCTAGTCAGCGCACACTGCCAACGAAGAATAGGCCTGTATCAGCTACCGTCTGACATAGGGGGTACGCAAACCAACGGGGAGCAGAAATACTATCTGCTCCCAATCACTGCCAGCCAATCCCTAGTCAACGCACACTGCCAACCACGAATAGGCCTCTATAAGCTCCCGTCTGATATAGGGGGTACACAAACCAACGGGGAGCAGAAATACTATCTGCTCCCCATCACCGCCATCAAACCATAGTCAACACACACTGCCAACCAAGAATAGGTATCTATAAGCTCCCGTCTGATATAGGGGGTACACAAACCAACGGGGAGCAGAAATACTATCTTCTCCCTATCACCGCCTGCCAAACCCTAGTCAACGCACACTGCCAACCAAGAATAGGCCTGTATAAGCTCCCGTTTGACATAGGGAGTACACAAACCAACGGGAACAGAAATACTATCTGCTCCCCATCACCACCAGCCAAACCCTAGTCCACAGACACTGCCAACAAAGAATAGGTCTGTATAAGCTCCCGTCTGACATAGGGGAAATACAAACCAACGGGGAGCAGAAATACTATCCGCTCCCCATCACCGCCAGCCAAACCCTAGTCAACGCACACTGCTTACCAAGAATCAGCCTGTATAAGCTCCCGTCTGACATAGGGGGGTACATAAACCAGCAGGGAGCAGAAATACTATCTGCTCCCCATCACCGCCAGCCAAACCCTAGTCAGCGCACACTGCCAACGAAGAATAGGCCAGTATAAGCTCCCGTCTGACATAGGGGGTACACAAACCAAGGGGGAGCAGAAATACTATCTTCTCACAATCACCGCCAGCCAATCCCTAGTTAACGCACACTGCCAACTAAGAATAGGCCTGTATACGCTCCCGTCTGAGATAGGGGGTACACAAACCAACGGGGAGCAGAATTACTATCTGCTCACCATCACCTCCAGCCAAGCCCTAGTCCAAGCACACTGCCAACCAAGATTAGGCCTGAATAAGATCCTGTCTGACATAGGGGGTACACAAACCAACGACGAGCAGAAATACTATCTGCTCCCAATCACCACCAGCCAATCCCTAGTTAACGCACACTGCCAACCAAGAAAAGGCCTGTATAAGCTCCCGTCTGACATAGGGGGTACACAAACCAACGGGGAGCAGAATTACTATCTGCTCACCATCACCGCCAGCCATACCCTAGTCAACGCACACTGCCAACCAAGAATATGCCTCTATAAGCTCCTGTCTGACATAGGGGGTACACAAACCAACGGGGAACAGAAATACTATCTGCACCCCATCACCACCAGCCAAACCCTAGTCAGCGCACACTGCCAACCAAGAATAGGCCTCTATAAGCTCCGTCTGACGTAGGGGGTACACAAACCAACGGGGAGCAGACATACTATCTGCTCCCCATCACCGCCAGCCAAACCCTAGTAAACACACACTACCAACCAAGAATCAGCCTGTATAAGCTCCCATCTGACATAGTTGGTACACAAACCAACGGTGAGCAGAAATACTATCTGCTCCCCATCAACGCCAGTTAAACCCTAGTCAACGCACACTGCCAACGAAGAATAGGCCTGTATAAGCTCCTGTCTGACATAGGGGGTACACAAACCAACGGGGAGCAGAAATACTATCTTCTCCCCATCACCACCAGCCAAACCCTAGTTAACGCACACTGCCAACCAAGAATAGGCCTTTATAAACTCCCGTCTGACATAGGGGGTACATAAACCTACGGGGAACAGAAATACTATCTGCTCCCCATCACCGCCAGCCAAACCCTAGTCCACAGACACTGCCAACAAAGAATAGCCCTGTATAAGCTCCTGTCTGACATAGGGGGAACACAAACCAACGGGGAGCAGAAATACTATCCGCTCCCCATCACCGCCAGCCAAAGCCTAGTCAACGCACACTGCCAACTTAGAATCGGTCTGTATAAGCTCCGGTCTGACATAGGGGGTACATAAACCAACGGGGAGCAGAAATACGATCTGCTCCCCATCACCGCCAGCCAAGCCCTGGTCCAAGCACACTGCCAACCAAGATTAGGCCTGTATAAGCTCCCGTCTGACATAGGGGGTGCACAAACCAACGGGGAGCAGAAATACTATCTGCTCCCCATCACCACCAGCCAAACCCGTCAACGCACACTGCCAACCAATAAGAGGCCTGTATAAGCTTCTGTCTGACATAGGGGGTACACAAACCAACGGGGAGCAGAAATACTATCTGCTCCCCATCACCACCAGCCAAACCAAAGTCCACGCACACTGCCAACCTAGAATCGGCCTGTATAAGCTCCCATCTGACACAGGGGGTACACAAACCAACGGGGAGCAGAAATACTTTCTGCTCCCCATCACCGCCAGCCAAACCCTAGTCAACACACACTCCCAACCATGAATAGGCCTGTATAAGCTCCCATCTGACACAGGGGGTACACAAACCAACGGGGAGCAGAAATACTTTCTGCTCCCCATCACCGCCAGCCAAACCCTAGTCAACACACACTCCCAACCATGAATAGGCCTGTATAAGCTCCCGTCTGACATAGGGGGTACACAAACCAACGGGAAACAGAAATACTATCTGCTCCCCATCACCACCAGCCAAACCCTAGTCCACAGACACTGCCAACCAAAAATAGGCCTGTATAAGCTCCAGTCTGACATAGGGGGTACAAAAATCAACGGGGAGCAGAATTACTATCTGCTCACCATATACGTCAGCCAAACCCTAGTTAACGCACACTGCAAACCAAGAATCAGCCTGTATAAGCTCCCATCTGACATAGGGGATACACAAACCAGCGGGGAGCAGAAATACTATCTGCTCCCCATCACCGCCAGCCAAACCCTAGTCAGCGCACACTGCCAACGAAGAATAGGCCAGTATAAGCTCCCGTCTGACATAGGGGGTACACAAACCAAGGGGGAGCAGAAATACTATCTTCTCACAATCACCGCCAGCCAATCCCTAGTTAACGCACACTGCCAACTAAGAATAGGCCTGTATACGCTCCCGTCTGAGATAGGGGGTACACAAACCAACGGGGAGCAGAATTACTATCTGCTCACCATCACCTCCAGCCAAGCCCTAGTCCAAGCACACTGCCAACCAAGATTAGGCCTGAATAAGATCCTGTCTGACATAGGGGGTACACAAACCAACGACGAGCAGAAATACTATCTGCTCCCAATCACCACCAGCCAATCCCTAGTTAACGCACACTGCCAACCAAGAAAAGGCCTGTATAAGCTCCCGTCTGACATAGGGGGTACACAAACCAACGGGGAGCAGAATTACTATCTGCTCACCATCACCGCCAGCCATACCCTAGTCAACGCACACTGCCAACCAAGAATATGCCTCTATAAGCTCCTGTCTGACATAGGGGGTACACAAACCAACGGGGAACAGAAATACTATCTGCACCCCATCACCACCAGCCAAACCCTAGTCAACGCACACTGCCAACCAAGAATAGGCCTGTATAAGCTCCTGTCTGACATAGGGGGTACACAAACCAACGGGGAGCAGAAATACTATCTGCTCCCCATCACCGCCTACTAAACCCTAGTCAGCGCACACTGCCAACGAAGAATAGGCCTGTATAAGCTACCGTCTGACAGAGGGGGTACGCAAACCAACGGGGAGCAGAAATACTATCTGCTCCCAATCACTGCCAGCCAATCCCTAGTCAACGCACACTGCCAACCAAGAATAGGTATCTATAAGCTCCCGTCTGATATAGGGGGTACACAAACCAACGGGGAGCAGAAATACTATCTTCTCCCTATCACCGCCTGCCAAACCCTAGTCAACGCACACTGCCAACCAAGAATAGGCCTGTATAAGCTCCCGTTTGACATAGGGAGTACACAAACCAACGGGAACAGAAATACTATCTGCTCCCCATCACCACCAGCCAAACCCTAGTCCACAGACACTGCCAACAAAGAATAGGTCTGTATAAGCTCCCGTCTGACATAGGGGAAATACAAACCAACGGGGAGCAGAAATACTATCCGCTCCCCATCACCGCCAGCCAAACCCTAGTCAACGCACAGTGCCAACAAAGAATAGGCCTGTATAAGCTCCCGTATGACATAGGGGGTACACAAACCAACGGGGAGCAGAAATACTATCTGCTCCCCATCACTGCCAGCCAAACCCTAGTCCACGCACACTTCCAACCAAGATTAGGCCTGTATAAGATCCCGTCTGGCATAGGGGTACACAAACCAACGGGGAACAGAAATACTATCTGCTCCCCATCACCACCAGCCAAACCCTAGTTAACGCACACTGCCAACCAAGAATAGGCCTTTATAAACTCCCGTCTGACATAGGGGGTACATAAACCTACGGGGAACAGAAATACTATCTGCTTCCCATCACCGCCAGCCAAACCCTAGTCCACAGACACTGCCAACAAAGAATAGCCCTGTATAAGCTCCTGTCTGACATAGGGGGAACACAAACCAACGGGGAGCAGAAATACTATCCGCTCTCCATCACCGCCAGCCAAACCCTAGTCAACGCACACTGCCAACTTAGAATCGGTCTGTATAAGCTCCGGTCTGACATAGGGGGTACATAAACCAACGGGGAGCAGAAATACGATCTGCTCCCCATCACCGCCAGCCAAGCCCTGGTCCAAGCACACTGCCAACCAAGATTAGGCCTGTATAAGATCCCGTCTGACATAGGGGGTACACAATCCAACGAGGAGCAGAAATACTATCTGCTCCCCATCTCCGCCAGCCAAACCCTAGTCCACTCACACTGCCAACTAGAATCGGGCTGTATAAGCTCCCATCTGACATAGGGGGTACACAAACCAACAGGGAGCAGAAATACTATCTGCTCCCCATCACTGCCAGCCAAACCCTAGTTAACGCACACTGCCAACCAAGAATAGGCCTGTATAAGCTCCCATCTGTCATAGGGGGTACACAAACCGACAGGGAGCAGAAATAATATCTGCTCACAATTACCACCAGCAAAACCTTAGTCCACGCACACTGCCAACCAAGATTAGGCCTGTATAAGCTCCCGTCTGACATAGGGGGTGCACAAACCAACGGGGAGCAGAAATACTATCTGCTCCCCATCACCACCAGCCAAACCCTAGTCAACGCACACTGCCAACCAATAAGAGGCCTGTATAAGCTCCTGTCTGACATAGGGGGTACACAAACCAACGGGGAGCAGAAATACTATCTGCTCCCCATCACCACCAGCCAAACCAAAGTCCACGCACACTGCCAACCTAGAATCGGCCTGTATAAGCTCCCATCTGACACAGGGGGTACACAAACCAACGGGGAGCAGAAATACTTTCTGCTCCCCATCACCGCCAGCCAAACCCTAGTCAACACACACTCCCAACCATGAATAGGCCTGTATAAGCTCCCGTCTGACATAGGGGGTACACAAAGCAACTGGGAGCAGAAATACAATCTGCTCCCCATCACCGCCAGCCAAACCCTAGTCAACGCACACTGCCAACCAAGAATAGGTCTGTATAAGCTCCCGTCTGACATAGGGGGTACATAAACCAACAGGAAACAGAAATACTATCTGCTCCCCATCACCACCAGCCAAACCCTAGTCCACAGACACTGCCAACCAAAAATAGGCCTGTATAAGCTCCAGTCTGACATAGGGGGTAAAAAAATCAACGGGGAGCAGAATTACTATCTGCTCACCATACACGTCAGCCAAACCCTAGTTAACGCACACTGCAAACCAAGAATCAGCCTGTATAAGCTCCCGTCTGACATAGGGGGTACACAAACCAACGGGGAGCAGAAATACTATCTTCTCACAATCACCGCCAGCCAATCATTAGTTAACGCACACTGCCAACCAAGAGTAGGCCTGTATACGCTCCCGTCTGAGATAGGGGGTACACAAACCAACGGGGAGCAGAATTACTATCTGCTCACCATCACCTCCAGCCAAGCCCTAGTCCAAGCACACTGCCAACCAAGATTAGGCCTGAATAAGATCCCGTCTGACATAGGGGGTACACAAACCAACGACGAGCAGAAATACTATCTGCTCCAAATCACCACCAGCCAATCCCTAGTTAATGCACACTGCCAACCAAGAAAAGGCCTGTATAAGCTCCCGTCTGACATAGGGGGTACACAAACCAACGGGGAGCAGAATTACTATCTGCTCACCATCACCGCCAGCCATACCCTAGGTAACGCACACTGCCAACCAAGAATAGGCCTCTATAAGCTCCTGTCTGACATAGGGGGTACACAAACCAACGGGGAACAGAAATACTATCTGCACCCCATCACCACCAGCCAAACCCTAGTCAATGCACACTGCCAACCAAGAATAGGCCTCTATAAGCTCCGTCTGACGTAGGGGGTACACAAACCAACGGGGAGCAGACATACTATCTGCTCCCCATCACCGCCAGCCAAACCCTAGTAAACACACACTACCAACCAAGAATCAGCCTGTATAAGCTCCCATCTGACATAGTTGGTACACAAACCAACGGTGAGCAGAAATACTATCTGCTCCCCATCAACGCCAGTTAAACCCTAGTCAACGCACACTGCCAACGAAGAATAGGCCTGTATAAGCTCCTGTCTGACATAGGGGGTACACAAACCAACGGGGAGCAGAAATACTATCTGCTCCCCATCACCGCCTACCAAACCCTAGTCAGCGCACACTGCCAACGAAGAATAGGCCTGTATCAGCTACCGTCTGACATAGGGGGTACGCAAACCAACGGGGAGCAGAAATACTATCTGCTCCCAATCACTGCCAGCCAATCCCTAGTCAACGCACACTGCCAACCACGAATAGGCCTCTATAAGCTCCCGTCTGATATAGGGGGTACACAAACCAACGGGGAGCAGAAATACTATCTGCTCCCCATCACCGCCATCAAACCATAGTCAACACACACTGCCAACCAAGAATAGGTATCTATAAGCTCCCGTCTGATATAGGGGGTACACAAACCAACGGGGAGCAGAAATACTATCTTCTCCCTATCACCGCCTGCCAAACCCTAGTCAACGCACACTGCCAACCAAGAATAGGCCTGTATAAGCTCCCGTTTGACATAGGGAGTACACAAACCAACGGGAACAGAAATACTATCTGCTCCCCATCACCACCAGCCAAACCCTAGTCCACAGACACTGCCAACAAAGAATAGGTCTGTATAAGCTCCCGTCTGACATAGGGGAAATACAAACCAACGGGGAGCAGAAATACTATCCGCTCCCCATCACCGCCAGCCAAACCCTAGTCAACGCACACTGCTTACCAAGAATCAGCCTGTATAAGCTCCCGTCTGACATAGGGGGGTACATAAACCAGCAGGGAGCAGAAATACTATCTGCTCCCCATCACCGCCAGCCAAGCCCTGGTCAACGCACACTGCCAACCAACATTAGGGCTGTAGGAGGGTCCTGTCTGACATAGGGCGTACACAAACGAACGAAGAGCAGAAATACTTTCTGCTCCCCATCACCGCCAGCCAAACCCTAGTCAACATACACTCCCAACCATGAATAGGCCTGTATAAGCTCCCGTCTGACATAGGGGGTACACAAAGCAACTGGGAGCAGAAATACAATCTGCTCCCCATCACCGCCAGCCGAACCCTAGTCAACGCACACTGCCAACCAAGAATAGGTCTGTATAAGCTCCCGTCTGACATAGGGGGTACACAAACCAACGGGGAGCAGAAATACTATCTGCTCCCCATCACTGCCAGCCAAACCCTAGTTAACGCACACTGCCAACCAAGAATAGGCCTGTATAAGCTCCCATCTGTCATAGGGGGTACACAAACCGACAGGGAGCAGAAATAATATCTGCTCCCACTTACCACCAGCCAAACCTTAGTCCACGCACACTGCCAACCAAGATTAGGCCTGTATAAGCTCCCGTCTGACATAGGGGGTGCACAAACCAACGGGGAGCAGAAATACTATCTGCTCCCCATCACCACCAGCCAAACCCTAGTCAACGCACACTGCCAACCAATAAGAGGCCTGTATAAGCTCCTGTCTGACATAGGGGTTACACAAACCAACGGGGAGCAGAAATACTATCTGCTCCCCATCACCACCAGCCAAACCAAAGTCCACGCACACTGCCAACCTAGAATCGGCCTGTATAAGCTCCCATCTGACACAGGGGGTACACAAACCAACGGGGAGCAGAAATACTTTCTGCTCCCCATCACCGCCAGCCAAACCCTAGTCAACACACACTCCCAACCATGAATAGGCCTGTATAAGCTCCCGTCTGACATAGGGGGTACACATAGCAACTGGGAGCAGAAATACAATCTGCTCCCCATCACCGCCAGCCAAACCCTAGTCAACGCACACTGCCAACCAAGAATAGGCCTGTATAAGCTCCCGTTTGACATAGGGAGTACACAAACCAACGGGAACAGAAATACTATCTGCTCCCCATCACCACCAGCCAAACCCTAGTCCACAGACACTGCCAACAAAGAATAGGTCTGTATAAGCTCCCGTCTGACATAGGGGGTACACAAACCAACGGGAAACAGAAATACTATCTGCTCCCCATCACCACCAGCCAAACCCTAGTCAACACAAACTGCTTACCAAGAATCAGCCTGTATAAGCTCCCGTCTGACATAGGGGGTACATAAACCAGCAGGGAGCAGAAATACTTTCTGCTCCCCATCACCGCCAGCCAAACCCTAGTCAACACACACTCCCAACCATGAATAGGCCTGTATAAGCTCCCGTCTGACATAGGGGGTACACAAAGCAACTGGGAGCAGAAATACAATCTGCTCCCCATCACCGCCAGCCAAACCCTAGTCAACGCACACTGCCAACCAAGAATAGGTCTGTATAAGCTCCCGTCTGACATAGGGGGTACACAAACCAACGGGAAACAGAAATACTATCTGCTCCCCATCACCACCAGCCAAACCCTAGTCCACAGACACTGCCAACCAAAAATAGGCCTGTATAAGCTCCAGTCTGACATAGGGGGTACAAAAATCAACGGGGAGCAGAATTACTATCTGCTCACCATACACGTCAGCCAAACCCTAGTTAACGCACACTGCAAACCAAGAATCAGCCTGTATAAGCTCCCATCTGACATAGGGGGTACACAAATCAGCGGGGAGCAGAAATACTATCTGCTCCCCATCACCGCCAGCCAAACCCTAGTCAGCGCACACTGCCAACGAAGAATAGGCCAGTATAAGCTCCCGTCTGACATAGGGGGTACACAAACCAACGGGGAGCAGAAATACTATCTTCTCACAATCACCGCCAGCCAATCCCTAGTTAATGCACACTGCCAACCAAGAATAGGACTGTATACGCTCCCGTCTGAGAAAGTGGGTACACAAACCAACGGGGAGCAGAATTACTATCTGCTCACCATCACCTCCAGCCAAGCCCTAGTCCAAGCACACTGCCAACCAAGATTAGGCCTGAATAAGATCCCGTCTGACATAGGGGGTACACAAACCAACGACGAGCAGAAATACTATCTGCTCCCAATCACCACCAGCCAATCCCTAGTTAACGCACACTGCCAACCAAGAAAAGGCCTGTATAAGCTCCCGTCTGACATAGGGGGTACACAAACCAACGGGGAGCAGAATTACTATCTGCTCACCATCACCGCCAGCCATACTCTAGTCAACGCACACTGCCAACCAAGAGTAGGCCTCTATAAGCTCCTGTCTGACATAGGGGGTACACAAACCAACGGGGAGCAGAAATACTATCTGCTCCCCATCACCGCCTACCAAACCCTAGTCAGCGCACACTGCCAACGAAGAATAGGCCTGTATAAGCTACCGTCTGACATAGGGGGTACGCAAACCAACGGGGAGCAGAAATACTATGTGCTCCCAATCACTGCCAGCCAATCCCTAGTCAACGCACACTGCCAACCAAGAATAGGCCTCTATAAGCTCCCTTCTGATATAGGGGGTACACAAACCAACGGGGAGCAGAAATACTATCTGCTCCCCATCACCGCCATCAAACCATAGTCAACACACACTGCCAACCAAGAATAGGTATCTATAAGCTCCCGTCTGATATAGGGGGTACACAAACCAACGGGGAGCAGAAATACTATCTTCTCCCTATCACCGCCTGCCAAACCCTAGTCAACGCACACTGCCAACCAAGAATAGGCCTGTATAAGCTCCCGTTTGACATAGGGAGTACACAAACCAACGGGAACAGAAATACTATCTGCTCCCCCTCACCACCAGCCAAACCCTAGTCCACAGACACTGTCAACAAAGAATAGGTCTGTATAAGCTCCCGTCTGACATAGGGGAAATACAAACCAACGGGGAGCAGAAATACTATCCGCTCCCCATCACCGCCAGCCAAACCCTAGTCAATGCACACTGCTTACCAAGAATCATCTTGTATAAGCTCCCGTCTGACATAGGGGGTACATAAACCAGCAGGGAGCAGAAATACTATCTGCACCCCATCACCGCCAGCCAAGCCCTAGTCAACGCACACTGCCAACCAACATTAGGGCTGTAGAAGGTCCCGTCTGACATAGGGCCTACACAAACCAACGAAGAGCAGAAATACTATCTGCTCCCCATCACCGCCAGCCATTCCCTAATCCACTCACACTGCCAACCTAGAATCGGCCTGTATAACCTCCCGTCTGACATAGGGGGTACACAAACCAACGGGGAGCAGAAAAACTATCTGCTCCCCATCACCGCCAGCCAAACCCTAGTCAACGCACACTGCCAAACAAGAATCAGCCTGTATAAGCTCCCATCTGATATAGGGGGTACACAAACCAACGAGGAGCAGAAATACTATCTGCTCCCCATCACCGCCAGCCAAACCCTAGTCCAGGCACACTGCAAAACAAGAATAGGCCTGTATAAGCTCCCGTCTGACATAGGGGGTACACAAAGCAACTGGGAGCAGAAATACAATCTGCTCCCCATCACCGCCAGCCAAACCCTAGTCAACGCACACTGCCAACCAAGAATAGGTCTGTATAAGCTCCCGTCTGACATAGGGGGTACACAAACCAACGGGAAACAGAAATACTATCTGCTCCCCATCACCACCAGCCAAACCCTAGTCCACAGACACTGCCAACCAAAAATAGGCCTGTATAAGCTCCAGTCTGACATAGGGGATACAAAAATCAACGGGGAGCAGAATTACTATCTGCTCACCATACACGTCAGCCAAACCCTAGTTAACGCACACTGCAAACCAAGAATCAGCCTGTATAAGCTCCCATCTGACATAGGGGGTACACAAATCAGCGGGGAGCAGAAATACTATCTGCTCCCCATCACCGCCAGCCAAACCCTAGTCAGCGCACACTGCCAACGAAGAATAGGCCAGTATAAGCTCCCGTCTGACATAGGGGGTACACAAACCAACGGGGAGCAGAAATACTATCTTCTCACAATCACCGCCAGCCAATCCCTAGTTAATGCACACTGCCAACCAAGAATAGGCCTGTATACGCTCCCGTCTGAGATAGTGGGTACACAAACCAACGGGGAGCAGAATTACTATCTGCTCACCATCACCTCCAGCCAAGCCCTAGTCCAAGCACACTGCCAACCAAGATTAGGCCTGAATAAGATCCCGTCTGACATAGGGGGTACACAAACCAACGACGAGCAGAAATACTATCTGCTCCCAATCACCACCAGCCAATCCCTAGTTAACGCACACTGCCAACCAAGAAAAGGCCTGTATAAGCTCCCGTCTGACATAGGGGGTACACAAACCAACGGGGAGCAGAATTACTATCTGCTCACCATCACCGCCAGCCATACTCTAGTCAACGCACACTGCCAACCAAGAGTAGGCCTCTATAAGCTCCTGTCTGACATAGGGGGTACACAAACCAACGGGGAGCAGAAATACTATCTGCTCCCCATCACCGCCTACCAAACCCTAGTCAGCGCACACTGCCAACGAAGAATAGGCCTGTATAAGCTACCGTCTGACATAGGGGGTACGCAAACCAACGGGGAGCAGAAATACTATGTGCTCCCAATCACTGCCAGCCAATCCCTAGTCAACGCACACTGCCAACCAAGAATAGGCCTCTATAAGCTCCCTTCTGATATAGGGGGTACACAAACCAACGGGGAGCAGAAATACTATCTGCTCCCCATCACCGCCATCAAACCATAGTCAACACACACTGCCAACCAAGAATAGGTATCTATAAGCTCCCGTCTGATATAGGGGGTACACAAACCAACGGGGAGCAGAAATACTATCTTCTCCCTATCACCGCCTGCCAAACCCTAGTCAACGCACACTGCCAACCAAGAATAGGCCTGTATAAGCTCCCGTTTGACATAGGGAGTACACAAACCAACGGGAACAGAAATACTATCTGCTCCCCCTCACCACCAGCCAAACCCTAGTCCACAGACACTGTCAACAAAGAATAGGTCTGTATAAGCTCCCGTCTGACATAGGGGAAATACAAACCAACGGGGAGCAGAAATACTATCCGCTCCCCATCACCGCCAGCCAAACCCTAGTCAATGCACACTGCTTACCAAGAATCATCTTGTATAAGCTCCCGTCTGACATAGGGGGTACATAAACCAGCAGGGAGCAGAAATACTATCTGCACCCCATCACCGCCAGCCAAGCCCTAGTCAACGCACACTGCCAACCAACATTAGGGCTGTAGAAGGTCCCGTCTGACATAGGGCCTACACAAACCAACGAAGAGCAGAAATACTATCTGCTCCCCATCACCGCCAGCCATTCCCTAATCCACTCACACTGCCAACCTAGAATCGGCCTGTATAACCTCCCGTCTGACATAGGGGGTACACAAACCAACGGGGAGCAGAAAAACTATCTGCTCCCCATCACCGCCAGCCAAACCCTAGTCAACGCACACTGCCAAACAAGAATCAGCCTGTATAAGCTCCCATCTGATATAGGGGGTACACAAAAAAATGGGGCGCAGGAATACTATCTGCTCCCCATCACCGCCAGCCAAAACCTAGTCAACGCACACTGCCAACCTAGAATCGGCCTGTATAAGCTCCCATCTGACATAGGGGGTACACAAACCAACGGGGAGCAGAAATACTATCTGCTCCCCATCACCGCCAGCCAAAACCTAGTCAACGCACACTGCCAACCTAGAATCGGCCTGTATAAGCTCCCATCTGACATAGGGGGTACACAAACCAACGGGGAGCAGAAATACTATCTGCTCCCCATCACCACCAGCCAAACCCAAGTTCACGCACACTGCCAACCTAGAATCGGCCTGTATAAGCTCCCATCTGACACAGGGTGTACACAAACCAACGGGGAGCAGAAATACTTTCTGTTCCCCATCACCGCCAGCCAAACCCTAGTCAACGCACACTGCCAAACAAGAATAGGCCTGTATAAGCTCCCGTCTGACATAGGTGGTACACAAAGCAACTGGGAGCAGAAGTACTATCTGCTCTCCATCACCGCCAGCCAAACCCTAGTCAACGCACACTGCCAACCAAGAATAGGTCTGCATAAGCTCCCGTCTGACATAGGGGGTACGCAAACCAACGGGAAACAGAAATACTATCTGCTCCCCATCACCACCAGCCAAACCCTAGTCCACTGACACTGCCAACCAAAAATAGGCCTGTATAAGCTCCAGTCTGACATAGGGGGTACAAAAATCAACGGGGAGCAGAATTACTATCTGCTCACCATCAACGTCAGCCAAACCCTATTTAACGCACACTGCAAACCAAGAATCAGCCTGTATAAGCTCCCATCTGACATAGGGGGTACACAACCCAGTGGGGAGCAGAAATACTATCTGCTCCCCATCACCGCCAGCCAAACCCTAGTAAACACACACTGCCAACCAAGAATAGGCCTCTATAAGCTCCGTCTGACATAGGGGGTACACAAACCAACAGGGAGCAGACATACTATCTTCTCCCAATCACTGCTAGCCAATCCCTAGTTAGCGCACACTGCCAACCAAGAAAAGGCCTGTATAAGCTCCCGTCTGACATAGGGGGTACACAAACCAACGGGGAGCAGAATTACTATCTGCTCACCATCACCGCCAGCCATACCCTAGTCAACGCACACTGCCAACCAAGAATAGGCCTCTATAAGCTCCTGTCTGACATAGGGGGTACACAAACCAACGGGGAACAGAAATACTATCTGCACCCCATCACCACCAGCCAAACCCTAGTCAACGCACTCTGCCAACCAAGAATAGGCCTCTATAAGCTCCGTCTGACGTAGGGGGTCCACAAACCAACGGGGAGCAGACATACTATCTGCTCCCCATCACCGCCAGCCAAACCCTAGTAAACACACACTACCAAACAAGAATCAGCCTTTATAAGATCCCATCTGACATAGTTGGTACACAAACCAACGGTGAGCAGAAATACTATCTGCTCCCCATCAACGCCAGTTAAACCCTAGTCAACGCACACTGCCAACGAAGAATAGGCCTGTATAAGCTCCTGTCTGACATAGGGGGTACACAAACCAACGGGGAGCAGAAATACTATCTGCTCCCCATCACCGCCTACCAAACCCTAGTCAGCGCACACTGCCAACGAAGAATAGGCCTGTATCAGCTACCGTCTGACATAGGGGGTACGCAAACCAACGGGGAGCAGAAATACTATCTGCTCCCAATCACTGCCAGCCAATCCCTAGTCAACGCACACTGCCAACCAAGAATAGGCCTCTATAAGCTCCCGTCTGATATAGGGGGTACACAAACCAACGGGGAGCAGAAATACTATCTGCTCCCCATCACCGCCATCAAACCATAGTCAACACACACTGCCAACCAAGAATAGGTATCTATAAGCTTCCGTCTGATATAGGGGGTACACAAACCAACGGGGAGCAGAAATACTATCTTCTCCCTATCACCGCCTGCCAAACCCTAGTCAACGCACACTGCCAACCAAGAATAGGCCTGTATAAGCTCCCGTTTGACATAGGGAGTACACAAACCAACGGGAACAGAAATACTATCTGCTCCCCATCACCACCAGCCAAACCCTAGTCCACAGACACTGCCAACAAAGAATAGGTCTGTATAAGCTCCCGTCTGACATAGGGGGTACACAAACCAACGGGAAACAGAAATACTATCTGCTCCCCATCACCACCAGCCAAACCCTAGTCAACACACACTGCTTACCAAGAATCAGCCTGTATAAGCTCCCGTCTGACATAGGGGGTACATAAACCAGCAGGGAGCAGAAATACTTTCTGCTCCCCATCACCGCCAGCCAAACCCTAGTCAACACACACTCCCAACCATGAATAGGCCTGTATAAGCTCCCGTCTGACATAGGGGGTACACAAAGCAACTGGGAGCAGAAATACAATCTGCTCCCCATCACCGCCAGCCAAACCCTAGTCAACGCACACTGCCAACCAAGAATAGGTCTGTATAAGCTCCCGTCTGACATAGGGGGTACACAAACCAACGGGAAACAGAAATACTATCTGCTCCCCATCACCACCAGCCAAACCCTAGTCCACAGACACTGCCAACCAAAAATAGGCCTGTATAAGCTCCAGTCTGACATAGGGGGTACAAAAATCAACGGGGAGCAGAATTACTATCTGCTCACCATACACGTCAGCCAAACCCTAGTTAACGCACACTGCAAACCAAGAATCAGCCTGTATAAGCTCCCATCTGACATAGGGGGTACACAAACCAACGGGGAGCAGAAATACTATCTTCTCACAATCACCGCCAGCCAATCCCTAGTTAATGCACACTGCCAACCAAGAATAGGCCTGTATACGCTCCCGTCTGAGATAGTGGGTACACAAACCAACGGGGAGCAGAATTACTATCTGCTCACCATCACCTCCAGCCAAGCCCTAGTCCAAGCACACTGCCAACCAAGATTAGGCCTGAATAAGATCCCGTCTGACATAGGGGGTACACAAACCAACGACGAGCAGAAATACTATCTGCTCCCAATCACCACCAGCCAATCCCTAGTTAACGCACACTGCCAACCAAGAAAAGGCCTGTATAAGCTCCCGTCTGACATAGGGGGTACACAAACCAACGGGGAGCAGAATTACTATCTGCTCACCATCACCGCCAGCCATACTCTAGTCAACGCACACTGCCAACCAAGAGTAGGCCTCTATAAGCTCCTGTCTGACATAGGGGGTACACAAACCAACGGGGAGCAGAAATACTATCTGCTCCCCATCACCGCCTACCAAACCCTAGTCAGCGCACACTGCCAACGAAGAATAGGCCTGTATAAGCTACCGTCTGACATAGGGGGTACGCAAACCAACGGGGAGCAGAAATACTATCTGCTCCCAATCACTGCCAGCCAATCCCTAGTCAACGCACACTGCCAACCAAGAATAGGCCTCTATAAGCTCCCTTCTGATATAGGGGGTACACAAACCAACGGGGAGCAGAAATACTATCTGCTCCCCATCACCGCCATCAAACCATAGTCAACACACACTGCCAACCAAGAATAGGTATCTATAAGCTCCCGTCTGATATAGGGGGTACACAAACCAACGGGGAGCAGAAATACTATCTTCTCCCTATCACCGCCTGCCAAACCCTAGTCAACGCACACTGCCAACCAAGAATAGGCCTGTATAAGCTCCCGTTTGACATAGGGAGTACACAAACCAACGGGAACAGAAATACTATCTGCTCCCCATCACCACCAGCCAAACCCTAGTCCACAGACACTGTCAACAAAGAATAGGTCTGTATAAGCTCCCGTCTGACATAGGGGAAATACAAACCAACGGGGAGCAGAAATACTATCCGCTCCCCATCACCGCCAGCCAAACCCTAGTCAACGCACACTGCTTACCAAGAATCATCTTGTATAAGCTCCCGTCTGACATAGGGGGTACATAAACCAGCAGGGAGCAGAAATACTATCTTTACCCCATCACCGCCAGCCAAGCCCTAGTCAACGCACACTGCCAACCAACATTAGGGCTGTAGAAGGTCCCGTCTGACATAGGGCCTACACAAACCAACGAAGAGCAGAAATACTATCTGCTCCCCATCACCGCCAGCCACACCCTAATCCACTCACACTGCCAACCTAGAATCGGCCTGTATAACCTCCCGTCTGACATAGGGGGTACACAAACCAACGGGGAGCAGAAAAACTATCTGCTCCCCATCACCGCCAGCCAAACCCTAGTCAACGCACACTGCCAAACAAGAATCAGCCTGTATAAGCTCCCATCTGATATAGGGGGTACACAAACCAACGAGGAGCAGAAATACTATCTGCTCCCCATCACCGCCAGCCAAACCCTAGTCCAGGCACACTGCAAAACAAGAATAGGCCTGTATAAGCTCCCGTCTGACATAGGGGGTACACAAAAAAATGGGGCGCAGGAATACTATCTGCTCCCCATCACCGCCAGCCAAAACCTAGTCAACGCACACTGCCAACCTAGAATCGGCCTGTATAAGCTCCCATCTGACATAGGGGGTACACAAACCAACGGGGAGCAGAAATACTATCTGCTCCCCATCACCACCAGCCAAACCCAAGTTCACGCACACTGCCAACCTAGAATCGGCCTGTATAAGCTCCCATCTGACACAGGGTGTACACAAATCAACGGGGAGCAGAAATACTTTCTGTTCCCCATCACCGCCAGCCAAACCCTAGTCAACGCACACTGCCAACCAAGAATAGGCCTGTATAAGCTCCCGTCTGACATAGGTGGTACACAAAGCAACTGGGAGCAGAAGTACTATCTGCTCTCCATCACCGCCAGCCAAACCCTAGTCAACGCACACTGCCAACCAAGAATAGGTCTGCATAAGCTCCCGTCTGACATAGGGGGTAGGCAAACCAACGGGAAACAGAAATACTATCTGCTCCCCATCACCACCAGCCAAACCCTAGTCCACTGACACTGCCAACCAAAAATAGGCCTGTATAAGCTCCAGTCTGACATAGGGGGTACAAAAATCAACGGGGAGCAGAATTACTATCTGCTCACCATCAACGTCAGCCAAACCCTATTTAACGCACACTGCAAACCAAGAATCAGCCTGTATAAGCTCCCATCTGACATAGGGGGTACACAACCCAGTGGGGAGCAGAAATACTATCTGCTCCCCATCACCGCCAGCCAAACCCTAGTAAACACACACTGCCAACCAAGAATAGGCCTCTATAAGCTCCGTCTGACATAGGGGGTACACAAACCAACAGGGAGCAGACATACTATCTTCTCCCAATCACTGCTAGCCAATCCCTAGTTAGCGCACACTGCCAACCAAGAATAGGCCTGTATAAGCTCCCGTCTGACATAGGGGGTAAACAAACCAACGGGGAATAGAAATACTATCTGCTCCCCATCACCACCAGCCAAACCCTAGTCAACGCACACTGCCAACCAATAATAGACCTGTATAAGCTCCTGTCTGACATAGGGGGTACTCAAACCAACGGGGAGCAGAAATACTATATGCTCCCCATCACCACCAGCCAAACCCAAGTCCACGCACACTGCCAACCAAGAATAGGCCTCTATAAGCTCCGTCTGACGTAGGGGGTACACAAACCAACGGGGAGCAGACATACTATCTGCTCCCCATCACCGCCAGCCAAACCCTAGTAAACACACACTGCCAACCAAGAATAGGCCTCTATAAGCTCCGTCTGACATATGGGGTACACAAACCAACAGGGAGCAGACATACTATCTGCTCCCCATCACCGCCAGCCAAACCCTAGTCAACGCACACTGCCAACCAAGAACAGGCCTGTATAAGCTCTCGTCTGACATAGGGGGTACACAAACCAACGGGGAGCAGAAATACTATCGGTTCCCCATCACCGAAAGCCAAACCCTAGTCCACGCACACTGCTAACCAATATTAGGCCTGTATAAGCTCCCGTCTGACATAGGGGGTACACAAACCAACGGGGAACAGAAATAAAATCTGCTCCCGATAACCGCCAGCCAAACCCTAGTCCACACACACTGCCAAACAAGAATAGGCCTGTATAAGATCCCGTCTGACATAGGGGGTACACAAACCAACGACGAGCAGAAATACTATCTGCTCCCAATCACCACCAGCCAATCCCTAGTTAACGCACACTGACAACCATGAAAAGGCCTGTATAAGCTCCCGTCTGACATAGGGTGTACACAAACCAACGGGGAGCAGAAATACTACCTGCTCACCATCACCGCCAGCCAAACCCTAGTCAACGCACACTGCCAACCAAGAATAGGCCTCTATAACCTCCCGTCTGACATAGGGGGTACACAAACCAATGGGGAACAGAAATACTATCTGCACCCCATCACCACCAGCCAAACCCTAGTCCACAGACACTGCCAACCAAGAATAGGCCTGTATAAGCTCTGTCTGACGTAGGGGGTACACAAACCAACGGGGAGCAGACACTCTATCTGCTCCCCATCACCGCCAGCCAAACAATAGTCAACACACACTGCCAACCAAGAATCAGCCTGTATAAGCTCCCATCTGACATAGTTGGTACACAAACCAACGGTGAGCAGAAATACTATCTGCTCCCCATCAACGCCTGCCAATCCCTAGTCAACGCACACTGCCAACCAAGAATAGGCCTCTATGAGCTCCCGTCTGATATAGGGGGTACACAAACCAACGGGGAGCAGAAATACTAGCTGCTCCCCATCACCGCCATCAAAACCTAGTCAACACACACTGCCAACCAAGAATAGGTATCTATAAGCTCCCGTCTGATATAGGGGGTACACAAACCAACGAGGAGCAGAAACACTCTCTGCTCCCCATCACCGCCAGCCAAAACCTAGTCCACTCACACTGCCAACCTAGAATCGGCCTGTATAAACTCCCATCTGACATAGGGGGTACACAAAGCAACGGGGAGCAGAAATACTATCTGCTCCCCATCACCGCCAGCCAAACCCTAGTCAACGCACACTGCCAACCAAGAATAGGCCTCTATAAGCTCCCTTCTGACATAGGGGGTACACAAATCAACGGGGAGCAGAAATACCATCTGCACCCAAATACCGCCTGCCAAACCCTAGTCAACGCACACTGCCAACAAAGAATAGGCCTGTATAAGCTCCCGTCTGACATAGGGGATACACAAACCAACGGGGAGCAGAAATACTATCTGCTCCCAATCACCGCCAGCCAATCCCTAGTCAACGCACACTGCCAACCAAGAATAGGCCTCTATAAGCTCCCGTCTGACATAGGGGGTACACAAACCAACGGGAGCAGAAATACTATCTGCTCCCCATCACCTCCAGCCAGACCCTAGTCAACGCACACTGCCAACCAAGAATAGGCCTCTATCACCTCCCGTCTGACATAGGGGGTACCTAAACCAACGGGAAGCAGAAATACTATCTGCTCCCCATCACCACCAGCCAAACCCTAGTCCACAGACACTGCCAACCAAGAATAGGCCTGTATAAGCTCCCGTCTGACATAGGGGGTACATAAACCAACAGGGAGCAGAAATACTATCTGCTCCCCATCACCGCCAGCCAAGCCCTAGTCCACGCACACTGCCAACCAACATTAGGCCTGTATAAGCTCCCGTCTGACATAGGGCGTACACAAACCAAAGAAGAGCAGAAATGCTAGCAGCTCCCCATCACCACCAGCCAAACGCTAGTCCACAGACACTGCCAACAAAGAATAGGTCTGTATAAGCTCCCGTCTGACATAGGGGAAACACAAACCAACGGGGAGCAGAAATAATATCCGCTCCCCATCACCGCCGGCCAAACCCTAGTCAACGCACACTGCAAACTTAGAATCGGTCTATATAAGCTCCCGTCTGACATAGGGGGTACACAAATCAACGGGGAGCAGAAATACTATCTGCACCCAAATACCGCCTGCCAAACCCTAGTCAACGCACACTGCCAACAAAGAATAGGCCTGTGTAAGCTCCCGTCTGACATAGGGGGTACACAAACCAACGGGGAACAGAAATACTATCTGCTCCCCATCACCGCCAGCCAAGCCCTCGTCCACGCACACTGCCAACCAACATTAGGCCTGTATAAGCTCCCGTCTGACATAGGGCGTACACAAACCAAAGAAGAGCAGAAATGCTAGCAGCTCCCCATCACCGCCAGCCACACCCTAGTCCACTCACACTGCCAACCTAGAATCGGCCTGTATAAGCTCCTGTCTGACATAGGGGGTACACAAACCAACGGAGAGCAGAAATACTATCTGCTCCCCATCACCACCAGCCAAACCCTAGTCAACGCACACTGCCAAACAAGAATCAGCCTGTATAAGCTCCCATCTGACATAGGGGGTACACAAACCAACGGGGAGCAGAAATACTATTTGCTCCCCATCACCGCCAGCCAAACCCTAGTCCAAACCCTAGTCCACGCACACTGCTAACCAAGATTAGGCCTGTTTAAGCTCCCGTCTGACATAGGGGGTACACAAACCAACGGGGAACAGAAATACTATCTGCTCCCGATAACCGCCAGCCAAACCCTAGTCCACACACACTGCCAAACAAGAATAGGCCTGTATAAGCGCCCGTCTGACATAGGGGTACACAAACCAACGGGGAGCAGGAATACGATCTGCTCCCCATCACCGCCAGCCAAAAAATAGTCAACGCACACTGCCAGCCTAGAATCGGCCTGTATAAGCTCCCATCTGACATAGGGGGTACACAAACCAACGGGGAGCAGAAATACTATCTGCTACCCATCACCACCAGCCAAACCCTAGTCAACGCACACTGCCAACCTATAATAGGCCGGTATAAGCTCCTGTCTGACATAGGGGGTACACAAACCAACGGGGAGCAGAAATACTACCTGCTCCCCATCACCGCCGGCCAAACCCTAGTCAACGCACACTGCAAACTTAGAATCGGTCTATATAAGCTCCCGTCTGACATAGGGGGTACACAAATCAACGGGGAGCAGAAATACTATCTGCACCCAAATACCGCCTGCCAAACCCTAGTCAACGCACACTGCCAACAAAGAATAGGCCTGTATAAGCTCCCGTCTGACATAGGGGGTACACAAACCAACGGGGAACAGAAATACTATCTGCTCCCCATCACCGCCAGCCAAGCCCTCGTCCACGCACACTGCCAACCAACATTAGGCCTGTATAAGCTCCCGTCTGACATAGGGCGTACACAAACCAAAGAAGAGCAGAAATGCTAGCAGCTCCCCATCACCGCCAGCCACACCCTAGTCCACTCACACTGCCAACCTAGAATCGGCCTGTATAAGCTCCTGTCTGACATAGGGGGTACACAAACCAACGAGAGCACAAAATACTATCTGCTCCCCATCACCGCCAGCCAAACCCTAGTCAACGCACACTGCCAACCAAGAATAGGCCTCTATCACCTCCCGTCTGACATAGGGGGTACCTAAACCAACGGAAAGCAGAAATACTATCTGCTCCCCATCACCGCCAGCCAAACCCTAGTCAACGCACACTGCCAACCAAGAACAGGCCTGTATAAGCTCCCGTCTGACATAGGGGGTACACAAACCAACGGGGAGCAGAAATACTATCGGCTCCCCATCACCGAAAGCCAAACCCTAGTCCACGCACACTTCCAACCAAGATTAGGCCTGTATAAGCTCCCATCTGACATAGGGGGTACACAAAGCAACGGGGAACAGAAATACTATCTGCTCCCCATCACCACCAGCCAAACCCTAGTCAACACACACTGCCAACCAAGAATCACCCTGTATAAGCTCCCATCTGACATAGTTGGTACACAAAGCAACGGTGAGCAGAAATACTATCTGCTCCCCATCAACGCCAGCCAAACCCTAGTCAACGCACACTGCCAACGAAGAAGAGGCCAGTATAAGCTCCCGTCTGATATTGGGGGGTACACAAAACAACGGGGAGCAGAAATACTATCTGCTCCCAATCACCGCCAGCCAAACCCTAGTCAACGCACACTGCCAACCAAAAATAGGCCTCTATAAGCTCCCGTCTGACATAGGGGGTACACAAACCAACGGGGAGCAGAAATACTATCTGCTCCCCATCACCACCAGCCAAACCCTAGTCAACGCACACTGCCAACCAAAAATAGGCCTCTATAAGCTCCCGTCTGACATAGGGGGTACACAAACCAACAGGAGCAGAAATACTATCTGCTCCCCATCACCTCCAGCCAAACCCTAGTCAACGCACACTGCCAACCAAAAATAGGCCTCTATAAGCTCCCGTCTGACATAGGGGGTACACAAACCAACAGGGAACAGAAATTCTATCTGCTCCCCATCACCACCAGCCAAACCCTAGTCCACAGACACTGCCAACCAAGAATAGGCCTGTATAAGCTTCGTCTGATGTAGGGGGTTCACAAACCAATGGGGAGAAGAAATACTATATGCTCCCCATCACCACCAGCCAAACCCAAGTCCACGCACACTGCCAACGAAGAATAGGCCAGTATAAGCTCCCGTCTGACATAGGGGGTACACAAAACAACGGGGAGCAGAAATACTATCTGCTCCCAATCACCGCCAGCCAAACGCTAGTCAACGCACACTGCCAACCAAAAATAGGCCTCTATAAGCTCCCGTCTGACATAGGGGGTACACAAACCAACGGGGAGCAGAAATACTATCTGCTCCCCATCACCACCAGCCAAACCCTAGTCAACGCACACTGCCAACCAATAATAGACCTGTAAAAGCTCCTGTCTGACATAGGGGGTACTCAAACCAACGGGGAGCAGAAATACTATCTGCTCCCCATCACCACCAGCCAAACCCAAGTCCACGCACACTGCCAACCTAGAATTGGCCTGTATAAGCTCTCATCTGACAAAGGGGGTACACAAACCAACTGGGAGCAGAAATACTATCTGCTCCCCATCACCACCAGCCAAACCCTAGTCAACGTACACTGCCAACCAAGAATAGGCCTGTATAAGCTCCCGTCTGACATAGGGGGTACACAAACCAACGGGGAGCAGAAATACTATCTGCTCCCAATCTCCACCAGCCAAACCCTGGTCAATGGACACTGCCAACCAAGAATAGGCCTCTATAAGCTCCCGTCTGACATAGGGGGTACACAAACCAACGGGGAGCAGAAATACTATCTGCTCCCCATCACCGCCTGCCAAACCCTAGTCAACGCACACTGCCAACAAAGAATAGGCCTGGATAAGCTCCCATCCGACATAGGGGGTACACAAACCAACGGGGAGCAGAAATACTATCTGCTCCCAATCACCGCCAATCAATCCCTAGTCAACGCACACTGCCAACCAAAAATAGGCCTCTATAAGCTCCCGTCTGACATAGGGGGTACACAAACCAACAGGAGCAGAAATACTATCTGCTCCCCATCACCTCCAGCCAGACCCTAGTCAACGCACACTGCCAACCAAGAATAGGCCTCTATAAGCTCCCGTCTGACATAGGGGGTACACAAACCAACGGGGAGCAGAAATACTATCCGCTCCCCATCACCGCCAGCCAAACCCTAGTCAACGCACACTGCTTACCAAAAATCGGCCTGTATAAGCTCCCGTCTGACATAGGGGGTACATAAAGCAACAGGGAGCAGAAATACTATCTGCTCCGCATCACCGCCAGCCAAGCCCTAGTCCACGTACACTGCCAACCAACATTAGGGCTGTAGAAGCTCCCGTCTGACATAGGGGGTACACAAACCAACGGGGAGCAGAAATACTATCTGCTCCCCATCACCACCAGCCAAACCATAGTTCACACACACTGCCAAACAAGACTAGGCCTGTATAAGCTACCGTCTGACATAGGGGGTACACAAAAAACGGGGAGCAGGAATACTATCTGCTCCCCATCACCGCCTGCCAAACCCTAGTCAACGCACACTGCCAACAAAGAATAGGCCTGGATAAGCTCCCATCTGACATAGGGGGTACGCAAACCAACGGGGAGCAGAAATACTATCTGCTCCCAATCACCGCCAGCCAATCCCTAGTCAACGCACACTGCCAAACAAAAATAGGCCTCTATAAGCTCCCGTCTGACATAGGGGGTACACAAACCAATGGGGAGAAGAAATACTATCTGCTCCCCATCAGTGCCACCCAAACCCTAGTTAACACACACTGCCAACCAAGAATCAGCCTGTATAAGCACAGATCTGACATAGTTGGTACACAAACCAACGGTGAGCAGAAATACTATCTGCTCCCCATCAACGCCAGCCAAACCCTAGTCAACGCACACTGCCAACGAAGAATAGGCCAGTATAAGCTCCCGCCTGACATAGGGGGTACACAAAACAACGGGGAGCTGAAATACTATCTGCTCCCAATCACCGCCAGCCAAACCCTAGTCAACGCACACTGCCAACCAAAAATAGCCCTCTATAAGCTCCCGTCTGACATAGGGGGTACACAAACCAACGGGGAGCAGAAATACTATCTGCTCCCCATCACCACCAGCCAAACCCTAGTCAACGCACACTGCCAACCAATAATAGACCTGTATAAGCGCCTGTCTGACATAGGGGGTACTCAAACCAACGGGGAGCAGAAATACTATCTGCTCCCCATCACCACCAGCCAAACCCAAGTCCACGCACACTGCCAACCTAGAATTGGCCTGTATAAGCTCTCGTCTGACAAAGGGGGTACACAAACCAACTGGGAGCAGAAATACTATCTGCTCCCCATCACCACCAGCCAAACCCTAGTCAACGGACACTGCCAACCAAAAATAGGCCTCTATAAGCTCCCGTCTGACATAGGGGGTACACAAACCAACGGGGAACAGAAATTCTATCTGCTCCCCATTATCACCAGCCAAACCCTAGTCCACAGACACTGCCAACCAAGAATAGGCCTGTATAAGCTTCGTCTGATGTAGGGGGTACACAAACCAATGGGGAGAAGAAATACTATCTGCTCCCCATCACCGCCACCCAAACCCTAGTCAACACACTCTGCCAACCAAGAATCAGCCTGTAAAAGCTCCCATCTGACATAGTTGGTACACAAACCAACGGTGAGCAGAAATACTATCTGCTCCCCATCAACGCCAGCCAAACCCTAGTCAACGCACACTGCCAACGAAGAATAGGCCAGTATAAGCTCCCGTCTGACATAGGGGGTACACAAAACAACGGGTGGCAGAAATACTATCTGCTCCCAATCACCGCCAGCCAAACCCTAGTCAACGGACACTGCCAACCAAGAATAGGCCTCTATAAGCTCCCGTCTGACATAGGGGGTACACAAACCAACGGGGAGCAGAAATACTATCTGCTCCCCATCACTGCCTGCCAAACCGTAGTCAACGCACACTGCCAACAAAGAATAGGCCTGGATAAGCTCCCATCTGACAAAAGGGGGTACACAAACCAACGGGGAGCAGAAATACTATCTGCTCCCAATCACCGCCAGCCAATCCCTAGTCAATGGACACTGCCAACCAAAAAAAGGCCTCTATAAGCTCCCGTCTGACATAGGGGGTACACAAACCAACAGGAGCAGAAATACTATCTGCTCCCCATCACCTCCAGCCAAACCCTAGTCCAAACCCTAGTCCACGCACACTGCTATCCAAGATTAGGCCTGTATAAGCTCCCGTCTGACATAGGGGGTACACAAACCAACGGGGAACAGAAATACTATCTGCTCCCGATAACCGCCAGCCAAACCCTAGTCCACACACACTGCCAAACAAGAATAGGCCTGTATAAGCGCCCGTCTGACATAGGGGTACACAAACCAACGGGGAGCAGGAATACTATCTGCTCCCCATCACCGCCAGCCAAAAACTAGTCAACGCACACTGCCAGCCTAGAATCGGCCTGTATAAGCTCCCATCTGACATAGGGAGTACACAAACCAACGGGGAGCAGAAATACTATCTGCTACCCATCACCACCAGCCAAACCCTAGTCAACGCACACTGCCAACCTATAATAGGCCAGTATAAGCTCCTGTCTGACATAGGGGGTAGACAAACCAACGGGGAGCACAAATACTACCTGCTCCCCAACACCACCAGCCAAACCCTAGTCCACGCACACTGCCAAACTAGAATCGGCCAGTATAAGCTCCCGTCTGACATAGGGGGTACACAAACCAACGAGAGCACAAAATACTATCTGCTCCCCATCACCTCTAGCCAAACCCTAGTCAACGCACACTGCCAACCAAGAATAGGCCTCTATCACCTCCCGTCTGACATAGGGGGTTCCTAAACCAACGGGAAGCAGAAATACTATCTGCTCCCCATCACCGCCAGCCAAACCCTAGTCAACGCACACTGCCAACCAAGAACAGGCATGTATAAGCTCCCGTCTGACATAGGGGGTACACAAACCAACGGGGAGCAGAAATACTATTGGCTCCCCATCACCGAAAGCCAAACCCTAGTCCACGCACACTTCCAACCAAGATTAGGCCTGTAGAAGCTGCCGTCTGACATAGGGGGTACACAAACCAACGGGGAACAGAAATACTATCTGCTCCCCATCACCACCAGCCAAACCCTAGTCAACACACACTGCCAACCAAGAATCAGCCTGTATAAGCTCCCATCTGACATAGTTGGTACACAAACCAACGGTGAGCAGAAATACTATCTGCTCCACATCAACGCCAGCCAAACCCTAGTCAACGCACACTGCCAACGAAGAATAGGCCAGTATAACCTCCCGTCTGACATTGGGGGGTACACAAAACAACGGGGAGCAGAAATACTATCTGCTCCCAATCACCGCCAGCCAAACCCTAGTCAACGCACACTGCCAACCAAAAATAGGCCTCTATAAGCTCCCGTCTGACATAGGGGGTACACAAACCAACGGGGAGCAGAAATACTATCTGCTCCCCATCACCACCAGCCAAACCCTAGTCAACGCACACTGCCAACCAATAATAGACCTGTATAAGCTCCTGTCTGACATAGGGGGTACTCAAACCAACGGGGAGCAGAAATACTATATGCTCCCCATCACCACCAGCCAAACCCAAGTCCACGCACACTGCCAACCTAGAATCGGCCTGTATAAGCTCTCGTCTGACATAGGGGGTGCACAAACCAACTGGGAGCAGAAATACTATCTGCTCCCCATCACCACCAGCCAAACCCTAGTCAACGGACACTGCCAACCAAGAATAGGCCTGTATAAGCTCTCGTCTGACATAGGGGGTACACAAACCAACGGGGAGCAGAAATACTATCTGCTCCCCATCACCGCCTGCCAAACCCTAGTCAACGCACACTGCCAACAAAGAATAGGCCTGGATAAGCTCCCATCTCACATAGGGGGTACACAAACCAACGGGGAGCAGAAATACTATCTGCTCCCAATCACCGCCAGCCAATCCCTAGTCAACGCACACTGCCAACCAAAAATAGGCCTCTATAAGCTCCTGTCTGACATAGGGGGTACACAATCCAACAGGAGCAGAAATACAATCTGCTCCCCATCACCTCCAGCCAAACCCTAGTCAACGCACACTGCCAACCAAGAATAGGCCTCTATAAGCTCCCGTCTGACATAGGGGGTACACAAACCAACGGGGAACAGAAATTCTATCTGCTCCCCATCACCACCAGCCAAACCCTAGTCCACAGACACTGCCAACCAAGAATAGGCCTGTATAAGCTTCGTCTGATGAAGGGGGTACACAAACCAATGGGGAGAAGAAATACTATATGCTCCCCATCACAACCAGCCAAACCCAAGTCCACGCACACTGCCAACCAAGAATCAGCCTGTATAAGCTCCCATCTGACATAGTTGGTACACAAACCAAGGGTGAGCAGAAATACTATCTGCTCCCCATCAACGCCAGCCAAACCCTAGTCAACGCACACTGCCAACGAAGAATAGGCCAGTATAAGCTCCCGTCTGACATAGGGGGTACACAAAACAACGGGGAGCAGAAATACTATCTGCTCCCAATCGCCGCCAGCCAAACCCTAGTCAACGCACACTGCCAACCAAAAATAGGCCTCTATACGCTCCCGTCTGACATAGGGGGTACACAAAACAACGGGGAGCAGAAATACTATCTGCTCCCCATTACCACCAGCCAAACCCTAGTCAACGCACACTGCCAACCAATAATAGACCTGAAAAAGGCTCCTGTCTGACATAGGGGGTACTCAAACCAACGGGGAGCAGAAATACTATCTGCTCCCCATCACCACCAGCCAAACCCAAGTCCACACAGACTGCCAACCTAGAATTGGCCTGTATAAGCTCTCATCTGACAAATGGAGTACACAAACCAACTGGGAGCAGAAATACTATCTGCTCCCCATCACCACCAGCCAAACCCTAGTCAACGTACACTGCCAACCAAGAAGAGGCCTGTATAAGCTCCCGTCTGACATAGGGGGTACACGAACCAACGGGGAGCAGAAATACTATCTGCTCCCAATCTCCACCAGCCAAACCCTGGTCAATGGACACTGCCAACCAAGAATAGGCCTCTATAAGCTCCCGTCTGACATAGGGGGTACACAAACCAACGGGGAGCAGAAATACTATCTGCTCCCCATCACCGCCTGCCAAACCCTAGTCAACGCACACTGCCAACAAAGAATAGGCCTGGATAAGCTCCCATCTGACATAGCGGGTACACAAACCAACGGGGAGCAGAAATAGTATCTGCTCCCAATCACCGCCAATCAATCCCTAGTCAACGCACACTGCCAACCAAAATTAGGCCTCTATAAGCTCCCGTCTGACATAGGGGGTACACAAACCAACAGGAGCAGAAATACTATCTGCTCCCCATCACCTCCAGCCAGACCCTAGTCAACGCACACTGCGAACCAAGAATAGGCCTCTATAAGCTCCCGTCTGACATAGGGGGTACACAAACCAACGGGGAGCAGAAATACTATCCGCTCCCCATCACCGCCAGCCAAACCCTAGTCAACGCACACTGCTTACCAAAAATCGGCCTGTATAAGCTCCCGTCTGACATAGGGGGTACATAAAGCAACAGGGAGCAGAAATACTATCTGCTCCGCATCACCGCCAGCCAAGCCCTAGTCCACGTACACTGCCAACCAACATTAGGGTTGTAGAAGCTCCCGTCTGACATAGGGGGTACACAAACCAACGGGGAGCAGAAATACTATCTGCACCCCATCACCGCCAGCCAAACCCTAGTCCAAGCACACTGCTAACCAAGATTAGGCCTGTATTAGCTCCCGTCTGACATAGGCGGTACGCAAACCAACGGGGAACAGAAATACTATCTGCTCCCCATCACCACCAGCCAAACCATAGTCCACACACACTGCCAAACAAGAATAGGCCTGTATAAGCTACAGTCTGACATAGGGGGTACACAAAAAAACGGGGAGCAGGAATACTATCTGCTCCCCATCACTGCCTCCCAAACCCTAGTCAACGCACACTGCCAACAAAGAATAGGCCTGGATAAGCTCCCATTTGACATAGGGGGTACACAAACCAACGGGGAGCAGAAATACTATCTGCTCCCAATCACCGCCAGCCAATCCCTAGTCAACGCACACTGCCAACCAAAAATAGGCCTCTATAAGCTCCCGTCTGACATAGGGGGTACACAAACCAACAGGAGCAGAAATACTATCTGCTCCTCATCACCTCCAGCCAAACCCTAGTCAACGCACACTGCCAACCAAGAATAGGCCTCTATAAGCTCCCGTCTGACATAGGGGGTAGACAAACCAATGGGGAGAAGAAATACTATCTGCTCCCCATCAGTGCCACCCAAACCCTAGTCAAAACACACTGCCAACCAAGAATCAGCCTGTATAAGCACAGATCTGACATAGTTGGTACACAAACCAACGGTGAGCAGAAATACTATCTGCTCCCCATCAACGCCAGCCAAACCCTAGTCAACGCACACTGCCAACGAAGAATAGGCCAGTATAAGCTCCCGTCTGACATAGGGGGTACACAAAACAACGGGGAGCTGAAATACTATCTGCTCCCAATCACCGCCAGCCAAACCCTAGTCAACACACACTGCCAACCAAAAATAGCCCTCTATAAGCTCCCGTCTGACATAGGGGGTACACAAACCAACGGGGAGCAGAAATACTATCTGCTCCCCATCACCACCAGCCAAACCCTAGTCAACGCACACTGCCAACCAATAATAGACCTGTATAAGCGCCTGTCTGACATAGGGGGTACTCAAACCAACGGGGAGCAGAAATACTATCTGCTCCCCATCACCACCAGCCAAACCCAAGTCCACGCACACTGCCAACCTAGAATTGGCCTGTATAAGCTCTCATCTGACAAAGGGGGTACACAAACCAACTGGGAGCAGAAATACTATCTGCTCCCCATCACCACCAGCCAAAACCTAGTCAACGGACACTGCCAACCAAAAATAGGCCCCTATAAGCTCCCGTCTGACATAGGGGGTACACAAACCAACGGGGAACAGAAATTCTATCTGCTCCCCATTACCACCAGCCAAACCCTAGTCCACAGACACTGCCAACCAAGAATAGGCCTGTATAAGCTTCGTCTGATTTAGGGGGTACACAAACCAATGGGGAGAAGAAATACTATCTGCTCCCCATCACCGCCACCCAAACCCTAGTCAACACACACTGCCAACCAAGAATCAGCCTGTAAAAGCTCCCATCTGACATAGTTGGTACACAAACCAACGGTGAGCAGAAATACTATCTGCTCCCCATCAACGCCAGCCAAACCCTAGTCAACGCACACTGCCAACGAAGAATAGGCCAGTATAAGCTCCCGTCTGACCTAGGGGGTACACAAAACAACGGGTGGCAGAAATACTATCTGCTCCCAATCACCGCCAGCTAAACCCTAGTCAACGGACACTGCCAACCAAGAATAGGCCTCTATAAGCTCCCGTCTGACATAGGGGGTACACAAACCAACGGGGAGCAGAAATACTATCTGCTCCCCATCACCGCCTGCCAAACCGTAGTCAACGCACACTGCCAACAAAGAATAGGCCTGGATAAGCTCCCATCTGACAAAAGGGGGTACACAAACCAACGGGGAGCAGAAATACTATCTGCTCCCAATCACCGCCAGCCAATCCCTAGTCAACGGACACTGCCAACCAAAAAAAGGCCTCTATAAGCTCCCGTCTGACATAGGGGGTACACAAACCAACAGGAGCAGAAATACTATCTGCTCCCCATCACCTCCAGCCAAACCCTAGTCCAAACCCTAGTCCACGCACACTGCTAACCAAGATTAGGCCTGTATAAGCTCCCGTCTGACATAGGGGGTACACAAACCAACGGGGAACAGAAATACTATCTGCTCCCGATAACCGCCAGCCAAACCCTAGTCCACACACACTGCCAAACAAGAATAGGCCTGTATAAGCGCCCGTCTGACATAGGGGTACACAAACCAACGGGGAGCAGGAATACTATCTGCTCCCCATCACCGCCAGCCAAAAACTAGTCAACGCACACTGCCAGCCTAGAATCGGCCTGTATAAGCTCCCATCTGACATAGGGGGTACACAAACCAACGGGGAGCAGAAATACTATCTGCTACCCATCACCACCAGCCAAACCCTAGTCAACGCACACTGCCAACCTATAATAGGCCGGTATAAGCTCCTGTCTGACATAGGGGGTAGACAAACCAACGGGGAGCAGAAATACTACCTGCTCCCCAACACCACCAGCCAAACCCTAGTCCACGCACACTGCCAAACTAGAATCGGCCAGTATGAGCTCCCGTCTGACATAGGGGGTACACAAACCAACGAGAGCACAAAATACTATCTGCTCCCCATCACCTCTAGCCAAACCCTAGTCAACGCACACTGCCAACCAAGAATAGGCCTCTATCACCTCCCGTCTGACATAGGGGGTTCCTAAACCAACGGGAAGCAGAAATACTATCTGCTCCCCATCACCGCCAGCCAAACCCTAGTCAACGCACACTGCCAACCAAGAACAGGCCTGTATAAGCTCCCGTCTGACATAGGGGGTACACAAACCAACAAGGAGCAGAAATACTATCGGCTCCCCATCACCGAAAGCCAAACCCTAGTCCACGCACACTTCCAACCAAGATTAGGCCTGTATAAGCTGCCGTCTGACATAGGGGGTTCACAAACCAACGGGGAACAGAAATACTATCTGCTCCACATTAACGCCAGCCAAACCCTAGTCAACGCACACTGCCAACGAAGAAAAGGCCAGTATAAGCTCCCGTCTGACATTGGGGGGTACTCAAACCAACGGGGAGCAGAAATACTATATGCTCCCCATCACCACCAGCCAAATCCAAGTCCACGCACACTGCCAACCTAGAATCGGCCTGTATAAGCTCTCGTCTGACATAGGGGGTACACAAACCAACTGGGAGCAGAAATACTATCTGCTCCCCATCACCACCAGCCAAACCCTAGTCAACGGACACTGCCAACCAAGAATAGGCCTCTATAAGCTCCCGTCTGACATAGGGGGTACACAAACCAACGGGGAGCAGAAATACTATCTGCTCCCCATCACCGCCTGCCAAACCCTAGTCAACGCACACTGCCAACAAAGAATAGGCCTGGATAAGCTCCCATCTCACATAGGGGGTACACAAACCAACGGGGAGCAGAAATACTATCTGCTCCCAATCACCGCCAGCCAATCCCTAGTCAACGCACACTGCCAACCAAAAATAGGCCTCTATAAGCTCCTGTCTGACATAGGGGGTACACAAACCAACAGGAGCAGAAATACTATCTGCTCCCCATCACCTCCAGCCAAACCCTAGTCAACGCACACTGCCAACCAAGAATCAGCCTGTATAAGCCTGTATAAGCTCCCATCTGACATAGTTGGTACACAAACCAACGGTGAGCAGAAATACTATCTGCCCCACATCAACGCCAGCCAAACCCTAGTCAACGCACACTGCCAACGAAGAAAAGGCCAGTATAAGCTCCCGTCTGACATTGGGGGGTACACAAAACAACGGGGAGCAGAAATACTATTTGCTCCCAATCACCGCCAGCCAAACCCTAGTCAACGCACACTGCCAACCAAAAATAGGCCTCTATAAGCTCCCGTCTGACATAGGGGGTACACAAACCAACGGGGAGCAGAAATACTATCTGCTCCCCTTCACCACCAGCCAAACCCTAGTCAACGCACACTGCCAACCAATAATAGACCTGTATAAGCTCCTGTCTGACATAGGGGGTACTCAAACCAACGGGGAGCAGAAATACTATATGCTCCCCATCACCACCAGCCAAATCCAAGTCCACGCACACTGCCAACCTAGAATCGGCCTGTATAAGCTCTCGTCTGACATAGGGGGTACACAATCCAACTGGGAGCAGAAATACTATCTGCTCCCCATCACCACCAGCCAAACCCTAGTCAATGGACACTGCCAACCAAGAATAGGCCTCTATAAGCTCCCGTCTGACATAGGGGGTACACAAACCAACGGGGAGCAGAAATACTATCTGCTCCCCATCACCGCCTGCCAAACCCTAGTCAACGCACACTGCCAACAAAGAATAGGCCTGGATAAGCTCCCATCTCACATAGGGGGTACACAAACCAACGGGGAGCAGAAATACTATCTGCTCCCAATCACCGCCAGCCAATCCCTAGTCAACGCACACTGCCAACCAAAAATAGGCCTCTATAAGCTCCTGTCTGACATAGGGGGTACACAAACCAACAGGAGCAGAAATACTATCTGCTCCCCATCACCTCCAGCCAAACCCTAGTCAACGCACACTGCCAACCAAGAATAGACCTGTATAAGCTCCTGTCTGACATAGGGGGTACTCAAACCAACGGGAGCAGAAATACTATCTGCTCCCCATCACCACCAGCCAAACCCTAGTCCACAGACACTGCCAACCAAGAATAGGCCTGTATAAGCTTCGTCTGATGAAGGGGGTACACAAACCAATGGGGAGAAGAAATACTATATGCTCCCCATCACCACCAGCCAAACCCAAGTCCACGCACACTGCCAACCAAGAATCAGCCTGTATAAGCTCCCATCTGACATAGTTGGTACACAAACCAACTGTGAGCAGAAATACTATCTGCTCCCCATCAACGCCAGCCAAACCCTAGTCAACGCACACTGCCAACGAAGAATAGGCCTCTATAAGCTCCCGTCTGACATAGGGGGTACACAAACCAACGGGGAGCAGAAATACTATCTGCTCCCCATTACCACCAGCCAAACCCTAGTCAACGCACACTGCCAACCAATAATAGACCTGTATAAGCTCCTGTCTGACATAGGGGGTACTCAAACCAACGGGAGCAGAAATACTATCTGCTCCCCATCACCACCAGCCAAACCCAAGTCCACGCACACTGCCAACCTAGAATTGGCCTGAATAAGCTCTCATCTGACAAAGGGGGTACACAAACCAACTGGGAGCAGAAATACTATCTGCTCCCCATCACCACCAGCCAAACCCTAGTCAACGTACACTTCCAACCAAGAATAGGCCTGTATAAGCTCCCATCTGACATAGGGGGTACACAAACCAACGGGGAGCAGAAATACTATCTGCTCCCAATCACCGCAAATCAATCCCTAGTCAACGCACACTGCCAACCAAAAATAGGCCTCTATAAGCTCCCGTCTGACATAGGGGGTACACAAACCAACAGGAGCAGAAATACTATCAGCTCCCCATCACCTCCAGCCAGACCCTAGTCAACGCACACTGCCAACCAAGAATAGGCCTCTATAAGCTCCCGTCTGACATAGGGGGTACGCAAATCAACGGGGAGCAGAAATACTATCCGCTCCCCATCACCACCAGCCAAACCCTAGTCAACGCACACTGCTTACCAAGAATCGGCCTGTATAAGCTCCCGTCTGACATAGGGGGTACATAAAGCAACAGGGAGCAGAAATACTATCTGCTCCGCATCACCGCCAGCCAAGCCCTAGTCCACGCACACTGCCAACCAACATTAGGGCTGTAGAAGCTCCCGTCTGACATAGGGGGTACACAAACCAACGGGGAGCAGAAATACTACCTGCTCCCCATCACCATCAGCCAAACCCTAGTCAACGCACACTGCCAAACAAGAATCAGCCTGTATAAGCTCCCATCTGATATAGGGGGTACACAAACCAACGGGGAGCAGAAATACTATCTGCACCCCATCACCGCCAGCCAAACCCTAGTCCAAGCACACTGCTAACCAAGATTAGGCCTGTATTAGCTCCCGTCTGACATAGGCGGTACGCAAACCAACGGGGAACAGAAATACTATCTGCTCCCCATCACCACCAGCCAAACCATAGTCCACACACACTGCCAAACAAGAATCGGCCTGTATAAGCTACAGTCTGACATAGGGGGTACACAAAAAAACGGGGAGCAGGAATACTATCTGCTCCCCATCACTGCCTGCCAAACCCTAGTCAACGCACAATGCCAACAAAGAATAGGCCTGGATAAGCTCCCATCTGACATAGGGGGTACACAAACCAACGGGGAGCAGAAATACTATCTGCTCCCAATCACCGCCAGCCAATCCCTAGTCAACGCACACTGCCAACCAAAAATAGGCCTCTATAAGCTCCCGTCTGACATAGGGGGTAGACAAACCAATGGGGAGAAGAAATACTATCTGCTCCCCATCAGTGCCACCCAAACCCTAGTCAACACACACTGCCAACCAAGAATCAGCCTGTATAAGCTCCCATCTGACATAGTTGGGACACAAACCAACGGTGAGCAGAAATACTATCTGCTCCCCATCAACGCCAGCCAAACCCTAGTCAACGCACACTGCCAACGAAGAATAGGCCAGTATAAGCTCCCGTCTGACATAGGGGGTACACAAAACAACGGGGAGCAGAAATACTATCTGCTCCCAATCACCGCCAGCCAAACCCTAGTCAACGCACACTGCCAACCAAAAATAGCCCTCTATAAGCTCCCGTCTGACATAGGGGGTACACAAACCAACCGGGAGCAGAAATACTATCTGCTCCCCATCACCACCAGCCAAACCCTAGTCAACGCACACTGCCAACCAATAATAGACCTGTATAAGCGCCTGTCTGACATAGGGGGTACTCAAACCAACGGGGAGCAGAAATACTATCTGCTCCCCATCACCACCAGCCAAACCCAAGTCCACGCACACTGCCAACCTAGAATTGGCCTGTATAAGCTCTCATCTGACAAAGGGGGTACACAAACTAACTGGGAGCAGAAATACTATCTGCTCTCCATCACCACCAGCCAAACCCTAGTCAACGGACACTGCCAACCAAAAATAGGCCTCTATAAGCTCCCGTCTGACATAGGGGGTACACAAACCAACGGGGAACAGAAATTCTATCTGCTCCCCATCACCACCAGCCAAACCCTAGTCCACATACACTGCCAACCAAGAATAGGCCTGTATAAGCTTCGTCTGATGTAGGGGGTACACAAACCAATGGGGAGAAGAAATACTATCTGCTCCCCATCACCGCCACCCAAACCCTAGTCAACACACACTGCCAACCAAGAATCAGCCTGTAAAAGCTCCCATCTGACATAGTTGGTACACAAACCAACGGTGAGCAGAAATACTATCTGCTCACCATCAACGCCAGCCAAACCCTAGTCAACGCACACTGCCAACGAAGAATAGGCCAGTATAAGCTCCCGTCTGACATAGGGGGTATACAAAACAACGGGTGGCAGAAATACTATCTGCTCCCAATCACCGCCAGCCAAACCCTAGTCAACGGACACTGCCAACCAAGAATAGGCCTCTATAAGCTCCCGTCTGACATAGGGGGTACACAAACCAACGGGGAGCAGAAATACTATCTGCTCCCCATCACCGCCTGCCAAACCGTAGTCAACGCATACTGCCAACAAAGAATAGGCCTGGATAAGCTCCCATCTGACAAAAGGGGGTACACAAACCAACGGGGAGCAGAAATACTATCTGCTCCCAATCACCGCCAGCCAATCCCTAGTCAACGGACACTGCCAACCAAAAAAAGGCCTCTATAAGCTCCCGTCTGACATAGGGGGTACACAAACCAACAGGAGCAGAAATACTATCTGCTCCCCATCACCTCCAGCCAAACCCTAGTCCAAACCCTAGTCCACGCACACTGCTAACCAAGATTAGGCCTGTATAAGCTCCCGTCTGACATAGGGGGTACACAAACCAACGGGGAACAGAAATACTATCTGCTCCCGATAACCGCCAGCCAAATCCTAGTCCACACACACTGCCAAACAAGAATAGGCCTGTATAAGCGCCCGTCTGACATAGGGGTACACAAACCAACGGGGAGCAGGAATACTATCTGCTCCCCATCACCGCCAGCCAAAAACTAGTCAACGCACACTGCCAGCCTAGAATCGGCCTGTATAAGCTCCCATCTGACATAGGGGGTACACAAACCAACGGGGAGCAGAAATACTATCTGCTACCCATCACCACCAGCCAAACCCTTGTCAACGCACACTGCTAACCTATAATAGGCCGGTATAAGCTCCTGTCTGACATAGGGGGTAGACAAACCAATGGGGAGCAGAAATACTACCTGCTCCCCAACACCACCAGCCAAACCCTAGTCCACGCACACTGCCAAACTAGAATCGGCCAGTATAAGCTCCCGTCTGACATAGGGGGTACACAAACCAACGAGAGCACAAAATACTATCTGCTCCCCATCACCTCTAGCCAAACCCTAGTCAACGCACACTGCCAACCAAGAACAGGCCTGTATAAGCTCCCGTCTGACATAGGGGGTACACAAACCAACGGGGAGCAGAAATACTATCGGCTCCCCATCACCGAAAGCCAAACCCTAGTCCACGCACACTTCCAACCAAGATTAGGCCTGTATAAGCTGCCGTCTGACATAGGGGGTACACAAACCAACGGGGAACAGAAATACTATCTGCTTCCCATCACCACCAGCCAAACCCTAGTCAACACACACTGCCAACCAAGAATCAGCCTGTATAAGCTCCCATCTGACATAGTTGGTACACAAACCAACGGTGAGCAGAAATACTATCTGCTCCACATCAACGCCAGCCAAACCCTAGTCAACGCACACTGCCAACGAAGAATAGGCCAGTATAAGCTCCCGTCTGACATTGGGGGGTACACAAAACAACGGGGAGCAGAAATACTATCTGCTCCCAATCACCGCCAGCCAAACCCTAGTCAACGCACACTGCCAACCAAAAATAGGCCTCTATAAGCTCCCGTCTGAAATAGGGGGTACACAAACCAACGGGGAGCAGAAATACTATCTGCTCCCCATCACCACCAGCCAAACCCTAGTCAACGCACACTGCCAACCAATAATAGACCTGTATAAGCTCCTGTCTGACATAGGGGGTACTCAAACCAACGGTGAGCAGAAATACTATCTGCTCCACATCAACGCCAGCCAAACCCTAGTCAACGCACACTGCCAACGAAGAATAGGCCAGTATAAGCTCCCGTCTGACATTGGGGGGTACACAAAACAACGGGGAGCAGAAATACTATCTGCTCCAAATCACCGCCAGCCAAACCCTAGTCAACGCACACTGCCAACCAAAAATAGGCCTCTATAAGCTCCCGTCTGACATAGGGGGTACACAAACCAACGGGGAGCAGAAATACTATCTGCTCCCCATCACCACCAGCCAAACCCAAGTCCACGCACACTGCCAACCTAGAATCGGCCTGTATAAGCTCTTGTCTGACATAGGGGGTACACAAACCAACTGGGAGCAGAAATACTATCTGCTCCCCATCACCACCAGTCAAACCCTAGTCAACGGACACTGCCAACCAAGAATAGGCCTCTATAAGCTCCCGTCTGACATAGGGGGTACACAAACCAACGGGGAGCAGAAATACTATCTGCTCCCCATCACCGCCTGCCAAACCCTAGTCAACGCACACTGCCAACAAAGAATAGGCCCGGATAAGCTCCCATCTCACATAGGGGCTACACAAACCAACGGGGAGCAGAAATACTATCTGCTCCCAATCACCGCCAGCCAATCCCTAGTCAACGCACACTGCCCACCAAAAATAGGCCTCTATACGCTCCTGTCTGACATAGGGGGTACACAAACCAACAGGAGCAGAAATACTATCTGCTCCCCATCACCTCCAGCCAAACCCTAGTCAACGCACACTGCCAACCAAGAATAGGCCTCTATAAGCTCCCGTCTGACATAGGGGGTACACAAACCAACGGGGAACAGAAATTCTATCTGCTCCCCATCACCACCAGCCAAACCCTAGTCCACAGACACTGCCAACCAAGAATAGGCCTGTATAAGCTTCGTCTGATGAAGGGGGTACACAAACCAATGGGGAGAAGAAATACTATATGCTCCCCATCACCACCAGCCAAACCCAAGTCCACGCACACTGCCAACCAAGAATCAGCCTGTATAAGCTCCCATCTGACATAGTTGGTACACAAACCAACGGTGAGCAGAAATACTATCTGCTCCCCATCAACGCCAGCCAAACCCTAGTCAACGCACACTGCCAACGAAGAATAGGCCAGTATAAGCTCCCTTCTGACATAGGGGGTACACAAAACAACGGGGAGCAGAAATACTATCTGCTCCCAATCACCGCCAGCCAAACCCTAGTCAACGCACACTGCCAACCAAAAATAGACCTCTATAAGCTCCCGTCTGACATAGGGGGTACACAAACCAACGGGTAGCAGAAATACTATCTGCTCCCCATTACCACCAGCCAAACCCTAGTCAACGCACACTGCCAACCAATAATAGACCTGTATAAGCTCCTGTCTGACATAGGGGGTACTCAAACCAACGGGAGCAGAAATACTATCTGCTCCCCATCACCACCAGCCAAACCCAAGTCCACGCACACTGCCAACCTAGAATTGGCCTGAATAAGCTCTCATCTGACAAAGGGGGTACACAAACCAACTGGGAGCAGAAATACTATCTGCTCCCCATCACCACCAGCCAAACCCTAGTCAACGTACACTTCCAACCAAGAATAGGCCTGTATAAGCTCCCATCTGACATAGGGGGTACACAAACCAACGGGGAGCAGAAATACTATCTGCTCCCAATCACCGCCAATCAATCCCTAGTCAACGCACACTGCCAACCAAAAATAGGCCTCTATAAGCTCCCGTCTGACATAGGGGGTACACAAACCAACAGGAGCAGAAATACTATCTGCTCCCCATCACCTCCAGCCAGACCCTAGTCAACGCACACTGCCAACCAAGAATAGGCCTCTATAAGCTCCCGTCTGACATAGGGGGTACACAAACCAACGGGGAGCAGAAATACTATCCGCTCCCCATCACCACCAGCCAAACCCTAGTCAACGCACACTGCTTACCAAGAATCGGCCTGTATAAGCTCCCGTCTGACATAGGGGGTACATAAAGCAACAGGGAGCAGAAATACTATCTGCTCCGCATCACCGCCAGCCAAGCCCTAGTCCACGCACACTGCCAACCAACATTAGGGCTGTAGAAGCTCCCGTCTGACATAGGGGGTACACAAACCAACGGGGAGCAGAAATACTACCTGCTCCCCATCACCATCAGCCAAACCCTAGTCAACGCACACTGCCAAACAAGAATCAGCCTGTATAAGCTCCCATCTGATATAGGGGGTACACAAACCAACGGGGAGCAGAAATACTATCTGCACCCCATCACCGCCAGCCAAACCCTAGTCCAAGCACACTGCTAACCAAGATTAGGCCTGTATTAGCTCCCGTCTGACATAGGCGGTACGCAAACCAACGGGGAACAGAAATACTATCTGCTCCCCATCACCACCAGCCAAACCATAGTCCACACACACTGCCAAACAAGAATCGGCCTGTATAAGCTACAGTCTGACATAGGGGGTACACAAAAAAACGGGGAGCAGGAATACTATCTGCTCCCCATCACTGCCTGCCAAACCCTAGTCAACGCACACTGCCAACAAAGAATAGGCCTGGATAAGCTCCCATCTGACATAGGGGGTACACAAACCAACGGGGAGCAGAAATACTATCTGCTCCCAATCACCGCCAGCCAATCCCTAGTCAACGCACACTGCCAACCAAAAATAGGCCTCTATAAGCTCCCGTCTGAAATAGGGGGTAGACAAACCAATGGGGAGAAGAAATACTATCTGCTCCCCATCAGTGCCACCCAAACCCTAGTCAACACACACTGCCAACCAAGAATCAGCCTGTATAAGCTCCCATCTGACATAGTTGGTACACAAACCAACAGTGAGCAGAAATACTATCTGCTCCCCATCAACGCCAGCCAAACCCTAGTCAACGCACACTGGCAACGAAGAATAGGCCAGTATAAGCTCCCGTCTGACATAGGGGGTACACAAAACAACGGGGAGCAGAAATACTATCTGCTCCCAATCACCGCCAGCCAAACCCTAGTCAACGCACACTGCCAACCAAAAATAGCCCTCTATAAGCTCCCGTCTGACATAGGGGGTACACAAACCAACCGGGAGCAGAAATACTATCTGCTCCCCATCACCACCAGCCAAACCCTAGTCAACGCACACTGCCAACCAATAATAGACCTGTATAAGCGCCTGTCTGACATAGGGGGTACTCAAACCAACGGGGAGCAGAAATACTATCTGCTCCCCATCACCACCAGCCAAACCCAAGTCCACGCACACTGCCAACCTAGAATTGGCCTGTATAAGCTCTCATCTGACAAAGGGGGTACACAAACCAACTGGGAGCAGAAATACTATCTGCTCTCCATCACCACCAGCCAAACCCTAGTCAACGGACACTGCCAACCAAAAATAGGCCTCTATAAGCTCCCGTCTGACATAGGGGGTACACAAACCAACGGGGAACAGAAATTCTATCTGCTCCCCATCACCACCAGCCAAACCCTAGTCCACAGACACTGCCAACCAAGAATAGGCCTGTATAAGCTTCGTCTGATGTAGGGGGTACACAAACCAATGGGGAGAAGAAATACTATCTGCTCCCCATCACCGCCACCCAAACCCTAGTCAACACACACTGCCAACCAAGAATCAGCCTGTAAAAGCTCCCATCTGACATAGTTGGTACACAAACCAACGGTGAGCAGAAATACTATCTGCTCACCATCAACGCCAGCCAAACCCTAGTCAACGCACACTGCCAACGAAGAATAGGCCAGTATAAGCTCCCGTCTGACATAGGGGGTATACAAAACAACGGGTTGCAGAAATACTATCTGCTCCCAATCACCGCCAGCCAAACCCTAGTCAACGGACACTGCCAACCAAGAATAGGCGTCTATAAGCTCCCGTCTGACATAGCGGGTACACAAACCAACGGGGAGCAGAAATACTATCTGCTCCCCATCACCGCCTGCCAAACCGTAGTCAACGCATACTGCCAACAAAGAATAGGCCTGGATAAGCTCCCATCTGACAAAAGGGGGTACACAAACCAACGGGGAGCAGAAATACTATCTGCTCCCAATCACCGCCAGCCAATCCCTAGTCAACGGACACTGCCAACCAAAAAAAGGCCTCTATAAGCTCCCGTCTGACATAGGGGGTACACAAACCAACAGGAGCAGAAATACTATCTGCTCCCCATCACCTCCAGCCAAACCCTAGTCCAAACCCTAGTCCACGCACACTGCTAACCAAGATTAGGCCTGTATAAGCTCCCGTCTGACATAGGGGGTACACAAACCAACGGGGAACAGAAATACTATCTGCTCCCGATAACCGCCAGCCAAACCCTAGTCCACACACACTGCCAAACAAGAATAGGCCTGTATAAGCGCCCGTCTGACATAGGGGTACACAAACCAACGGGGAGCAGGAATACTATCTGCTCCCCATCACCGCCAGCCAAAAACTAGTCAACGCACACTGCCAGCCTAGAATCGGCCTGTATAAGCTCCCATCTGACATAGGGGGTACACAAACCAACGGGGAGCAGAAATACTATCTGCTACCCATCACCACCAGCCAAACCCTAGTCAACGCACACTGCCAACCTATAATAGGCCGGTATAAGCTCCTGTCTGACATAGGGGGTAGACAAACCAATGGGGAGCAGAAATACTACCTGCTCCCCAACACCACCAGCCAAACCCTAGTCCACGCACACTGCCAAACTAGAATCGGCCAGTATAAGCTCCCGTCTGACATAGGGGGTACACAAACCAACGAGAGCACAAAATACTATCTGCTCCCCATCACCTCTAGCCAAACCCTATTCAACGCACACTGCCAACCAAGAATAGGCCTCTATCACCTCCCGTCTGACATAGGGGGTACCTAAACCAACGGGAAGCAGAAATACTATCTGCTCCCCATCACCGCCAGCCACACCCTAGTCAACGCACACTGCCAACCAAGAACAGGCCTGTATAAGCTCCCGTCTGACATAGGGGGTACACAAACCAACGGAGAGCAGAAATACTATCGGCTCCCCATCACCGAGAGCCAAACCCTAGTCCACGCACACTTCCAACCAAGATTAGGCCTGTATAAGCTGCCGTCTGACATAGGGGGTACACAAACCAACGGGGAACAGAAATACTATCTGCTTCCCATCACCACCAGCCAAACCCTAGTCAACACACACTGCCAACCAAGAATCAGCCTGTATAAGCTCCCATCTGACATAGTTGGTACACAAACCAACGGTGAGCAGAAATACTATCTGCTCCACATCAACGCCAGCCAAACCCTAGTCAACGCACACTGCCAACGAAGAATAGGCCAGTATAAGCTCCCGTCTGACATTGGGGGGTACACAAAACAACGGGGAGCAGAAATACTATCTGCTCCCAATCACCGCCAGCCAAACCCTAGTCAACGCACACTGCCAACCAAAAATAGGCCTCTATAAGCTCCCGTCTGACATAGGGGGTACACAAACCAACGGGGAGCAGAAATACTATCTGCTCCCCATCACCACCAGCCAAACCCAAGTCCACGCACACTGCCAACCTAGAATCGGCCTGTATAAGCTCTTGTCTGACATAGGGGGTACACAAACCAACTGGGAGCAGAAATACTATCTGCTCCCCATCACCACCAGTCAAACCCTAGTCAACGGACACTGCCAACCAAGAATAGGCCTCTATAAGCTCCCGTCTGACATAGGGGGTACACAAACCAACGGGGAGCAGAAATACTATCTGCTCCCCATCACCGCCTGCCAAACCCTAGTCAACGCACACTGCCAACAAAGAATAGGCCCGGATAAGCTCCCATCTCACATAGGGGCTACACAAACCAACGGGGAGCAGAAATACTATCTGCTCCCAATCACCGCCAGCCAATCCCTAGTCAACGCACACTGCCCACCAAAAATAGGCCTCTATACGCTCCTGTCTGACATAGGGGGTACACAAACCAACAGGAGCAGAAATACTATCTGCTCCCCATCACCTCCAGCCAAACCCTAGTCAACGCACACTGCCAACCAAGAATAGGCCTCTATAAGCTCCCGTCTGACATAGGGGGTACACAAACCAACGGGGAACAGAAATTCTATCTGCTCCCCATCACCACCAGCCAAACCCTAGTCCACAGACACTGCCAACCAAGAATAGGCCTGTATAAGCTTCGTCTGATGAAGGGGGTACACAAACCAATGGGGAGAAGAAATACTATATGCTCCCCATCACCACCAGCCAAACCCAAGTCCACGCACACTGCCAACCAAGAATCAGCCTGTATAAGCTCCCATCTGACATAGTTGGTACACAAACCAACGGTGAGCAGAAATACTATCTGCTCCCCATCAACGCCAGCCAAACCCTAGTCAACGCACACTGCCAACGAAGAATAGGCCAGTATAAGCTCTTGTCTGACATAGGGGGTACACAAAACAACGGGGAGCAGAAATACTATCTGCTCCCAATCACCGCCAGCCAAACCCTAGTCAACGCACACTGCCAACCAAAAATAGGCCTCTATACGCTCCCGTCTGACATAGGGGGTACACAAACCAACGGGGAGCAGAAATACTATCTGCTCCCCATTACCACCAGCCAAACCCTAGTCAACGCACACTGCCAACCAATAATAGACCTGTATAAGCTCCTGTCTGACATAGGGGGTACTCAAACCAACGGGGAGCAGAAATACTATCTGCTCCCCATCACCACCAGCCAAACCCAAGTCCACGCACACTGCCAACCTAGAATTGGCCTGTATAAGCTCTCATCTGACAAAGGAGGTACACAAACCAACTGGGAGCAGAAATACTATCTGCTCCCCATCACCACCAGCCAAACCCCAAGACAACGTACACTGCCAACCAAGAATAGGCCTGTATAAGCTCCCGTCTGACATAGGGGGTACACAAACCAACGGGGAGCAGAAATACTATCTGCTCCCAATCTCCACCAGCCAAACCCTGGTCAATGGACACTGCCAACCAAGAATAGGCCTCTATAAGCTCCCGTCTGACATAGGGGGTACACAAACCAACGGGGAGCAGAAATACTATCTGCTCCCCATCACCGCCTGCCAAACCCTAGTCAACGCACACTGCCAACAAAGAATAGGCCTGGATAAGCTCCCATCTGACATAGGGGGTACACAAACCAACGGGGAGCAGAAATACTATCTGCTCCCAATCACCGCCAATCAATCCCTAGTCAACGCACACTGCCAACCAAAAATAGGCCACTATAAGCTCCCGTCTGACATAGGTGGTACACAAACCAACAGGCGCAGAAATACTATCTGCTCCCCATCACCTCCAGCCAGACCCTAGTCAACGCACACTGCCAACCAAGAATAGGCCTCTATAAGCTCCCGTCTGACATAGGGGGTACACAAACCAACGGGGAGCAGAAATACTATCCGCTCCCCATCACCGCCAGCCAAACCCTAGTCAACGCACACTGCTTACCAAAAATCGGCCTGTATAAGCTCCCGTCTGACATAGGGGGTACATGAAGCAACAGGGAGCAGAAATACTATCTGCTCCGCATCACCGCCAGCCAAGCCCTAGTCCACGCACACTGCCAACCAACATTAGGGCTGTAGAAGCTCCCGTCTGACAAAGGAGGTACACAAACCAACGGGGAGCAGAAATACTACCTGCTCCCCATCACCATCAGCCAAACCATAGTCAACGCACACTGCCAAACAAGAATCAGCCTGTATAAGCTCCCATCTGATATAGGGGGTACACAAACCAACGGGGAGCAGAAATACTATCTGCACCCCATCACCGCCAGCCAAACCCTAGTCCAAGCACACTGCTAACCAAGATTAGGCCTGTATTAGCTCCCGTCTGACATAGGCGGTGCGCAAACCAACGGGGAACAGAAATACTATCTGCTCCCCATCACCACCAGCCAAACCATAGTCCACACACACTGCCAAACAAGAATAGGCCTGTATAAGCTACAGTCTGACATAGGGGGTACACAAAAAAACGGGGAGCAGGAATACTATCTGCTCCCCATCACTGCCTGCCAAACCCTAGTCAACGCACACTGCCAACAAAGAATAGGCCTGGATAAGCTCCCATTTGACATAGGGGGTACACAAACCAACGGGGAGCAGAAATACTATCTGCTCCCAATCACCGCCAGCCAATCCCTAGTCAACGCACACTGACAACCAAAAATAGGCCTCTATAAGCTCCCGTCTGACATAGGGGGTACACAAACCAACAGGAGGAGAAATACTATCTGCTCCCCATCACCTCCAGCCAAACCCTAGTCAACGCACACTGCCAACCAAGAATAGGCCTCTATAAGCTCCCGTCTGACATAGGGGGTAGACAAACCAATGGGGAGAAGAAATACTATCTGCTCCCCATCAGTGCCACCCAAACCCTAGTCAAAACACACTGCCAACCAAGAATCAGCCTGTATAAGCACAGATCTGACATAGTTGGTACACAAACCAACGGTTAGCAGAAATACTATCTGCTCCCCATCAACGCCAGCCAAACCCTAGTCAACGCTCACTGCCAACGAAGAATAGGCCAGTATAAGCTCCCGTCTGACATAGGGGGTACACAAAACAACGGGGAGCTGAAATACTATCTGCTCCCAATCACCGCCAGCGAAACCCTAGTCAACACACACTGCCAACCAAAAATAGCCCTCTATAAGCTCCCGTCTGACATAGGGGGTACACAAACCAACGGGGAGCAGAAATACTATCTGCTCCCCATCACCGCCTGCCAAACCGTAGTCAACGCACACTGCCAACAAAGAATAGGCCTGGATAAGCTCCCATCTGACAAAAGGGGGTACACAAACCAACGGGGAGCAGAAATACTATCTGCTCCCAATCACCGCCAGCCAATCCCTAGTCAACGGACACTGCCAACCAAAAAAAGGCCTCTATAAGCTCCCGTCTGACATAGGGGGTACACAAACCAACAGGAGCAGAAATACTATCTGCTCCCCATCACCTCCAGCCAAACCCTAGTCCAAACCCTAGTCCACGCACACTGCTAACCAAGATTAGGCCTGTATAAGCTCCCGTCTGACATAGGGGGTACACAAACCAACGGGGAACAGAAATACTATCTGCTCCCGATAACCGCCAGCCAAACCCTAGTCCACACACACTGCCAAACAAGAATAGGCCTGTATAAGCGCCCGTCTGACATAGGGGTACACAAACCAACGGGGAGCAGGAATACTATCTGCTCCCAATCACCGCCAGCCAAAAACTAGTCAACGCACACTGCCAGCCTAGAATCGGCCTGTATAAGCTCCCATCTGACATAGGGGGTACACAAACCAACGGGGAGCAGAAATACTATCTGCTGCCCATCACCACCAGCCAAACCCTAGTCAACGCACACTGCCAACCTATAATAGGCCGGTATAAGCTCCTGTCTGACATAGGGGGTAGACAAACCAATGGGGAGCAGAAATACTACCTGCTCCCCAACACCACCAGCCAAACCCTAGTCCACGCACACTGCCAAACTAGAATCGGCCAGTATAAGCTCCCGTCTGACATAGGGGGTACACAAACCAACGAGAGCACAAAATACTATCTGCTCCCCATCACCTCTAGCCAAACTCTAGTCAACGCACACTGCCAACCAAGAATAGGCCTCTATCACCTCCCGTCTGACATAGGGGGTTCCTAAACCAACCGGAAGCAGAAATACTATCTGCTCCCCATCACCGCCAGCCAAACCCTAGTCAACGCACACTGCCAACCAAGAACAGGCCTGTATAAGCTCCCGTCTGACATAGGGGGTACACAAACCAACGGGGAGCAGAAATACTATCGGCTTCCCATCACCGAAAGCCAAACCCTAGTCCACGCACACTTCCAACCAAGATTAGGCCTGTATAAGCTGCCGTCTGACATAGGGGGTTCACAAACCAACGGTGAGCAGAAATACTATCTGCTCCACATCAACGCCAGCCAAACCCTAGTCAACGCACACTGCCAACGAAGAAAAGGCCAGTATAAGCTCCCGTCTGACATTGGGGGGTACACAAAACAACGGGGAGCAGAAATACTATCTGCTCCCAATCACCGCCAGCCAAACCCTAGTCAACGCACACTGCCAACCATAAATAGGCCTCTATAAGCTCCCGTCTGACATAGGGGGTACACAAACCAACGGGGAGCAGAAATACTATCTGCTCCCCATCACCACCAGCCAAACCCTAGTCAACGCACACTGCCAACCAATAATAGACCTGTATAAGCTCCTGTCTGACATAGGGGGTACTCAAACCAACGGGGAGCAGAAATACTATATGCTCCCCATCACCACCAGCCAAACCCAAGTCCACGCACACTGCCAACCTAGAATCGGCCTGTATAAGCTCTCGTCTGACATAGGGGGTACACAAACCGACTGGGAGCAGAAATACTATCTGCTCCCCATCACCACCAGCCAAACCCTAGTCAACGGACACTGCCAACCAAGAAGAGGCCTCTATGAGCTCCCGTCTGACATAGGGGGTACACAAACCAACGGGGAGCAGAAATACTATCTGCTCCCCATCACCGCCTGCCAAACCCTAGTCAACGCACACTGCCAACAAAGAATAGGCCTGGATAAGCTCCCATCTCACATAGGGGGTACACAAACCAACGGGGAGCAGAAATACTATCTGCTCCCAATCACCGCCAGCCAATCCCTAGTCAACGCACACTGCCAACCAAAAATAGGCCTCTATAAGCTCCTGTCTGACATAGGGGGTACACAAACCAACAGGAGCAGAAATACTATCTGCTCCCCATCACCTCCAGCCAAACCCTAGTCAACGCACACTGCCAACCAAGAATAGGCCTCTATAAGCTCCCGTCTGACATAGGGGGTACACAAACCAACGGGGAACAGAAATTCTATCTGCTCCCCATCACCACCAGCCAAACCCTAGTCCACAGACACTGCCAACACAGAATAGGCATGTATAAGCTTCGTCTGATGAAGGGGGTACACAAACCAATGGGGAGAAGAAATACTATATGCTCCCCATCACCACCAGCCAAACCCAAGTCCACGCACACTGCCAACCAAGAATCAGCCTGTATAAGCTCCCATCTGACATAGTTGGTACACAAACCAACTGTGAGCAGAAATACTATCTGCTCCCCATCAACGCCAGCCAAACCCTAGTCAACGCACACTGCCAACGAAGAATAGGCCAGTATAAGCTCCCTTCTGACATAGGGGGTACACAAAACAACGGGGAGCAGAAATACTATCTGCTCCCAATCACCGCCAGCCAAACCCTAGTCAACGCACACTGCCAACCAAAAATAGGCCTCTATAAGCTCCCGTCTGACATAGGGGGTACACAAACCAACGGGGAACAGAAATACTATCTGCTCCCCATCACCACCAGCCAAACCATAGTCCACACACACTGCCAAACAAGAATCGGCCTGTATAAGCTACAGTCTGACATAGGGGGTACACAAAAAAACGGGGAGCAGGAATACTATCTGCTCCCCATCACTGCCTGCCAAACCCTAGTCAACGCACACTGCCAACAAAGAATAGGCCTGGATAAGCTCCCATCTGACATAGGGGGTACACAAACCAACGGGGAGCAGAAATACTATCTGCTCCCAATCACCGCCAGCCAATCCCTAGTCAACGCACACTGCCAACCAAAAATAGGCCTCTATAAGCTCCCGTCTGACATAGGGGGTAGACAAACCAATGGGGAGAAGAAATACTATCTGCTCCCCATCAGTGCCACCCAAACCCTAGTCAACACACACTGCCAACCAAGAATCAGCCTGTATAAGCTCCCATCTGACATAGTTGGTACACAAACCAACAGTGAGCAGAAATACTATCTGCTCCCCATCAACGCCAGCCAAACCCTAGTCAACGCACACTGCCAACGAAGAATAGGCCAGTATAAGCTCCCGTCTGACATAGGGGGTACACAAAACAACGGGGAGCAGAAATACTATCTGCTCCCAATCACCGCCAGCCAAACCCTAGTCAACGCACACTGCCAACCAAAAATAGCCCTCTATAAGCTCCCGTCTGACATAGGGGGTACACAAACCAACCGGGAGCAGAAATACTATCTGCTCCCCATCACCACCAGCCAAACCCTAGTCAACGCACACTGCCAACCAATAATAGACCTGTATAAGCGCCTGTCTGACATAGGGGGTACTCAAACCAACGGGGAGCAGAAATACTATCTGCTCCCCATCACCACCAGCCAAACCCAAGTCCACGCACACTGCCAACCTAGAATTGGCCTGTATAAGCTCTCATCTGACAAAGGGGGTACACAAACCAACTGGGAGCAGAAATACTATCTGCTCTCCATCACCACCAGCCAAACCCTAGTCAATGGACACTGCCAACCAAAAATAGGCCTCTATAAGCTCCCGTCTGACATAGGGGGTACACAAACCAACGGGGAACAGAAATTCTATCTGCTCCCCATCACCACCAGCCAAACCCTAGTCCACAGACACTGCCAACCAAGAATAGGCCTGTATAAGCTTCGTCTGATGTAGGGGGTACACAAACCAATGGGGAGAAGAAATACTATATGCTCCCCATCACCGCCACCCAAACCCTAGTCAACACACACTGCCAACCAAGAATCAGCCTGTAAAAGCTCCCATCTGACATAGTTGGTACACAAACCAACGGTGAGCAGAAATACTATCTGCTCACCATCAACGCCAGCCAAACCCTAGTCAACGCACACTGCCAACGAAGAATAGGCCAGTATAAGCTCCCGTCTGACATAGGGGGTATACAAAACAACGGGTGGCAGAAATACTATCTGCTCCCAATCACCGCCAGCCAAACCCTAGTCAACGGACACTGCCAACCAAGAATAGGCGTCTATAAGCTCCCGTCTGACATAGGGGGTACACAAACCAACGGGGAGCAGAAATACTATCTGCTCCCCATCACCGCCTGCCAAACCGTAGTCAACGCATACTGCCAACAAAGAATAGGCCTGGATAAGCTCCCATCTGACAAAAGGGGGTACACAAACCAACGGGGAGCAGAAATACTATCTGCTCCCAATCACCGCCAGCCAATCCCTAGTCAACGGACACTGCCAACCAAAAAAAGGCCTCTATAAGCTCCCGTCTGACATAGGGGGTACACAAACCAACAGGAGCAGAAATACTATCTGCTCCCCATCACCTCCAGCCAAACCCTAGTCCAAACCCTAGTCCACGCACACTGCTAACCAAGATTAGGCCTGTATAAGCTCCCGTCTGACATAGGGGGTACACAAACCAACGGGGAACAGAAATACTATCTGCTCCCGATAACCGCCAGCCAAACCCTAGTCCACACACACTGCCAAACAAGAATAGGCCTGTATAAGCGCCCGTCTGACATAGGGGTACACAAACCAACGGGGAGCAGGAATACTATCTGCTCCCCATCACCGCCAGCCAAAAACTAGTCAACGCACACTGCCAGCCTAGAATCGGCCTGTATAAGCTCCCATCTGACATAGGGGGTACACAAACCAACGGGGAGCAGAAATACTATCTGCTACCCATCACCACCAGCCAAACCCTAGTCAACGCACACTGCCAACCTATAATAGGCCGGTATAAGCTCCTGTCTGACATAGGGGGTAGACAAACCAATGGGGAGCAGAAATACTACCTGCTCCCCAACACCACCAGCCAAACCCTAGTCCACGCACACTGCCAAACTAGAATCGGCCAGTATAAGCTCCCGTCTGACATAGGGCGTACCTAAACCAACGGGAAGCAGAAATACTATCTGCTCCCCATCACCGCCAGCCACACCCTAGTCAACGCACACTGCCAACCAAGAACAGGCCTGTATAAGCTCCCGTCTGACATAGGGGGTACACAAACCAACGGGGAGCAGAAATACTATCGGCTCCCCATCACCGAGAGCCAAACCCTAGTCCACGCACACTTCCAACCAAGATTAGGCCTGTATAAGCTGCCGTCTGACATAGGGGGTACACAAACCAACGGGGAACAGAAATACTATCTGCTTCCCATCACCACCAGCCAAACCCTAGTCAACACACACTGCCAACCAAGAATCAGCCTGTATAAGCTCCCATCTGACATAGTTGGTACACAAACCAACGGTGAGCAGAAATACTATCTGCTCCACATCAACGCCAGCCAAACCCTAGTCAACGCACACTGCCAACGAAGAATAGGCCAGTATAAGCTCCCGTCTGACATTGGGGGGTACACAAAACAACGGGGAGCAGAAATACTATCTGCTCCCAATCACCGCCAGCCAAACCCTAGTCAACGCACACTGCCAACCAAAAATAGGCCTCTATAAGCTCCCGTCTGACATAGGGGGTACACAAACCAACGGGGAGCAGAAATACTATCTGCTCCCCATCACCACCAGCCAAACCCTAGTCAACGCACACTGCCAACCAATAATAGACCTGTATAAGCTCCTGTCTGACATAGGGGGTACTCAAACCAACGGTGAGCAGAAATACTATCTGCTCCACATCAACGCCAGCCAAACCCTAGTCAACGCACACTGCCAACGAAGAATAGGCCAGGATAAGCTCCCGTCTGACATTGGGGGGTACACAAAACAACGGGGAGCAGAAATACTATCTGCTCCCAATCACCGCCAGCCAAACCCTAGTCAACGCACACTGCCAACCAAAAATAGGCCTCTATAAGCTCCCGTCTGACATAGGGGGTACACAAACCAACGGGGAGCAGAAATACTATCTGCTCCCCATCACCACCAGCCAAACCCAAGTCCACGCACACTGCCAACCTAGAATCGGCCTGTATAAGCTCTTGTCTGACATAGGGGGTACACAAACCAACTGGGAGCAGAAATACTATCTGCTCCCCATCACCACCAGTCAAACCCTAGTCAACGGACACTGCCAACCAAGAATAGGCCTCTAAAAGCTCCCGTCTGACATAGGGGGTACACAAACCAACGGGGAGCAGAAATACTATCTGCTCCCCATCACCGCCTGCCAAACCCTAGTCAACGCACACTGCCAACAAAGAATAGGCCCGGATAAGCTCCCATCTCACATAGGGGCTACACAAACCAACGGGGAGCAGAAATACTATCTGCTCCCAATCACCGCCAGCCAATCCCTAGTCAACGCACACTGCCCACCAAAAATAGGCCTCTATACGCTCCTGTCTGACATAGGGGGTACACAAACCAACAGGAGCAGAAATACTATCTGCTCCCCATCACCACCAGCCAAACCCTAGTCAACGCACACTGCCAACCTATAATAGGCCGGTATAAGCTCCTGTCTGACATAGGGGGTAGACAAACCAATGGGGAGCAGAAATACTACCTGCTCCCCAACACCACCAGCCAAACCCTAGTCCACGCACACTGCCAAACTAGAATCGGCCAGTATAAGCTCCCGTCTGACATAGGGGGTACACAAACCAACGAGAGCACAAAATACTATCTGCTCCCCATCACCTCTAGCCAAACCCTAGTCAACGCACACTGCCAACCAAGAATAGGCCTCTATCACCTCCCGTCTGACATAGGGGGTACCTAAACCAACGGGAAGCAGAAATACTATCTGCTCCCCATCACCGCCAGCCACACCCTAGTCAACGCACACTGCCAACCAAGAACAGGCCTGTATAAGCTCCCGTCTGACATAGGGGGTACACAAACCAACGGGGAGCAGAAATACTATCGGCTCCCCATCACCGAGAGCCAAACCCTAGTCCACGCACACTTCCAACCAAGATTAGGCCTGTATAAGCTGCCGTCTGACATAGGGGGTACACAAACCAACGGGGAACAGAAATACTATCTGCTTCCCATCACCACCAGCCAAACCCTAGTCAACACACACTGCCAACCAAGAATCAGCCTGTATAAGCTCCCATCTGACATAGTTGGTACACAAACCAACGGTGAGCAGAAATACTATCTGCTCCACATCAACGCCAGCCAAACCTTAGTCAACGCACACTGCCAACGAAGAATAGGCCAGTATAAGCTCCCGTCTGACATTGGGGGGTACACAAAACAACGGGGAGCAGAAATACTATCTGCTCCCAATCACCGCCAGCCAAACCCTAGTCAACGCACACTGCCAACCAAAAATAGGCCTCTATAAGCTCCCGTCTGACATAGGGGGTACACAAACCAACGGGGAGCAGAAATACTATCTGCTCCCCATCACCACCAGCCAAACCCTAGTCAACGCACACTGCCAACCAATAATAGACCTGTATAAGCTCCTGTCTGACATAGGGGGTACTCAAACCAACGGTGAGCAGAAATACTATCTGCTCCACATCAACGCCAGCCAAACCCTAGTCAACGCACACTGCCAACGAAGAATAGGCCAGGATAAGCTCCCGTCTGACATTGGGGGGTACACAAAACAACGGGGAGCAGAAATACTATCTGCTCCCAATCACCGCCAGCCAAACCCTAGTCAACGCACACTGCCAACCAAAAATAGGCCTCTATAAGCTCCCGTCTGACATAGGGGGTACACAAACCAACGGGGAGCAGAAATACTATCTGCTCCCCATCACCACCAGCCAAACCCAAGTCCACGCACACTGCCAACCTAGAATCGGCCTGTATAAGCTCTTGTCTGACATAGGGGGTACACAAACCAACTGGGAGCAGAAATACTATCTGCTCCCCATCACCACCAGTCAAACCCTAGTCAACGGACACTGCCAACCAAGAATAGGCCTCTATAAGCTCCCGTCTGACATAGGGGGTACACAAACCAACGGGGAGCAGAAATACTATCTGCTCCCCATCACCGCCTGCCAAACCCTAGTCAACGCACACTGCCAACAAAGAATAGGCCCGGATAAGCTCCCATCTCACATAGGGGCTACACAAACCAACGGGGAGCAGAAATACTATCTGCTCCCAATCACCGCCAGCCAATCCCTAGTCAACGCACACTGCCCACCAAAAATAGGCCTCTATACGCTCCTGTCTGACATAGGGGGTACACAAACCAACAGGAGCAGAAATACTATCTGCTCCCCATCACCTCCAGCCAAACCCTAGTCAACGCACACTGCCAACCAAGAATAGGCCTCTATAAGCTCCCGTCTGACATAGGGGGTACACAAACCAACGGGGAACAGAAATTCTATCTGCTCCCCATCACCACCAGCCAAACCCTAGTCCACAGACACTGCCAACCAAGAATAGGCCTGTATAAGCTTCGTCTGATGAAGGGGGTACACAAACCAATGGGGAGAAGAAATACTATATGCTCCCCATCACCACCGGCCAAACCCAAGTCCACGCACACTGCCAACCAAGAATCAGCCTGTATAAGCTCCCATCTGACATAGTTGGTACACAAACCAACGGTGAGCAGAAATACTATCTGCTCCCCATCAACGCCAGCCAAACCCTAGTCAACGCACACTGCCAACGAAGAATAGGCCAGTATAAGCTCTTGTCTGACATAGGGGGTACACAAAACAACGGGGAGCAGAAATACTATCTGCTCCTAATCACCGCCAGCCAAACCCTAGTCAACGCACACTGCCAACCAAAAATAGGCCTCTATACGCTCCCGTCTGACATAGGGGGTACACAAACCAACGGGGAGCAGAAATACTATCTGCTCCCCAATACCACCAGCCACACCCTAGTCAACGCACACTGCCAACCAATAATAGACCTGTATAAGCTCCTGTCTGACATAGGGGGTACTCAAACCAACGGGGAGCAGAAAAACTATCTGCTCCCCATCACCACCAGCCAAACCCAAGTCCACGCACACTGCCAACCTAGAATTGGCCTGTATAAGCTCTCATCTGACAAAGGAGGTACACAAACCAACTGGGAGCAGAAATACTATCTGCTCCCCATCACCACCAGCCAAACCCTAGTCAACGTACACTGCCAACCAAGAATAGGTCTGTATAAGCTCCCATCTGACATAGGGGGTACACAAACCAAAGGGGAGCAGAAATACTATCTGCTCCCAATCTCCACCAGCCAAACCCTGGTCAATGGACACTGCCAACCAAGAATAGGCCTCTATAAGCTCCCGTCTGACATAGGGGGTACACAAACCAACGGGGAGCAGAAATACTATCTGCTCCCCATCACCGCCTGCCAAACCCTAGTCAACGCACACTGCCAACAAAGAATAGGCCTGGATAAGCTCCCATCTGACATAGGGGGTACACAAACCAACGGGGAGCAGAAATACTATCTGCTCCCAATCACCGCCAATCAATCCCTAGTCAACGCACACTGCCAACCAAAAATAGGCCTCTATAAGCTCCCGTCTGACATAGGGGGTACACAAACCAACAGGAGCAGAAATACTATCTGCTCCCCATCACCTCCAGCCAGACCCTAGTCAACGCACACTGCCAACCAAGAATAGGCCTCTATAAGCTCCCGTCTGACATAGGGGGTACACAAACCAACGGGGAGCAGAAATACTATCCGCTCCCCATCACCGCCAGCCAAACCCTAGTCAACGCACACAGCTTACCAAAAATCGGCCTGTATAAGCTCCCGTCTGACATAGGGGGTACATAAAGCAACAGGGAGCAGAAATACTATCTGCTCCGCATCACCGCCAGCCAAGCCCTAGTCCACGCACACTGCCAACCAACATTAGGGCTGTAGAAGCTCCCGTCTGACAAAGGAGGTACACAAACCAACGGGGAGCAGAAATACTACCTGCTCCCCATCACCATCAGCCAAACCATAGTCAACGCACACTGCCAAACAAGAATCAGCCTGTATAAGCTCCCATCTGATATAGGGGGTACACAAACCAACGGGGAGCAGAAATACTATCTGCACCCCATCACCGCCAGCCAAACCCTAGTCCAAGCACACTGCTAACCAAGATTAGGCCTGTATTAGCTCCCGTCTGACATAGGCGGTACGCAAACCAACGGGGAACAGAAATACTATCTGCTCCCCATCACCACCAGCCAAACCATAGTCCACACACACTGCCAAACAAGAATAGGCCTGTATAAGCTACAGTCTGACATAGGGGGTACACAAAAAAACGGGGAGCAGGAATACTATCTGCTCCCCATCACTGCCTGCCAAACCCTAGTCAACGCACACTGCCAACAAAGAATAGGCCTGGATAAGCTCCCATTTGACATAGGGGGTACACAAACCAACGGGGAGCAGAAATACTATCTGCTCCCAATCACCGCCAGCCAATCCCTAGTCAACGCACACTGACAACCAAAAATAGGCCTCTATAAGCTCCCGTCTGACATAGGGGGTACACAAACCAACAGGAGCAGAAATACTATCTGCTCCCCATCACCTCCAGCCAAACCCTAGTCAACGCACACTGCCAACCAAGAATAGGCCTCTATAAGCTCCCGTCTGACATAGGGGGTAGACAAACCAATGGGGAGAAGAAATACTATCTGCTCCCCATCAGTGCCACCCAAACCCTAGTCAAAACACACTGCCAACCAAGAATCAGCCTGTATAAGCACAGATCTGACAAAGTTGGTACACAAACCAACGGTTAGCAGAAATACTATCTGCTCCCCATCAACGGCAGCCAAACCCTAGTCAACGCACACTGCCAACGAAGAATAGGCCAGTATAAGCTCCCGTCTGACATAGGGGGTACACAAAACAACGGGGAGCTGAAATACTATCTGCTCCCAATCACCGCCAGCCAAACCCTAGTCAACACACACTGCCAACCAAAAATAGCCCTCTATAAGCTCCCGTCTGACATAGGGGGTACACAAACCAACGGGGAGCAGAAATACTATCTGCTCCCCATCACCGCCTGCCAAACCGTAGTCAACGCACACTGCCAACAAAGAATAGGCCTGGATAAGCTCCCATCTGACAAAAGGGGGTACACAAACCAACGGGGAGCAGAAATACTATCTGCTCCCAATCACCGCCAGCCAATCCCTAGTCAACGGACACTGCCAACCAAAAAAAGGCCTCTATAAGCTCCCGTCTGACATAGGGGGTACACAAACCAACAGGAGCAGAAATACTATCTGCTCCCCATCACCTCCAGCCAAACCCTAGTCCAAACCCTAGTCCACGCACACTGCTAACCAAGATTAGGCCTGTATAAGCTCCCGTCTGACATAGGGGGTACACAAACCAACGGGGAACAGAAATACTATCTGCTCCCGATAACCGCCAGCCAAACCCTAGTCCACACACACTGCCAAACAAGAATAGGCCTGTATAAGCGCCCGTCTGACATAGGGGTACACAAACCAACGGGGAGCAGGAATACTATCTGCTCCCAATCACCGCCAGCCAAAAACTAGTCAACGCACACTGCCAGCCTAGAATCGGCCTGTATAAGCTCCCATCTGACATAGGGGGTACACAAATCAACGGGGAGCAGAAATACTATCTGCTGCCCATCACCACCAGCCAAACCCTAGTCAACGCACACTGCCAACCTATAATAGGCCGGTATAAGCTCCTGTCTGACATAGGGGGTAGACAAACCAATGGGGAGCAGAAATACTACCTGCTCCCCAACACCACCAGCCAAACCCTAGTCCACGCACACTGCCAAACTAGAATCGGCCAGTATAAGCTCCCGTCTGACATAGGGGGTACACAAACCAACGAGAGCACAAAATACTATCTGCTCCCCATCACCTCTAGCCAAACCCTAGTCAACGCACACTGCCAACCAAGAATAGGCCTCTATCACCTCCCGTCTGACATAGGGGGTTCCTAAACCAACCGGAAGCAGAAATACTATCTGCTCCCCATCACCGCCAGCCAAACCCTAGTCAACGCACAGTGCCAACCAAGAACAGGCCTGTATAAGCTCCTGTCTGACATAGGGGGTACACAAACCAACGGGGAGCAGAAATACTATCGGCTTCCCATCACCGAAAGCCAAACCCTAGTCCACGCACACTTCCAACCAAGATTAGGCCTGTATAAGCTGCCGTCTGACATAGGGGGTTCACAAACCAACGGGGAACAGAAATACTATCTGCTCCCCATCACCACCAGCCAAACCCTAGTCAACACACACTGCCAACCAAGAATCAGCCTGTATAAGCTCCCATCTGACATAGTTGGTACACAAACCAACGGTGAGCAGAAATACTATCTGCTCCACATCAACGCCAGCCAAACCCTAGTCAACGCACACTGCCAACGAAGAAAAGGCCAGTATAAGCTCCCGTCTGACATTGGGGGGTACACAAAACAACGGGGAGCAGAAATACTATCTGCTCCCAATCACCGCCAGCCAAACCCTAGTCAACGCACACTGCCAACCATAAATAGGCCTCTATAAGCTCCCGTCTAACATAGGGGGTACACAAACCAACGGGGAGCAGAAATACTATCTACTCCCCATCACCACCAGCCAAATCCTAGTCAACGCACACTGCCAACCAATAATAGACCTGTATAATCTCCTGTCTGACATAGGGGGTACTCAAACCAACGGGGAGCAGAAATACTATATGCTCCCCATCACCACCAGCCAAACCCAAGTCCACGCACACTGCCAACCTAGAATCGGCCTGTATAAGCTCTCGTCTGACATAGGGGGTACACAAACCAACTGGGAGCAGAAATACTATCTGCTCCCCATCACCACCAGCCAAACCCTAGTCAACGGACACTGCCAACCAAGAATAGGCCTCTATGAGCTCCCGTCTGACATAGGGGGTACACAAACCAACGGGGAGCAGAAATACTATCTGCTCCCCATCACCGCCTGCCAAACCCTAGTCAACGCACACTGCCAACAAAGAATAGGCCTGGATAAGCTCACATCTCACATAGGGGGTACACAAACCAACGGGGAGCAGAAATACTATCTGCTCCCAATCACCGCCAGCCAATCCCTAGTCAACGCACACTGCCAACCAAAAATAGGCCTCTATAAGCTCCTGTCTGACATAGGGGGTACACAAACCAACAGGAGCAGAAATACTATCTGCTCCCCATCACCTCCAGCCAAACCCTAGTCAACGCACACTGCCAACCAAGAATAGGCCTCTATAAGCTCCCGTCTGACATAGGGGGTACACAAACCAACGGGGAACAGAAATTCTATCTGCTCCCCATCACCACCAGCCAAACCCTAGTCCACAGACACTGCCAACCAAGAATAGGCATGTATAAGCTTCGTCTGATGAAGGGGGTACACAAACCAATGGGGAGAAGAAATACTATATGCTCCCCATCACCACCAGCCAAACCCAAGTCCACGCACACTGCCAACCAAGAATCAGCCTGTATAAGCTCCCATCTGACATAGTTGGTACACAAACCAACTGTGAGCAGAAATACTATCTGCTCCCCATCAACGCCAGCCAAACCCTAGTCAACGCACACTGCCAACGAAGAATAGGCCAGTATAAGCTCCCTTCTGACATAGGGGGTACACAAAACAACGGGGAGCAGAAATACTATCTGCTCCCAATCACCGCCAGCCAAACCCTAGTCAATGCACACTGCCAACCAAAAATAGGCCTCTATAAGCTCCCGTCTGACATAGGGGGTACACAAACCAACGGGGAGCAGAAATACTATCTGCTCCCCATTACCACCAGCCAAACCCTAGTCAACGCACACTGCCAACCAATAATAGACCTGTATAAGATCCTGTCTGACATAGGGGGTACTCAAACCAACGGGGAGCAGAAATACTATCTGCTCCCCATCACCGCCTGCCAAACCGTAGTCAACGCATACTGCCAACAAAGAATAGGCCTGGATAAGCTCCCATCTGACAAAAGGGGGTACACAAACCAACGGGGAGCAGAAATACTATCTGCTCCCAATCACCGCCAGCCAATCCCTAGTCAACGGACACTGCCAACCAAAAAAAGGCCTCTATAAGCTCCCGTCTGACATAGGGGGTACACAAACCAACAGGAGCAGAAATACTATCTGCTCCCCATCACCTCCAGCCAAACCCTAGTCCAAACCCTAGTCCACGCACACTGCTAACCAAGATTAGGCCTGTATAAGCTCCCGTCTGACATAGGGGGTACACAAACCAACGGGGAACAGAAATACTATCTGCTCCCGATAACCGCCAGCCAAACCCTAGTCCACGCACACGGCCAAACAAGAATAGGCCTGTATAAGCGCCCGTCTGACATAGGGGTACACAAACCAACGGGGAGCAGGAATACTATCTGCTCCCCATCACCGCCAGCCAAAAACTAGTCTACGCACACTGCCAGCCTAGAATCGGCCTGTATAAGCTCCCATCTGACATAGGGGGTACACAAACCAACGGGGAGCAGAAATACTATCTGCTACCCATCACCACCAGCCAAACCCTAGTCAACGCACACTGCCAACCTATAATAGGCCGGTATAAGCTCCTGTCTGACATAGGGGGTAGACAAACCAATGGGGAGCAGAAATACTACCTGCTCCCCAACACCACCAGCCAAACCCTAGTCAACGCACACTGCCAAACTAGAATCGGCCAGTATAAGCTCCCGTCTGACATAGGGGGTACACAAACCAACGAGAGCACAAAATACTATCTGCTCCCCATCACCTCTAGCCAAACCCTAGTCAACGCACACTGCCAACCAAGAATAGGCCTCTATCACCTTCCGTCTGACATAGGGGGTACCTAAACCAACGGGAAGCAGAAATACTATCTGCTCCCCATCACCGCCAGCCACACCCTAGTCAACGCACACTGCCAACCAAGAACAGGCCTGTATAAGCTCCCGTCTGACATAGGGGGTACACAAACCAACGGGGAGCAGAAATACTATCGGCTCCCCATCACCGAAAACCAAACCCTAGTCCACGCACACTTCCAACCAAGATTAGGCCTGTATAAGCTGCCGTCTGACATAGGGGGTACACAAACCAACGGGGAACAGAAATACTATCTGCTTCCCTTCACCACCAGCCAAACCCTAGTCAACACACACTGCCAACCAAGAATCAGCCTGTATAAGCTCCCATCTGACAAAGTTGGTACACAAACCAACGGTGAGCAGAAATACTATCTGCTCCACATCAACGCCAGCCAAACCCTAGTCAACGCACACTGCCAACGAAGAATAGGCCAGTATAAGCTCCCGTCTGACATTGGGGGGTACACAAAACAACGGGGAGCAGAAATACTATCTGCTCCCAATCACCGCCAGCCAAACCCTAGTCAACGCACACTGCCAACCAAAAATAGGCCTCTATAAGCTCCCGTCTGACATAGGGGGTACACAAACCAACGGGGAGCAGAAATACTATCTGCTCCCCATCACCACCAGCCAAACCCTAGTCAACGCACACTGCCAACCAATAATAGACCTGTATAAGCTCCTGTCTGACATAGGGGGTACTCAAACCAACGGTGAGCAGAAATACTATCTGCTCCACATCAACGCCAGCCAAACCCTAGTCAACGCACACTGCCAACGAACAATAGGCCAGTATAAGCTCCCGTCTGACATTGGGGGGTACACAAAACAACAGGGAGCAGAAATACTATCTGCTCCCAATCACCGCCAGCCAAACCCTAGTCAACGCACACTGCCAACCAAAAATAGGCCTCTATAAGCTCCCGTCTGACATAGGGGGTACACAAACCAACGGGGAGCAGAAATACTATCTGCTCCCCATCACCACCAGCCAAACCCAAGTCCACGCACACTGCCAACCTAGAATCGGTCTGTATAAGCTCTTGTCTGACATAGGGGGTACACAAACCAACTGGGAGCAGAAATACTATCTGCTCCCCATCACCACCAGTCAAACCCTAGTCAACGGACACTGCCAACCAAGAATAGGCCTCTATAAGCTCCCGTCTGACATAGGGGGTACACAAACCAACGGGGAGCAGAAATACTATCTGCTCCCCATCACCGCCTGCCAAACCCTAGTCAACGCACACTGCCAACAAAGAATAGGCCCGGATAAGCTCCCATCTCACATAGGGGCTACACAAACCAACGGGGAGCAGAAATACTATCTGCTCCCAATCACTGCCAGCCAATCCCTAGTCAACGCACACTGCCCACCAAAAATAGGCCTCTATACGCTCCTGTCTGACATAGGGGGTACACAAACCAACAGGAGCAGAAATACTATCTGCTCCTCATCACCTCCAGCCAAACCCTAGTCAACGCACACTGCCAACCAAGAATAGGTCTCTATAAGCTCCCGTCTGACATGGGGGTACACAAACCAACAAGGAACAGAAATTCTATCTGCTGCCCATCACCACCAGCCAAACCCTAGTCCACAGACACTGCCAACCAAGAATAGGCCTGTATAAGCTTCGTCTGATGAAGGGGGTACACAAACCAATGGGGAGAAGAAATACTATATGCTCCCCATCACCACCAGCCAAACCCAAGTCCACGCACACTGCCAACCAAGAATCAGCCTGTATAAGCTCCCATCTGACACAGTTGGTACACAAACCAACGGTGAGCAGAAATACTATCTGCTCCCCATCAACGCCAGCCAAACCCTAGTCAACGCACACTGCCAACGAAGAATAGGCCAGTATAAGCTCCCGTCTGACATAGGGGGTACACAAAACAACGGGGAGCAGAAATACTATCTGCTCCCAATCACCGCCAGCCAAACCCTAGTCAACGCACACTGCCTACCAAAAATAGGCCTCTATACGCTCCTGTCTGACATAGGGGGTACACAAACCAACGGGGAGCAGAAATACTATCTGCTCCCCATTACCACCAGCCAAACCCTAGTCAACGCACACTGCCAACCAATAATAGACCTGTATAAGCTCCTGTCTGACATAGGGGGTACTCAAACCAACGGGGAGCAGAAATACTATCTGCTCCCCATCACCACCAGCCAAACCCAAGTCCACGCACACTGCCAACCTAGAATTGGCCTGTATAAGCTCTCATCTGACAAAGGGGGTACACAAACCAACTGGGAGCAGAAATACTATCTGCTCCCCATCACCACCAGCCAAACCCTAGTCAACGTACACTGCCAACCAAGAATAGGCCTGTATAAGCTCCCGTCTGACATAGGGGGTACACAAACCAACGGGGAGCAGAAATACTATCTGCTCCCAATCTCCACCAGCCAAACCCTGGTCAATGGACACTGCCAACCAAGAATAGGCCTCTAAAAGCTCCCGTCTGACATAGGGGGTACATAAACCAACGGGGAGCAGAAATACTATCTGCTCCCCATCACCGCCTGCCAAACCCTAGTCAACGCACACTGCCAACAAAGAATAGGCCTGGATAAGCTCCCATCTGACATAGGGGGTACACAAACCAACGGGGAGCAGAAATACTATCTGCTCCCAATCACCGCCAATCAATCCCTAGTCAACGCACACTGCCAACCAAGAATAGGCCTCTATAAGCTCCCGTCTGACATAGGGGGTACACAAACCAACGGGGAGCAGAAATACTATCCGCTCCCCATCACCGCCAGCCAAACCCTAGTCAACGCACACTGCTTACCAAAAATCGGCCTGTATAAGCTCCCGTCTGACATAGGGGGTACATAAAGCAACAGGGAGCAGAAATACTATCTGCTCCGCATCACCGCCAGCCAAGCCCTAGTCCACGCACACTGCCAACCAACATTAGGGCTGTAGAAGGTCCCGTCTGACATAGGGGGTACACAAACCAACGGGGAGCAGAAATACTACCTGCTCCCCATCACCATCAGCCAAACCCTAGTCAACGCACACTGCCAAACAAGAATCAGCCTGTATAAGCTCCCATCTGATATAGGGGGTACACAAACCAACGGGGAGCAGAAATACTATCTGCACCCCATCACCGCCAGCCAAACCCTAGTCCAAGCATACTGCTAACCAAGATTAGGCCTGTATTAGCTCCCGTCTGACATAGGCGGTACGCAAACCAACGGGGAACAGAAATACTATCTGCTCCCCATCACCACCAGCCAAACCCTAGTCAACGCACACTGCCAACAAAGAATAGGCCTGGATAAGCTCCCATTTGACATAGGGGGTACACAAACCAACGGGGAGCAGAAATACTATCTGCTCCCAATCACCGCCAGCCAATCCCTAGTCAACGCACACTGACAACCAAAAATAGGCCTCTATAAGCTCCCGTCTGACATAGGGGGTACACAAACCAACAGGAGCAGAAATACTATCTGCTCCCCATCACCTCCAGCCAAACCCTAGTCAACGCACACTGCCAACCAAGAATAGGCCTCTATAAGCTCCCGTCTGACATAGGGGGTAGACAAACCAATGGGGAGAAGAAATACTATCTGCTCCCCATCAGTGCCACCCAAACCCTAGTCAAAACACACTGCCAACCAAGAATCAGCCTGTATAAGCACAGATCTGACATAGTTGGTACACAAACCAACGGTTAGCAGAAATACTATCTGCTCCCCATCAACGCCAGCCAAACCCTAGTCAACGCACACTGCCAACGAAGAATAGGCCAGTATAAGCTCCCGTCTGACATAGGGGGTACACAAAACAACGAGGAGCTGAAATACTATCTGCTCCCAATCACCGCCAGCCAAACCCTAGTCAACACACACTGCCAACCAAAAATAGCCCTCTATAAGCTCCCGTCTGACATAGGGGGTACACAAACCAACGGGGAGCAGAAATACTATCTGCTCCCCATCACCGCCTGCCAAACCGTAGTCAACGCACACTGCCAACAAAGAATAGGCCTGGATAAGCTCCCATCTGACAAAAGGGGGTACACAAACCAACGGGGAGCAGAAATACTATCTGCTCCCAATCACCGCCAGCCAATCCCTAGTCAACGGACACTGCCAACCAAAAAAAGGCCTCTATAAGCTCCCGTCTGACATAGGGGGTACACAAACCAACAGGAGCAGAAATACTATCTGCTCCCCATCACCTCCAGCCAAACCCTAGTCCAAACCCTAGTCCACGCACACTGCTAACCAAGATTAGGCCTGTATAAGCTCCCGTCTGACATAGGGGGTACACAAAACAACGGGGAACAGAAATACTATCTGCTCCCGATAACCGCCAGCCAAACCCTAGTCCACACACACTGCCAAACAAGAATAGGCCTGTATAAGCGCCCGTCTGACATAGGGGTACACAAACCAACGGGGAGCAGGAATACTATCTGCTCCCCATCACCGCCAGCCAAAAACTAGTCAACGCACACTGCCAGCCTAGAATCGGCCTGTATAAGCTCCCATCTGACATAGGGGGTACACAAACCAACGGGGAGCAGAAATACTATCTGCTGCCCATCACCACCAGCCAAACCCTAGTCAACGCACACTGCCAACCTATAATAGGCCGGTATAAGCTCCTGTCTGACATAGGGGGTAGACAAACCAACGGGGAGCAGAAATACTACCTGCTCCCCAACACCACCAGCCAAACCCTAGTCCACGCACACTGCCAAACTAGAATCGGCCAGTATAAGCTCCCGTCTGACATAGGGGGTACACAAACCAACGAGAGCACAAAATACTATCTGCTCCCCATCACCTCTAGCCAAACCCTAGTCAACGCACACTGCCAACCAAGAATAGGCCTCTATCACCTCCCGTATGACATAGGGGGTTCCTAAACCAACCGGAAGCAGAAATACTATCTGCTCCCCATCACCGCCAGCCAAACCCTAGTCAACGCACACTGCCAACCAAGAACAGGCCTGTATAAGCTCCCGTCTGACATAGGGGGTACACAAACCAACGGGGAGCAGAAATACTATCGGCTTCCCGTCACCGAAAGCCAAACCCTAGTCCACGCACACTTCCAACCAAGATTAGGCCTGTATAAGCTGCCGTCTGACATAGGGGGTTCACAAACCAACGGGGAACAGAAATACTATCTGCTCCCCATCACCACCAGCCAAACCCTAGTCAACACACACTGCCAACCAAGATTCAGCCTGTATAAGCTCCCATCTGACATAGTTGGTACACAAACCAACGGTGAGCAGAAATACTATCTGCTCCACATCAACGCCAGCCAAACCCTAGTCAACGCACACTGCCAACGAAGAAAAGGCCAGTATAAGCTCCCGTCTGACATTGGGGGGTACACAAAACAACGGGGAGCAGAAATACTATCTGCTCCCCATCACCTCCAGCCAAACCCTAGTCAACGCACACTGCCAACCAAGAATAGGCCTCTATAAGCTCCCGTCTGACATAGGGGGTAGACAAACCAATGGGGAGAAGAAATACTATCTGCTCCCCATCAGTGCCACCCAAACCCTAGTCAAAACACACTGCCAACCAAGAATCAGCCTGTATAAGCACAGATCTGACAAAGTTGGTACACAAACCAACGGTTAGCAGAAATACTATCTGCTCCCCATCAACGGCAGCCAAACCCTAGTCAACGCACACTGCCAACGAAGAATAGGCCAGTATAAGCTCCCGTCTGACATAGGGGGTACACAAAACAACGGGGAGCTGAAATACTATCTGCTCCCAATCACCGCCAGCCAAACCCTAGTCAACACACACTGCCAACCAAAAATAGCCCTCTATAAGCTCCCGTCTGACATAGGGGGTACACAAACCAACGGGGAGCAGAAATACTATCTGCTCCCCATCACCGCCTGCCAAACCGTAGTCAACGCACACTGCCAACAAAGAATAGGCCTGGATAAGCTCCCATCTGACAAAAGGGGGTACACAAACCAACGGGGAGCAGAAATACTATCTGCTCCCAATCACCGCCAGCCAATCCCTAGTCAACGGACACTGCCAACCAAAAAAAGGCCTCTATAAGCTCCCGTCTGACATAGGGGGTACACAAACCAACAGGAGCAGAAATACTATCTGCTCCCCATCACCTCCAGCCAAACCCTAGTCCAAACCCTAGTCCACGCACACTGCTAACCAAGATTAGGCCTGTATAAGCTCCCGTCTGACATAGGGGGTACACAAACCAACGGGGAACAGAAATACTATCTGCTCCCGATAACCGCCAGCCAAACCCTAGTCCACACACACTGCCAAACAAGAATAGGCCTGTATAAGCGCCCGTCTGACATAGGGGTACACAAACCAACGGGGAGCAGGAATACTATCTGCTCCCAATCACCGCCAGCCAAAAACTAGTCAACGCACACTGCCAGCCTAGAATCGGCCTGTATAAGCTCCCATCTGACATAGGGGGTACACAAATCAACGGGGAGCAGAAATACTATCTGCTGCCCATCACCACCAGCCAAACCCTAGTCAACGCACACTGCCAACCTATAATAGGCCGGTATAAGCTCCTGTCTGACATAGGGGGTAGACAAACCAATGGGGAGCAGAAATACTACCTGCTCCCCAACACCACCAGCCAAACCCTAGTCCACGCACACTGCCAAACTAGAATCGGCCAGTATAAGCTCCCGTCTGACATAGGGGGTACACAAACCAACGAGAGCACAAAATACTATCTGCTCCCCATCACCTCTAGCCAAACCCTAGTCAACGCACACTGCCAACCAAGAATAGGCCTCTATCACCTCCCGTCTGACATAGGGGGTTCCTAAACCAACCGGAAGCAGAAATACTATCTGCTCCCCATCACCGCCAGCCAAACCCTAGTCAACGCACAGTGCCAACCAAGAACAGGCCTGTATAAGCTCCTGTCTGACATAGGGGGTACACAAACCAACGGGGAGCAGAAATACTATCGGCTTCCCATCACCGAAAGCCAAACCCTAGTCCACGCACACTTCCAACCAAGATTAGGCCTGTATAAGCTGCCGTCTGACATAGGGGGTTCACAAACCAACGGGGAACAGAAATACTATCTGCTCCCCATCACCACCAGCCAAACCCTAGTCAACACACACTGCCAACCAAGAATCAGCCTGTATAAGCTCCCATCTGACATAGTTGGTACACAAACCAACGGTGAGCAGAAATACTATCTGCTCCACATCAACGCCAGCCAAACCCTAGTCAACGCACACTGCCAACGAAGAAAAGGCCAGTATAAGCTCCCGTCTGACATTGGGGGGTACACAAAACAACGGGGAGCAGAAATACTATCTGCTCCCAATCACCGCCAGCCAAACCCTAGTCAACGCACACTGCCAACCATAAATAGGCCTCTATAAGCTCCCGTCTAACATAGGGGGTACACAAACCAACGGGGAGCAGAAATACTATCTACTCCCCATCACCACCAGCCAAATCCTAGTCAACGCACACTGCCAACCAATAATAGACCTGTATAATCTCCTGTCTGACATAGGGGGTACTCAAACCAACGGGGAGCAGAAATACTATATGCTCCCCATCACCACCAGCCAAACCCAAGTCCACGCACACTGCCAACCTAGAATCGGCCTGTATAAGCTCTCGTCTGACATAGGGGGTACACAAACCAACTGGGAGCAGAAATACTATCTGCTCCCCATCACCACCAGCCAAACCCTAGTCAACGGACACTGCCAACCAAGAATAGGCCTCTATGAGCTCCCGTCTGACATAGGGGGTACACAAACCAACGGGGAGCAGAAATACTATCTGCTCCCCATCACCGCCTGCCAAACCCTAGTCAACGCACACTGCCAACAAAGAATAGGCCTGGATAAGCTCACATCTCACATAGGGGGTACACAAACCAACGGGGAGCAGAAATACTATCTGCTCCCAATCACCGCCAGCCAATCCCTAGTCAACGCACACTGCCAACCAAAAATAGGCCTCTATAAGCTCCTGTCTGACATAGGGGGTACACAAACCAACAGGAGCAGAAATACTATCTGCTCCCCATCACCTCCAGCCAAACCCTAGTCAACGCACACTGCCAACCAAGAATAGGCCTCTATAAGCTCCCGTCTGACATAGGGGGTACACAAACCAACGGGGAACAGAAATTCTATCTGCTCCCCATCACCACCAGCCAAACCCTAGTCCACAGACACTGCCAACCAAGAATAGGCATGTATAAGCTTCGTCTGATGAAGGGGGTACACAAACCAATGGGGAGAAGAAATACTATATGCTCCCCATCACCACCAGCCAAACCCAAGTCCACGCACACTGCCAACCAAGAATCAGCCTGTATAAGCTCCCATCTGACATAGTTGGTACACAAACCAACTGTGAGCAGAAATACTATCTGCTCCCCATCAACGCCAGCCAAACCCTAGTCAACGCACACTGCCAACGAAGAATAGGCCAGTATAAGCTCCCTTCTGACATAGGGGGTACACAAAACAACGGGGAGCAGAAATACTATCTGCTCCCAATCACCGCCAGCCAAACCCTAGTCAATGCACACTGCCAACCAAAAATAGGCCTCTATAAGCTCCCGTCTGACATAGGGGGTACACAAACCAACGGGGAGCAGAAATACTATCTGCTCCCCATTACCACCAGCCAAACCCTAGTCAACGCACACTGCCAACCAATAATAGACCTGTATAAGATCCTGTCTGACATAGGGGGTACTCAAACCAACGGGGAGCAGAAATACTATCTGCTCCCCATCACCGCCTGCCAAACCGTAGTCAACGCATACTGCCAACAAAGAATAGGCCTGGATAAGCTCCCATCTGACAAAAGGGGGTACACAAACCAACGGGGAGCAGAAATACTATCTGCTCCCAATCACCGCCAGCCAATCCCTAGTCAACGGACACTGCCAACCAAAAAAAGGCCTCTATAAGCTCCCGTCTGACATAGGGGGTACACAAACCAACAGGAGCAGAAATACTATCTGCTCCCCATCACCTCCAGCCAAACCCTAGTCCAAACCCTAGTCCACGCACACTGCTAACCAAGATTAGGCCTGTATAAGCTCCCGTCTGACATAGGGGGTACACAAACCAACGGGGAACAGAAATACTATCTGCTCCCGATAACCGCCAGCCAAACCCTAGTCCACGCACACGGCCAAACAAGAATAGGCCTGTATAAGCGCCCGTCTGACATAGGGGTACACAAACCAACGGGGAGCAGGAATACTATCTGCTCCCCATCACCGCCAGCCAAAAACTAGTCTACGCACACTGCCAGCCTAGAATCGGCCTGTATAAGCTCCCATCTGACATAGGGGGTACACAAACCAACGGGGAGCAGAAATACTATCTGCTACCCATCACCACCAGCCAAACCCTAGTCAACGCACACTGCCAACCTATAATAGGCCGGTATAAGCTCCTGTCTGACATAGGGGGTAGACAAACCAATGGGGAGCAGAAATACTACCTGCTCCCCAACACCACCAGCCAAACCCTAGTCAACGCACACTGCCAAACTAGAATCGGCCAGTATAAGCTCCCGTCTGACATAGGGGGTACACAAACCAACGAGAGCACAAAATACTATCTGCTCCCCATCACCTCTAGCCAAACCCTAGTCAACGCACACTGCCAACCAAGAATAGGCCTCTATCACCTTCCGTCTGACATAGGGGGTACCTAAACCAACGGGAAGCAGAAATACTATCTGCTCCCCATCACCGCCAGCCACACCCTAGTCAACGCACACTGCCAACCAAGAACAGGCCTGTATAAGCTCCCGTCTGACATAGGGGGTACACAAACCAACGGGGAGCAGAAATACTATCGGCTCCCCATCACCGAAAACCAAACCCTAGTCCACGCACACTTCCAACCAAGATTAGGCCTGTATAAGCTGCCGTCTGACATAGGGGGTACACAAACCAACGGGGAACAGAAATACTATCTGCTTCCCTTCACCACCAGCCAAACCCTAGTCAACACACACTGCCAACCAAGAATCAGCCTGTATAAGCTCCCATCTGACAAAGTTGGTACACAAACCAACGGTGAGCAGAAATACTATCTGCTCCACATCAACGCCAGCCAAACCCTAGTCAACGCACACTGCCAACGAAGAATAGGCCAGTATAAGCTCCCGTCTGACATTGGGGGGTACACAAAACAACGGGGAGCAGAAATACTATCTGCTCCCAATCACCGCCAGCCAAACCCTAGTCAACGCACACTGCCAACCAAAAATAGGCCTCTATAAGCTCCCGTCTGACATAGGGGGTACACAAACCAACGGGGAGCAGAAATACTATCTGCTCCCCATCACCACCAGCCAAACCCTAGTCAACGCACACTGCCAACCAATAATAGACCTGTATAAGCTCCTGTCTGACATAGGGGGTACTCAAACCAACGGTGAGCAGAAATACTATCTGCTCCACATCAACGCCAGCCAAACCCTAGTCAACGCACACTGCCAACGAACAATAGGCCAGTATAAGCTCCCGTCTGACATTGGGGGGTACACAAAACAACAGGGAGCAGAAATACTATCTGCTCCCAATCACCGCCAGCCAAACCCTAGTCAACGCACACTGCCAACCAAAAATAGGCCTCTATAAGCTCCCGTCTGACATAGGGGGTACACAAACCAACGGGGAGCAGAAATACTATCTGCTCCCCATCACCACCAGCCAAACCCAAGTCCACGCACACTGCCAACCTAGAATCGGTCTGTATAAGCTCTTGTCTGACATAGGGGGTACACAAACCAACTGGGAGCAGAAATACTATCTGCTCCCCATCACCACCAGTCAAACCCTAGTCAACGGACACTGCCAACCAAGAATAGGCCTCTATAAGCTCCCGTCTGACATAGGGGGTACACAAACCAACGGGGAGCAGAAATACTATCTGCTCCCCATCACCGCCTGCCAAACCCTAGTCAACGCACACTGCCAACAAAGAATAGGCCCGGATAAGCTCCCATCTCACATAGGGGCTACACAAACCAACGGGGAGCAGAAATACTATCTGCTCCCAATCACTGCCAGCCTATCCCTAGTCAACGCACACTGCCCACCAAAAATAGGCCTCTATACGCTCCTGTCTGACATAGGGGGTACACAAACCAACAGGAGCAGAAATACTATCTGCTCCTCATCACCTCCAGCCAAACCCTAGTCAACGCACACTGCCAACCAAGAATAGGTCTCTATAAGCTCCCGTCTGACATGGGGGTACACAAACCAACAAGGAACAGAAATTCTATCTGCTGCCCATCACCACCAGCCAAACCCTAGTCCACAGACACTGCCAACCAAGAATAGGCCTGTATAAGCTTCGTCTGATGAAGGGGGTACACAAACCAATGGGGAGAAGAAATACTATATGCTCCCCATCACCACCAGCCAAACCCAAGTCCACGCACACTGCCAACCAAGAATCAGCCTGTATAAGCTCCCATCTGACACAGTTGGTACACAAACCAACGGTGAGCAGAAATACTATCTGCTCCCCATCAACGCCAGCCAAACCCTAGTCAACGCACACTGCCAACGAAGAATAGGCCAGTATAAGCTCCCGTCTGACATAGGGGGTACACAAAACAACGGGGAGCAGAAATACTATCTGCTCCCAATCACCGCCAGCCAAACCCTAGTCAACGCACACTGCCTACCAAAAATAGGCCTCTATACGCTCCTGTCTGACATAGGGGGTACACAAACCAACGGGGAGCAGAAATACTATCTGCTCCCCATTACCACCAGCCAAACCCTAGTCAACGCACACTGCCAACCAATAATAGACCTGTATAAGCTCCTGTCTGACATAGGGGGTACTCAAACCAACGGGGAGCAGAAATACTATCTGCTCCCCATCACCACCAGCCAAACCCAAGTCCACGCACACTGCCAACCTAGAATTGGCCTGTATAAGCTCTCATCTGACAAAGGGGGTACACAAACCAACTGGGAGCAGAAATACTATCTGCTCCCCATCACCACCAGCCAAACCCTAGTCAACGTACACTGCCAACCAAGAATAGGCCTGTATAAGCTCCCGTCTGACATAGGGGGTACACAAACCAACGGGGAGCAGAAATACTATCTGCTCCCAATCTCCACCAGCCAAACCCTGGTCAATGGACACTGCCAACCAAGAATAGGCCTCTAAAAGCTCCCGTCTGACATAGGGGGTACATAAACCAACGGGGAGCAGAAATACTATCTGCTCCCCATCACCGCCTGCCAAACCCTAGTCAACGCACACTGCCAACAAAGAATAGGCCTGGATAAGCTCCCATCTGACATAGGGGGTACACAAACCAACGGGGAGCAGAAATACTATCTGCTCCCAATCACCGCCAATCAATCCCTAGTCAACGCACACTGCCAACCAAGAATAGGCCTCTATAAGCTCCCGTCTGACATAGGGGGTACACAAACCAACGGGGAGCAGAAATACTATCCGCTCCCCATCACCGCCAGCCAAACCCTAGTCAACGCACACTGCTTACCAAAAATCGGCCTGTATAAGCTCCCGTCTGACATAGGGGGTACATAAAGCAACAGGGAGCAGAAATACTATCTGCTCCGCATCACCGCCAGCCAAGCCCTAGTCCACGCACACTGCCAACCAACATTAGGGCTGTAGAAGGTCCCGTCTGACATAGGGGGTACACAAACCAACGGGGAGCAGAAATACTACCTGCTCCCCATCACCATCAGCCAAACCCTAGTCAACGCACACTGCCAAACAAGAATCAGCCTGTATAAGCTCCCATCTGATATAGGGGGTACACAAACCAACGGGGAGCAGAAATACTATCTGCACCCCATCACCGCCAGCCAAACCCTAGTCCAAGCATACTGCTAACCAAGATTAGGCCTGTATTAGCTCCCGTCTGACATAGGCGGTACGCAAACCAACGGGGAACAGAAATACTATCTGCTCCCCATCACCACCAGCCAAACCCTAGTCAACGCACACTGCCAACAAAGAATAGGCCTGGATAAGCTCCCATTTGACATAGGGGGTACACAAACCAACGGGGAGCAGAAATACTATCTGCTCCCAATCACCGCCAGCCAATCCCTAGTCAACGCACACTGACAACCAAAAATAGGCCTCTATAAGCTCCCGTCTGACATAGGGGGTACACAAACCAACAGGAGCAGAAATACTATCTGCTCCCCATCACCTCCAGCCAAACCCTAGTCAACGCACACTGCCAACCAAGAATAGGCCTCTATAAGCTCCCGTCTGACATAGGGGGTAGACAAACCAATGGGGAGAAGAAATACTATCTGCTCCCCATCAGTGCCACCCAAACCCTAGTCAAAACACACTGCCAACCAAGAATCAGCCTGTATAAGCACAGATCTGACATAGTTGGTACACAAACCAACGGTTAGCAGAAATACTATCTGCTCCCCATCAACGCCAGCCAAACCCTAGTCAACGCACACTGCCAACGAAGAATAGGCCAGTATAAGCTCCCGTCTGACATAGGGGGTACACAAAACAACGAGGAGCTGAAATACTATCTGCTCCCAATCACCGCCAGCCAAACCCTAGTCAACACACACTGCCAACCAAAAATAGCCCTCTATAAGCTCCCGTCTGACATAGGGGGTACACAAACCAACGGGGAGCAGAAATACTATCTGCTCCCCATCACCGCCTGCCAAACCGTAGTCAACGCACACTGCCAACAAAGAATAGGCCTGGATAAGCTCCCATCTGACAAAAGGGGGTACACAAACCAACGGGGAGCAGAAATACTATCTGCTCCCAATCACCGCCAGCCAATCCCTAGTCAACGGACACTGCCAACCAAAAAAAGGCCTCTATAAGCTCCCGTCTGACATAGGGGGTACACAAACCAACAGGAGCAGAAATACTATCTGCTCCCCATCACCTCCAGCCAAACCCTAGTCCAAACCCTAGTCCACGCACACTGCTAACCAAGATTAGGCCTGTATAAGCTCCCGTCTGACATAGGGGGTACACAAAACAACGGGGAACAGAAATACTATCTGCTCCCGATAACCGCCAGCCAAACCCTAGTCCACACACACTGCCAAACAAGAATAGGCCTGTATAAGCGCCCGTCTGACATAGGGGTACACAAACCAACGGGGAGCAGGAATACTATCTGCTCCCCATCACCGCCAGCCAAAAACTAGTCAACGCACACTGCCAGCCTAGAATCGGCCTGTATAAGCTCCCATCTGACATAGGGGGTACACAAACCAACGGGGAGCAGAAATACTATCTGCTGCCCATCACCACCAGCCAAACCCTAGTCAACGCACACTGCCAACCTATAATAGGCCGGTATAAGCTCCTGTCTGACATAGGGGGTAGACAAACCAACGGGGAGCAGAAATACTACCTGCTCCCCAACACCACCAGCCAAACCCTAGTCCACGCACACTGCCAAACTAGAATCGGCCAGTATAAGCTCCCGTCTGACATAGGGGGTACACAAACCAACGAGAGCACAAAATACTATCTGCTCCCCATCACCTCTAGCCAAACCCTAGTCAACGCACACTGCCAACCAAGAATAGGCCTCTATCACCTCCCGTATGACATAGGGGGTTCCTAAACCAACCGGAAGCAGAAATACTATCTGCTCCCCATCACCGCCAGCCAAACCCTAGTCAACGCACACTGCCAACCAAGAACAGGCCTGTATAAGCTCCCGTCTGACATAGGGGGTACACAAACCAACGGGGAGCAGAAATACTATCGGCTTCCCGTCACCGAAAGCCAAACCCTAGTCCACGCACACTTCCAACCAAGATTAGGCCTGTATAAGCTGCCGTCTGACATAGGGGGTTCACAAACCAACGGGGAACAGAAATACTATCTGCTCCCCATCACCACCAGCCAAACCCTAGTCAACACACACTGCCAACCAAGATTCAGCCTGTATAAGCTCCCATCTGACATAGTTGGTACACAAACCAACGGTGAGCAGAAATACTATCTGCTCCACATCAACGCCAGCCAAACCCTAGTCAACGCACACTGCCAACGAAGAAAAGGCCAGTATAAGCTCCCGTCTGACATTGGGGGGTACACAAAACAACGGGGAGCAGAAATACTATCTGCTCCCAATCACCGCCAGCCATACCCTAGTCAACGCACACTGCCAACCATAAATAGGCCTCTATAAGCTCCCGTCTGACATAGGGGGTACACAAACCAACGGGGAGCAGAAATACTATCTGCTCCCCATCACCACCAGCCAAACCCTAGTCAACGCACACTGCCAACCAATAATAGACCTGTATAAGCTCCTGTCTGACATAGGGGGTACTCAAACCAACGGGGAGCAGAAATACTATATGCTCCCCATCACCACCAGCCAAACCCAAGTCCACGCACACTGCCAACCTAGAATCGGCCTGTATAAGCTCTCGTCTGACATAGGGGGTACACAAACCAACTGGGAGCAGAAATACTATCTGCTCCCCATCACCACCAGCCAAACCCTAGTCAACGGACACTGCCAACCAAGAATAGGCCTCTATAAGCTCCCGTCTGACATAGGGGGTACACAAACCAACGGGGAGCAGAAATACTATCTGCTCCCCATCACCGCCTGCCAAACCCTAGTCAACGCACACTGCCAACAAAGAATAGGCCTGGATAAGCTCCCATCTCACATAGGGGGTACACAAACCAACGGGGAGCAGAAATACTATCTGCTCCCAATCACCGCCAGCCAATCCCTAGTCAACGCACACTGCCAACCAAAAATAGGCCTCTATAAGCTCCTGTCTGACATAGGGGGTACACAAACCAACAGGAGCAGAAATACTATCTGCTCCCCATCACCTCCAGCCAAACCCTAGTCAACGCACACTGCCAACCAAGAATAGGCCTCTATAAGCTCCCGTCTGACATAGGGGGTACACAAACCAACGGGGAACAGAAATTCTATCTGCTCCCCATCACCACCAGCCAAACCCTAGTCCACAGACACTGCCAACCAAGAATAGGCCTGTATAAGCTTCGTCTGATGAAGGGGGTAGACAAACCAATGGGGAGAAGAAATACTATATGCTCCCCATCACCACCAGCCAAACCCAAGTCCACGCACACTGCCAACCAAGAATCAGCCTGTATAAGCTCCCATCTGACATAGTTGGTACACAAACCAACTGTGAGCAGAAATACTATCTGCTCCCCATCAACGCCAGCCAAACCCTAGTCAACGCACACTGCCAACGAAGAATAGGCCAGTATAAGCTCCCTTCTGACATAGGGGGTACACAAAACAACGGGGAGCAGAAATACTATCTGCTCCCAATCACCGCCAGCCAAACCCTAGTCAACGCACACTGCCAACCAAAAATAGGCCTCTATAAGCTCCTGTCTGACATAGGGGGTACACAAACCAACGGGGAGCAGAAATACTATCTGCTCCCCATTACCACCAGCCAAACCCTGGTCAACGCACACTGCCAACCAATAATAGACCTGTTTAAGCTCCTGTCTGACATAGGGGGTACTCAAACCAACGGGAGCAGAAATACTATCTGCTCCCCATCACCACCAGCCAAACCCAAGTCCACGCACACTGCCAACCTAGAATTGGCCTGAATAAGCTCTCATCTGACAAAGGGGGTACACAAACCAACTGGGAGCAGAAATACTATCTGCTCCCAATCTCCACCAGCCAAACCCTGGTCAACGGACACTGCCAACCAAGAATAGGCCTCTATAAGCTCCCGTCTGACATAGGGGGTACACAAACCAACGGGGAGCAGAAATACTATCTGCTCCCCATCACCGCCTGCCAAACCCTAGTCAACGCACACTGCCAACAAAGAATAGGCCTGGATAAGCTCCCATCTGACATAGGGGGTACACAAACCAACGGGGAGCAGAAATACTATCTGCTCCCAATCACCGCCAATCAATCCCTAGTCAACGCACACTGCCAACCAAAAATAGGCCTCTATAAGCTCCCGTCTGACATAGGGGGTACACAAACCAACAGGAGCAGAAATACTATCTGCTCCCCATCACCTCCAGCCAGACCCTAGTCAACGCACACTGCCAACCAAGAATAGGCCTCTATAAGCTCCCGTCTGACATAGGGGGTACACAAACCAACGGGGAGCAGAAATACTATCCGCTCCCCATCACCGCCAGCCAAACCCTAGTCAACGCACACTGCTTACCAAGAATCGGCCTGTATAAGCTCCCGTCTGACATAGGGGGTACATAAAGCAACAGGGAGCAGAAATACTATCTGCTCCGCATCACCGCCAGCCAAGCCCTAGTCCACGCACACTGCCAACCAACATTAGGCCAGTATAAGCTCCCGTCTGACATAGGGGGTACACAAAACAACGGGTGGCAGAAATACTATCGGCTCCCCATCACCGAGAGCCAAACCCTAGTCCACGCACACTTCCAACCAAGATTAGGCCTGTATAAGCTGCCGTCTGACATAGGGGGTACACAAACCAACGGGGAACAGAAATACTATCTGCTTCCCATCACCACCAGCCAAACCCTAGTCAACACACACTGCCAACCAAGAATCAGCCTGTATAAGCTCCCATCTGACATAGTTGGTACACAAACCAACGGTGAGCAGAAATACTATCTGCTCCACATCAACGCCAGCCAAACCCTAGTCAACGCACACTGCCAACGAAGAATAGGCCAGTATAAGCTCCCGTCTGACATTGGGGGGTACACAAAACAACGGGGAGCAGAAATACTATCTGCTCCCAATCCCCGCCAGCCAAACCCTAGTCAACGCACACTGCCAACCAAAAATAGGCCTCTATAAGCTCCCGTCTGACATAGGGGGTACACAAACCAACGGGGAGCAGAAATACTATCTGCTCCCCATCACCACCAGCCAAACCCTAGTCAACGCACACTGCCAACCAATAATAGACCTGTATAAGCTCCTGTCTGACATAGGGGGTACTCAAACCAACGGTGAGCAGAAATACTATCTGCTCCACATCAACGCCAGCCAAACCCTAGTCAACGCACACTGCCAACGAAGAATAGGCCAGGATAAGCTCCCGTCTGACATTGGGGGGTACACAAAACAACAGGGAGCAGAAATACTATCTGCTCCCAATCACCGCCAGCCAAACCCTAGTCAACGCACACTGCCAACCAAAAATAGGCCTCTATAAGCTCCCGTCTGACATAGGGGGTACACAAACCAACGGGGAGCAGAAATACTATCTGCTCCCCATCACCACCAGCCAAACCCAAGTCCACGCACACTGCCAACCTAGAATCGGCCTGTATAAGCTCTTGTCTGACATAGGGGGTACACAAACCAACTGGGAGCAGAAATACTATCTGCTCCCCATCACCACCAGTCAAACCCTAGTCAACGGACACTGCCAACCAAGAATAGGCCTCTATAAGCTCCCGTCTGACATAGGGGGTACACAAACCAACGGGGAGCAGAAATACTATCTGCTCCCCATCACCGCCTGCCAAACCCTAGTCAACGCACACTGCCAACAAAGAATAGGCCCGGATAAGCTCCCATCTCACATAGGGGCTACACAAACCAACGGGGAGCAGAAATACTATCTGCTCCCAATCACCGCCAGCCAATCCCTAGTCAACGCACACTGCCCACCAAAAATAGGCCTCTATACGCTCCTGTCTGACATAGGGGGTACACAAACCAACAGGAGCAGAAATACTATCTGCTCCCCATCACCTCCAGCCAAACCCTAGTCAACGCACACTGCCAACCAAGAATAGGCCTCTATAAGCTCCCGTCTGACATAGGGGGTACACAAACCAACGGGGAACAGAAATTCTATCTGCTCCCCATCACCACCAGCCAAACCCTAGTCCACAGACACTGCCAACCAAGAATAGGCCTGTATAAGCTTCGTCTGATGAAGGGGGTACACAAACCAATGGGGAGAAGAAATACTATATGCTCCCCATCACCACCAGCCAAACCCAAGTCCACGCACACTGCCAACCAAGAATCAGCCTGTATAAGCTCCCATCTGACATAGTTGGTACACAAACCAACGGTGAGCAGAAATACTATCTGCTCCCCATCAACGCCAGCCAAACCCTAGTCAACGCACACTGCCAACGAAGAATAGGCCAGTATAAGCTCTTGTCTGACATAGGGGGTACACAAAACAACGGGGAGCAGAAATACTATCTGCTCCCAATCACCGCCAGCCAAACCCTAGTCAACGCACACTGCCAACCAAAAATAGGCCTCTATACGCTCCCGTCTGACATAGGGGGTACACAAACCAACGGGGAGCAGAAATACTATCTGCTCCCCAATACCACCAGCCACACCCTAGTCAACGCACACTGCCAACCAATAATAGACCTGTATAAGCTCCTGTCTGACATAGGGGGTACTCAAACCAACGGGGAGCAGAAAAACTATCTGCTCCCCATCACCACCAGCCAAACCCAAGTCCACGCACACTGCCAACCTAGAATTGGCCTGTATAAGCTCTCATCTGACAAAGGAGGTACACAAACCAACTGGGAGCAGAAATACTATCTGCTCCCCATCACCACCAGCCAAACCCTAGTCAACGTACACTGCCAACCAAGAATAGGTCTGTATAAGCTCCCATCTGACATAGGGGGTACACAAACCAAAGGGGAGCAGAAATACTATCTGCTCCCAATCTCCACCAGCCAAACCCTGGTCAATGGACACTGCCAACCAAGAATAGGCCTCTATAAGCTCCCGTCTGACATAGGGGGTACACAAACCAACGGGGAGCAGAAATACTATCTGCTCCCCATCACCGCCTGCCAAACCCTAGTCAACGCACACTGCCAACAAAGAATAGGCCTGGATAAGCTCCCATCTGACATAGGGGGTACACAAACCAACGGGGAGCAGAAATACTATCTGCTCCCAATCACCGCCAATCAATCCCTAGTCAACGCACACTGCCAACCAAAAATAGGCCTCTATAAGCTCCCGTCTGACATAGGGGGTACACAAACCAACAGGAGCAGAAATACTATCTGCTCCCCATCACCTCCAGCCAGACCCTAGTCAACGCACACTGCCAACCAAGAATAGGCCTCTATAAGCTCCCGTCTGACATAGGGGGTACACAAACCAACGGGGAGCAGAAATACTATCCGCTCCCCATCACCGCCAGCCAAACCCTAGTCAACGCACACTGCTTACCAAAAATCGGCCTGTATAAGCTCCCGTCTGACATAGGGGGTACATAAAGCAACAGGGAGCAGAAATACTATCTGCTCCGCATCACCGCCAGCCAAGCCCTAGTCCACGCACACTGCCAACCAACATTAGGGCTGTAGAAGCTCCCGTCTGACAAAGGAGGTACACAAACCAACGGGGAGCAGAAATACTACCTGCTCCCCATCACCATCAGCCAAACCATAGTCAACGCACACTGCCAAACAAGAATCAGCCTGTATAAGCTCCCATCTGATATAGGGGGTACACAAACCAACGGGGAGCAGAAATACTATCTGCACCCCATCACCGCCAGCCAAACCCTAGTCCAAGCACACTGCTAACCAAGATTAGGCCTGTATTAGCTCCCGTCTGACATAGGCGGTACGCAAACCAACGGGGAACAGAAATACTATCTGCTCCCCATCACCACCAGCCAAACCATAGTCCACACACACTGCCAAACAAGAATAGGCCTGTATAAGCTACAGTCTGACATAGGGGGTACACAAAAAAACGGGGAGCAGGAATACTATCTGCTCCCCATCACTGCCTGCCAAACCCTAGTCAACGCACACTGCCAACAAAGAATAGGCCTGGATAAGCTCCCATTTGACATAGGGGGTACACAAACCAACGGGGAGCAGAAATACTATCTGCTCCCAATCACCGCCAGCCAATCCCTAGTCAACGCACACTGACAACCAAAAATAGGCCTCTATAAGCTCCCGTCTGACATAGGGGGTACACAAACCAACAGGAGCAGAAATACTATCTGCTCCCCATCACCTCCAGCCAAACCCTAGTCAACGCACACTGCCAACCAAGAATAGGCCTCTATAAGCTCCCGTCTGACATAGGGGGTAGACAAACCAATGGGGAGAAGAAATACTATCTGCTCCCCATCAGTGCCACCCAAACCCTAGTCAAAACACACTGCCAACCAAGAATCAGCCTGTATAAGCACAGATCTGACAAAGTTGGTACACAAACCAACGGTTAGCAGAAATACTATCTGCTCCCCATCAACGGCAGCCAAACCCTAGTCAACGCACACTGCCAACGAAGAATAGGCCAGTATAAGCTCCCGTCTGACATAGGGGGTACACAAAACAACGGGGAGCTGAAATACTATCTGCTCCCAATCACCGCCAGCCAAACCCTAGTCAACACACACTGCCAACCAAAAATAGCCCTCTATAAGCTCCCGTCTGACATAGGGGGTACACAAACCAACGGGGAGCAGAAATACTATCTGCTCCCCATCACCGCCTGCCAAACCGTAGTCAACGCACACTGCCAACAAAGAATAGGCCTGGATAAGCTCCCATCTGACAAAAGGGGGTACACAAACCAACGGGGAGCAGAAATACTATCTGCTCCCAATCACCGCCAGCCAATCCCTAGTCAACGGACACTGCCAACCAAAAAAAGGCCTCTATAAGCTCCCGTCTGACATAGGGGGTACACAAACCAACAGGAGCAGAAATACTATCTGCTCCCCATCACCTCCAGCCAAACCCTAGTCCAAACCCTAGTCCACGCACACTGCTAACCAAGATTAGGCCTGTATAAGCTCCCGTCTGACATAGGGGGTACACAAACCAACGGGGAACAGAAATACTATCTGCTCCCGATAACCGCCAGCCAAACCCTAGTCCACACACACTGCCAAACAAGAATAGGCCTGTATAAGCGCCCGTCTGACATAGGGGTACACAAACCAACGGGGAGCAGGAATACTATCTGCTCCCAATCACCGCCAGCCAAAAACTAGTCAACGCACACTGCCAGCCTAGAATCGGCCTGTATAAGCTCCCATCTGACATAGGGGGTACACAAATCAACGGGGAGCAGAAATACTATCTGCTGCCCATCACCACCAGCCAAACCCTAGTCAACGCACACTGCCAACCTATAATAGGCCGGTATAAGCTCCTGTCTGACATAGGGGGTAGACAAACCAATGGGGAGCAGAAATACTACCTGCTCCCCAACACCACCAGCCAAACCCTAGTCCACGCACACTGCCAAACTAGAATCGGCCAGTATAAGCTCCCGTCTGACATAGGGGGTACACAAACCAACGAGAGCACAAAATACTATCTGCTCCCCATCACCTCTAGCCAAACCCTAGTCAACGCACACTGCCAACCAAGAATAGGCCTCTATCACCTCCCGTCTGACATAGGGGGTTCCTAAACCAACCGGAAGCAGAAATACTATCTGCTCCCCATCACCGCCAGCCAAACCCTAGTCAACGCACAGTGCCAACCAAGAACAGGCCTGTATAAGCTCCCGTCTGACATAGGGGGTACACAAACCAACGGGGAGCAGAAATACTATCGGCTTCCCATCACCGAAAGCCAAACCCTAGTCCACGCACACTTCCAACCAAGATTAGGCCTGTATAAGCTGCCGTCTGACATAGGGGGTTCACAAACCAATGGGGAACAGAAATACTATCTGCTCCCCATCACCACCAGCCAAACCCTAGTCAACACACACTGCCAACCAAGAATCAGCCTGTATAAGCTCCCATCTGACATAGTTGGTACACAAACCAACGGTGAGCAGAAATACTATCTGCTCCACATCAACGCCAGCCAAACCCTAGTCAACGCACACTGCCAACGAAGAAAAGGCCAGTATAAGCTCCCGTCTGACATTGGGGGGTACACAAAACAACGGGGAGCAGAAATACTATCTGCTCCCAATCACCGCCAGCCAAACCCTAGTCAACGCACACTGCCAACCATAAATAGGCCTCTATAAGCTCCCGTCTAACATAGGGGGTACACAAACCAACGGGGAGCAGAAATACTATCTACTCCCCATCACCACCAGCCAAATCCTAGTCAACGCACACTGCCAACCAATAATAGACCTGTATAATCTCCTGTCTGACATAGGGGGTACTCAAACCAACGGGGAGCAGAAATACTATATGCTCCCCATCACCACCAGCCAAACCCAAGTCCACGCACACTGCCAACCTAGAATCGGCCTGTATAAGCTCTCGTCTGACATAGGGGGTACACAAACCAACTGGGAGCAGAAATACTATCTGCTCCCCATCACCACCAGCCAAACCCTAGTCAACGGACACTGCCAACCAAGAATAGGCCTCTATGAGCTCCCGTCTGACATAGGGGGTACACAAACCAACGGGGAGCAGAAATACTATCTGCTCCCCATCACCGCCTGCCAAACCCTAGTCAACGCACACTGCCAACAAAGAATAGGCCTGGATAAGCTCACATCTCACATAGGGGGTACACAAACCAACGGGGAGCAGAAATACTATCTGCTCCCAATCACCGCCAGCCAATCCCTAGTCAACGCACACTGCCAACCAAAAATAGGCCTCTATAAGCTCCTGTCTGACATAGGGGGTACACAAACCAACAGGAGCAGAAATACTATCTGCTCCCCATCACCTCCAGCCAAACCCTAGTCAACGCACACTGCCAACCAAGAATAGGCCTCTATAAGCTCCCGTCTGACATAGGGGGTACACAAACCAACGGGGAACAGAAATTCTATCTGCTCCCCATCACCACCAGCCAAACCCTAGTCCACAGACACTGCCAACCAAGAATAGGCATGTATAAGCTTCGTCTGATGAAGGGGGTACACAAACCAATGGGGAGAAGAAATACTATATGCTCCCCATCACCACCAGCCAAACCCAAGTCCACGCACACTGCCAACCAAGAATCAGCCTGTATAAGCTCCCATCTGACATAGTTGGTACACAAACCAACTGTGAGCAGAAATACTATCTGCTCCCCATCAACGCCAGCCAAACCCTAGTCAACGCACACTGCCAACGAAGAATAGGCCAGTATAAGCTCCCTTCTGACATAGGGGGTACACAAAACAACGGGGAGCAGAAATACTATCTGCTCCCAATCACCGCCAGCCAAACCCTAGTCAACGCACACTGCCAACCAAAAATAGGCCTCTATAAGCTCCCGTCTGACATAGGGGGTACACAAACCAACGGGGAGCAGAAATACTATCTGCTCCCCATTACCACCAGCCAAACCCTAGTCAACGCACACTGCCAACCAATAATAGACCTGTATAAGATCCTGTCTGACATAGGGGGTACTCAAACCAACGGGGAGCAGAAATACTATCTGCTCCCCATCACCGCCTGCCAAACCGTAGTCAACGCATACTGCCAACAAAGAATAGGCCTGGATAAGCTCCCATCTGACAAAAGGGGGTACACAAACCAACGGGGAGCAGAAATACTATCTGCTCCCAATCACCGCCAGCCAATCCCTAGTCAACGGACACTGCCAACCAAAAAAAGGCCTCTATAAGCTCCCGTCTGACATAGGGGGTACACAAACCAACAGGAGCAGAAATACTATCTGCTCCCCATCACCTCCAGCCAAACCCTAGTCCAAACCCTAGTCCACGCACACTGCTAACCAAGATTAGGCCTGTATAAGCTCCCGTCTGACATAGGGGGTACACAAACCAACGGGGAACAGAAATACTATCTGCTCCCGATAACCGCCAGCCAAACCCTAGTCCACGCACACTGCCAAACAAGAATAGGCCTGTATAAGCGCCCGTCTGACATAGGGGTACACAAACCAACGGGGAGCAGGAATACTATCTGCTCCCCATCACCGCCAGCCAAAAACTAGTCTACGCACACTGCCAGCCTAGAATCGGCCTGTATAAGCTCCCATCTGACATAGGGGGTACACAAACCAACTGGGAGCAGAAATACTATCTGCTACCCATCACCACCAGCCAAACCCTAGTCAACGCACACTGCCAACCTATAATAGGCCGGTATAAGCTCCTGTCTGACATAGGGGGTAGACAAACCAATGGGGAGCAGAAATACTACCTGCTCCCCAACACCACCAGCCAAACCCTAGTCAACGCACACTGCCAAACTAGAATCGGCCAGTATAAGCTCCCGTCTGACATAGGGGGTACACAAACCAACGAGAGCACAAAATACTATCTGCTCCCCATCACCTCTAGCCAAACCCTAGTCAACGCACACTGCCAACCAAGAATAGGCCTCTATCACCTTCCGTCTGACATAGGGGGTACCTAAACCAACGGGAAGCAGAAATACTATCTGCTCCCCATCACCGCCAGCCACACCCTAGTCAACGCACACTGCCAACCAAGAACAGGCCTGTATAAGCTCCCGTCTGACATAGGGGGTACACAAACCAACGGGGAGCAGAAATACTATCGGCTCCCCATCACCGAAAACCAAACCCTAGTCCACGCACACTTCCAACCAAGATTAGGCCTGTATAAGCTGCCGTCTGACATAGGGGGTACACAAACCAACGGGGAACAGAAATACTATCTGCTTCCCTTCACCACCAGCCAAACCCTAGTCAACACACACTGCCAACCAAGAATCAGCCTGTATAAGCTCCCATCTGACAAAGTTGGTACACAAACCAACGGTGAGCAGAAATACTATCTGCTCCACATCAACGCCAGCCAAACCCTAGTCAACGCACACTGCCAACGAAGAATAGGCCAGTATAAGCTCCCGTCTGACATTGGGGGGTACACAAAACAACGGGGAGCAGAAATACTATCTGCTCCCAATCACCGCCAGCCAAACCCTAGTCAACGCACACTGCCAACCAAAAATAGGCCTCTATAAGCTCCCGTCTGACATAGGGGGTACACAAACCAACGGGGAGCAGAAATACTATCTGCTCCCCATCACCACCAGCCAAACCCTAGTCAACGCACACTGCCAACCAATAATAGACCTGTATAAGCTCCTGTCTGACATAGGGGGTACTCAAACCAACGGTGAGCAGAAATACTATCTGCTCCACATCAACGCCAGCCAAACCCTAGTCAACGCACACTGCCAACGAACAATAGGCCAGTATAAGCTCCCGTCTGACATTGGGGGGTACACAAAACAACAGGGAGCAGAAATACTATCTGCTCCCAATCACCGCCAGCCAAACCCTAGTCAACGCACACTGCCAACCAAAAATAGGCCTCTATAAGCTCCCGTCTGACATAGGGGGTACACAAACCAACGGGGAGCAGAAATACTATCTGCTCCCCATCACCACCAGCCAAACCCAAGTCCACGCACACTGCCAACCTAGAATCGGTCTGTATAAGCTCTTGTCTGACATAGGGGGTACACAAACCAACTGGGAGCAGAAATACTATCTGCTCCCCATCACCACCAGTCAAACCCTAGTCAACGGACACTGCCAACCAAGAATAGGCCTCTATAAGCTCCCGTCTGACATAGGGGGTACACAAACCAACGGGGAGCAGAAATACTATCTGCTCCCCATCACCGCCTGCCAAACCCTAGTCAACGCACACTGCCAACAAAGAATAGGCCCGGATAAGCTCCCATCTCACATAGGGGCTACACAAACCAACGGGGAGCAGAAATACTATCTGCTCCCAATCACTGCCAGCCAATCCCTAGTCAACGCACACTGCCCACCAAAAATAGGCCTCTATACGCTCCTGTCTGACATAGGGGGTACACAAACCAACAGGAGCAGAAATACTATCTGCTCCTCATCACCTCCAGCCAAACCCTAGTCAACGCACACTGCCAACCAAGAATAGGTCTCTATAAGCTCCCGTCTGACATGGGGGTACACAAACCAACAAGGAACAGAAATTCTATCTGCTGCCCATCACCACCAGCCAAACCCTAGTCCACAGACACTGCCAACCAAGAATAGGCCTGTATAAGCTTCGTCTGATGAAGGGGGTACACAAACCAATGGGGAGAAGAAATACTATATGCTCCCCATCACCACCAGCCAAACCCAAGTCCACGCACACTGCCAACCAAGAATCAGCCTGTATAAGCTCCCATCTGACACAGTTGGTACACAAACCAACGGTGAGCAGAAATACTATCTGCTCCCCATCAACGCCAGCCAAACCCTAGTCAACGCACACTGCCAATGAAGAATAGGCCAGTATAAGCTCCCGTCTGACATAGGGGGTACACAAAACAACGGGGAGCAGAAATACTATCTGCTCCCAATCACCGCCAGCCAAACCCTAGTCAACGCACACTGCCTACCAAAAATAGGCCTCTATACGCTCCTGTCTGACATAGGGGGTACACAAACCAACGGGGAGCAGAAATACTATCTGCTCCCCATTACCACCAGCCAAACCCTAGTCAACGCACACTGCCAACCAATAATAGACCTGTATAAGCTCCTGTCTGACATAGGGGGTACTCAAACCAACGGGGAGCAGAAATACTATCTGCTCCCCATCACCACCAGCCAAACCCAAGTCCACGCACACTGCCAACCTAGAATTGGCCTGTATAAGCTCCCGTCTGACATAGGGGGTACACAAACCAACGGGGAGCAGAAATACTATCTGCTCCCAATCTCCACCAGCCAAACCCTGGTCAATGGACACTGCCAACCAAGAATAGGCCTCTAAAAGCTCCCGTCTGACATAGGGGGTACATAAACCAACGGGGAGCAGAAATACTATCTGCTCCCCATCACCGCCTGCCAAACCCTAGTCAACGCACACTGCCAACAAAGAATAGGCCTGGATAAGCTCCCATCTGACATAGGGGGTACACAAACCAACGGGGAGCAGAAATACTATCTGCTCCCAATCACCGCCAATCAATCCCTAGTCAACGCACACTGCCAACCAAGAATAGGCCTCTATAAGCTCCCGTCTGACATAGGGGGTACACAAACCAACGGGGAGCAGAAATACTATCCGCTCCCCATCACCGCCAGCCAAACCCTAGTCAACGCACACTGCTTACCAAAAATCGGCCTGTATAAGCTCCCGTCTGACATAGGGGGTACATAAAGCAACAGGGAGCAGAAATACTATCTGCTCCGCATCACCGCCAGCCAAGCCCTAGTCCACGCACACTGCCAACCAACATTAGGGCTGTAGAAGGTCCCGTCTGACATAGGGGGTACACAAACCAACGGGGAGCAGAAATACTACCTGCTCCCCATCACCATCAGCCAAACCCTAGTCAACGCACACTGCCAAACAAGAATCAGCCTGTATGAGCTCCAATCTGATATAGGGGGTACACAAACCAACGGGGAGCAGAAATACTATCTGCACCCCATCACCGCCAGCCAAACCCTAGTCCAAGCATACTGCTAACCAAGATTAGGCCTGTATTAGCTCCCGTCTGACATAGGCGGTACGCAAACCAACGGGGAACAGAAATACTATCTGCTCCCCATCACCACCAGCCAAACCCTAGTCAACGCACACTGCCAACAAAGAATAGGCCTGGATAAGCTCCCATTTGACATAGGGGGTACACAAACCAACGGGGAGCAGAAATACTATCTGCTCCCAATCACCGCCAGCCAATCCCTAGTCAACGCACACTGACAACCAAAAATAGGCCTCTATAAGCTCCCGTCTGACATAGGGGGTACACAAACCAACAGGAGCAGAAATACTATCTGCTCCCCATCACCTCCAGCCAAACCCTAGTCAACGCACACTGCCAACCAAGAATAGGCCTCTATAAGCTCCCGTCTGACATAGGGGGTGAACAAACCAATGGGGAGAAGAAATACTATCTGCTCCCCATCAGTGCCACCCAAACCCTAGTCAAAACACACTGCCAACCAAGAATCAGCCTGTATAAGCACAGATCTGACATAGTTGGTACACAAACCAACGGTTAGCAGAAATACTATCTGCTCCCCATCAACGCCAGCCAAACCCTAGTCAACGCACACTGCCAACGAAGAATAGGCCAGTATAAGCTCCCGTCTGACATAGGGGGTACACAAAACAACGAGGAGCTGAAATACTATCTGCTCCCAATCACCGCCAGCCAAACCCTAGTCAACACACACTGCCAACCAAAAATAGCCCTCTATAAGCTCCCGTCTGACATAGGGGGTACACAAACCAACGGGGAGCAGAAATACTATCTGCTCCCCATCACCGCCTGCCAAACCGTAGTCAACGCACACTGCCAACAAAGAATAGGCCTGGATAAGCTCCCATCTGACAAAAGGGGGTACACAAACCAACGGGGAGCAGAAATACTATCTGCTCCCAATCACCGCCAGCCAATCCCTAGTCAACGGACACTGCCAACCAAAAAAAGGCCTCTATAAGCTCCCGTCTGACATAGGGGGTACACAAACCAACAGGAGCAGAAATACTATCTGCTCCCCATCACCTCCAGCCAAACCCTAGTCCAAACCCTAGTCCACGCACACTGCTAACCAAGATTAGGCCTGTATAAGCTCCCGTCTGACATAGGGGGTACACAAAACAACGGGGAACAGAAATACTATCTGCTCCCGATAACCGCCAGCCAAACCCTAGTCCACACACACTGCCAAACAAGAATAGGCCTGTATAAGCGCCCGTCTGACATAGGGGTACACAAACCAACGGGGAGCAGGAATACTATCTGCTCCCCATCACCGCCAGCCAAAAACTAGTCAACGCACACTGCCAGCCTAGAATCGGCCTGTATAAGCTCCCATCTGACATAGGGGGTACACAAACCAACGGGGAGCAGAAATACTATCTGCTGCCCATCACCACCAGCCAAACCCTAGTCAACGCACACTGCCAACCTATAATAGGCCGGTATAAGCTCCTGTCTGACAAAGGGGGTAGACAAACCAACGGGGAGCAGAAATACTACCTGCTCCCCAACACCACCAGCCAAACCCTAGTCCACGCACACTGCCAAACTAGAATCGGCCAGTATAAGCTCCCGTCTGACATAGGGGGTACACAAACCAACGAGAGCACAAAATACTATCTGCTCCCCATCACCTCTAGCCAAACCCTAGTCAACGCACACTGCCAACCAAGAATAGGCCTCTATCACCTCCCGTATGACATAGGGGGTTCCTAAACCAACCGGAAGCAGAAATACTATCTGCTCCCCATCACCGCCAGCCAAACCCTAGTCAACGCACACTGCCAACCAAGAACAGGCCTGTATAAGCTCCCGTCTGACATAGGGGGTACACAAACCAACGGGGAGCAGAAATACTATCGGCTTCCCGTCACCGAAAGCCAAACCCTAGTCCACGCACACTTCCAACCAAGATTAGGCCTGTATAAGCTGCCGTCTGACATAGGGGGTTCACAAACCAACGGGGAACAGAAATACTATCTGCTCCCCATCACCACCAGCCAAACCCTAGTCAACACACACTGCCAACCAAGATTCAGCCTGTATAAGCTCCCATCTGACATAGTTGGTACACAAACCAACGGTGAGCAGAAATACTATCTGCTCCACATCAACGCCAGCCAAACCCTAGTCAACGCACACTGCCAACGAAGAAAAGGCCAGTATAAGCTCCCGTCTGACATTGGGGGGTACACAAAACAACGGGGAGCAGAAATACTATCTGCTCCCAATCACCGCCAGCCATACCCTAGTCAACGCACACTGCCAACCATAAATAGGCCTCTATAAGCTCCCGTCTGACATAGGGGGTACACAAACCAACGGGGAGCAGAAATACTATCTGCTCCCCATCACCACCAGCCAAACCCTAGTCAACGCACACTGCCAACCAATAATAGACCTGTATAAGCTCCTGTCTGACATAGGGGGTACTCAAACCAACGGGGAGCAGAAATACTATATGCTCCCCATCACCACCAGCCAAACCCAAGTCCACGCACACTGCCAACCTAGAATCGGCCTGTATAAGCTCTCGTCTGACATAGGGGTACACAAACCAACTGGGAGCAGAAATACTATCTGCTCCCCATCACCACCAGCCAAACCCTAGTCAACGGACACTGCCAACCAAGAATAGGCCTCTATAAGCTCCCGTCTGACATAGGGGGTACACAAACCAACGGGGAGCAGAAATACTATCTGCTCCCCATCACCGCCTGCCAAACCCTAGTCAACGCACACTGCCAACAAAGAATAGGCCTGGATAAGCTCCCATCTCACATAGGGGGTACACAAACCAACGGGGAGCAGAAATACTATCTGCTCCCAATCACCGCCAGCCAATCCCTAGTCAACGCACACTGCCAACCAAAAATAGGCCTCTATAAGCTCCTGTCTGACATAGGGGGTACACAAACCAACGGGGAACAGAAATTCTATCTGCTCCCCATCACCACCAGCCAAACCCTAGTCCACAGACACTGCCAACCAAGAATAGGCCTGTATAAGCTTCGTCTGATGAAGGGGGTAGACAAACCAATGGGGAGAAGAAATACTATATGCTCCCCATCACCACCAGCCAAACCCAAGTCCACGCACACTGCCAACCAAGAATCAGCCTGTATAAGCTCCCATCTGACATAGTTGGTACACAAACCAACTGTGAGCAGAAATACTATCTGCTCCCCATCAACGCCAGCCAAACCCTAGTCAACGCACACTGCCAACGAAGAATAGGCCAGTATAAGCTCCCTTCTGACATAGGGGGTACACAAAACAACGGGGAGCAGAAATACTATCTGCTCCCAATCACCGCCAGCCAAACCCTAGTCAACGCACACTGCCAACCAAAAATAGGCCTCTATAAGCTCCTGTCTGACATAGGGGGTACACAAACCAACGGGGAGCAGAAATACTATCTGCTCCCCATTACCACCAGCCAAACCCTGGTCAACGCACACTGCCAACCAATAATAGACCTGTTTAAGCTCCTGTCTGACATAGGGGGTACTCAAACCAACGGGAGCAGAAATACTATCTGCTCCCCATCACCACCAGCCAAACCCAAGTCCACGCACACTGCCAACCTAGAATTGGCCTGAATAAGCTCTCATCTGACAAAGGGGGTACACAAACCAACTGGGAGCAGAAATACTATCTGCTCCCCATCACCACCAGCCAAACCCTAGTCAACGTACACTTCCAACCAAGAATAGGCCTGTATAAGCTCCCGTCTGACATAGGGGGTACACAAACCAACGGGGAGCAGAAATACTATCTGCTCCCAATCTCCACCAGCCAAACCCTGGTCAACGGACACTGCCAACCAAGAATAGGCCTCTATAAGCTCCCGTCTGACATAGGGGGTACACAAACCAACGGGGAGCAGAAATACTATCTGCTCCCCATCACCGCCTGCCAAACCCTAGTCAACGCACACTGCCAACAAAGAATAGGCCTGGATAAGCTCCCATCTGACATAGGGGGTACACAAACCAACGGGGAGCAGAAATACTATCTGCTCCCAATCACCGCCAATCAATCCCTAGTCAACGCACACTGCCAACCAAAAATAGGCCTCTATAAGCTCCCGTCTGACATAGGGGGTACACAAACCAACAGGAGCAGAAATACTATCTGATCCCCATCACCTCCAGCCAGACCCTAGTCAACGCACACTGCCAACCAAGAATAGGCCTCTATAAGCTCCCGTCTGACATAGGGGGTACACAAACCAACGGGGAGCAGAAATACTATCCGCTCCCCATCACCGCCAGCCAAACCCTAGTCAACGCACACTGCTTACCAAGAATCGGCCTGTATAAGCTCCCGTCTGACATAGGGGGTACATAAAGCAATAGGGAGCAGAAATACTATCTGCTCCGCATCACCGCCAGCCAAGCCCTAGTCCACGCACACTGCCAACCAACATTAGGCCAGTATAAGCTCCCGTCTGACATAGGGGGTACACAAAACAACGGGTGGCAGAAATACTATCTGCTCCCAATCACCGCCAGCCAAACCCTAGTCAACGGACACTGCCAACCAAGAATAGGCCTCTATAAGCTCCCATCTGACATAGGGGGTACACAAACCAACGGGGAGCAGAAATACTATCTGCTCCCCATCACCGCCTGCCAAACCGTAGTCAACGCACACTGCCAACAAAGAATAGGCCTGGATAAGCTCCCATCTGACAAAAGGGGGTACACAAACCAACGGGGAGCAGAAATACTATCTGCTCCCAATCACCGCCAGCCAATCCCTAGTCAACGGACACTGCCAACCAAAAAAAGGCCTCTATAAGCTCCCGTCTGACATAGGGGGTACACAAACCAACAGGAGCAGAAATACTATCTGCTCCCCATCACCTCCAGCCAAACCCTAGTCCAAACCCTAGTCCACGCACACTGCTAACCAAGATTAGGCCTGTATAAGCTCCCGTCTGACATAGGGGGTACACAAACCAACGGGGAACAGAAATACTATCTGCTCCCGATAACCGCCAGCCAAACCCTAGTCCACACACACTGCCAAACAAGAATAGGCCTGTATAAGCGCCCGTCTGACATAGGGGGTACACAAACCAACAGGAGCAGAAATACTATCTGCTCCCCATCACCTCCAGCCAAACCCTAGTCAACGCACACTGCCAACCAAGAATAGGCCTCTATAAGCTCCCGTCTGACATAGGGGGTACACAAACCAACGGGGAACAGAAATTCTATCTGCTCCCCATCACCACCAGCCAAACCCTAGTCCACAGACACTGCCAACCAAGAATAGGCCTGTATAAGCTTCGTCTGATGAAGGGGGTACACAAACCAATGGGGAGAAGAAATACTATATGCTCCCCATCACCACCAGCCAAACCCAAGTCCACGCACACTGCCAACCAAGAATCAGCCTGTATAAGCTCCCATCTGACATAGTTGGTACACAAACCAACTGTGAGCAGAAATACTATCTGCTCCCCATCAACGCCAGCCAAACCCTAGTCAACGCACACTGCCAACGAAGAATAGGCCAGTATAAGCTCCCTTCTGACATAGGGGGTACACAAAACAACGGGGAGCAGAAATACTATCTGCTCCCAATCACCGCCAGCCAAACCCTAGTCAACGCACACTGCCAACCAAAAATAGGCCTCTATAAGCTCCTGTCTGACATAGGGGGTACACAAACCAACGGGGAGCAGAAATACTATCTGCTCCCCATTACCACCAGCCAAACCCTGGTCAACGCAAACTGCCAACCAATAATAGACCTGTTTAAGCTCCTGTCTGACATAGGGGGTACTCAAACCAACGGGAGCAGAAATACTATCTGCTCCCCATCACCACCAGCCAAACCCAAGTCCACGCACACTGCCAACCTAGAATTGGCCTGAATAAGCTCTCATCTGACAAAGGGGGTACACAAACCAACTGGGAGCAGAAATACTATCTGCTCCCCATCACCACCAGCCAAACCCTAGTCAACGTACACTTCCAACCAAGAATAGGCCTGTATAAGCTCCCGTCTGACATAGGGGGTACACAAACCAACGGGGAGCAGAAATACTATCTGCTCCCAATCTCCACCAGCCAAACCCTGGTCAACGGACACTGCCAACCAAGAATAGGCCTCTATAAGCTCCCGTCTGACATAGGGGGTACACAAACCAACGGGGAGCAGAAATACTATCTGCTCCCCATCACCGCCTGCCAAACCCTAGTCAACGCACACTGCCAACAAAGAATAGGCCTGGATAAGCTCCCATCTGACATAGGGGGTACACAAACCAACGGGGAGCAGAAATACTATCTGCTCCCAATCACCGCCAATCAATCCCTAGTCAACGCACACTGCCAACCAAAAATAGGCCTCTATAAGCTCCCGTCTGACATAGGGGGTACACAAACCAACAGGAGCAGAAATACTATCTGCTCCCCATCACCTCCAGCCAGACCCTAGTCAACGCACACTGCCAACCAAGAATAGGCCTCTATAAGCTCCCGTCTTACATAGGGGGTACACAAACCAACGGGGAGCAGAAATACTATCCGCTCCCCATCACCGCCAGCCAAACCCTAGTCAACGCACACTGCTTACCAAGAATCGGCCTGTATAAGCTCCCGTCTGACATAGGGGGTACATAAAGCAACAGGGAGCAGAAATACTATCTGCTCCGCATCACCGCCAGCCAAGCCCTAGTCCACGCACACTGCCAACCAACATTAGGCCAGTATAAGCTCCCGTCTGACATAGGGGGTACACAAAACAACGGGTGGCAGAAATACTATCTGCTCCCAATCACCGCCAGCCAAACCCTAGTCAACGGACACTGCCAACCAAGAATAGGCCTCTATAAGCTCCCATCTGACATAGGGGGTACACAAACCAACGGGGAGCAGAAATACTATCTGCTCCCCATCACCGCCTGCCAAACCGTAGTCAACGCACACTGCCAACAAAGAATAGGCCTGGATAAGCTCCCATCTGACAAAAGGGGTACACAAACCAACGGGGAGCAGAAATACTATCTGCTCCCAATCACCGCCAGCCAATCCCTAGTCAACGGACACTGCCAACCAAAAAAAGGCCTCTATAAGCTCCCGTCTGACATAGGGGGTACACAAACCAACAGGAGCAGAAATACTATCTGCTCCCCATCACCTCCAGCCAAACCCTAGTCCAAACCCTAGTCCACGCACACTGCTAACCAAGATTAGGCCTGTATAAGCTCCCGTCTGACATAGGGGGTACACAAACCAACGGGGAACAGAAATACTATCTGCTCCCGATAACCGCCAGCCAAACCCTAGTCCACACACACTGCCAAACAAGAATAGGCCTGTATAAGCGCCCGTCTGACATAGGGGTACACAAACCAACGGGGAGCAGGAATACTATCTGCTCCCCATCACCACCAGCCAAAAACTAGTCAACGCACACTGCCAGCCTAGAATCGGCCTGTATAAGCTCCCATCTGACATAGGGGGTACACAAACCAACGGGGAGCAGAAATACTATCTGCTGCCCATCACCACCAGCCAAACCCTAGTCAACGCACACTGCCAACCTATAATAGGCCGGTATAAGCTCCTGTCTGACATAGGGGGTAGACAAACCAACGGGGAGCAGAAATACTACCTGCTCCCCAACACCACCAGCCAAACCCTAGTCCACGCACACTGCCAAACTAGAATCGGCCAGAATAAGCTCCCGTCTGACATAGGGGGTACACAAACCAACGAGAGCACAAAATACTATCTGCTCCCCATCACCTCTAGCCAAACCCTAGTCAACGCACACTGCCAACCAAGAATAGGCCTCTATCACCTCCCGTCTGACATAGGGGGTTCCTAAACCAACGGGAAGCAGAAATACTATCTGCTCCCCATCACCGCCTGCCAAACCGTAGTCAACGCACACTGCCAACAAAGAATAGGCCTGGATAAGCTCCCATCTGACAAAAGGGGGTACACAAACCAACGGGGAGCAGAAATACTATCTGCTCCCAATCACCGCCAGCCAATCCCTAGTCAACGGACACTGCCAACCAAAAAAAGGCCTCTATAAGCTCCCGTCTGACATAGGGGGTACACAAACCAACAGGAGCAGAAATACTATCTGCTCCCCATCACCTCCAGCCAAACCCTAGTCCAAACCCTAGTCCACGCACACTGCTAACCAAGATTAGGCCTGTATAAGCTCCCGTCTGACATAGGGGGTACACAAACCAACGGGGAACAGAAATACTATCTGCTCCCGATAACCGCCAGCCAAACCCTAGTCCACACACACTGCCAAACAAGAATAGGCCTGTATAAGCGCCCGTCTGACATAGGGGTACACAAACCAACGGGGAGCAGGAATACTATCTGCTCCCCATCACCACCAGCCAAAAACTAGTCAACGCACACTGCCAGCCTAGAATCGGCCTGTATAAGCTCCCATCTGACATAGGGGGTACACAAACCAACGGGGAGCAGAAATACTATCTGCTGCCCATCACCACCAGCCAAACCCTAGTCAACGCACACTGCCAACCTATAATAGGCCGGTATAAGCTCCTGTCTGACATAGGGGGTAGACAAACCAACGGGGAGCAGAAATACTACCCGCTCCCCAACACCACCAGCCAAACCCTAGTCCACGCACACTGCCAAACTAGAATCGGCCAGTATAAGCTCCCGTCTGACATAGGGGGTACACAAACCAACGAGAGCACAAAATACTATCTGCTCCCCATCACCTCTAGCCAAACCCTAGTCAACGCACACTGCCAACCAAGAATAGGCCTCTATCACCTCCCGTCTGACATAGGGGGTTCCTAAACCAACGGGAAGCAGAAATACTATCTGCTCCCCATCACCGCCAGCCAAACCCTAGTCAACGCACACTGCCAACCAAGAACAGGCCTGTATAAGCTCCCGTCTGACATAGGGGGTACACAAACCAACGGGGAGCAGAAATACTATCGGCTCCCCATCACCGAAAGCCAAACCCTAGTCCACGCACACTTCCAACCAAGATTAGGCCTGTATAAGCTGCCGTCTGACATAGGGGGTTCACAAACCAACGGGGAACAGAAATACTATCTGCTCCCCATCACCACCAGCCAAACCCTAGTCAACACACACTGCCAACCAAGAATCAGCCTGTATAAGCTCCCATCTGACATAGTTGGTACACAAACCAACGGTGAGCAGAAATACTATCTGCTCCACATCAACGCCAGCCAAACCCTAGTCAACGCACACTGCCAACGAAGAAAAGGCCAGTATAAGCTCCCGTCTGACATTGGGGGGTACACAAAACAACGGGGAGCAGAAATACTATCTGCTCCCAATCACCGCCAGCCAAACCCTAGTCAACGCACACTGCCAACCAAAAATAGGCCTCTATAAGCTCCCGTCTGACATAGGGGGTACACAAACCAACGGGGAGCAGAAATACTATCTGCTCCCCATCACCACCAGCCAAACCCTAGTCAACGCACACTGCCAACCAATAATAGACCTGTATAAGCTCCTGTCTGACATAGGGGGTACTCAAACCAACGGGGAGCAGAAATACTATATGCTCCCCATCACCACCAGCCAAACCCAAGTCCACGCACACTGCCAACCTAGAATCGGCCTGTATAAGCTCTCGTCTGACATAGGGGGTACACAAACCAACTGGGAGCAGAAATACTATCTGCTCCCCATCACCACCAGCCAAACCCTAGTCAACGGACACTGCCAACCAAGAATAGGCCTCTATAAGCTCCCGTCTGACATAGGGGGTACACAAACCAACCGGGAACAGAAATACTATCTGCTCCCCATCACCGCCTGCCAAACCCTAGTCAACGCACACTGCCAACAAAGAATAGGCCTGGATAAGCTCCCATCTCACATAGGGGGTACACAAACCAACGGGGAGCAGAAATACTATCTGCTCCCAATCACCGCCAGCCAATCCCTAGTCAACGCACACTGCCAACCAAAAATAGGCCTCTATAAGCTCCTGTCTGACATAGGGGGTACACAAACCAACAGGAGCAGAAATACTATCTGCTCCCCATCACCTCCAGCCAAACCCTAGTCAACGCACACTGCCAACCAAGAATAGGCCTCTATAAGCTCCCGTCTGACATAGGGGGTACACAAACCAACGGGCAACAGAAATTCTATCTGCTCCCCATCACCACCAGCCAAACCCTAGTCCACAGACACTGCCAACCAAGAATAGGCCTGGATAAGCTTCGTCTGATGAAGGGGGTACACAAACCAATGGGGAGAAGAAATACTATATGCTCCCCATCACCACCAGCCAAACCCAAGTCCACGCACACTGCCAACCAAGAATCAGCCTGTATAAGCTCCCATCTGACATAGTTGGTACACAAACCAACTGTGAGCAGAAATACTATCTGCTCCCCATCAACGCCAGCCAAACCCTAGTCAACGCACACTGCCAACGAAGAATAGGCCAGTATAAGCTCCCTTCTGACATAGGGGGTACACAAAACAACGGGGAGCAGAAATACTATCTGCTCCCAATCACCGCCAGCCAAACCCTAGTCAACGCACACTGCCAACCAAAAATAGGCCTCTATAAGCTCCCGTCTGACATAGGGGGTACACAAACCAACGGGGAGCAGAAATACTATCTGCTCCCCATTACCACCAGCCAAGCCCTAGTCAACGCACACTGCCAACCAATAATAGACCTGTATAAGCTCCTGTCTGACATAGGGGGTACTCAAACCAACGGGAGCAGAAATACTATCTGCTCCCCATCACCACCAGCCAAACCCAAGTCCATGCACACTGCCAACCTAGAATTGGCCTGAATAAGCTCTCATCTGACAAAAGGGGTACACAAACCAACTGGGAGCAGAAATACTATCTGCTCCCCATCACCACCAGCCAAACCCTAGTCAACGTACACTTCCAACCAAGAATAGGCCTGTATAAGCTCCCGTCTGACATAGGGGGTACACAAACCAACGGGGAGCAGAAATACTATCTGCTCCCAATCTCCACCAGCCAAACCCTGGTCAACGGACACTGCCAACCAAGAATAGGCCTCTATAAGCTCCCGTCTGACATAGGGGGTACACAAACCAACGGGGAGCAGAAATACTATCTGCTCCCCATCACCACCTGCCAAACCCTAGTCAACGCACACTGCCAACAAAGAATAGGCCTGGATAAGCTCCCATCTGACATAGGGGTACACAAACCAACAGGGAGCAGAAATACTATCTGCTCCCAATCACCGCCAATCAATCCCTAGTCAACGCACACTGCCAACCAAAAATAGGCCTCTATAAGCTCCCGTCTGACATAGGGGGTACACAAACCAACAGGAGCAGAAATACTATCTGCTCCCCATCACCTCCAGCCAGACCCTAGTCAACGCACACTGCCAACCAAGAATAGGCCTCTATAAGCTCCCGTCTGACATAGGGGGTACACAAACCAACGGGGAGCAGAAATACTATCCGCTCCCCATCACCGCCAGCCAAACCCTAGTCAACGCACACTGCTTACCAAGAATCGGCCTGTATAAGCTCCCGTCTGACATAGGGGGTACATAAAGCAACAGGGAGCAGAAATACTATCTGCTCCGCATCACCGCCAGCCAAGCCCTAGTCCACGCACACTGCCAACCAACATTAGGGCTGTAGAAGCTCCCGTCTGACATAGGGGGTACACAAACCAACGGGGAGCAGAAATACTACCTGCTCCCCATCACCATCAGCCAAACCCTAGTCAACGCACACTGCCAAACAAGAATCAGCCTGTATAAGCTCCCATCTGATATAGGGGGTACACAAACCAACGGGGAGCAGAAATACTATCTGCACCCCATTACCGCCAGCCAAACCCTAGTCAACGTACACTGCCAACCAAGAATAGGCCTGTATAAGCTCCCGTCTGACATAGGGGGTACACAAACCAACGGGGAGCAGAAATACTATCTGCTCCCAATCTCCACCAGCCAAACCCTGGTCAATGGACACTGCCAACCAAGAATAGGCCTCTATAAGCTCCCGTCTGACATAGGGGGTACATAAACCAACGGGGAGCAGAAATACTATCTGCTCCCCATCACCGCCTGCCAAACCCTAGTCAACGCACACTGCCAACAAAGAATAGGCCTGGATAAGCTCCCATCTGACATAGGGGGTACACAAACCAACGGGGAGCAGAAATACTATCTGCTCCCAATCACCGCCAATCAATCCCTAGTCAACGCACACTGCCAACCAAAAATAGGCCTCTATAAGCTCCCGTCTGACATAGGGGGTACACAAACCAACAGGAGCAGAAATACTATCTGCTCCCCATCACCTCCAGCCAGACCCTAGTCAACGCACACTGCCAACCAAGAATAGGCCTCTATAAGCTCCCGTCTGACATAGGGGGTACACAAACCAACGGGGAGCAGAAATACTATCCGCTCCCCATCACCGCCAGCCAAACCCTAGTCAACGCACACTGCTTACCAAAAATCGGCCTGTATAAGCTCCCGTCTGACATAGGGGGTACATAAAGCAACAGGGAGCAGAAATACTATCTGCCCCGCATCACCGCCAGCCAAGCCCTAGTCCACGCACACTGCCAACCAACATTAGGGCTGTAGAAGGTCCCGTCTGACATAGGGGGTACACAAACCAACGGGGAGCAGAAATACTACCTGCTCCCCATCACCATCAGCCAAACCCTAGTCAACGCACACTGCCAAACAAGAATCAGCCTGTATAAGCTCCCATCTGATATAGGGGGTACACAAACCAACGGGGAGCAGAAATACTATCTGCACCCCATCACCGCCAGCCAAACCCTAGTCCAAGCATACTGCTAACCAAGATTAGGCCTGTATTAGCTCCCGTCTGACATAGGCGGTACGCAAACCAACGGGGAACAGAAATACTATCTGCTCCCCATCACCACCAGCCAAACCATAGTCCACACACACTGCCAAACAAGAATAGGCCTGTATAAGCTACAGTCTGACATAGGGGGTACACAAAAAAACGGGGAGCAGGAATACTATCTGCTCCCCATCACTGCCTGCCAAACCCTAGTCAACGCACACTGCCAACAAAGAATAGGCCTGGATAAGCTCCCATTTGACATAGGGGGTACACAAACCAACGGGGAGCAGAAATACTATCTGCTCCCAATCACCGCCAGCCAATCCCTAGTCAACGCACACTGACAACCAAAAATAGGCCTCTATAAGCTCCCGTCTGACATAGGGGGTACACAAACCAACAGGAGCAGAAATACTATCTGCTCCCCATCACCTCCAGCCAAACCCTAGTCAACGCACACTGCCAACCAAGAATAGGCCTCTATAAGCTCCCGTCTGACATAGGGGGTAGACAAACCAATGGGGAGAAGAAATACTATCTGCTCCCCATCAGTGCCACCCAAACCCTAGTCAAAACACACTGCCAACCAAGAATCAGCCTGTATAAGCACAGATCTGACATAGTTGGTACACAAACCAACGGTTAGCAGAAATACTATCTGCTCCCCATCAACGCCAGCCAAACCCTAGTCAACGCACACTGCCAACGAAGAATAGGCCAGTATAAGCTCCCGTCTGACATAGGGGGTACACAAAACAACGAGGAGCTGAAATACTATCTGCTCCCAATCACCGCCAGCCAAACCCTAGTCAACACACACTGCCAACCAAAAATAGCCCTCTATAAGCTCCCGTCTGACATAGGGGGTACACAAACCAACGGGGAGCAGAAATACTATCTGCTCCCCATCACCGCCTGCCAAACCGTAGTCAAAGCACACTGCCAACAAAGAATAGGCCTGGATAAGCTCCCATCTGACAAAAGGGGGTACACAAACCAACGGGGAGCAGAAATACTATCTGCTCCCAATCACCGCCAGCCAATCCCTAGTCAACGGACACTGCCAACCAAAAAAAGGCCTCTATAAGCTCCCGTCTGACATAGGGGGTACACAAACCAACAGGAGCAGAAATACTATCTGTTCCCCATCACCTCCAGCCAAACCCTAGTCCAAACCCTAGTCCACGCACACTGCTAACCAAGATTAGGCCTGTATAAGCTCCCGTCTGACATAGGGGGTACACAAAACAACGGGGAACAGAAATACTATCTGCTCCCGATAACCGCCAGCCAAACCCTAGTCCACACACACTGCCAAACAAGAATAGGCCTGTATAAGCGCCCGTCTGACATAGGGGTACACAAACCAACGGGGAGCAGGAATACTATCTGCTCCCCATCACCGCCAGCCAAAAACTAGTCAACGCACACTGCCAGCCTAGAATCGGCCTGTATAAGCTCCCATCTGACATAGGGGGTACACAAACCAACGGGGAGCAGAAATACTATCTGCTGCCCATCACCACCAGCCAAACCCTAGTCAACGCACACTGCCAACCTATAATAGGCCGGTATAAGCTCCTGTCTGACATAGGGGGTAGACAAACCAACGGGGAGCAGAAATACTACCTGCTCCCCAACACCACCAGCCAAACCCTAGTCCACGCACACTGCCAAACTAGAATCGGCCAGTATAAGCTCCCGTCTGACATAGGGGGTACACAAACCAACGAGAGCACAAAATACTATCTGCTCCCCATCACCTCTAGCCAAACCCTAGTCAACGCACACTGCCAACCAAGAATAGGCCTCTATCACCTCCCGTATGACATAGGGGGTTCCTAAACCAACCGGAAGCAGAAATACTATCTGCTCCCCATCACCGCCAGCCAAACCCTAGTCAACGCACACTGCCAACCAAGAACAGGCCTGTATAAGCTCCCGTCTGACATAGGGGGTACACAAACCAACGGGGAGCAGAAATACTATCGGCTTCCCATCACCGAAAGCCAAACCCTAGTCCACGCACACTTCCAACCAAGATTAGGCCTGTATAAGCTGCCGTCTGAGTTAGGGGGTTCACAAACCAACGGGGAACAGAAATACTATCTGCTCCCCATCACCACCAGCCAAACCCTAGTCAACACACACTGCCAACCAAGAATCAGCCTGTATAAGCTCCCATCTGACACAGTTGGTACACAAACCAACGGTGAGCAGAAATACTATCTGCTCCACATCAACGCCAGCCAAACCCTAGTCAACGCACACTGCCAACGTAGAAAAGGCCAGTATAAGCTCCCGTCTGACATTGGAGGGTACACAAAACAACGGGGAGCAGAAATACTATCTGCTCCCAATCACCGCCAGCCAAACCCTAGTCAACGCACACTGCCAACCAATAATAGACCTGTATAAGCTCCTGTCTGACATAGGGGGTACTCAAACCAACGGGGAGCAGAAATACTATATGCTCCCCATCACCACCAGCCAAACCCAAGTCCACGCACACTGACAACCTAGAATCGGCCTGTATAAGCTCTCGTATGACATAGGGGGTACACAAACCAACTGGGAGCAGAAATACTATCTGCTCCCCATCACCACCAGCCAAACCCTAGTCAACGGACACTGCCAACCAAGAATAGGCCTCTATAAGCTCCTGTCTGACATAGGGGGTACACAAACCAACGGGGAGCAGAAATACTATCTGCTCCCCATCACCGCCTGCCAAACCCAAGTCAACGCACACTGCCAACAAAGAATAGGCCTGGATAAGCTCCCATCTCACATAGGGGGTACACAAACCAACGGGGAGCAGAAATACTATCTGCTCCCAATCACCGCCAGCCAATCCCTAGTCAACGCACACTGCCAACCAAAAATAGGCCTCTATAAGCTCCTGTCTGACATAGGGGGTACACAAACCAACAGGGGCAGAAATACTATCTGCTCCCCATCACCTCCAGCCAAACCCTAGTCAACGCACACTGCCAACCAAGAATAGGCCTCTATAAGCTCCCGTCTGACATAGGGGGTACACAAACCAACGGGGAACAGAAATTCTATCTGCTCCCCATCACCACCAGCCAAACCCTAGTCCACAGACACTGCCAACCAAGAATAGGCCTGTATAAGCTTCGTCTGATGAAGGGGGTACACAAACCAATGGGGAGAAGAAATACTATATGCTCCCCATCACCACCAGCCAAACCCAAGTCCACGCACACTGCCAACCAAGAATCAGTCTGTATAAGCTCCCATCTGACATAGTTGGTACACAAACCAACTGTGAGCAGAAATACTATCTGCTCCCCATCAACGCCAGCCAAACCCTAGTCAACGCACACTGCCAACGAAGAATAGGCCAGTATAAGCTCCCTTCTGACATAGGGGGTACACAAAACAACGGGGAGCAGAAATACTATCTGCTCCCAATCACCGCCAGCCAAACCCTAGTCAACGCACACTGCCAACCAAAAATAGGCCTCTATAAGCTCCTGTCTGACATAGGGGGTACACAAACCAACGGGGAGCAGAAATACTATCTGCTCCCCATTACCACCAGCCAAACCCTGGTCAACGCACACTGCCAACCAATAATAGACCTGTATAAGCTCCTGTCTGACATAGGGGGTACTCAAACCAACGGGAGCAGAAATACTATCTGCTCCCCATCACCACCAGCCAAACCCAAGTCCACGCACACTGTCAACCTAGAATTGGCCTGAATAAGCTCTCATCTGACAAAGGGGGTACACAAACCAACTGGGAGCAGAAATACTATCTGCTCCCCATCACCACCAGCCAAACCCTAGTCAACGTACACTTCCAACCAAGAATAGGCCTGTATAAGCTCCCGTCTGACATAGGGGGTTCACAAACCAACGGGGAGCAGAAATACTATCTGCTCCCAATCTCCACCAGCCAAACCCTGGTCAACGGACACTGCCAACCAAGAATAGGCCTCTATAAGCTCCAGTCTGACATAGGGGGTACACAAACCAACGGGGAGCAGAAATACTATCTGCTCCCCATCACCGCCTGCCAAACCCTAGTCAACGCACACTGCCAACAAAGAATAGGCCTGGATAAGCTCCCATCTGACATAGGGGGTACACAAACCAACGGGGAGCAGAAATACTATCTGCTCCCAATCACCGCCAATCAATCCCTAGTCAACGCACACTGCCAACCAAAAATAGGCCTCTATAAGCTCCCGTCTGACATAGGGGGTACACAAACCAACAGGAGCAGAAATACTATCTGCTCCCCATCACCTCCAGCCAGACCCTAGTCAACGCACACTGCCAACCAAGAATAGGCCTCTATAAGCTCCCGTCTGACATAGGGGGTACACAAACCAACGGGGAGCAGAAATACTATCCGCTCCCCATCACCGCCAGCCAAACCCTAGTCAACGCACACTGCTTACCAAGAATCGGCCTGTATAAGCTCCCGTCTGACATAGGGGGTACATAAAGCAACAGGGAGCAGAAATACTATCTGCTCCGCATCACCGCCAGCCAAGCCCTAGTCCACACACACTGCCAACCAACATTAGGCCAGTATAAGCTCCCGTCTGACATAGGGGGTACACAAAACAACGGGTGGCAGAAATACTATCTGCTCCCAATCACCGCCAGCCAAACCCTAGTCAACGGACACTGCCAACCAAGAATAGGCCTCTATAAGCTCCCATCTGACATAGGGGGTACACAAACCAACGGGGAGCAGAAATACTAGCTGCTCCCCATCACCGCCTGCCAAACCGTAGTCTACGCACACTGCCAACAAAGAATAGGCCTGGATAAGCTCCCATCTGACAAAAGGGGGTACACAAACCAACGGGGAGCAGAAATACTATCTGCTCCCAATCACCGCCAGCCAATCCCTAGTCAACGGACACTGCCAACCAAAAAAAGGCCTCTATAAGCTCCCGTCTGACATAGGGGGTACACAAACCAACAGGAGCAGAAATACTATCTGCTCCCCATCACCTCCAGCCAAACCCTAGTCCAAACCCTAGTCCACGCACACTGCTAACCAAGATTAGGCCTGTATAAGCTCCCGTCTGACATAGGGGGTACACAAACCAACGGGGAACAGAAATACTATCTGCTCCCGATAACCGCCAGCCAAACCCTAGTCCACACACACTGCCAAACAAGAATAGGCCTGTATAAGCGCCCGTCTGACATAGGGGTACACAAACCAACGGGGAGCAGGAATACTATCTGCTCCCCATCACCACCAGCCAAAAACTAGTCAACGCACACTGCCAGCCTAGAATCGGCCTGTATAAGCTCCCATCTGACATAGGGGGTACACAAACCAACGGGGAGCAGAAATACTATCTGCTGCCCATCACCACCAGCCAAACCCTAGTCAACGCACACTGCCAACCTATAATAGGCCGGTATAAGCTCCTGTCTGACATAGGGGGTAGACAAACCAACGGGGAGCAGAAATACTACCTGCTCCCCAACACCACCAGCCAAACCCTAGTCCACGCACACTGCCAAACTAGAATCGGCCAGTATAAGCTCCCGTCCGACATAGGGGGTACACAAACCAACGAGAGCACAAAATACTATCTGCTCCCCATCACCTCTAGCCAAACCCTAGTCAACGCACACTGCCAACCAAGAATAGGCCTCTATCACCTCCCGTCTGACATAGGGGGTTCCTAAACCAACGGGAAGCAGAAATACTATCTGCTCCCCATCACCGCCAGCCAAACCCTAGTCAACGCACACTGCCAACCAAGAACAGGCCTGTATAAGCTCCCGTCTGACATAGGGGGTACACAAACCAACGGGGAGCAGAAATACTATCGGCTCCCCATCACCGAAAGCCAAACCCTAGTCCACGCACACTTCCAACCAAGATTAGGCCTGTATAAGCTGCCGTCTGACATAGGGGGTTCACAAACCAACGGGGAACAGAAATACTATCTGCTCCCCATCACCACCAGCCAAACCCTAGTCAACACACACTGCCAACCAAGAATCAGCCTGTATAAGCTCCCATCTGACATAGTTGGTACACAAACCAACGGTGAGCAGAAATACTATCTGCTCCACATCAACGCCAGCCAAACCCTAGTCAACGCACACTGCCAACGAAGAAAAGGCCAGTATAAGCTCCCGTCTGACATTGGGGGGTACACAAAACAACGGGGAGCAGAAATACTATCTGCTCCCAATCACCGCCAGCCAAACCCTAGTCAACGCACACTGCCAACCAAAAATAGGCCTCTATAAGCTCCCGTCTGACATAGGGGGTACACAAACCAACGGGGAGCAGAAATACTATCTGCTCCCCATCACCACCAGCCAAACCCTAGTCAACGCACACTGCCAACCAATAATAGACCTGTATAAGCTCCTGTCTGACATAGGGGGTACTCAAACCAACGGGGAGCAGAAATACTATATGCTCCCCATCACCACCAGCCAAACCCAAGTCCACGCACACTGCCAACCTAGAATCGGCCTGTATAAGCTCTCGTCTGACATAGGGGGTACACAAACCAACTGGGAGCAGAAATACTATCTGCTCCCCATCACCACCAGCCAAACCCTAGTCAACGGACACTGCCAACCAAGAATAGGCCTCTATAAGCTCCCGTCTGACATAGGGGGTACACAAACCAACGGGGAGCAGAAATACTATCTGCTCCCCATCACCGCCTGCCAAACCCTAGTCAACGCACACTGCCAACAAAGAATAGGCCTGGATAAGCTCCCATCTCACATAGGGGGTACACAAACCAACGGGGAGCAGAAATACTATCTGCTCCCAATCACCGCCAGCCAATCCCTAGTCAACGCACACTGCCAACCAAAAATAGGCCTCTATAAGCTCCTGTCTGACATAGGGGGTACACAAACCAACAGGAGCAGAAATACTATCTGCTCCCCATCACCTCCAGCCAAACCCTAGTCAACGCACACTGCCAACCAAGAATAGGCCTCTATAAGCTCCCGTCTGACATAGGGGGTACACAAACCAACGGGGAACAGAAATTCTATCTGCTCCCCATCACCACCAGCCAAACCCTAGTCCACAGACACTGCCAACCAAGAATAGGCCTGTATAAGCTTCGTCTGATGAAGGGGGTACACAAACCAATGGGGAGAAGAAATACTATATGCTCCCCATCACCACCAGCCAAACCCAAGTCCACGCACACTGCCAACCAAGAATCAGCCTGTATAAGCTCCCATCTGACATAGTTGGTACACAAACCAACTGTGAGCAGAAATACTATCTGCTCCCCATCAACGCCAGCCAAACCCTAGTCAACGCACACTGCCAACGAAGAATAGGCCAGTATAAGCTCCCTTCTGACATAGGGGGTACACAAAACAACGGGGAGCAGAAATACTATCTGCTCCCAATCACCGCCAGCCAAACCCTAGTCAACGCACACTGCCAACCAAAAATAGGCCTCTATAAGCTCCCGTCTGACATAGGGGGTACACAAACCAACGGGGAGCAGAAATACTATCTGCTCCCCATTACCACCAGCCAAGCCCTAGTCAACGCACACTGCCAACCAATAATAGACCTGTATAAGCTCCTGTCTGACATAGGGGGTACTCAAACCAACGGGAGCAGAAATACTATCTGCTCCCCATCACCACCAGCCAAACCCAAGTCCACGCACACTGCCAACCTAGAATTGGCCTGAATAAGCTCTCATCTGACAAAAGGGGTACACAAACCAACTGGGAGCAGAAATACTATCTGCTCCCCATCACCACCAGCCAAACCCTAGTCAACGTACACTTCCAACCAAGAATAGGCCTGTATAAGCTCCCGTCTGACATAGGGGGTACACAAACCAACGGGGAGCAGAAATACTATCTGCTCCCAATCTCCACCAGCCAAACCCTGGTCAACGGACACTGCCAACCAAGAATAGGCCTCTATAAGCTCCGTCTGACATAGGGGGTACACAAACCAACGGGGAGCAGAAATACTATCTGCTCCCCATCACCACCTGCCAAACCCTAGTCAACGCACACTGCCAACAAAGAATAGGCCTGGATAAGCTCCCATCTGACATAGGGGGTACACAAACCAACGGGGAGCAGAAATACTATCTGCTCCCAATCACCGCCAATCAATCCCTAGTCAACGCACACTGCCAACCAAAAATAGGCCTCTATAAGCTCCCGTCTGACATAGGGGGTACACAAACCAACAGGAGCAGAAATACTATCTGCTCCCCATCACCTCCAGCCAGACCCTAGTCAACGCACACTGCCAACCAAGAATAGGCCTCTATAAGCTCCCGTCTGACATAGGGGGTACACAAACCAACGGGGAGCAGAAATACTATCCGCTCCCCATCACCGCCAGCCAAACCCTAGTCAACGCACACTGCTTACCAAGAATCGGCCTGTATAAGCTCCCGTCTGACATAGGGGGTACATAAAGCAACAGGGAGCAGAAATACTATCTGCTCAGCATCACCGCCAGCCAAGCCCTAGTCCACGCACACTGCCAACCAACATTAGGGCTGTAGAAGCTCCCGTCTGACATAGGGGGTACACAAACCAACGGGGAGCAGAAATACTACCTGCTCCCCATCACCATCAGCCAAACCCTAGTCAACGCACACTGCCAAACAAGAATCAGCCTGTATAAGCTCCCATCTGATATAGGGGGTACACAAACCAACGGGGAGCAGAAATACTATCTGCACCCCATCACCGCCAGCCAAACCCTAGTCCAAGCACACTGCTAACCAAGATTAGGCCTGTATTAGCTCCCGTCTGACATAGGCGGTACGCAAACCAACGGGGAACAGAAATACTATCTGCTCCCCATCACCACCAGCCAAACCATAGTCCACACACACTGCCAAACAAGAATCGGCCTGTATAAGCTACAGTCTGACATAGGGGGTACACAAAAAAACGGGGAGCAGGAATACTATCTGCTCCCCATCACTGCCTGCCAAACCCTAGTCAACGCACACTGCCAACAAAGAATAGGCCTGGATAAGCTCCCATCTGACATAGGGGGTACACAAACCAACGGGGAGCAGAAATACTATCTGCTCCCAATCACCGCCAGCCAATCCCTAGTCAACGCACACTGCCAACCAAAAATAGGCCTCTATAAGCTCCCGTCTGACATAGGGGGTAGACAAACCAATGGGGAGAAGAAATACTATCTGCTCCCCATCAGTGCCACCCAAACCCTAGTCAACACACACTGCCAACCAAGAATCAGCCTGTATAAGCTCCCATCTGACATAGTTGGTACACAAACCAACGGTGAGCAGAAATACTATCTGCTCCCCATCAACGCCAGCCAAACCCTAGTCAACGCACACTGCCAAAGAAGAATAGGCCAGTATAAGCTCCCGTCTGACATAGGGGGTACACAAAACAACGGGGAGCAGAAATACTATCTGCTCCCAATCACCACCAGCCAAACCCTAGTCAACGCACACTGCCAACCAAAAATAGCCCTCTATAAGCTCCCGTCTGACATAGGGGGTACACAAACCAACGGGGAGCAGAAATACTATCTGCTCCCCATCACCACCAGCCAAACCCTAGTCAACGCACACTGCCAACCAATAATAGACCTGTATAAGCGCCTGTCTGACATAGGGGGTACTCAAACCAACGGGGAGCAGAAATACTATCTGCTCCCCATCACCACCAGCCAAACCCAAGTCCACGCACACTGCCAACCTAGAATTGGCCTGTATAAGCTCTCATTTGACAAAGGGGGTACACAAACCAACTGGGAGCAGAAATACTATCTGCTCCCCATCACCACCAGCCAAACCCTAGTCAACGGACACTGCCAACCAAAAATAGGCCTCTATAAGCTCCCGTCTGACATAGGGGGTACACAAACCAACGGGGAACAGAAATTCTATCTGCTCCCCATCACCACCAGCCAAACCCTAGTCCACAGACACTGCCAACCAAGAATAGGCCTGTATAAGCTTCGTCTGATGTAGGGGGTACACAAACCAATGGGGAGAAGAAATACTATCTGCTCCCCATCACCGCCACCCAAACCCTAGTCAACACACACTGCCAACCAAGAATCAGCCTGTAAAAGCTCCCATCTGACATAGTTGGTACACAAACCAACGGTGAGCAGAAATACTATCTGCTCCCCATCAACGCCAGCCAAACCCTAGTCAACGCACACTGCCAACGAAGAATAGGCCAGTATAAGCTCCCGTCTGACATAGGGGGTACACAAAACAACGGGTGGCAGAAATACTATCTGCTCCCAATCACCGCCAGCCAAACCCTAGTCAACGGACACTGCCAACCAAGAATAGGCCTCTATAACCTCCCGTCTGACATAAGGGGTACACAAACCAACGGGGAACAGAAATACTATCTGCTCCCCATCACCGCCTGCCAAACCGTAGTCAACGCACACTGCCAACAAAGAATAGGCCTGGATAAGCTCCCATCTGACAAAAGGGGGTACACAAACCAACGGGGAGCAGAAATACTATCTGCTCCCAATCACCGCCAGCCAATCCCTAGTCAACGGACACTGCCAACCAAAAAAATGCCTCTATAAGCTCCCGTCTGACATAGGGGGTACACAAACCAACAGGAGCAGAAATACTATCTGCTCCCCATCACCTCCAGCCAAACCCCAGTCCAAACCCTAGTCCACGCACACTGCTATCCAAGATTAGGCCTGTATAAGCTCCCGTCTGACATAGGGGGTACACAAACCAACGGGGAACAGAAATACTATCTGCTCCCGATAACCGCTAGCCAAACCCTAGTCCACACACACTGCCAAACAAGAATAGGCCTGTATAAGCGCCCGTCTGACATAGGGGTACACAAACCAACGGGGAGCAGGAATACTATCTGCTCCCCATCACCGCCAGCCAAAACTAGTCAACGCACACTGCCAGCCTAGAATCGGCCTGTATAAGCTCCCATCTGACATAGGGGGTACACAAACCAACGGGGAGAACAAATACTATCTGCTACTCATCACCACCAGCCAAACCCTAGTCCACGCACACTGCCAAACTAGAATCGGCCAGTATAAGCTCCCGTCTGACATAGGGGGTACACAAACCAACGAGAGCACAAAATACTATCTGCTCCCCATCACCTCTAGCCAAACCCTAGTCAACGCACACTGCAAACCAAGAATAGGCCTCTATCACCTCCCGTCTGACATAGGGGGTACCTAAACCAACGGGAAGCAGAAATACTATGTGCTCCCCATCACCGCCAGCCACACCCTAGTCAACGCACACTGCCAACCAAGAACAGGCCTGTATAAGCTCCCGTCTGACATAGGGGGTACACAAACCAACGGGGAGCAGAAATACTATCGGCTCCCCATCACCGAAAGCCAAACCCTAGTCCACGCACACTTCCAACCAAGATTAGGCCTGTATAAGCTGCCGTCTGACATAGGGGGTACACAAACCAACGGGGAACAGAAATACTATCTGCTCCCCATCACCACCAGCCAAACCCTAGTCAACACACACTGCCAACCAAGAATCAGCCTGTATAAGCTCCCATCTGACATAGTTGGTACACAAACCAACGGTGAGCAGAAATACTATCTGCTCCACATCAACGCCAGCCAAACCCTAGTCAACGCACACTGCCAACGAAGAATAGGCCAGTATAAGCTCCCGTCTGACATTGGGGGGTACACAAAACAACGGGGAGCAGAAATAATATCTGCTCCCAATCACCGCCAGCCAAACCCTAGTCAACGCACACTGCCAACCAAAAATAGGCCTCTATAAGCTCCCGTCTGACATAGGGGGTACACAAACCAACGGGGAGCAGAAATACTATCTGCTCCCCATCACCACCAGCCAAACCCTAGTCAACGCACACTGCCAACCAATAATAGACCTGTATAAGCTCCTGTCTGACATAGGGGGTACTCAAACCAACGGGGAGCAGAAATACTATATGCTCCCCATCACCACCAGCCAAACCCAAGTCCACGCACACTGCCAACCTAGAATTGGCCTGTATAAGCTCTTGTCTGACATAGGGGGTACACAAACCAACTGGGAGCAGAAATACTATCTGCTCCCCATCACCACCAGTCAAACCCTAGTCAACGGACACTGCCAACCAAGAATAGGCCTCTATAAGCTCCCGTCTGACATAGGGGGTACACAAACCAACGGGGAGCAGAAATACTATCGGCTCCCCATCACCGAAAGCCAAACCCTAGTCCACGCACACTTCCAACCAAGATTAGGCCTGTATAAGCTGCCGTCTGACATAGGGGGTTCACAAACCAACGGGGAACAGAAATACTATCTGCTCCCCATCACCACCAGCCAAACCCTAGTCAACACACACTGCCAACCAAGAATCAGCCTGTATAAGCTCCCATCTGACATAGTTGGTACACAAACCAACGGTGAGCAGAAATACTATCTGCTCCACATCAACGCCAGCCAAACCCTAGTCAACGCACACTGCCAACGAAGAAAAGGCCAGTATAAGCTCCCGTCTGACATTGGGGGGTACACAAAACAACGGGGAGCAGAAATACTATCTGCTCCCAATCACCGCCAGCCAAACCCTAGTCAACGCACACTGCCAACCATAAATAGGCCTCTATAAGCTCCCGTCTGACATAGGGGGTACACAAACCAACGGGGAGCAGAAATACTATCTGCTCCCCATCACCACCAGCCAAACCCTAGTCAACGCACACTGCCAACCAATAATAGACCTGTATAAGCTCCTGTCTGACATAGGGGGTACTCAAACCAACGGGGAGCAGAAATACTATATGCTCCCCATCACCACCAGCCAAACCCAAGTCCACGCACACTGCCAACCTAGAATCGGCCTGTATAAGCTCTCGTCTGACATAGGGGGTACACAAACCAACTGGGAGCAGAAATACTATCTGCTCCCCATCACCACCAGCCAAACCCTAGTCAACGGACACTGCCAACCAAGAATAGGCCTCTATAAGCTCCCGTCTGACATAGGGGGTACACAAACCAACGGGGAGCAGAAATACTATCTGCTCCCCATCACCGCCTGCCAAACCCTAGTCAACGCACACTGCCAACAAAGAATAGGCCTGGATAAGCTCCCATCTCACATAGGGGGTACACAAACCAACGGGGAGCAGAAATACTATCTGCTCCCAATCACCGCCAGCCAATCCCTAGTCAACGCACACTGCCAACCAAAAATAGGCCTCTATAAGCTCCTGTCTGACATAGGGGGTACACAAACCAACAGGGGCAGAAATACTATCTGCTCCCCATCACCTCCAGCCAAACCCTAGTCAACGCACACTGCCAACCAAGAATAGGCCTCTATAAGCTCCCGTCTGACATAGGGGGTACACAAACCAACGGAGAACAGAAATTCTATCTGCTCCCCATCACCACCAGCCAAACCCTAGTCCACAGACACTGCCAACCAAGAATAGGCCTGTATAAGCTTCGTCTGATGAAGGGGGTACACAAACCAATGGGGAGAAGAAATACTATATGCTCCCCATCACCACCAGCCAAACCCAAGTCCACGCACACTGCCAACCAAGAATCAGTCTGTATAAGCTCCCATCTGACATAGTTGGTACACAAACCAACTGTGAGCAGAAATACTATCTGCTCCCCATCAACGCCAGCCAAACCCTAGTCAACGCACACTGCCAACGAAGAATAGGCCAGTATAAGCTCCCTTCTGACATAGGGGGTACACAAAACAACGGGGAGCAGAAATACTATCTGCTCCCAATCACCGCCAGCCAAACCCTAGTCAACGCACACTGCCAACCAAAAATAGGCCTCTATAAGCTCCTGTCTGACATAGGGGGTACACAAACCAACGGGGAGCAGAAATACTATCTGCTCCCCATTACCACCAGCCAAACCCTGGTCAACGCACACTGCCAACCAATAATAGACCTGTATAAGCTCCTGTCTGACATAGGGGGTACTCAAACCAACGGGAGCAGAAATACTATCTGCTCCCCATCACCACCAGCCAAACCCAAGTCCACGCACACTGCCAACCTAGAATTGGCCTGAATAAGCTCTCATCTGACAAAGGGGGTACACAAACCAACTGGGAGCAGAAATACTATCTGCTCCCCATCACCACCAGCCAAACCCTAGTCAACGTACACTTCCAACCAAGAATAGGCCTGTATAAGCTCCCGTCTGACATAGGGGGTACACAAACCAACGGGGAGCAGAAATACTATCTGCTCCCAATCTCCACCAGCCAAACCCTGGTCAACGGACACTGCCAACCAAGAATAGGCCTCTATAAGCTCCCGTCTGACATAGGGGGTACACAAACCAACGGGGAGCAGAAATACTATCTGCTCCCCATCACCGCCTGCCAAACCCTAGTCAACGCACACTGCCAACAAAGAATAGGCCTGGATAAGCTCCCATCTGACATAGGGGGTACACAAACCAACGGGGAGCAGAAATACTATCTGCTCCCAATCACCGCCAATCAATCCCTAGTCAACGCACACTGCCAACCAAAAATAGGCCTCTATAAGCTCCCGTCTGACATAGGGGGTACACAAACCAACAGGAGCAGAAATACTATCTGCTCCCCATCACCTCCAGCCAGACCCTAGTCAACGCACACTGCCAACCAAGAATAGGCCTCTATAAGCTCCCGTCTGACATAGGGGGTACACAAACCAACGGGGAGCAGAAATACTATCCGCTCCCCATCACCGCCAGCCAAACCCTAGTCAACGCACACTGCTTACCAAGAATCGGCCTGTATAAGCTCCCGTCTGACATAGGGGGTACATAAAGCAACAGGGAGCAGAAATACTATCTGCTCAGCATCACCGCCAGCCAAGCCCTAGTCCACGCACACTGCCAACCAACATTAGGGCTGTAGAAGCTCCCGTCTGACATAGGGGGTACACAAACCAACGGGGAGCAGAAATACTACCTGCTCCCCATCACCATCAGCCAAACCCTAGTCAACACACACTGCCAACCAAGAATCAGCCTGTATAAGCTCCCATCTGACATAGTTGGTACACAAACCAACGGTGAGCAGAAATACTATCTGCTCCACATCAACGCCAGCCAAACCCTAGTCAACGCACACTGCCAACGAAGAAAAGGCCAGTATAAGCTCCCGTCTGACATTGGGGGGTACACAAAACAACGGGGAACAGAAATACTATCTGCTCCCGATAACCGCTAGCCAAACCCTAGTCCACACACACTGCCAAACAAGAATAGGCCTGTATAAGCGCCCGTCTGACATAGGGGTACACAAACCAACGGGGAGCAGGAATACTATCTGCTCCCCATCACCGCCAGCCAAAACTAGTCAACGCACACTGCCAGCCTAGAATCGGCCTGTATAAGCTCCCATCTGACATAGGGGGTACACAAACCAACGGGGAGCAGAAATACTATCTGCTACCCATCACCACCAGCCAAACCCTAGTCCACGCACACTGCCAAACTAGAATCGGCCAGTATAAGCTCCCGTCTGACATAGGGGGTACACAAACCAACGAGAGCACAAAATACTATCTGCTCCCCATCACCTCTAGCCAAACCCTAGTCAACGCACACTGCAAACCAAGAATAGGCCTCTATCACCTCCCGTCTGACATAGGGGGTACCTAAACCAACGGGAAGCAGAAATACTATGTGCTCCCCATCACCGCCAGCCACACCCTAGTCAACGCACACTGCCAACCAAGAACAGGCCTGTATAAGCTCCCGTCTGACATAGGGGGTACACAAACCAACGGGGAGCAGAAATACTATCGGCTCCCCATCACCGAAAGCCAAACCCTAGTCCACGCACACTTCCAACCAAGATTAGGCCTGTATAAGCTGCCGTCTGACATAGGGGGTACACAAACCAACGGGGAACAGAAATACTATCTGCTCCCCATCACCACCAGCCAAACCCTAGTCAACACACACTGCCAACCAAGAATCAGCCTGTATAAGCTCCCATCTGACATAGTTGGTACACAAACCAACGGTGAGCAGAAATACTATCTGCTCCACATCAACGCCAGCCAAACCCTAGTCAACGCACACTGCCAACGAAGAATAGGCCAGTATAAGCTCCCGTCTGACATTGGGGGGTACACAAAACAACGGGGAGCAGAAATAATATCTGCTCCCAATCACCGCCAGCCAAACCCTAGTCAACGCACACTGCCAACCAAAAATAGGCCTCTATAAGCTCCCGTCTGACATAGGGGGTACACAAACCAACGGGGAGCAGAAATACTATCTGCTCCCCATCACCACCAGCCAAACCCTAGTCAACGCACACTGCCAACCAATAATAGACCTGTATAAGCTCCTGTCTGACATAGGGGGTACTCAAACCAACGGGGAGCAGAAATACTATATGCTCCCCATCACCACCAGCCAAACCCAAGTCCACGCACACTGCCAACCTAGAATTGGCCTGTATAAGCTCTTGTCTGACATAGGGGGTACACAAACCAACTGGGAGCAGAAATACTATCTGCTCCCCATCACCACCAGTCAAACCCTAGTCAACGGACACTGCCAACCAAGAATAGGCCTCTATAAGCTCCCGTCTGACATAGGGGGTACACAAACCAACGGGGAGCAGAAATACTATCGGCTCCCCATCACCGAAAGCCAAACCCTAGTCCACGCACACTTCCAACCAAGATTAGGCCTGTATAAGCTGCCGTCTGACATAGGGGGTTCACAAACCAACGGGGAACAGAAATACTATCTGCTCCCCATCACCACCAGCCAAACCCTAGTCAACACACACTGCCAACCAAGAATCAGCCTGTATAAGCTCCCATCTGACATAGTTGGTACACAAACCAACGGTGAGCAGAAATACTATCTGCTCCACATCAACGCCAGCCAAACCCTAGTCAACGCACACTGCCAACGAAGAAAAGGCCAGTATAAGCTCCCGTCTGACATTGGGGGGTACACAAAACAACGGGGAGCAGAAATACTATCTGCTCCCAATCACCGCCAGCCAAACCCTAGTCAACGCACACTGCCAACCAAATATAGGCCTCTATAAGCTCCCGTCTGACATAGGGGGTACACAAACCAACGGGGAGCAGAAATACTATCTGCTCCCCATCACCACCAGCCAAACCCTAGTCAACGCACACTGCCAACCAATAATAGACCTGTATAAGCTCCTGTCTGACATAGGGGGTACTCAAACCAACGGGGAGCAGAAATACTATATGCTCCCCATCACCACCAGCCAAACCCAAGTCCACGCACACTGCCAACCTAGAATCGGCCTGTATAAGCTCTCGTCTGACATAGGGGGTACACAAACCAACTGGGAGCAGAAATACTATCTGCTCCCCATCACCACCAGCCAAACCCTAGTCAACGGACACTGCCAACCAAGAATAGGCCTCTATAAGCTCCCGTCTGACATAGGGGGTACACAAACCAACGGGGAGCAGAAATACTATCTGCTCCCCATCACCGCCTGCCAAACCCTAGTCAACGCACACTGCCAACAAAGAATAGGCCTGGATAAGCTCCCATCTCACATAGGGGGTACACAAACCAACGGGGAGCAGAAATACTATCTGCTCCCAATCACCGCCAGCCAATCCCTAGTCAACGCACACTGCCAACCAAAAATAGGCCTCTATAAGCTCCTGTCTGACATAGGGGGTACACAAACCAACAGGAGCAGAAATACTATCTGCTCCCCATCACCTCCAGCCAAACCCTAGTCAACGCACACTGCCAACCAAGAATAGGCCTCTATAAGCTCCCGTCTGACATAGGGGGTACACAAACCAACGGGGAACAGAAATTCTATCTGCTCCCCATCACCACCAGCCAAACCCTAGTCCAGAGACACTGCCAACCAAGAATAGGCCTGTATAAGCTTCGTCTGATGAAGGGGGTACACAAACCAATGGGGAGAAGAAATACTATATGCTCCCCATCACCACCAGCCAAACCCAAGTCCACGCACACTGCCAACCAAGAATCAGCCTGTATAAGCTCCCATCTGACATAGTTGGTACACAAACCAACTGTGAGCAGAAATACTATCTGCTCCCCATCAACGCCAGCCAAACCCTAGTCAACGCACACTGCCAACGAAGAATAGGCCAGTATAAGCTCCCTTCTGACATAGGGGGTACACAAAACAACGGAGAGCAGAAATACTATCTGCTCCCAATCACCGCCAGCCAAACCCTAGTCAACGCACACTGCCAACCAAAAATAGGCCTCTATAAGCTCCCGTCTGACATAGGGGTACACAAACCAACGGGGAGCAGAAATACTATCTGCTCCCCATTACCACCAGCCAAACCCTAGTCAACGCACACTGCCAACCAATAATAGACCTGTATAAGCTCCTGTCTGACATAGGGGGTACTCAAACCAACGGGAGCAGAAATACTATCTGCTCCCCATCACCACCAGCCAAACCCAAGTCCACGCACACTGCCAACCTAGAATTGGCCTGAATAAGCTCTCATCTGACAAAAGGGGTACACAAACCAACTGGGAGCAGAAATACTATCTGCTCCCCATCACCACCAGCCAAACCCTAGTCAACGTACACTTCCAACCAAGAATAGGCCTGTATAAGCTCCCGTCTGACATAGGGGGTACACAAACCAACGGGGAGCAGAAATACTATCTGCTCCCAATCTCCACCAGCCAAACCCTGGTCAACGGACACTGCCAACCAAGAATAGGCCTCTATAAGCTCCCGTCTGACATAGGGGGTACACAAACCAACGGGGAGCAGAAATACTATCTGCTCCCCATCACCACCTGCCAAACCCTAGTCAACGCACACTGCCAACAAAGAATAGGCCTGGATAAGCTCCCATCTGACATAGGGGGTACACAAACCAACGGGGAGCAGAAATACTATCTGCTCCCAATCACCGCCAATCAATCCCTAGTCAACGCACACTGCCAACCAAAAATAGGCCTCTATAAGCTCCCGTCTGACATAGGGGGTACACAAACCAACAGGAGCAGAAATACTATCTGCTCCCCATCACCTCCAGCCAGACCCTAGTCAACGCACACCGCCAACCAAGAATAGGCCTCTATAAGCTCCCGTCTGACATAGGGGGTACACAAACCAACGGGGAGCAGAAATACTATCCGCTCCCCATCACCGCCAGCCAAACCCTAGTCAACGCACACTGCTTACCAAGAATCGGCCTGTATAAGCTCCCGTCTGACATAGGGGGTACATAAAGCAACAGGGAGCAGAAATACTATCTGCTCCGCATCACCGCCAGCCAAGCCCTAGTTCACGCACACTGCCAACCAACATTAGGGCTGTAGAAGCTCCCGTCTGACATAGGGGGTACACAAACCAACGGGGAGCAGAAATACTACCTGCTCCCCATCACCATCAGCCAAACCCTAGTCAACGCACACTGCCAAACAAGAATCAGCCTGTATAAGCTCCCATCTGATATAGGGGGTACACAAACCAACGGGGAGCAGAAATACTATCTGCACCCCATCACCGCCAGCCAAACCCTAGTCCAAGCACACTGCTAACCAAGATTAGGCCTGTATTAGCTCCCGTCTGACATAGGCGGTACGCAAACCAACGGGGAACAGAAATACTATCTGCTCCCCATCACCACCAGCCAAACCATAGTCCACACACACTGCCAAACAAGAATCGGCCTGTATAAGCTACAGTCTGACATAGGGGGTACACAAAAAAACGGGGAGCAGGAATACTATCTGCTCCCCATCACTGCCTGCCAAACCCTAGTCAACGCACACTGCCAACAAAGAATAGGCCTGGATAAGCTCCCATCTGACATAGGGGGTACACAAACCAACGGGGAGCAGAAATACTATCTGCTCCCAATCACTGCCAGCCAATCCCTAGTCAACGCACACTGCCAACCAAAAATAGGCCTCTATAAGCTACCGTCTGACATAGGGGGTAGACAAACCAATGGGGAGAAGAAATACTATCTGCTCCCCATCAGTGCCACCCAAACCCTAGTCAACACACACTGCCAACCAAGAATCAGCCTGTATAAGCTCCCATCTGACATAGTTGGTACACAAACCAACGGTGAGCAGAAATACTATCTGCTCCCCATCAACGCCAGCCAAACCCTAGTCAACGCACACTGCCAAAGAAGAATAGGCCAGTATAAGCTCCCGTCTGACATAGGGGGTACACAAAACAACGGGGAGCAGAAATACTATCTGCTCCCAATCACCGCCAGCCAAACCCTAGTCAACGCACACTGCCAACCAAAAATAGCCCTCTATAAGCTCCCGTCTGACATAGGGGGTACACAAACCAACGGGGAGCAGAAATACTATCTGCTCCCCATCACCACCAGCCAAACCCAAGTCCACGCACACTGCCAACCTAGAATTGGCCTGTATAAGCTCTCATTTGACAAAGGGGGTACACAAACCAACTGGGAGCAGAAATACTATCTGCTCCCCATCACCACCAGCCAAACCCTAGTCAACGGACACTGCCAACCAAAAATAGGCCTCTATAAGCTCCCGTCTGACATAGGGGGTACACAAACCAACGGGGAACAGAAATTCTATCTGCTCCCCATCACCACCAGCCAAACCCTAGTCCACAGACACTGCCAACCAAGAATAGGCCTGTATAAGCTTCGTCTGATGTAGGGGGTACACAAACCAATGGGGAGAAGAAATACTATCTGCTCCCCATCAACGCCAGCCAAACCCTAGTCAACGCACACTGCCAACGAAGAATAGGCCAGTATAAGCTCCCGTCTGACATAGGGGGTACACAAAACAACGGGTGGCAGAAATACTATCTGCTCCCAATCACCGCCAGCCAAACCCTAGTCAACGGACACTGCCAACCAAGAATAGGCCTCTATAAGCTCCCGTCTGACATAAGGGGTACACAAACCAACGGGGAGCAGAAATACTATCTGCTCCCCATCACCGCCTGCCAAACCGTAGTCAACGCACACTGCCAACAAAGAATAGGCCTGGATAAGCTCCCATCTGACAAAAGGGGGTACACAAACCAACGGGGAGCAAAAATACTATCTGCTCCCAATCACCGCCAGCCAATCCCTAGTCAACGGACACTGCCAACCAAAAAAAGGCCTCTATAAGCTCCCGTCTGACATAGGGGGTACACAAACCAACAGGAGCAGAAATACTATCTGCTCCCCATCACCTCCAGCCAAACCCTAGTCCAAACCCTAGTCCACGCACACTGCTATCCAAGATTAGGCCTGTATAAGCTCCCGTCTGACATAGGGGGTACACAAACCAACGGGGAACAGAAATACTATCTGCTCCCGATAACCGCTAGCCAAACCCTAGTCCACACACACTGCCAAACAAGAATAGGCCTGTATAAGCGCCCATCTGACATTGGGGTACACAAACCAACGGGGAGCAGGAATACTATCTGCTCTCCATCACCGCCAGCCAAAAACTAGTCAACGCACACTGCCAGCCTAGAATCGGCCTGTATAAGCTCCCATCTGACATAGGGGGTACACAAACCAACGGGGAGCAGAAATACTATCTGCTACCCATCACCACCAGCCAAACCCTAGTCAACGCACACTGCCAACCTATAATAGGCCGGTATAAGCTCCTGTCTGACATAGGGGGTAGACAAACCAATGGGGAGCAGAAATACTACCTGCTCCCCAACACCACCAGCCAAACCCTAGTCCACGCACACTGCCAAACTAGAATCGGCCAGTATAAGCTCCCGTCTGACATAGGGGGTACACAAACCAACGAGAGCACAAAATACTATCTGCTCCCCATCACCTCTAGCCAAACCCTAGTCAACGCACACTGCCAACCAAGAATAGGCCTCTATCACCTCCCGTCTGACATAGGGGGTACCTAAACCAACGGGAAGCAGAAATACTATGTGCTCCCCATCACCGCCAGCCACACCCTAGTCAACGCACACTGCCAACCAAGAACAGGCCTGTATAAGCTCCCGTCTGACATAGGGGGTACACAAACCAACGGGGAGCAGAAATACTATCGGCTCCCCATCACCGAAAGCCAAACCCTAGTCCACGCACACTTCCAACCAAGATTAGGCCTGTATAAGCTGCCGTCTGACATAGGGGGTACACAAACCAACGGGGAACAGAAATACTATCTGCTCCCCATCACCACCAGCCAAACCCTAGTCAACACACACTGCCAACCAAGAATCAGCCTGTATAAGCTCCCATCTGACATAGTTGGTACACAAACCAACGGTGAGCAGAAATACTATCTGCTCCACATCAACGCCAGCCAAACCCTAGTCAACGCACACTGCCAACGAAGAATAGGCCAGTATAAGCTCCCGTCTGACATTGGGGGGTACACAAAACAACGGGGAGCAGAAATAATATCTGCTCCCAATCACCGCCAGCCAAACCCTAGTCAACGCACACTGCCAACCAAAAATAGGCCTCTATAAGCTCCCGTCTGACATAGGGGGTACACAAACCAACGGGGAGCAGAAATACTATCTGCTCCCCATCACCACCAGCCAAACCCTAGTCAACGCACACTGCCAACCAATAATAGACCTGTATAAGCTCCTGTCTGACATAGGGGGTACTCAAACCAACGGGGAGCAGAAATACTATATGCTCCCCATCACCACCAGCCAAACCCAAGTCCACGCACACTGCCAACCTAGAATCGGCCTGTATAAGCTCTTGTCTGACATAGGGGGTACACAAACCAACTGGGAGCAGAAATACTATCTGCTCCCCATCACCACCAGTCAAACCCTAGTCAACGGACACTGCCAACCAAGAATAGGCCTCTATAAGCTCCCGTCTGACATAGGGGGTACACAAACCAACGGGGAGCAGAAATACTATCTGCTCCCAATCTCCACCAGCCAAACCCTGGTCAACGGACACTGCCAACCAAGAATAGGCCTCTATAAGCTCCCGTCTGACATAGGGGGTACACAAACCAACGGGGAGCAGAAATACTATCTGCTCCCCATCACCACCTGCCAAACCCTAGTCAACGCACACTGCCAACAAAGAATAGGCCTGGATAAGCTCCCATCTGACATAGGGGGTACACAAACCAACGGGGAGCAGAAATACTATCTGCTCCCAATCACCGCCAATCAATCCCTAGTCAACGCACACTGCCAACCAAAAATAGGCCTCTATAAGCTCCCGTCTGACATAGGGGGTACACAAACCAACAGGAGCAGAAATACTATCTGCTCCCCATCACCTCCAGCCAGACCCTAGTCAACGCACACCGCCAACCAAGAATAGGCCTCTATAAGCTCCCGTCTGACATAGGGGGTACACAAACCAACGGGGAGCAGAAATACTATCCGCTCCCCATCACCGCCAGCCAAACCCTAGTCAACGCACACTGCTTACCAAGAATCGGCCTGTATAAGCTCCCGTCTGACATAGGGGGTACATAAAGCAACAGGGAGCAGAAATACTATCTGCTCCGCATCACCGCCAGCCAAGCCCTAGTTCACGCACACTGCCAACCAACATTAGGGCTGTAGAAGCTCCCGTCTGACATAGGGGGTACACAAACCAACGGGGAGCAGAAATACTACCTGCTCCCCATCACCATCAGCCAAACCCTAGTCAACGCACACTGCCAAACAAGAATCAGCCTGTATAAGCTCCCATCTGATATAGGGGGTACACAAACCAACGGGGAGCAGAAATACTATCTGCACCCCATCACCGCCAGCCAAACCCTAGTCCAAGCACACTGCTAACCAAGATTAGGCCTGTATTAGCTCCCGTCTGACATAGGAGGTACGCAAACCAACGGGGAACAGAAATACTATCTGCTCCCCATCACCACCAGCCAAACCATAGTCCACACACACTGCCAAACAAGAATCGGCCTGTATAAGCTACAGTCTGACATAGGGGGTACACAAAAAAACGGGGAGCAGGAATACTATCTGCTCCCCATCACTGCCTGCCAAACCCTAGTCAACGCACACTGCCAACAAAGAATAGGCCTGGATAAGCTCCCATCTGACATAGGGGGTACACAAACCAACGGGGAGCAGAAATACTATCTGCTCCCAATCACTGCCAGCCAATCCCTAGTCAACGCACACTGCCAACCAAAAATAGGCCTCTATAAGCTACCGTCTGACATAGGGGGTAGACAAACCAATGGGGAGAAGAAATACTATCTGCTCCCCATCAGTGCCACCCAAACCCTAGTCAACACACACTGCCAACCAAGAATCAGCCTGTATAAGCTCCCATCTGACATAGTTGGTACACAAACCAACGGTGAGCAGAAATACTATCTGCTCCCCATCAACGCCAGCCAAACCCTAGTCAACGCACACTGCCAAAGAAGAATAGGCCAGTATAAGCTCCCGTCTGACATAGGGGGTACACAAAACAACGGGGAGCAGAAATACTATCTGCTCCCAATCACCGCCAGCCAAACCCTAGTCAACGCACACTGCCAACCAAAAATAGCCCTCTATAAGCTCCCGTCTGACATAGGGGGTACACAAACCAACGGGGAGCAGAAATACTATCTGCTCCCCATCACCACCAGCCAAACCCAAGTCCACGCACACTGCCAACCTAGAATTGGCCTGTATAAGCTCTCATTTGACAAAGGGGGTACACAAACCAACTGGGAGCAGAAATACTATCTGCTCCCCATCACCACCAGCCAAACCCTAGTCAACGGACACTGCCAACCAAAAATAGGCCTCTATAAGCTCCCGTCTGACATAGGGGGTACACAAACCAACGGGGAACAGAAATTCTATCTGCTCCCCATCACCACCAGCCAAACCCTAGTCCACAGACACTGCCAACCAAGAATAGGCCTGTATAAGCTTCGTCTGATGTAGGGGGTACACAAACCAATGGGGAGAAGAAATACTATCTGCTCCCCATCAACGCCAGCCAAACCCTAGTCAACGCACACTGCCAACGAAGAATAGGCCAGTATAAGCTCCCGTCTGACATAGGGGGTACACAAAACAACGGGTGGCAGAAATACTATCTGCTCCCAATCACCGCCAGCCAAACCCTAGTCAACGGACACTGCCAACCAAGAATAGGCCTCTATAAGCTCCCGTCTGACATAAGGGGTACACAAACCAACGGGGAGCAGAAATACTATCTGCTCCCCATCACCGCCTGCCAAACCGTAGTCAACGCACACTGCCAACAAAGAATAGGCCTGGATAAGCTCCCATCTGACAAAAGGGGGTACACAAACCAACGGGGAGCAAAAATACTATCTGCTCCCAATCACCGCCAGCCAATCCCTAGTCAACGGACACTGCCAACCAAAAAAAGGCCTCTATAAGCTCCCGTCTGACATAGGGGGTACACAAACCAACAGGAGCAGAAATACTATCTGCTCCCCATCACCTCCAGCCAAACCCTAGTCCAAACCCTAGTCCACGCACACTGCTATCCAAGATTAGGCCTGTATAAGCTCCCGTCTGACATAGGGGGTACACAAACCAACGGGGAACAGAAATACTATCTGCTCCCGATAACCGCTAGCCAAACCCTAGTCCACACACACTGCCAAACAAGAATAGGCCTGTATAAGCGCCCATCTGACATTGGGGTACACAAACCAACGGGGAGCAGGAATACTATCTGCTCTCCATCACCGCCAGCCAAAAACTAGTCAACGCACACTGCCAGCCTAGAATCGGCCTGTATAAGCTCCCATCTGACATAGGGGGTACACAAACCAACGGGGAGCAGAAATACTATCTGCTACCCATCACCACCAGCCAAACCCTAGTCAACGCACACTGCCAACCTATAATAGGCCGGTATAAGCTCCTGTCTGACATAGGGGGTAGACAAACCAATGGGGAGCAGAAATACTACCTGCTCCCCAACACCACCAGCCAAACCCTAGTCCACGCACACTGCCAAACTAGAATCGGCCAGTATAAGCTCCCGTCTGACATAGGGGGTACACAAACCAACGAGAGCACAAAATACTATCTGCTCCCCATCACCTCTAGCCAAACCCTAGTCAACGCACACTGCCAACCAAGAATAGGCCTCTATCACCTCCCGTCTGACATAGGGGGTACCTAAACCAACGGGAAGCAGAAATACTATGTGCTCCCCATCACCGCCAGCCACACCCTAGTCAACGCACACTGCCAACCAAGAACAGGCCTGTATAAGCTCCCGTCTGACATAGGGGGTACACAAACCAACGGGGAGCAGAAATACTATCGGCTCCCCATCACCGAAAGCCAAACCCTAGTCCACGCACACTTCCAACCAAGATTAGGCCTGTATAAGCTGCCGTCTGACATAGGGGGTACACAAACCAACGGGGAACAGAAATACTATCTGCTCCCCATCACCACCAGCCAAACCCTAGTCAACACACACTGCCAACCAAGAATCAGCCTGTATAAGCTCCCATCTGACATAGTTGGTACACAAACCAACGGTGAGCAGAAATACTATCTGCTCCACATCAACGCCAGCCAAACCCTAGTCAACGCACACTGCCAACGAAGAATAGGCCAGTATAAGCTCCCGTCTGACATTGGGGGGTACACAAAACAACGGGGAGCAGAAATAATATCTGCTCCCAATCACCGCCAGCCAAACCCTAGTCAACGCACACTGCCAACCAAAAATAGGCCTCTATAAGCTCCCGTCTGACATAGGGGGTACACAAACCAACGGGGAGCAGAAATACTATCTGCTCCCCATCACCACCAGCCAAACCCTAGTCAACGCACACTGCCAACCAATAATAGACCTGTATAAGCTCCTGTCTGACATAGGGGGTACTCAAACCAACGGGGAGCAGAAATACTATATGCTCCCCATCACCACCAGCCAAACCCAAGTCCACGCACACTGCCAACCTAGAATCGGCCTGTATAAGCTCTTGTCTGACATAGGGGGTACACAAACCAACTGGGAGCAGAAATACTATCTGCTCCCCATCACCACCAGTCAAACCCTAGTCAACGGACACTGCCAACCAAGAATAGGCCTCTATAAGCTCCCGTCTGACATAGGGGGTACACAAACCAACGGGGAGCAGAAATACTATCTGCTCCCCATCACCGCCTGCCAAACCCTAGTCAACGCACACTGCCAACAAAGAATAGGCCCGGATAAGCTCCCATCTCACATAGGGGCTACACAAACCAACGGGGAGCAGAAATACTATCTGCTCCCAATCACCGCCAGCCAATCCCTAGTCAACGCACACTGCCCACCAAAAATAGGCCTCTATACGCTCCTGTCTGACATAGGGGGTACACAAACCAACAGGAGCAGAAATACTATCTGCTCCCCATCACCTCCAGCCAAACCCTAGTCAACGCACACTGCCAACCAAGAATAGGCCTCTATAAGCTCCCGTCTGACATAGGGGGTACACAAACCAACGGGGAACAGAAATTCTATCTGCTCCCCATCACCACCAGCCAAACCCTAGTCCACAGACACTGCCAACCAAGAATAGGCCTGTATAAGCTTCGTCTGATGAAGGGGGTACACAAACCAATGGGGAGAAGAAATACTATCTGCTCCCCATCACCACCAGCCAAACCCAAGTCCACGCACACTGCCAACCAAGAATCAGCCTGTATAAGCTCCCATCTGACATAGTTGGTACACAAACCAACGGTGAGCAGAAATACTATCTGCTCCCCATCAACGCCAGCCAAACCCTAGTCAACGCACACTGCCAACGAAGAATAGGCCAGTATAAGCTCCCGTCTGACATAGGGGGTACACAAAACAACGGGGAGCAGAAATACTATCTGCTCCCAATCACCGCCAGCCAAACCCTAGTCAACGCACACTGCCAACCAAAAATAGGCCTCTATACGCTCCCGTCTGACATAGGGGGTACACAAACCAACGGGGAGCAGAAATACTATCTGCTCCCCATTACCACCAGCCAAACCCTAGTCAACGCACACTGCCAACCAATAATAGACCTGTAGAAGCTCCTGTCTGACATAGGGGGTACTCAAACCAACGGGGAGCAGAAATACTATCTGCTCCCCATCACCACCAGCCAAACCCAAGTCCACGCACACTGCCAACCTAGAATTGGCCTGTATAAGCTCTCATATGACAAAGGGGGTACACAAACCAACTGGGAGCAGAAATACTATCTGCTCCCTATCACCACCAGCCAAACCCTCGTCAACATACACTGCCAACCAAGAATAGGACTGTATAAGCTCCCGTCTGACATAGGGGGTACACAAACCAACGGGGAGCAGAAATACTATCTGCTCCCAATCTCCACCAGCCAAACCCTGGTCAACGGACACTGCCAACCAAGAATAGGCCTCTATAAGCTCCCGTCTGACATAGGGGGTACACAAACCAACGGGGAGCAGAAATACTATCTGCTCCCCATCACCGCCTGCCAAACCCTAGTCAACGCACACTGCCAACAAAGAATAGGCCTGGATAAGCTCCCATCTGACATAGGGGGTACACAAACCAACGGGGAGCAGAAATACTATCTGCTCCCAATCACCGCCAATCAATCCCTAGTCAACGCACACTGCCAACCAAAAATAGGCCTCTATAATCTCCCGTCTGACATAGGGGGTACACAAACCAACAGGAGCAGAAATACTATCTGCTCCCCATCACCTCCAGCCAGACCCTAGTCAACGCACACTGCCAACCAAGAATAGGCCTCTATAAGCTCCCGTCTGACATAGGGGGTACACAAACCAACGGGGAGCAGAAATACTATCCGCTCCCCATCACCGCCAGCCAAACCCTAGTCAACGCACACTGCTTACCAAGAATCGGCCTGTATAAGCTCCCGTCTGACATAGGGGGTACATAAAGCAACAGGGAGCAGAAATACTATCTGCTCCGCATCACCGCCAGCCAAACCCTAGACAACGCACACTGCCAAACAAGAATCAGCCTGTATAAGCTCCCATCTGATATAGGGGGTACACAAACCAACGGGGAGCAGAAATGCTATCTGCACCCCATCACCGCCAGCCAAACCCTAGTCCACGCACACTGCCAACCAACATTAGGGCTGTAGAAGCTCCCGTCTGACATAGGGGGTACACAAACCAACGGGGAGCAGAAATACTACCTGCTCCCCATCACCATCAGCCAAACCCTAGTCAACGCACACTGCCAAACAAGAATCAGCCTGTATAAGCTCCCATCTGATATAGGGGGTACACAAACCAACGGGGAGCAGAAATACTATCTGCACCCCATCACCGCCAGCCAAACCCTAGTCCAAGCACACTGCTAACCAAGATTAGGCCTGTATTAGCTCCCGTCTGACATAGGCGGTACGCAAACCAACGGGGAACAGAAATACTATCTGCTCCCCATCACCACCAGCCAAACCATAGTCCACACACACTGCCAAACAAGAATAGGCCTGTATAAGCTACAGTCTGACATAGGGGGTACACAAAACAACGGGGAGCAGAAATACTATCTGCTCCCAATCACCGCCAGCCAAACCCTAGTCAACGCACACTGCCAACCAAAAATAGCCCTCTATAAGCTCCCGTCTGACATAGGGGGTACACAAACCAACGGGGAGCAGAAATACTATCTGCTCCCCATCACCACCAGCCAAACCCTAGTCAACGCACACTGCCAACCAATAATAGACATGTATAAGCGCCTGTCTGACCTAGGGGGTACTCAAACCAACGGGGAGCAGAAATACTATCTGCTCCCCATCACCACCAGCCAAACCCAAGTCCACGCACACTGCCAGCCTAGAATTGGCCTGTATAAGCTCTCATCTGACAAAGGGGGTACACAAACCAACTGGGAGCAGAAATACTATATGCTCCCCATCACCACCAGCCAAACTCTAGTCAACGGACACTGCCAACCAAAAATAGGCCTCTATAAGCTCCCGTCTGACATAGGGGGTACACAAACCAACGGGGAACAGAAATTCTATCTGCTCCCCATCACCACCAGCCAAACCCTAGTCCACAGACACTGCCAACCAAGAATAGGCCTGTATAAGCTTCGTCTGATGTAGGGGGTACACAAAGCAATGGGGAGAAGAAATACTATCTGCTACCCATCACCGCCACCCAAACCCTAGTCAACACTCACTGCCAACCAAGAATCAGCCTGTAAAAGCTCCCATCTGACATAGTTGGTACACAAACCAACGGTGAGCAGAAATACTATCTGCTCCCCATCAACGCCAGCCAAACCCTAGTCAACGCACACTGCCAACGAAGAATAGGCCTGTAAAAGCTCCCGTCTGACATAGGGGGTACACAAAACAACGGGTGGCAGAAATACTATCTGCTCCCAATCACCGCCAGCCAAACCCTAGTCAACGGACACTGCCAACCAATAAGAGGCCTGTATAAGCTCCTGTCTGACATAGAGGGTACACAAACCAACGGGGAGCAGAAATACTATCTGCTCCTCATCACCACCAGCCAAACCCAAGTCCAAGCACACTGCCAACCTAGAATCGGCCTGTATAAGCTCCCATCTGACACAGGGGGCACACAAACCAACGGGGAGCAGAAATACTTTCTGCTCCCCATCACCGCCAGCCAAACCCTAGTCAACGCACACTGCCAACCAAGAATAGGCCTGTATAAGCTCCCGTCTGATATAGGGGGTACACAAAGCAACTGGGAGCAGAAATACTATCAGCTTCCCATCACCACCAGCCAAACCCTAGTCCACAGACACTGCCATCCAAAAATAGGCCTGTATAAGCTCCAGTCTGACATAGGGGGTAAAAAAATCAACGGGGAGCAAAATGACTATCTGCTCACCATCAACGTCAGCCAAACCCTAGTTAACGCACACTGCAAACCAAGAATCAGCCTGTATAAGCTCCCATCTGACATAGGGGGTACACAAACCAGCGGGGAGCAGAAATGCTATCTGCTCCCCATCACCGCCAGCCAAACCCTAGTCAGCGCACACTGCCAACGAAGAATAGGCCTGTATAAGATCGCGTCTGACATAGGGGGTACACAAACCAACGACGAGCAGAAATACTATCTGTGTCCAATCACCACCAGCCAATCCCTAGTTAACGCACACTGCCAACAAAGAAAAGGTCTGTACAAGCTCCCGTCTGACGTAGGGGGTACACAAACCAACGGGGAGCAGAATTACTATCTGCTCACCATCACCGCCAGCCAAACCCTACTCAACGCACACTGCCAACCAAGAATAGGCCTTTATAAGCTCCCGTCTGACATAGGGGGTACACAAACCAACGGGGAACAGAAATACTATCTGCTCCCCATCACCAGCAGCCAAACCCTAGTCCACAGACACTGCCAACCAAGAATAGGCCTGTATAAGCTCCGTCTGATGTAGGGGGTGCACAAACCAACGGGGAGCAGAAATACTATCTGCTCCCCATCACCGCCATCAAACCCTAGTCAACACACACTGCCAACCAAGAATAGGTATCTATAAGCTCCCATCTGATATAGGGGGTACACAAACCAACGGGGAGCAGAAATACTATCCGCTCCCCATCACCGCCAGCCAAACCCTAGTCAACGCACACTGCCAACTTAGAATCGGTCTATATAAGCTCCCGTCTGACATAGGGGGTACATAAACCAACGGGGAGCAGAAATACTATCTGCTCCCCATCACCGCCAGTCAAGCCCTAGTCCAAGCACACTGCCAACCAAGATTAGGCCTGTAAAAGCTTCCGTCTGCCATAGGGGTTACACAAACCAACGAGGAGCAGAAATACTCTCTGCTCCCCATCACCGCCAGCCAAACCCTATTCCACTCACACTGCCAACCTAGAATCGGACTGTATAAGCTCCCATCTGACATAGGGGGTACACAAAGCAACGGGGAGCAGAAATACTATTTGCTCCCCATCACCGCCAGCCAAACCCTAGTCAACGCACACTGCCAACCAAGAAAAGGCCTCTATAAGCTCCCGTCTGACATAGGGGGTACATAAATCAACGGGGAGCAGAAATACTATCTGCTCCCAAATACCGCCTGCAAAACCCTCGTCAACGCACACTGCCAACAAAGAATAGGCCTGTATAAGCTCCCGTCTGACATAGGGGGTACACATACCAACGGGGAACAGAAATACTATCTGCTCCCTATCACCACGAGCCAAACCCTAGTCCACAGACACTGCCAACCAAGATTAGGCCTGTATAAGCTCCCATCTAACATGGGGGGTGCACAAACCAACGGGGAGCAGAAATACTATCTGCTCCCCATCACCGCCAGGCAAACCCTAGTCCATGCACACTGCAAACCTTGAATCGGCCTGTATAAGCTTCCGTCTGACATATGGGGTGCATAAACCAATGGGGAGAAGAATAACCATCTGCTCACCATCACTGCCAGCCAAACCCTAGTCAACGCACACTGCCAACCAAGAATCAGCCAGTATAAGCTCCCATCTGACAAAGGGGGTACACAAACCAACGGGGAGCGGAAATACTATCTGCTCCCCATCAACACCAGCCAAACCCTAGTCAGCGCACACTGGCAACGAAGAATAGGCCTGTATAAGCTCCCGTCTGACATAGGGGGTACACAAACCAACGGGGAGCAGAAATACTATCTGCTCCCAATCACCGCCAGCCAATCCCTAGTCAACGCACACTGCCAACCAAGAATAGGCCTGTATAAGCTCTCATCTGACAAAGGGGGTACACAAACCAACTGGGAGCAGAAATACTATATGCTCCCCATCACCACCAGCCAAACTCTAGTCAACGGACACTGCCAACCAAAAATAGGCCTCTATAAGCTCCCGTCTGACATAGGGGGTACACAAACCAACGGGGAACAGAAATTCTATCTGCTCCCCATCACCACCAGCCAAACCCTAGTCCACAGACACTGCCAACCAAGAATAGGCCTGTATAAGCTTCGTCTGATGTAGGGGGTACACAAAGCAATGGGGAGAAGAAATACTATCTGCTACCCATCACCGCCACCCAAACCCTAGTCAACACTCACTGCCAACCAAGAATCAGCCTGTAAAAGCTCCCATCTGACATAGTTGGTACACAAACCAACGGTGAGCAGAAATACTATCTGCTCCCCATCAACGCCAGCCAAACCCTAGTCAACGCACACTGCCAACGAAGAATAGGCCTGTAAAAGCTCCCGTCTGACATAGGGGGTACACAAAACAACGGGTGGCAGAAATACTATCTGCTCCCAATCACCGCCAGCCAAACCCTAGTCAACGGACACTGCCAACCAATAAGAGGCCTGTATAAGCTAATGTCTGACATAGAGGGTACACAAACCAACGGGGAGCAGAAATACTATCTGCTCCTCATCACCACCAGCCAAACCCAAGTCCACGCACACTGCCAACCTAGAATCGGCCTGTATAAGCTCCCATCTGACACAGGGGGCACACAAACCAACGGGGAGCAGAAATACTTTCTGCTCCCCATCACCGCCAGCCAAACCCTAGTCAACGCACACTGCCAACCAAGAATAGGCCTGTATAAGCTCCCGTCTGATATAGGGGGTACACAAAGCAACTGGGAGCAGAAATACTATCAGCTTCCCATCACCACCAGCCAAACCCTAGTCCACAGACACTGCCATCCAAAAATAGGCCTGTATAAGCTCCAGTCTGACATAGGGGGTAAAAAAATCAACGGGGAGCAAAATGACTATCTGCTCACCATCAACGTCAGCCAAACCCTAGTTAACGCACACTGCAAACCAAGAATCAGCCTGTATAAGCTCCCATCTGACATAGGGGGTACACAAACCAGCGGGGAGCAGAAATGCTATCTGCTCCCCATCACCGCCAGCCAAACCCTAGTCAGCGCACACTGCCAACGAAGAATAGGCCTGTATAAGATCGCGTCTGACATAGGGGGTACACAAACCAACGACGAGCAGAAATACTATCTGTCTCCAATCACCACCAGCCAATCCCTAGTTAACGCACACTGCCAACAAAGAAAAGGTCTGTACAAGCTCCCGTCTGACATAGGGGGTACACAAACCAACGGGGAGCAGAATTACTATCTGCTCACCATCACCGCCAGCCAAACCCTACTCAACGCACACTGCCAACCAAGAATAGGCCTTTATAAGCTCCCGTCTGACATAGGGGGTACACAAACCAACGGGGAACAGAAATACTATCTGCTCCCCATCACCAGCAGCCAAACCCTAGTCCACAGACACTGCCAACCAAGAATAGGCCTGTATAAGCTCCGTCTGATGTAGGGGGTGCACAAACCAACGGGGAGCAGAAATACTATCTGCTCCCCATCACCGCCATCAAACCCTAGTCAACACACACTGCCAACCAAGAATAGGTATCTATAAGCTCCCATCTGATATAGGGGGTACACAAACCAACGGGGAGCAGAAATACTATCCGCTCCCCATCACCGCCAGCCAAACCCTAGTCAACGCACACTGCCAACTTAGAATCGGTCTATATAAGCTCCCGTCTGACATAGGGGGTACATAAACCAACGGGGAGCAGAAATACTATCTGCTCCCCATCACCGCCAGTCAAGCCCTAGTCCAAGCACACTGCCAACCAAGATTAGGCCTGTAAAAGCTCCCGTCTGCCATAGGGGTTACACAAACCAACGAGGAGCAGAAATACTCTCTGCTCCCCATCACCGCCAGCCAAACCCTATTCCACTCACACTGCCAACCTAGAATCGGACTGTATAAGCTCCCATCTGACATAGGGGGTACACAAAGCAACGGGGAGCAGAAATACTATTTGCTCCCCATCACCGCCAGCCAAACCCTAGTCAACGCACACTGCCAACCAAGAAAAGGCCTCTATAAGCTCCTGTCTGACATAGGGGGTACATAAATCAACGGGGAGCAGAAATACTATCTGCTCCCAAATACCGCCTGCCAAACCCTCGTCAACGCACACTGCCAACTTAGAATCGGTCTATATAAGCTCCCGTCTGACATAGGGGGTACATAAACCAACGGGGAGCAGAAATACTATCTGCTCCCCATCACCGCCAGTCAAGCCCTAGTCCAAGCACACTGCCAACCAAGATTAGGCCTGTAAAAGCTCCCGTCTGCCATAGGGGTTACACAAACCAACGAGGAGCAGAAATACTCTCTGCTCCCCATCACCGCCAGCCAAACCCTATTCCACTCACACTGCCAACAAAGAATAGGCCTGTATAAGCTCCCGTCTGACATAGGGGGTACACATACCAACGGGGAACAGAAATACTATCTGCTCCCTATCACCACGAGCCAAACCCTTGTCCACAGACACTGCCAACCAAGATTAGGCCTGTATAAGCTCCCATCTAACATGGGGGGTGCACAAACCAACGGGGAGCAGAAATACTATCTGCTCCCCATCACCGCCAGGCAAACCCTAGTCCATGCACACTGCAAACCTTGAATCGGCCTGTATAAGCTTCCGTCTGACATATGGGGTGCATAAACCAATGGGGAGAAGAATAACCATCTGCTCACCATCACTGCCAGCCAAACCCTAGTCAACGCACACTGCCAACCAAGAATCAGCCAGTATAAGCTCCCATCTGACATAGGGGGTACACAAACCAACGGGGAGCGGAAATACTATCTGCTCCCCATCAACACCAGCCAAACCCTAGTCAGCGCACACTGGCAACGAAGAATAGGCCTGTATAAGCTCCCGTCTGACATAGGGGGTACACAAACCAACGGGGAGCAGAAATACTATCTGCTCCCAATCACCGCCAGCCAATCCCTAGTCAACGCACACTGCCAACCAAGAATAGGCCTCTATAAGCTCCCGTCTGACATAGGGGGTATACAAACCAATGGGAGCAGAAATACTATCTGCTCCCCATCACCTCCAGCCAAACCCTAGTCAACGCACACTGCCAAACAAGAATAGGCCTCTATAAGCTCCCGTCTGACATAGGGGGTACCTAAACCAACGGGAAGCAGAAATACTATCTGCTCCCCATCACCTCCAGCCAAACCCTAGTCCACAGACACTGCCAACCAAGAATAGGCTTGTATAAGCTCCCATCTGACATAGGGGGTACATAAACCAACAGGGAGCAGAAATACTATCTGCTCCCCATCACCGCCAGCCAAACCCTAGTCCACGCACTCTGCTAACCAAGATTAGGCCTGTATAAGCTCCCGTCTGACATAGGGGGTACACAAACCAACAGGGAACAGAAATACTATCTGCTCCCCATCACCGCCAGCCAAACCCTAGTCCACGCACACTTCCAACCAAGATTAGGCCTGTATAAGCTGCCGTCTGACATAGGGGGCACACAAACCAACGGGGAACAGAAATACTATCTGCTCCCCATCACCGCCAGCCAAACCCTAGTCAACACACACTGCCAACCAAGAATTAGCCTGTATAAGCTCCCATCTGACATAGTTGGTACACAAACCAACGGTGAGCAGAAATACTATCTGCTCCCCATCAACGCCAGCCAAACCCTAGTCAACGCACACTGCCAACCAAGAATAGGCCTGTATAAGCTCCCGTCTGATATAGGGGGTACACAAAGCAACTGGGAGCAGAAATACTATCAGCTTCCCATCACCACCAGCCAAACCCTAGTCCACAGACACTGCCATCCAAAAATAGGCCTGTATAAGCTCCAGTCTGACATAGGGGGTAAAAAAATCAACGGGGAGCAAAATGACTATCTGCTCACCATCAACGTCAGCCAAACCCTAGTTAACGCACACTGCAAACCAAGAATCAGCCTGTATAAGCTCCCATCTGACATAGGGGGTACACAAACCAGCGGGGAGCAGAAATGCTATCTGCTCCCCATCACCGCCAGCCAAACCCTAGTCAGCGCACACTGCCAACGAAGAATAGGCCTGTATAAGATCGCGTCTGACATAGGGGGTACACAAACCAACGACGAGCAGAAATACTATCTGTCTCCAATCACCACCAGCCAATCCCTAGTTAACGCACACTGCCAACAAAGAAAAGGTCTGTACAAGCTCCCGTCTGACATAGGGGGTACACAAACCAACGGGGAGCAGAATTACTATCTGCTCACCATCACCGCCAGCCAAACCCTACTCAACGCACACTGCCAACCAAGAATAGGCCTTTATAAGCTCCCGTCTGACATAGGGGGTACACAAACCAACGGGGAACAGAAATACTATCTGCTCCCCATCACCAGCAGCCAAACCCTAGTCCACAGACACTGCCAACCAAGAATAGGCCTGTATAAGCTCCGTCTGATGTAGGGGGTGCACAAACCAACGGGGAGCAGAAATACTATCTGCTCCCCATCACCGCCATCAAACCCTAGTCAACACACACTGCCAACCAAGAATAGGTATCTATAAGCTCCCATCTGATATAGGGGGTACACAAACCAACGGGGAGCAGAAATACTATCCGCTCCCCATCACCGCCAGCCAAACCCTAGTCAACGCACACTGCCAACTTAGAATCGGTCTATATAAGCTCCCGTCTGACATAGGGGGTACATAAACCAACGGGGAGCAGAAATACTATCTGCTCCCCATCACCGCCAGTCAAGCCCTAGTCCAAGCACACTGCCAACCAAGATTAGGCCTGTAAAAGCTCCCGTCTGCCATAGGGGTTACACAAACCAACGAGGAGCAGAAATACTCTCTGCTCCCCATCACCGCCAGCCAAACCCTATTCCACTCACACTGCCAACCTAGAATCGGACTGTATAAGCTCCCATCTGACATAGGGGGTACACAAAGCAACGGGGAGCAGAAATACTATTTGCTCCCCATCACCGCCAGCCAAACCCTAGTCAACGCACACTGCCAACCAAGAAAAGGCCTCTATAAGCTCCTGTCTGACATAGGGGGTACATAAATCAACGGGGAGCAGAAATACTATCTGCTCCCAAATACCGCCTGCCAAACCCTCGTCAACGCACACTGCCAACTTAGAATCGGTCTATATAAGCTCCCGTCTGACATAGGGGGTACATAAACCAACGGGGAGCAGAAATACTATCTGCTCCCCATCACCGCCAGTCAAGCCCTAGTCCAAGCACACTGCCAACCAAGATTAGGCCTGTAAAAGCTCCCGTCTGCCATAGGGGTTACACAAACCAACGAGGAGCAGAAATACTCTCTGCTCCCCATCACCGCCAGCCAAACCCTATTCCACTCACACTGCCAACAAAGAACAGGCCTGTATAAGCTCCCGTCTGACATAGGGGGTACACATACCAACGGGGAACAGAAATACTATCTGCTCCCTATCACCACGAGCCAAACCCTTGTCCACAGACACTGCCAACCAAGATTAGGCCTGTATAAGCTCCCATCTAACATGGGGGGTGCACAAACCAACGGGGAGCAGAAATACTATCTGCTCCCCATCACCGCCAGGCAAACCCTAGTCCATGCACACTGCAAACCTTGAATCGGCCTGTATAAGCTTCCGTCTGACATATGGGGTGCATAAACCAATGGGGAGAAGAATAACCATCTGCTCACCATCACTGCCAGCCAAACCCTAGTCAACGCACACTGCCAACCAAGAATCAGCCAGTATAAGCTCCCATCTGACATAGGGGGTACACAAACCAACGGGGAGCGGAAATACTATCTGCTCCCCATCAACACCAGCCAAACCCTAGTCAGCGCACACTGGCAACGAAGAATAGGCCTGTATAAGCTCCCGTCTGACATAGGGGGTACACAAACCAACGGGGAGCAGAAATACTATCTGCTCCCAATCACCGCCAGCCAATCCCTAGTCAACGCACACTGCCAACCAAGAATAGGCCTCTATAAGCTCCCGTCTGACATAGGGGGTATACAAACCAATGGGAGCAGAAATACTATCTGCTCCCCATCACCTCCAGCCAAACCCTAGTCAACGCACACTGCCAAACAAGAATAGGCCTCTATAAGCTCCCGTCTGACATAGGGGGTACCTAAACCAACGGGAAGCAGAAATACTATCTGCTCCCCATCACCTCCAGCCAAACCCTAGTCCACAGACACTGCCAACCAAGAATAGGCTTGTATAAGCTCCCATCTGACATAGGGGGTACATAAACCAACAGGGAGCAGAAATACTATCTGCTCCCCATCACCGCCAGCCAAACCCTAGTCCACGCACTCTGCTAACCAAGATTAGGCCTGTATAAGCTCCCGTCTGACATAGGGGGTACACAAACCAACAGGGAACAGAAATACTATCTGCTCCCCATCACCGCCAGCCAAACCCTAGTCCACGCACACTTCCAACCAAGATTAGGCCTGTATAAGCTGCCGTCTGACATAGGGGGCACACAAACCAACGGGGAACAGAAATACTATCTGCTCCCCATCACCGCCAGCCAAACCCTAGTCAACACACACTGCCAACCAAGAATAGGCCTGTATAAGCTCCCGTCTGACATAGGGGGTACACAAACCAACGGGTAACAGAAATACTATCTGCTCCACATCACCACCAGCCAAACCCTAGTCCACAGACACTGCCAACCAAGAATAGGCCTGTATATGCTTCGTCTGATGTAGGGGGTACACAAACCAACGGGGAGAAGAAATACTATCTGCTCCCCATCACCGCCACCCAAACCCTAGTCAACACACACTGCCAACGAAGAATCAGCCAGTATAAGCTCCCATCTGACATAGTCTGTACACAAACCAACGGGGAGCAGAAATACTATCTGCTCCCCATCAAAGCCAGCCAAACCCTAGTCAACGCACACTGCCAACGAAGAATAGGCCAGTATAAGCTCCCGTCTGACATAGGGGGTACACAAAACAACGGGGAGCAGAAATACTATCTGCTCCCAATCACCGCCAGCCAAACCCTAGTCAACGCACACTGCCAACCAAAAATAGGCCTCTATAAGCTCCCGTCTGACATAGGGGGTACACAAACTAACGGAAGCAGAAATACCATCTCCTCCCCATCACCGCATGCCAAACCATAGTCAACGCACACTGCCAACCAAGAATAGGCCTGTATAAGCTCCCGTCTGACATAGGGGGTACACAAACCTACGGGGAACAGAAATACCATCTGCTTCCCATCACCACCAGCCAAACCCTAGTCCACAGACACTGCCAACAAAGAATAGGCCTGTATAAGCTCCCGTCTGACATAGGGGGAACACAAACCAACAGGGAGCAGAAATACGATCCGCTCCCCATCACCGCCAGCCAAATCCTAGTCAACGCACACTGCCAACTTTGAATCGGTCTGTATAATCTGCCGTCTGACATAGGGGGTAAATAAACCAACGGAGAGCAGAAATACTATCTGCTCCCCATCACCGCCAGCCAAGCCCTAGTCCAAGCACACTGCCAACCAAGATTAGGCCTGTATAAGATCCAGTCTGACATAGGGGGTACACAAACCAACGACGAGCAGAAATACTATCTGCTCCCCATCACTGCCAGCCAAACCCTAGTCAACTCACTCTGCCAACCTAGAATCGGCCTGTATAAGCTCCCATCTGACATAGGGGGTACACAAACCAACGTGGAGCAGAAATACTATCTGCTCCCCATCACCGCCAGCCAAACCCTAGTCAACGCACACTGCCAACCAAGAATAGGCCTCTATAAGCTCCCGTCTGACATAGGGGGAACACAAACCAACGGGGAGCAGAAATACTATCTGCTCCCCATCACAGCCTGCCTAACCCTAGTCAACGCACACTGCCAACCAAGAATAGGCCTGTATAAGCTCCCGTCTGACATAGGGGGTACACAAACCAACGGGTATCAGAAATACTATCTGCTCCCCATCACCACGAGCCAAACCCTAGACCACAGACACTGCCAATCAAGATTAGGCCTGTGTAAGCTCCCGTCTGACATAGGGGGTACACAAACTAACGGAGAGAAGAAATACTATCTGCTCCCCATCACCACCAGCCGAACCCTAGTCCACGCACACTGCCAACCAAGAATAGGCCACTATAAGCTCCCGTCTGACAAGGGGGTACACAAACCAATGGGGTGCAGAAATACTATCTGCTCGACATCACCACCAGCCAAACCTTAGTCCACGCACACTGCCAACCATGATTAGGCCTGTATAAGCGCCTGTCTGACATAGGGGTGCACAAACCAACGAGGAGCAGAAGTACTATCTGCTCCCCATCACCGCCAGCCAAACCCTAGTCCCTGCACACTGCAAACCTAGAATCGGCCTGTATAAGCTCCCGTCTGACATAGGGGGTACACAAACCAACGGGGAGAAGATTTACTATCTGCTCACCATCACCGCCAGCCAAACCCTAGTCAACGCACACTGCCAACCAAGAATCAGCCGGTATAAGCTGCCATCTGACAGGGGGTACACAAACCAACGGGGAGCAGAAATACTATCTGCTCCCCATCAACGCCAGCCAAACCTTAGTCAGCGCACACTGCCAAGGAAGGATAGGCCTGTATAAGCTCCCGTCTGACATAGGGGGTACACAAACCAACAGGGAGCAGAAATACTATCTGCTACCAATCACCGCCAGCCAAGCCCTAGTCAACGCACACTGCCAACCAAGAATAGGCCTGTATAAGCTCCCGTCTGACATAGGGGGTACACAAACCAACGGGTAGCAGAATTACTATCTGCTCACCATCACCGCCAGCCAAACCTTAGTCAACACACACTGCAAACCAAGAATCTGCCTGTATAAGCTCCCGTCTGACATAGGGGGTACACAAACCAACGGGGAGCAGAGTAACTATCTTCTCACCATCACCGCCAGCCAAACCCTATTCAACGCACACTGCAAACCAATAATCAGCCTGTATAAGCTCCCATCTGACATAGGGGGTACACAAACCAACGGGGAGCAGAAATACTATCTGCTCCCCATCACCACCAGCCAAACCCTAGTCAGCGCACACTGCCAACGAAGAATAGGACTGTATAAGCTCCTGTCTGACATAGGGGGTACACAAACCAACGGGGAGCAGAAATACTATCTGCTCCCAATCACCGCCAGCCAATCTGTAGTCAACGCACACTGCCAACCAAGAATAGGCCTCTATAAGCTCCCATCTGAAATAGGGGTATACAAACCAACGGAAGCAGAAATACTATCTGCTCCCCATCACCGCCAGCCAAACCCTAGTCAACGCACACTGCCAACCAAGAATATGCCTCTATAAGCTCCCGTCTGATATAGGGGGTACACAAACCAACGGGGAGCAGAAATACCATCTGCTCCCTGTCACCGCCTGCCAAACCCTAGTCAACGCACACTGCCAACCAAGAATAGGCCTGTATAAGCTCCCGTCTGACATAGGGGGTACACAAACCTATGGGGAACAGAAATACTATCTGCTCCCCATCACCACCAGCCAAATCCTAGTCCACAGACACTGCCAACAAAGAATAGGCCTGTATAAGCTCCCGTCTGACATAGGGGGTACACAAACCAACGAGGAGCAGAAATACTATCCGCTCCCCATCACCGCCAGCCAAACCCTAGTCAACGCACACTGCCAACTTAGAATCGGTCTGTATAAGCTCCGGTCTGACATAGGGGGTACATAAACCAACGGGGAGCAGAAATACGATCTGCTCCCCATCACCGCCAGCCAAGCCCTAGTCCAAGCACACTGCCAACCAAGATTAGGCCTGTATAAGATCCCGTCTGACATAGGGGGTACACAATCCAACGAGGAGCAGAAATACTATCTGCTCCGCATCACCGCCAGCCAAACCCTAGTCCACTCACACTGCCAACCTAGGATCGGCCTGTATAAGCTCCCATCTGACATAGGGGGTACACAAACCAACGGGGAGCAGAAATACTATCTGCTCCCCATCACTGCCAGCCAAACCCTAGTCAACGCACACTGCCCACCAAGAATAGGCCTGTAGAAGCTCCCATCTGTCATAGGGGGTACACAAACCGACAGGGAGCAGAAATACTATCTGCTCCCAATTACCACCAGCCAAACCTTAGTCCACGCACACTGCCAACCAAGATTAGGCCTGTATAAGCTCCCGTCTGACATAGGGGGTGCACAAACCAACGGGGAGCAGAAATACTATCTGCTCCCCATCACCGCCATCCAAACCCTAGTCCCTGCACAATGCAAACCGAGAATCGGCCTGTATAAGCTCCTGTCTGACATAGGGGGTACACAAACCAACGGGAAGCAAAAATACTATCTGCTCCCCATCAACGCCAGCCAAACCCTAGTCAGCGCACACTGCTAACGAAGAATAGGCCTGTATAAGCTCCCGTCTGACATAGGGGGTATACAAACCAACGGGGAGTTGAAATACTATCTGCTCCCAATCACTGCCAGCCAATCCCTAGTCAACGCACACTGCCAACCAAGAACAGACCTCTATAAGCTCCCGTCTGATATAGGGGGTACACAAACCAATGGGAGCAGAAATACTATCTGCTCCCCATCACCTCCAGCCAAACCCTAGTCAACGCACACTGCCAACCAAGAATAGGCCTCTAAAAGCTCCCGTCTGACATAGGGGGTACACAAACCAACGGGGAGCAGAAATACTATCTGCTCCCCAACATTTCCTGCCAAACCCTAGTCAACGCACACTGCCAACCAAGAATAGGCCTGTATAAGCTCCCGTCTGACATAGGGGGTACACAAACCAACGGGAAACAGAAATACTACCTGCTCCCCATCACCACCAGCCAAACCCTAGTCCACAGACACTGCCAACCAAGAATAGGCCTGTATAAGCTCTTGTCTGACATAGGGGGTACACAAACCAACGGGGAGCAGAAATACTATCTGCTCCCCATCACCGCCAGCCAAACCCTAGTCCACTCACACTGCCAACCTATAATCGGCGTGTATAAGCTCCTGTCTGACATAGGGGGTACACAAACCAACGGGGAGCAGAAATACTATCTGCTCCCCATCAACTCCAGCCAAACACTAGTCAACGCACACTGCCAACATAGAATCGGTCTGTATAAGCTCCTGTCTGACATAGGGGGTACACAAACCAACGGGGAGTAGGAATATTATCTACTCCTTATCACCGCCAGCCAAAACCAAGTCAACACACACTGCCAAACTAGAATCGGCCTGCATAAGCTCCCATCTGACATAGGGGGTACACAAACCAATGGGGAGCAGAAATACTATCTGCTCCCCATCACCACCAGCCAAACCCTAGTCCACGCACACTGACAACTAAGAATCGGCCTGTATAAGCTCCCGTCTGACATAGGGGGTACACAAACCAACAGGGAGCAGAAATACTTTCTGCTCCCCATCACCGCAGGCCAAACCCTAGTCAACACAAACTGCCAACCAAGAATAGGCCTGTATAAGCTCCCGTCTCACATAGGGGGTACACAAACCAACGGGGAGCAGAAATACTATCTGCTCCCCATCACCGCCAGCCAAATTCTAGTCAACGCACACTGCCAACAAAGAATAGGCCTGTATAAGCTCCCATCTGACATAGGTGGTACTCAAACCAACGGGGAGCAGAAATACTATCCGCTCCCAATCACCACCAGCCAAGCCCTAGTCAACGCACACTGCCAACTTAGAATCGGTCTGTATAAGCTCCCGTCTGACATAGGGGGTACATAAACCAACGGGGAGCAGAAATACTATCTGCTCCCCATCACCGCCAGCCAAGCCCTAGTCCAAGCACACTGCCAACCAAGATTAGGCCTGTATAAGCTCCCGTCTGACATAGGGGGTACACAAAACAACGGGGAGCAGAAATACTATCCGCTCCCCATCACCGCCAGCCAAACCCTAGTCAACGCACACTGCCAACCAAGAATAGGCCTGTATAAGCTCCCGTCTGACATAGGGGGTACACAAACCTACGGGGAACAGAAATACTATCTGCTCCCCATCACCACCAGCCAAACCCTAGTCCACAGACACTTCCAACAAAGAATAGGCCTGTATACGCTCCCGTCTGACATAGGGGGAACACAAACCAACAGGGAGCAGAAATACTATCCGCTCCCCATCACCGCCAGCCAAACCCTAGTCAACGCACACTGCCAACTTTGAATCGGTCTGTATAATCTCCCGTCTGACATAGGGGGTACATAAACCAACGGAGAGCAGAAATACTATCTGCTCCCCATCACCGCCAGCCAAGCCCTAGTCCAAGCACACTGCCAACCAAGATTAGGCCTGTATAAGATCCAGTCTGACATAGGGGGTAAACAAACCAACGACGAGCAGAAATACTATCTGCTCCCCATCACCGCCAGCCAAACCCTAGTCAACTCACACTGCGAACCTAGAATTGGCCTGTATAAGCTCCCATCTGACATAGGGGGTACACAAACCAACGTGGAGCAGAAATACTATCTGCTCCCCATCACCGCCAGCCAAACCCTAGTCAACGCACACTGCCAACCAAGCATAGGCCTCTATAAGCTCCCGTCTGACATAGGGGGTACACAAACCAACGGGAAGCAGAAATACTATCTGCTCCCCATCACAGCCTGCCTAACCCTAGTCAACGCACACTGCCAACCAAGAATAGGCCTGTATAAGCTCCCGTCTGACATAGGGGGTACACATACCAACGGGGATCAGAAATACTATCTGCTCCCCATCACCACGAGCCAAACCCTAGACCACAGACACTGCCAACCAAGATTAGGCCTGTGTAAGCTCCCGTCTGACATAGGGGGTACACAAACTAACGGAGAGAAGAAATACTATCTGCTCCCCATCACCACAAGCCGAACCCTAGTCCACGCACACTGCCAACCAAGAATAGGCCACTATAAGCTCCCGTCTGACATAGGGGGTACACAAACCAATGAGGTGCAGAAATACTATCTGCTCGACATCACCACCAGCCAAACCTTAGTCCACGCACACTGCCAACCATGATTAGGCCTGTATAAGCGCCTGTCTGACATAGGGGTGCACAAACCAACGGGGAGCAGAAGTACTATCTGCTCCCCATCACCGCCAGCCAAACCCTAGTCCCTGCACACTGCAAACCTAGAATCGGCCTGTATAAGCTCCCGTCTGACATAGGGGGTACACAAACCAACGGGGAGAAGATTTACTATCTGCTCACCATCACCGCCAGCCAAACCCTAGTCAACGCACACTGCCAACCAAGAATCAGCCGGTATAAGCTCCCATCTGACATAGGGGGTACACAAACCAACGTGGAGCAGAAATACTATCTGCTCCCCATCACCGCCAGCCAAACCCTAGTCAACGCACACTGCCAACCAAGAATAGGCCTCTATAAGCTCCCGTCTGACATAGGGGGTACACAAACCAACGGGGAGCAGAAATACTATCTGCTCCCCATCACAGCCTGCCTAACCCTAGTCAACGCACACTGCCAACCAAGAATAGGCCTGTATAAGCTCCCGTCTGACATAGGGGGTACACATACCAACGGGGATCAGAAATACTATCTGCTCCCCATCACCACAAGCCGAACCCTAGTCCACGCACACTACCAACCAAGAATAGGCCACTATAAGCTCCGGTCTGACATAGGGGGTACACAAACCAATGAGGTGCAGAAATACTATCTGCTCGACATCACCACCAGCCAAACCTTAGTCCACGCACACTGCCAACCATGATTAGGCCTGTATAAGCGCCTGTCTGACATAGGGGTGCACAAACCAACGGGGAGCAGAAGTACTATCTGCTCCCCATCACCGCCAGCCAAACCCTAGTCCCTGCACACTGCAAACCTAGAATCGGCCTGTATAAGCTCCCGTCTGACGTAGGGGGTACACAAACCAACGGGGAGAAGATTTACTATCTGCTCACCATCACCGCCAGCCAAACCCTAGTCAACGCACACTGCCAACCAAGAATCAGCCGGTATAAGCTGCCATCTGACATAGGGGGTACACAAACCAACGGGGAGCAGAAATACTATCTGCTCCCCATCAACGCCAGCCAAACCCTAGTCAACGCACACTGCCAACCAAGAATAGGCCTGTATAAGCTCCCGTCTGACATAGGGGGTACACAAACCAACGGGAAACAGAAATACTACCTGCTCCCCATCACCACCAGCCAAACCCTAGTCCACAGACACTGCCAACCAAGAATAGGCCTGTATAAGCTCTTGTCTGACATAGGGGGTACACAAACCAACGGGGAGCAGAAATACTATCTGCTCCCCATCACCGCCAGCCAAACCCTAGTCCACTCACACTGCCAACCTATAATCGGCGTGTATAAGCTCCTGTCTGACATAGGGGGTACACAAACCAACGGGGAGCAGAAATACTATCTGCTCCCCATCAACTCCAGCCAAACACTAGTCAACGCACACTGCCAACATAGAATCGGTCTGTATAAGCTCCTGTCTGACATAGGGGGTACACAAACCAACGGGGAGTAGGAATATTATCTACTCCTTATCACCGCCAGCCAAAACCAAGTCAACACACACTGCCAAACTAGAATCGGCCTGCATAAGCTCCCATCTGACATAGGGGGTACACAAACCAATGGGGAGCAGAAATACTATCTGCTCCCCATCACCACCAGCCAAACCCTAGTCCACGCACACTGACAACTAAGAATCGGCCTGTATAAGCTCCCGTCTGACATAGGGGGTACACAAACCAACAGGGAGCAGAAATACTTTCTGCTCCCCATCACCGCAGGCCAAACCCTAGTCAACACAAACTGCCAACCAAGAATAGGCCTGTATAAGCTCCCGTCTCACATAGGGGGTACACAAACCAACGGGGAGCAGAAATACTATCTGCTCCCCATCACCGCCAGCCAAACCCTAGTCAACGCACACTGCCAACAAAGAATAGGCCTGTATAAGCTCCCATCTGACATAGGTGGTACTCAAACCAACGGGGAGCAGAAATACTATCCGCTCCCAATCACCACCAGCCAAGCCCTAGTCAACGCACACTGCCAACTTAGAATCGGTCTGTATAAGCTCCCGTCTGACATAGGGGGTACATAAACCAACGGGGAGCAGAAATACTATCTGCTCCCCATCACCGCCAGCCAAGCCCTAGTCCAAGCACACTGCCAACCAAGATTAGGCCTGTATAAGCTCCCGTCTGACATAGGGGGTACACAAAACAACGGGGAGCAGAAATACTATCCGCTCCCCATCACCGCCAGCCAAACCCTAGTCAACGCACACTGCCAACCAAGAATAGGCCTGTATAAGCTCCCGTCTGACATAGGGGGTACACAAACCTACGGGGAACAGAAATACTATCTGCTCCCCATCACCACCAGCCAAACCCTAGTCCACAGACACTTCCAACAAAGAATAGGCCTGTATACGCTCCCGTCTGACATAGGGGGAACACACACCAACAGGGAGCAGAAATACTATCCGCTCCCCATCACCGCCAGCCAAACCCTAGTCAACGCACACTGCCAACTTTGAATCGGTCTGTATAATCTCCCGTCTGACATAGGGGGTACATAAACCAACGGAGAGCAGAAATACTATCTGCTCCCCATCACCGCCAGCCAAGCCCTAGTCCAAGCACACTGCCAACCAAGATTAGGCCTGTATAAGATCCAGTCTGACATAGGGGGTAAACAAACCAACGACGAGCAGAAATACTATCTGCTCCCCATCACCGCCAGCCAAACCCTAGTCAACTCACACTGCCAACCTAGAATTGGCCTGTATAAGCTCCCATCTGACATAGGGGGTACACAAACCAACGTGGAGCAGAAATACTATCTGCTCCCCATCACCGCCAGCCAAACCCTAGTCAACGCACACTGCCAACCAAGCATAGGCCTCTATAAGCTCCCGTCTGACATAGGGGGTACACAAACCAACGGGAAGCAGAAATACTATCTGCTCCCCATCACAGCCTGCCTAACCCTAGTCAACGCACACTGCCAACCAAGAATAGGCCTGTATAAGCTCCCGTCTGACATAGGGGGTACACATACCAACGGGGATCAGAAATACTATCTGCTCCCCATCACCACGAGCCAAACCCTAGACCACAGACACTGCCAACCAAGATTAGGCCTGTGTAAGCTCCCGTCTGACATAGGGGGTACACAAACTAACGGAGAGAAGAAATACTATCTGCTCCCCATCACCACAAGCCGAACCCTAGTCCACGCACACTGCCAACCAAGAATAGGCCACTATAAGCTCCCGTCTGACATAGGGGGTACACAAACCAATGAGGTGCAGAAATACTATCTGCTCGACATCACCACCAGCCAAACCTTAGTCCACGCACACTGCCAACCATGATTAGGCCTGTATAAGCGCCTGTCTGACATAGGGGTGCACAAACCAACGGGGAGCAGAAGTACTATCTGCTCCCCATCACCGCCAGCCAAACCCTAGTCCCTGCACACTGCAAACCTAGAATCGGCCTGTATAAGCTCCCGTCTGACATAGGGGGTACACAAACCAACGGGGAGAAGATTTACTATCTGCTCACCATCACCGCCAGCCAAACCCTAGTCAACGCACACTGCCAACCAAGAATCAGCCGGTATAAGCTCCCATCTGACATAGGGGGTACACAAACCAACGTGGAGCAGAAATACTATCTGCTCCCCATCACCGCCAGCCAAACCCTAGTCAACGCACACTGCCAACCAAGAATAGGCCTCTATAAGCTCCCGTCTGACATAGGGGGTACACAAACCAACGGGGAGCAGAAATACTATCTGCTCCCCATCACAGCCTGCCTAACCCTAGTCAACGCACACTGCCAACCAAGAATAGGCCTGTATAAGCTCCCGTCTGACATAGGGGGTACACATACCAACGGGGATCAGAAATACTATCTGCTCCCCATCACCACAAGCCGAACCCTAGTCCACGCACACTACCAACCAAGAATAGGCCACTATAAGCTCCGGTCTGACATAGGGGGTACACAAACCAATGAGGTGCAGAAATACTATCTGCTCGACATCACCACCAGCCAAACCTTAGTCCACGCACACTGCCAACCATGATTAGGCCTGTATAAGCGCCTGTCTGACATAGGGGTGCACAAACCAACGGGGAGCAGAAGTACTATCTGCTCCCCATCACCGCCAGCCAAACCCTAGTCCCTGCACACTGCAAACCTAGAATCGGCCTGTATAAGCTCCCGTCTGACGTAGGGGGTACACAAACCAACGGGGAGAAGATTTACTATCTGCTCACCATCACCGCCAGCCAAACCCTAGTCAACGCACACTGCCAACCAAGAATCAGCCGGTATAAGCTGCCATCTGACATAGGGGGTACACAAACCAACGGGGAGCAGAAATACTATCTGCTCCCCATCAACGCCAGCCAAACCTTAGTCAGCGCACACTGCCAATGAAGAATAGGCCTGTATAAGCTCCCGTCTGACATAGGGGGTACACAAACCAACGGGGAGCAGAAATAGTATCTGCTCCCAATCACCGCCAGCCAAGCCCTAGTCAACGCACACTGCAAACCAAGAACCTGCCTGTATAAGCTCCCGTCTGACATAGGGGGTACACAAAACAACGGGGAGCAGAAATACTATCTGCTCCCAATCACCGCCAGCCAAACCCTAGTCAACGCACACTGCCAACCAAAAAAAGGCCTCTAAAAGCTCCCGTCTGACATAGGGGGTACACAAACCAACGGAAGCAGAAATACCATCTCCTCCCCATCACCGCCTGCCAAACCCTAGTCAACGCACACTGCCAACCAAGAATAGGCCTGTATAAGCTCCCGTCTGACATAGGGGGTACACAAACCAACAGGGAGCAGAAATACTATCCGCTCCACATCACCGCCAGCCAAACCCTAGTCAACGCACACTGCCAACTTTGAATCGGTCTGTATAATCTCCCGTCTGACATAGGGGGTACATAAACCAACGGAGAGCAGAAATACTATCTGCTCCCCATCACCGCCAGCCAAGCCCTAGTCCAAGCACACTGCCAACCAAGATTAGGCCTGTATAAGATCCAGTCTGACATAGGGGGTACACAAACTAACGACGAGCAGAAATACTATCTGCTCCCCATCACCGCCAGCCAAACCCTAGTCAACTCACACTGCCAACCTAGAATTGGCCTGTATAAGCTCCCATCTGACATAGGGGGTACACAAACCAACGTGGAGCAGAAATACTATCTGCTCCCCATCACCGCCAGCCAAACCCTAGTCAACGCACACTGCCAACCAAGAATAGGCTCTATAAGCTCCCGTCTGACATAGGGGGTACACAAACCGACGGGGAGCAGAAATACTATCTGCTCCCCATCACATCCTGCCTATCCCTAGTCAACGCACACTGCCAACCAAGAATAGGCCTGTATAAGCTCCCGTCTGACATAGGGGGTACACAAACCAACGGGGATCAGAAATACTATCTGCTCCCCATCACCACGAGCCAAACCCTAGACCACAGACACTGCCAACCAAGATTAGGCCTGTGTAAGCTCCCGTCTGACACAGGGGGTACACAAACTAACGGAGAGAAGAAATACTATCTGCTCCCCATCACCACCAGCCGAACCCTAATCCACGCACACTGCCAACCAAGAATAGGCCACTATAAGCTCCCGTCTGACATAGGGGATACACAAACCAATGGGGTGCAGAAATACTATCTGCTCGACATCACCATAAGCGAAACCTTAGTCCACGCACACTGCCAACCATGATTAGGCCTGTATAAGCGCCTGTCTGACATAGGGGTGCACAAACCAACGGGGAGCAGAAGTACTATCTGCTCCCCATCACGGCCAGCCAAACCGTAGTCCCTGCACACTGCAAACCTAGAATCGGCCTGTATAAGCTACCGTCTGACAGAGGGGGTACACAAACCAACGGGGAGAAGATTTACTATCTGCTCACCATCACCGCTAGCCAAACCCTAGTCAAAGCACACTGCCAACCAAGAATCAGCCAGAAAAAGCTGCCATCTGACATAGGGGGTACACAAACCAACGGGGAGCAGAAATACTATCTGTTCCCCATCAACGCCAGCCAAACCTTAGTCAGCGCACACTGCCAACGAAGAATAGGCCTGTATAAGCTCCCGTCTGACATAGGGGGTACACAAACCAACGGGGAGCAGAAATACTATCTCCTCCCAATCACCGCCAGCCAAGCCCTAGTCAACGCACACTGCCAACCAAGAATAAGCCTGTATAAGCTCCCGTCTGACATAGGGGGTACACAAACCAACGGGTAGCAGAATTACTATCTGCTCACCATCACCGCCAGCCAAACCTTAGTCAACGCACACTGCAAACCAAGAATCTGCCTGTATAAGCTCCCGTCTGACATAGGGGGTACACAAACCAACGGGGAGCAGAGTAACTATCTGCTCACCATCACCGCCAGCCAACCCTATTCAACGCACACTGCAAACCAATAATCAGCCTGTATAAGCTCCCATCTGACATAGGGGGTACACAAACCAACGGGGAGCAGAAATTCTATCTGCTCCCCATCACCGCCAGCCAAACCCTAGTCAGCGCACACTGCCAACGAAGAATAGGACTGTATAAGCTCCCGTCTGACATAGGGGGTACACAAACCAACGGGGAGCAGAAATACTATCTGCTCCCAATCACCGCCAGCCAATCTGTAGTCAACGCACACTGTCAACCAAGAATAGGCCTCTATAAGCTCCCATCTGAAATAGAGGTACACAAACCAACGGAAGCAGAAATACTATCTGCTCCCCATCACCGCCAGCCAAACCCTAGTCAACGCACACTGCCAACCAAGAATAGGCCTCTATAAGCTCCCATCTGATATAGGGGGTACACAAACCAACGGGGAGCCGAAATACTATCTGCTCCCTATCAACGCCTGCCAAACCCTAGTCAACGCACACTGCCAACCAAGAATAGGCCTGTATAAGCTCCCGTCTGACATAGGGGGTACACAAACCTATGGGGAACAGAAATACTATCTGCTCCCCATCACCACCAGCCAAACCCTAGTCCACAGACACTGCCAACAAAGAATAGGCCTGTATAAGCTCCAGTCTGACATAGGGGGAACACAAACCAACGGGGAGCAGAAATACTATCCGCTCCCCATCACCGCCAGCCAAACCCTAGTCAACGCACACTGCCAACTTAGAATCGGTCTGTATAAGCTCCCGTCTGACATAGGGGGTACATAAACCAACGGGGAGCAGAAATACTATCTGCTCCCCATCACCGCCAGCCAAGCCCTAGTCCAAGCACACTGCCAACCAAGATTAGGCCTGTATAAGATCCCTTCTGACATAGGGGGTACACAAACCAACGAGGAGCAGAAATACTATCCGCTCCCCATCACCGCCAGCAAAACCCTAGTCAACGCACACTGCCAACTTAGAATCGGTCTGTATAAGCTCCGGTCTGACATAGGGGGTACATAAACCAACGGGGAGCAGAAATACGATCTGCTCCCCATCACCGCCAGCCAAGCCCTAGTCCAAGCACACTGCCAACCAAGATTAGGCCTGTATAAGATCCCGTCTGACATAGGGGGTACACAATCCAACGAGGAGCAGAAATACTATCTGCTCCCCATCACCGCCAGCCAAACCCTAGTCCACTCACACTGCCAACCTAGAATCGGCCTGTATAAGCTCCCATCTGTCATAGGGGGTACACAAACCGACAGGGAGCAGAAATACTATCTGCTCCCAATTACCACCAGCCAAACCTTAGTCCACGCACACTGCCAACCAAGATTAGGCCTGTATAAGCTCCCGTCTGACATAGGGGGTGCACAAACCAACGGGGAGCAGAAATACTATCTGCTCCCCATCAACGCCAGCCAAACCCTAGTCAGCGCACACTGCTAACGAAGAATAGGCCTGTATAAGCTCCCATCTGACATAGGGGGTACACAAACCAACTGGGAGTTGAAATACTATCTGCTCCCAATCACTGCCAGCCAATCCCTAGTCAACGCACACTGCCAACCAAGAACAGACCTCTATAAGCTCCCGTCTGATATAGGGGGTACACAAAGCAACGGGAGCAGAAATACTATCTGCTCCCCATCACCTCCAGCCAAACCCTAGTCAACGCACACTGCCAACCAAGAATAGGCCTCTAAAAGCTCCCGTCTGACATAGGGGGTACACAAACCAACGGGGAGCAGAAATACTATCTGCTCCCCAACATTTCCTGCCAAACCCTAGTCAACGCACACTGCCAACCAAGAATAGGCCTGTATAAGCTCCCGTCTGACATAGGGGGTACACAAACCAACGGGAAACAGAAATACTATCTGCTCCCCATCACAACCAGCCAAACCCTAGTCCACAGACACTGCCAACCAAGAATAGGCCTGTATAAGCTCTTGTCTGACATAGGGGGTACACAAACCAACGGGGAGCAGAAATACTATCTGCTCCCCATCACCGCCAGCTAAACCCTAGTCCACTCACACTGCCAACCTATAATCGGCGTGTATAAGCTCCTGTCTGACATAGGGGGTACACAAACCAACGGGGAGCAGAAATACTATCTGCTCCCCATCAACTCCTGCCAAACTCTAGTCAACGCACACTGCCAACTTAGAATCGGTCTGTATAAGCTCCTGTCTGACATAGGGGGTACACAAACCAACAGGGAGCAGAAATACTTTCTGCTCCCCATCACCACCAGCCAAACCCTAGTCCACGTACACTGCCAACTTAGAATCGGCCTGTATAAGCTCCCGTCTGACATAGGGGGTACACAAACCAACAGGGAGCAGAAATACTTTCTGCTCCCCATCACCGCAGGCCAAACCCTAGTCAACACAAACTGCAAACCAAGAATAGGCCTGTATAAGCTCCCGTCTCACATAGGGGGTACACAAACCAACGGGGAGCAGAAATACTATCTGCTCCCCATCACCGCCAGCCAAACCCTAGTCAACGCACACTGCCAACAAAGAATAGGCCTGTATAAGCTCCCATCTGACATTGGTGGTACTCAAACCAACGGGGAGCAGAAATACTATCCGCTCCCAATCACCACCAGCCAAGCCCTAGTCAACGCACACTTCCAACTTAGAATCGGTCTGTATAAGCTCCCGTCTGACATAGGGGGTACATAAACCAACGGGGAGCAGAAATACTATCTGCTCCCCATCACCGCCAGCCAAGCCCTAGTCCAAGCACACTGCCAACCAAGATTAGGCCTGTATAAGATCCCGTCTGACATAGGGGGTACACAAACCAACGAGGAGCAGCAATACTATCTGCTCCCGATCACCGCCAGCCAAACCCTAGTCAACACACACTGCCAACCAAGAATCAGCCTGTATAAGCTCCCGTCTGACATAGGGGGTACACAAACCAACGGTGAGCAGAAATCCTATCTGCTCCCCATCAACGCCAGCCAAACCTTAGTCAACGCACACTGCCAATGAAGAATAGGCCTGTATAACTCCCATCTGACATAGGGGGTACACAAAACAACGGGGAGCAGAAATACTATCTGCTCCCAATCACTGCCAACCAAACCCTAGTCAACGCACACTGCCAACGAAAAATCAGCCTGTATAAACTCCCGTCTGACATAGGGGGTACACAAACCAACGGGGAGCAGAAATACTATCTGCTCTCCATCACCGCCAGCCAAACCCTAGTCCACGCACACTTCCAACCAAGATTAGGCCTGTATAAGATCCCGTCTGACATAGGGGGTACACAAACCCACGGGGAAAAGAAATACTATCTGCTGCCCATCATCGCCTGCCAAACCCTAATCAACGCACACTGCCAACCAAGAATAGGCCTGTATAAGCTCCCGTCTGACATAGGGGGTACAAAAACATAAGGGGAACAGAAATACTATCTGCTCCCCATCACCACCAGCCAAACCCTAGTCCACAGACACTGCCAACAAAGAATAGGCCTGTATAAGCTCCCGTCTGACATAGGGGGAACACAAACCAACGGGGAGCAGAAATACTATCCGCTCCCCATCACCGCCAGCCAAGCCCTAGTCCAAGCACACTGCCAACCAAGATTAGGCCTGTATAAGATCCCGTCTGACATAGGGGGTACACAAACCAACGAGGAGCAGAAATACTATCTGCTCCCCATCACCGCCAGCCAAACCCTAGTCCATTCACACTGCCAACCTAGAATCGGCCTGTATAAGCTCCCATCTGACATAGGGGGTACACAAAACCAACGGGGAGCAGAAATACTATCTGCTCCCCATCACCACCTGCCAAACCCTAGTCAACGCACACTGCCAACCAAGAATAGGCCTGTATAAGCTCCCATCTGTCATAGGGGGTACACAAACCGACAGGGAGCAGAAATACTATCTGCTCCCAATTACCACCAGCCAAACCTTAGTCCACGCACACTGCTAATCAAGATTAGGCCTGTATAAGCTCTCGTCTGACATAGGGGGTGCACAAACCAACGGGGAACAGAAATACTATATGCTCCCCATCACGGCCAGCCAAACCCGAGTCCCTGCACAATGCAAACCGAGAATCGGCTTGCATAAGCTCCCGTCTGACATAGGGGGTACACAAACCAACGGGGAGCAGAAATACTATCTGATCCCCATCACCGCAAGCCAAACCCTAGTCCACGCACACTTCCAACCAAGATTAGGCCTGTATCAGATTCCGTCTGACATAGGGGGTACACAAACCAACGGGGAACAGAAATACTATCTGCTCCCCATCACCACCAGCCAAACCCTAGTCAACGCACACTGCCAACCAAGAAGAGGCCTCTATAAGCTCCCGTCTGACATAGGGGGTACACAAACCCACTGGGAACAGAAATACTATCTGCTCCCCATCATCGTCTGCCAAACCCTAGTCAACGCACACTGCCAACCAAGAATAGGCCTGTATAAGCTCCCGTCTGACATAGGGGTACACAAACCTTCGGGGAACAGAAATACTATCTGCTCCCCATCACCGCCAGCCAAACCCTAGTCACCGCACACTGCCAACTTAGAATCAGTCTGTATAAGCTCCGGTCTGACATAGGCGGTACATAAACCAACGGGGAGCAGAAATACTATCTGCTCCCCATCAACACCAGCCAAGCCCTAGTCCAAGCACACTGCCAACCAAGATTAGGCATGTATAAGATCCCGTCTGACATAGGGGGTACACAAACGAACGAGGAGCAGAAATACTATCTGCTCCCCATCACCACCAGCCAAACCCTAGTCCACTCACACTGCCAACCTAGAATCGGTCTGTATAAGCTCCCATCTGACATAGGGGGTACACAAACCAACGGGGAGCAGAAATACTATCTGCTCCCCATCACCGCCAGCCAAACCCTAGTCAACGCACACTGCCAACCAAGAATAGGCCTGTATAAGCTCCCATCTGCATAGGGGGTACACAAACCGACAGGGAGCAGAAATACTATCTGCTCCCAATTACCACCAGACAAACCTTAGTCCACGCACACTGCCAACCAAGATTAGGCCTGTATAAGCTCCCGTCTGACATAGGGGGTGCACAAACCAACGGGGAACAGAAATACTATCTGCTTCCCATCACCGCCAGCCAAACCCTAGTCCCTGCACAATGCAAACCGAGAATCAGCCTGTATAAGCTCCCGTCTGAAATAGGGGGTACACAAACAAACGGGAAGCAGAAATACTATCTGCTCCCCATCAACGCCAGGCAAACCCTAGTCAGCGCACACTGCTAACGAAGAATAGGCCTGTATAAGCTCCCGTCTGACATAGGGGGTACACAAACCAACGGGGAGTTGAAATACTATCTGCTCCCAATCACCGCCAGCCAATTCCCAGTCAACGCACACTGCCAACCAAGAATAGGCCTCTATAAGCTCCCGTCTGATATAGGGGTACACAAACCAACGGGCGCAGCAATACTATCTGCTCCCCATCACCTCCAGCCAAACCCTAGTCAACGCACACTGCCAACTTAGAATCAGTCTGTATAAGCTCCGGTCTGACATAGGCGGTACATAAACCAACGGGGAGCAGAAATACTATCTGCTCCCCATCAACACCAGCCAAGCCCTAGTCCAAGCACACTGCCAACCAAGATTAGGCATGTATAAGATCCCGTCTGACATAGGGGGTACACAAACGAACGAGGAGCAGAAATACTATCTGCTCCCCATCACCACCAGCCAAACCCTAGTCCACTCACACTGCCAACCTAGAATCGGCCTGTATAAGCTCCCATCTGACATAGGGGGTACACAAACCAACGGGGAGCAGAAATACTATCTGCTCCCCATCACCGCCAGCCAAACCCTAGTCAACGCACACTGCCAACCAAGAATAGGCCTGTATAAGCTCCCATCTGTCATAGGGGGTACACAAACCGACAGGGAGCAGAAATACTATCTGCTCCCAATTACCAAAAGACAAACCTTAGTCCACGCACACTGCCAACCAAGATTAGGCCTGTATAATCTCCCGTCTGACATAGGGGGTGCGCAAACCAACGGGGAACAGAAATACTATCTGCTTCCCATCACCGCCAGCCAAACCCTAGTCCCTGCACAATGCAAACCGAGAATCAGCCTGTATAAGCTCCCGTCTGAAATAGGGGGTACACAAACAAACGGGAAGCAGAAATACTATCTGCTCCCCATCAACGCCAGGCAAACCCTAGTCAGCGCACACTGCTAACGAAGAATAGGCCTGTATAAGCTCCCGTCTGACATAGGGGGTACACAAACCAACGGGGAGTTGAAATACTATCTGCTCCCAATCACCGCCAGCCAATTCCCAGTCAACGCACACTGCCAACCAAGAATAGGCCTCTATAAGCTCCCGTCTGATATAGGGGGTACACAAACCAACGGGAGCAGCAATACTATCTGCTCCCCATCACCTCCAGCCAAACCCTAGTCAACGCACACTGCCAACCAAGAATAGGCCTCTATAAGCTCCCATCTGACATAGGGGGTACACAAACCAACGGGGAGTAGAAACACTATCTGCTCCCCATCACCACCAGCTAAACCCTAGTCCACTCACACTGCCAACCTAGAATCGGCCTGTATAATCTCCCATCTGACATAGGGGGTACACAAAACCAATGGGAAGCAGAAATACTTTCTGCTCCCCATCACCGCAGGCCAAACCCTAGTCAACGCACACTACCAACCAAGAATAGGCCTGTATAAGCTCCCGTCTCACATAGGGGGTACACAAACCAACTGGGAGCAGAAATACTATCTGCTCCCCATCACCACCAGCCAAACCCTAGTCCACAGACACTGCCAACAAAGAATAGGCCTGTATAAGCTCCCGTCTGACATAGGGGGAACACAAACCAACGGGGAGCAGAAATACTATCCGCTCCCCATCACCGCCAGCCAAGCCCTAGTCCAAGCACACTGCCAACCAAGATTAGGCCTGTATAAGATCCCGTCTGACATAGGGGGTACACAAACCAACGAGGAGCAGAAATACTATCTGCTCCCCATCACCGCCAGCCAAACCCTAGTCCATTCACACTGCCAACCTAGAATCGGCCTGTATAAGCTCCCATCTGACATAGGGGGTACACAAAACCAACGGGGAGCAGAAATACTATCTGCTCCCCATCACCACCTGCCAAACCCTAGTCAACGCACACTGCCAACCAAGAATAGGCCTGTATAAGCTCCCATCTGTCATAGGGGGTACACAAACCGACAGGGAGCAGAAATACTATCTGCTCCCAATTACCACCAGCCAAACCTTAGTCCACGCACACTGCTAAACAAGATTAGGCCTGTATAAGCTCTCGTCTGACATAGGGGGTGCACAAACCAACGGGGAACAGAAATACTATATGCTCCCCATCACGGCCAGCCAAACCCTAGTCCCTGCACAATGCAAACCGAGAATCGGCCTGCATAAGCTCCCGTCTGACATAGGGGGTACACAAACCAACGGGGAGCAGAAATACTATCTGATCCCCATCACCGCAAGCCAAACCCTAGTCCACGCACACTTCCAACCAAGATTAGGCCTGTATCAGATTCCGTCTGACATAGGGGGTACACAAACCAACGGGGAACAGAAATACTATCTGCTCCCCATCACCACCAGCCAAACCCTAGTCAACGCACACTGCCAACCAAGAAGAGGCCTCTATAAGCTCCCGTCTGACATAGGGGGTACACAAACCCACTGGGAACAGAAATACTATCTGCTCCCCATCATCGTCTGCCAAACCCTAGTCAACGCACACTGCCAACCAAGAATAGGCCTGTATAAGCTCCCGTCTGACATAGGGGTACACAAACCTTCGGGGAACAGAAATACTATCTGCTCCCCATCACCGCCAGCCAAACCCTAGTCACCGCACACTGCCAACTTAGAATCAGTCTGTATAAGCTCCGGTCTGACATAGGCGGTACATAAACCAACGGGGAGCAGAAATACTATCTGCTCCCCATCAACACCAGCCAAGCCCTAGTCCAAGCACACTGCCAACCAAGATTAGGCATGTATAAGATCCCGTCTGACATAGGGGGTACACAAACGAACGAGGAGCAGAAATACTATCTGATCCCCATCACCGCAAGCCAAACCCTAGTCCCTGCACAATGCAAACCGAGAATCGGCCTGCATAAGCTCCCGTCTGACATAGGGGGTACACAAACCAACGGGGAGCAGAAATACTATCTGATCCCCATCACCGCAAGCCAAACCCTAGTCCACGCACACTTCCAACCAAGATTAGGCCTGTATCAGATTCCGTCTGACATAGGGGGTACACAAACCAACGGGGAACAGAAATACTATCTGCTCCCCATCACCACCAGCCAAACCCTAGTCAACGCACACTGCCAACCAAGAAGAGGCCTCTATAAGCTCCCGTCTGACATAGGGGGTACACAAACCCACTGGGAACAGAAATACTATCTGCTCCCCATCATCGTCTGCCAAACCCTAGTCAACGCACACTGCCAACCAAGAATAGGCCTGTATAAGCTCCCGTCTGACATAGGGGTACACAAACCTTCGGGGAACAGAAATACTATCTGCTCCCCATCACCGCCAGCCAAACCCTAGTCACCGCACACTGCCAACTTAGAATCAGTCTGTATAAGCTCCGGTCTGACATAGGCGGTACATAAACCAACGGGGAGCAGAAATACTATCTGCTCCCCATCAACACCAGCCAAGCCCTAGTCCAAGCACACTGCCAACCAAGATTAGGCATGTATAAGATCCCGTCTGACATAGGGGGTACACAAACGAACGAGGAGCAGAAATACTATCTGCTCCCCATCACCACCAGCCAAACCCTAGTCCACTCACACTGCCAACCTAGAATCGGTCTGTATAAGCTCCCATCTGACATAGGGGGTACACAAACCAACGGGGAGCAGAAATACTATCTGCTCCCCATCACCGCCAGCCAAACCCTAGTCAACGCACACTGCCAACCAAGAATAGGCCTGTATAAGCTCCCATCTGTCATAGGGGGTACACAAACCGACAGGGAGCAGAAATACTATCTGCTCCCAATTACCACCAGACAAACCTTAGTCCACGCACACTGCCAACCAAGATTAGGCCTGTATAAGCTCCCGTCTGACATAGGGGGTGCACAAACCAACGGGGAACAGAAATACTATCTGCTTCTCATCACCGCCAGCCAAACCCTAGTCCCTGCACAATGCAAACTGAGAATCAGCCTGTATAAGCTCCCGTCTGAAATAGGGGGTACACAAACAAACGGGAAGCAGAAATACTATCTGCTCCCCATCAACGCCAGGCAAACCCTAGTCAGCGCACACTGCTAACGAAGAATAGGCCTGTATAAGCTCCCGTCTGACATAGGGGGTACACAAACCAACGGGGAGTTGAAATACTATCTGCTCCCAATCACCGCCAGCCAATTCCCAGTCAACGCACACTGCCAACCAAGAATAGGCCTCTATAAGCTCCCGTCTGATATAGGGGTACACAAACCAACGGGCGCAGCAATACTATCTGCTCCCCATCACCTCCAGCCAAACCCTAGTCAACGCACACTGCCAACTTAGAATCAGTCTGTATAAGCTCCGGTCTGACATAGGCGGTACATAAACCAACGGGGAGCAGAAATACTATCTGCTCCCCATCAACACCAGCCAAGCCCTAGTCCAAGCACACTGCCAACCAAGATTAGGCATGTATAAGATCCCGTCTGACATAGGGGGTACACAAACGAACGAGGAGCAGAAATACTATCTGCTCCCCATCACCACCAGCCAAACCCTAGTCCACTCACACTGCCAACCTAGAATCGGCCTGTATAAGCTCCCATCTGACATAGGGGGTACACAAACCAACGGGGAGCAGAAATACTATCTGCTCCCCATCACCGCCAGCCAAACCCTAGTCAACGCACACTGCCAACCAAGAATAGGCCTGTATAAGCTCCCATCTGTCATAGGGGGTACACAAACCGACAGGGAGCAGAAATACTATCTGCTCCCAATTACCACCAGACAAACCTTAGTCCACGCACACTGCCAACCAAGATTAGGCCTGTATAATCTCCCGTCTGACATAGGGGGTGCACAAACCAACGGGGAACAGAAATACTATCTGCTTCCCATCACCGCCAGCCAAACCCTAGTCCCTGCACAATGCAAACCGAGAATCAGCCTGTATAAGCTCCCGTCTGAAATAGGGGGTACACAAACAAACGGGAAGCAGAAATACTATCTGCTCCCCATCAACGCCAGGCAAACCCTAGTCAGCGCACACTGCTAACGAAGAATAGGCCTGTATAAGCTCCCGTCTGACATAGGGGGTACACAAACCAACGGGGAGTTGAAATACTATCTGCTCCCAATCACCGCCAGCCAATTCCCAGTCAACGCACACTGCCAACCAAGAATAGGCCTCTATAAGCTCCCGTCTGATATAGGGGGTACACAAACCAACGGGAGCAGCAATACTATCTGCTCCCCATCACCTCCAGCCAAACCCTAGTCAACGCACACTGCCAACCAAGAATAGGCCTCTATAAGCTCCCATCTGACATAGGGGGTACACAAACCAACGGGGAGTAGAAACACTATCTGCTCCCCATCACCACCAGCTAAACCCTAGTCCACTCACACTGCCAACCTAGAATCGGCCTGCATAATCTCCCATCTGACATAGGGGGTACACAAAACCAATGGGAAGCAGAAATACTTTCTGCTCCCCATCACCGCAGGCCAAACCCTAGTCAACGCACGCTACCAACCAAGAATAGGCCTGTATAAGCTCCCGTCTCACATAGGGGGTACACAAACCAACTGGGAGCAGAAATACTATCTGCTCCCCATCACCGCCAGCCAAACCCTAGTCAACGCACACTGCCAACAATGAATAGGCCGGTAGAAGCTCCCGTCTGACATAGGGGGTACACAAACCAACGGGGAGCAGAAATACTATCTGCTCCCCATCACCGCCAGCCAAACCCTAGTCCACGCACACTTCCAACCAAGATTAGGCCTGTATAAGATCCCGTCTGACATAGGGGGTACACAAACCAACGGGGAAGAGAAATACTATCTGCTCCCCATCACCACTAGCCAAACCCTAGTCAACGCACACTGCAAACCAAGAATAGGCCTCTATAAGCTCCCGTCTGACATAGGGGGTACACAAACCCACGGGGAACAGAAATACTATCTGCTCCCCATCATCGCCTGCCAAACCCTAGTCAACGCACACTGCCAACCAAGAATAGGCCTGTATAAGCTCCCGTCTGACATAGGGGTACACAAACCTACGGGGAACAAAAATACTATCTGCTCCCCATCACCGCCAGCCAAACCCTAGTCCACAGACACTGCCAACAAAGAATAGGCCTGAATAAGCTCCCGTCTGACATAGGGGGAACACAAACTAACGGGGAGCAGAAATACTATCCACTCCCCATTACCGCCAGCCAAACCCTAGTCAACGCACACTGCCAACTTAGAATCGGTCTGAATAAGCTCTGGTCTGACATAGGGGGTACATAAACCAACGGGGAGCAGAAATACTATCTGCACCCCATCGCCGCCAGCCAAGCCCTAGCCCAAGCACACTGCCATCCAAGATTAGGCCTGTATAAGATCCCGTCTGACATAGGGGGTACACAAACCAACGAGGAGCAGAAATACTATCTGCTCCCCATCACCGCCAGCCAAACCCTAGTCAACGCACACTGCCAACCATGAATAGGCCTGTATAAGCTCCCATCTGACATAGGGGGTACACAAACCAACGGGGAGCAGAAATACTATCTGCTCCCCATCACCGCCAGCCAAACCCTAGTCAACGCACACTGCCAACCAAGATTTGGCCTGTATAAGCTCCCGTCTGACATAGGGGGTGCACAAACCAACGGGGAGCAGAAATACTATCTGCTCCCCATCACCGCCAGCCAAACCCTAGTCCCTGCACAATGCAAACCGAGAATCGGCCTGTATAAGCTCCCGTCTGACATAGGGGGTACACAAACCAACGGGAAGCAGAAATACTATCTGCGCCCAATCAACGCCAGCCAAACCCTAGTCAGCGAACACTGCTAACGAAGAATAGGCCTGTATAAGCTCCCGTCTGACATAGGGGGTACACAAATCAACGGGGAGTTGAAATACTATCTGCTCCCAATCACCGCCAGCCTATTCCTAGTCAACGCACACTGCCAACCAAGAATAGGCCTCTATAAGCTCCCGTCTGATATAGGGGTACACAAACCAATGGGAGCAGAAATACTATCTGCTCCCCATCACCTCCAGCCAAACCCTAGTCAACGCACACTGCCAACCAAGAATAGGCCTCTATAAGCTCCCGTCTGACATAGGGAGTACACAAACCAACGGGAATCAGAAATACTATCTGCTCCCCATCACCACCAGCCAAACCCTAGTCCACAGACACTGCCAACCAAGAATAGGCCTGTATAAGCTCTTGTCTGACATAGGGGGTACACAAACCAACGGGGAGCAGAAGTACTATCTGCTCCCCATCACCGCCAGCCAAACCCTAGTCCACTCGCAATGCCAACCTATAATCGGCGTGTATAAGCTCCTGTCTGACATAGGGGGTACACAAACCAACGGGGAGTAGAAATAGTATCTGCTCCCCATCAACGCCAGCCAAACCCTAGTCAACGCACACTGCCAAACAAGAATCAGCCTGTATAAGCTCCCATCTGACATAGGGGGTACACAAACCAACGGGCAGTAGAAATACTATCTGCTCCCCATCACCGCCAGCCAAACCCTAGTCCACGCACACTGCCAACCAAGATTAGGCCTGTATAAGCTCCCGTCTGACATAGGGGGTACACAAACCAACGGGGAACAGAAATACTATCTGCTCCCCATCACCACCAGCCAAACCCTGGTCCACACACACTGCCAAACAAGAATAGGCCTGTATAAGCTCCCGTCTGACATAGGGGGTACACAAACCAACGGGGAGCAGGAATACAACTGCTCCCTATCACCGCCAGCCAAAACCAAGTCAACACACAATGCCAACCTAGAATCGGCCTGTATAAGCTTCCATCTGACATAGGGGGTACACAAACCAACGGGGAGCAGAAATACTATCTGCTCCCCATCACCACCAGCCAAACCCTAGTCCAGACACACTGCCAACTTAGAATCGGCCTGTATAAGCTCCCGTCTGACATGGAGGGTACACAAACCAACAGGGAGCATAAATACTTTCTGCTCACCATCACCGCAGGCCAAACTCTAGTCAACACACACTGCCAACCAAGAATAGGCCTGTATCAGCTCCTGTCTCACATAGGGGGTACACAAACCAATGGGGAGCAGAAATACTATCTGCTCCCCATCACCGCCAGCCGAACCCTAGTCAATGCACACTTCCAACAAGGAATATGCCTTTATAAGCTCCCATCTGACATAGGTGGTACACAAACCAACGGGGAGCAGAAATATTATCTGCTCCCCATCACCGCCAGCCAAACCCAAGTCCACGCACACTTCCAACCAAGATTAGGCCTGTATAAGATCCCGTCTGACATTCGGGGTACACAAACCAACGGGGAACAGAAATACTATCTGCTCCCCATCACCACCAGCCAAACCCTAGTCAACGCACACTGCCAACCAAGAATAGGCCTCTATAAGCTCCCATCTGACATAGGGGGTACACAAACCAATGGGGAGCAGAAATACTATCTGCTCCCCATCACCGCCAGCCAAACCATAGTCAACGCACACTGCCAACCAAGAATAAGCCTGTATAAGCTCCCGTCTGACATAGGGGGTACATAAACCAACAGGGAAAAGAAATACTATCTGCTCCCCATCACCACCATCCAAACCCTAGTCCACAGACACTGCCAACCAAGAATAGGCCTGCATAAGCTCCCGTCTGATGTAGGGGGTACACAAACCAACGGGGAGCAGAAATACTATCTGCTCCCCATCACCGCCAGCCAAACCCTATTCAACACACACTGCCAACCAAGAATCAGCCTGTATAAGCTCCCATCTGACATAGTTGGTACACAAACCAACGGTGAGCAGAAATACTATCTGCTCCCCATCAACGCCAGCCAAACCCTAGTCAACGCACACTGCCAACGAAGAATAGGCCTGTATAACTCCCATCTGACATAGGGGGTACACAAAACAACGGGGAGCAGAAATACTATCTGCTCCCAATCACCGCCAACCAAACCCTAGTCAACGCACACTGCCAACCAAGAATAGGCCTGTATAGGCTCCCCTCTGACATAGGGGGTACACAAAACCAATGGGAAGCAGAAATACTTTCTGCTCCCCATCACCGCAGGCCAAACCCTAGTCAACGCACACTACCAACCAAGAATAGGCCTGTATAAGCTCCCGTCTCACATAGGGGGTACACAAACCAACTGGGAGCAGAAATACTATCTGCTCCCCATCACCGCCAGCCAAACCCTAGTCAACGCACACTGCCAACAATGAATAGGCCTGTAGAAGCTCCCATCTGACATAGGTGGTACACAAACCAACGGGGAGCAGGAATATTATCTGCTCCCCATCACCGCCAGCCAATCCCAAGTCCACGCACACTTCCAACCAAGATTCGGCCTGTATAAGATCCCGTCTGACATACGGGGTACACAAACCAACGGAGAACAGAAATACTATCTGCTCCCCATCACCACCAGCCAAATCCTAGTCAACGCACACTGCCAACCAAGAATAGGCCTCTATAAGCTCCCGTCTGACATAGGGGGTACACAAACCAATGGGGAGCAGAAATACTATCTGCTCCCCATCACCGCCAGGCAAACCATAGTCAACGCACACTGCCAACCAAGAATAAGCCTGTATAAGCTCCCGTCTGACATAGGGGGTACATAAACCAACAGGGAAAAGAAATACTATCTGCTCCCCATCACCACCATCCAAACCCTAGTCCACAGACACTGCTAACCAAGAATAGGCCTGCATAAGCTCCCGTCTGATGTAGGGGGTACACAAACCAACGGGGAGCAGAAATACTATCTGCTCCCCATCACCGCCAGCCAAACCCTAGTCAACACACACTGCCAACCAAGAATCAGCCTGTATAAGCTCCCATCTGACATAGTTGGTACACAAACCAACGGTGAGCAGAAATACTATCTGCTCCCCATCAACGCCAGCCAAACCCTTGTCAACGCACACTGCCAACGAAGAATAGGCCTGTATAACTCCCATCTGACATAGGGGGTACACAAAACAACGGGGAGCAGAAATACTATCTGCTCCCAATCACCGCCAACCAAACCCTAGTCAACGCACACTGCCAACCAAGAATAGGCCTGTATAGGCTCCCCTCTGACATAGGGGGAAAACAAACCAACAGGGAGCAGAATTACTATCTGCTCACCATCACCGCCAGCCAATCCCTAGTCAACGCACACTGCCAACGAAGAATCAGCCTGTATAAACTCCCATCTGACATAGGGGGTACACCAAAAAACAGGGAGCAGAAATACTATCTGCTCCCCATCTCCGCCAGCCAAACCCTCGTCAACGCACACTGCCAACTTAGAATCGGCCTGTATAAGCTCCCATCTGACATAGGGGGTACACAAACCAACGGGGAGCAGAAATACTATCTGCTCCCAATCACCGCCAGCCAAACCCTAGTCAACGCACACTGCCAACCAAGAAAAGGCCTGTATAAGCTCCCGTCTGACATAGGAAGTACACAAACCAACGGGGAGCAGAATTACTATCTGCTCACCATCACCGCCAGCCAAACCCTAGTCAACGCACACTGCCAACCAAGAATCAGACTGTATAAGCTCCCATCTGACATAGGGGGTACACAAACCAACGGGGAGCAGAAATACTATCTGCTCCCCATCACCGCCAGCCAAACCCTCGTCAACGCACACTGCCAACTTAGAATCGGGCTGTATAAGCTCCCGTCTGACATAGGGGGTACATAAACCAACGGGGAGCAGAAATACTATTTGCTCCCCATCACCGCCAGCGAAGCCCTAGTCCAAGCACACTGCCAAACAAGATTAGGCCTGTATTAGCTTCTGTCTGACATAGGGGGCACACAAACCAAAAAGGAGCAGAAATACTATCTGCTCCCCATCACCGCCAGCAAAACCCCAGTCCACTCACACTGTCAACCTAGAATTGGCCTGTATAAGCTCCCATCTGACATAGGGGGTACACAAACCAACGGGGAACAGAAATACTATCTGCTCCCCATCACCACCAGCCTAACCCTAGTCCTCAGACACTGCCAACCAAGAATAGGCCTGTATAAGCTCCCGTCTGAATTACGGGGTACACAAACCAACGGTGAGCAGAAATACTATCTGCTCCCAATCAACGCCGGCCAAACCATAGATTATTACTGTTGGGTGTAAAGGGAAAAACTGGCGCTCATATAGTGATCACAGTTAATTAACCTCCAAGTATAAGATCTAAGGTGCATCCAAAAGATAGGGGAAGAGAACGCCCTACTTCCCTAAACTCAATCCAAAGATTGAACAACTAAATCACAATTTTTTTGGAGCACACAATTACAATAATCATTCAAATAACAAATCATAAAACACGCAAGCACTAATAATCAGTTGGGCTCTTGTTCTTCTTTTATTGTTCCTCATTTCCTCCAATCCCATATGCCAACGCGTTTCGCCGTGGTAGGATTAACCTACGGCTTCATCAGGGCTGGAAGTAATACAGAGTACGCATTTGTAATCAAATTATATGGTGCATTACATTTAAACCATAGAGCCCACATTTGTGACAGCCTTATGCCAATGGATTGTTCAAGCCATTCATTATGTGCAACATGTTATTACATATGCAATTATGAATATGATATGTATTTGTTTAATACATATCTTGTGAAGATTTCCTATACATCCAGTTCTCCAGTGAATTGTGACCAGGCTATTAATTTCCTTCATTGCAACAATAGTGCAATTATATCTATAAAACCCGTGTAAAAAATATCAAAGTACGTCTTCCGACGCAAGTACCTCAAAGCTCCTCAAAATATGTTCCTGGCAAAATATAAATAAAATCTTTAATAACTCTAGATTTTATGAGGCAAAAGGTTCATTAGTTCCAAATATTTGATCATTAGTAACAATATTATTGCTTTCCATTAAAGAGCCATACCTTCTTGCAGTCAGCTCTCCGTATTGTAACTAAATCTTCCTTCCTTTTAGTTCTTTATTGATATCCCAGTGATAATAGAATCCAAGTCTAAATCAAAAATAACGTCATGTTATACTCCGTCTAGTGCACCACAATCAAGCGTCACGACAAGTGTACATATTCAGTCTATCAAGCCACTCTGAAATAAGTTCTAAAGCATAACGCTAGATCAGCTATATCAATATAACGTTAAGTCACACTCGATCTATTCCCGAAAATGACTCGTAACTACTATTGCAATCATCAAAGTAATCACCATTAAAAAATTGATTTCAAAATACTCTCGCCGCTCGAGAAGTATTACAAATACCATAGTGAGCCCAAAGGGAGTCTTCTTACCAATTAGTTCCGACTCCACGTGTATTTCGAAATATCTCCAAACGCCGTCTGCCACTATGAAATAAACCGTTTCTTCCAAGTCCTGGCGGGAAGAGTCAATAACGAAAAGAGCATATTAACCCCTCTTCTACGTGGTATACTCTCGTATTTCATTAACGAACAATGCGTACTCTGTATTACTTCCAGCCCTGATGAAGCCGTAGGTTAATCCTACCACGGCGAAACGCGTTGGCATATGGGATTGGAGGAAATGAGGAACAATAAAAGAAGAACAAGAGCCCAACTGATTATTAGTGCTTGCGTGTTTTATGATTTGTGATTTGAATGATTACTGTAATTGTGTGCTCCAAAAAAATTGTGATTTAGCAGGCCAAACCATAGTCAACGCACACTGCCAACGAAGAATAGGCATGTATAAGCTCCCGTCGCACATAGGGGGTACACAAAACAACGGGGAGCAGAAATACTATCTGCTCCCAATCACAGCCAGCCAAACCCTAGTCAACGCACACTGCCAACCAAGAATAGGTCCGTATAAGCTCCCGTATTTCATAGGGGGTACACAAACCAACGGGGAGCAGAAATACTATCTACTCCCCATCACCACCAGCCAAACCCTAGTCCACGCACACTGCCAACCAAGATTAGGCCTGTATAAGCTCCCGTCTGACATAGGGGATACACAAACCAACGGGGAGCAGGAATACTATCTGCTCCCCATCACCGCCAGCCAAAACCTAGTCAACGCACACTGCTAACCAAGATTAGGCCTGTATAAGCTCCCATCTGACATAGGGGGTACACAAACCAACGGGGAACAGAAATAATATCTGCTCCCCATCACCACCAGCCAAACCCTAGTCCACACACACTGCCAAACAAGAATAGGCCTGTATAAGCTCCCGTCTGACATAGGGGGTACACAAACCAACGGGGAGCAGGAATACTATCTGCTCCCCATCACCGACAGCCAAAACCTAGTCAACGCACACTGCTAACCAAGATTAGGCCTGTATAAGCTCCCATCTGACATAGGGGGTACACAAACCAACGGGGAACAGAAATAATATCTGCTCCCCATCACCACCAGCCAAACCCTAGTCCACACACACTGCCAAACAAGAATAGGCCTGTATAAGCTCCCGTCTGACATAGGGGATACACAAACCAACGGGGAGCAGGAATACTATCTGCTCCCCATCACCACCAGCCAAAACCTAGTCAACGCACACTGCCAACCTAGAATCGGCCTGTATAAGCTCCCATCTGACATATGGGGTACACAAACCAACGGGGAGTTGAAATACTATCTGCTCCCCATCATTTCCTGCCAAACCCTAGTCAACGCACACTGCCAACCAAGTATAGGCCTGTATAAGCTCCCGTCTGACATAGGGGGTACACAAACCAACGGGGAACAGAAATACTATCTGCTCCCCATCACCGCCAGCCAAACCCCAGTCCACTCACACTGCCAACCTAGAATCGGCGTGTATCAGCTCCTGTCTGACATAGTGGGTACACAAACCAACGGTGAGCAGAAATTCTATCTGCTCCCCATCAACGCAAGCCAAACCCTAGTCAACGCACACTGCCAAAGAAGAATCAGCCTGTATAAGCTCCCATCTGACATAGGGAGTACACAAACCAACGGGCAGCAGAAATTCTATCTGCTCCCCATCACCGCCAGCCAAACCCTAGTCCAAGCACACTGCCAATCAAGATTAGGCCTGTATAAGCTCCCATCTGACATAGGGGGTACACAAACCAACGGGGAACAGAAATACTATCTGCTCCCCATCACCACCAGCCAAACCCTAGTCCACACACACTGCCAAACAAGAATAGGGCTGTATAAACTCCCGTCTGACATAGGGGGTACACAAACCAACGGGGAGCAGGAATACTATCTGCTCCCCATCACTGCCAGCCACAACCAAGTCAACGCACACTGCCAACTTAGAATCGGCCTGTATATGCTCCCTACTGACATAGGGGGTACACAAACCAACGGGGAGCAGAAATACTATCTGCTCCCCATCACCACCAGCTAAACCCTAGTCCACTCACACTGCCAACCTAGAATCGGCCTGTATAAGCTCCCATCTGACATAGGGGGTACACAAACCAATGGGAAGCAGAAATACTTTCTGCTCCCCATCACCGCAGGCCAAACCCTAGTCAACGCACACTGCCAACCAAGAATAGGCCTGTATAAGCTCCCGTCTCACATAGGGGGTACACAAACCAATTGGGAGCAGAAATACTATATGCTCCCCATCACCGCCAGCCAAACCCTAGTCAACGCACACTGCCAACAATGAATAGGCCTGTATAAGCTCTCGTCTTACATAGGGGGTACACAAACCAACGGGGAGCAGAAATACCATCTGCTCCCCATCACCGCCAGCCAAACCCTAGTCCACGCACACTTCCAACCAAGATTAGGCCTGTATAAGATCCCGTCTGACATAGGGGATACACAAACCAACGGGGAAAAGAAATACTATCTGCTGCCATCACCACCAGCCAAACCCTAGTCAACGCACACTGCCAACCAAGAATAGGCCTCTATAAGCTCCCGTCTGACATAGGAGGTACACAAACCCACGGGGAACAGAAATACTATCTGCTCCCATCACCGCCAGCCAAACCCTAGTCCACAGACAATGCCAACAAAGAATAGGTCTGTATAAGCTCCCGTCTGACATAGGGGGAACACAAACTAACGGGGAGCAGAAATACTATCCACTCCCCATCACCCCCAGCCAAACCCTAGTCAACACACACTGCCAACTTAGAATCGGTCTGTATAAGCTCCGGTCTGACATAGGGGGTACATAAACCAACGGGGAGCAGAAATACTATCTGCTCTCCATCACCGCCAGCCAAGCCCTAGTCCAAGCACACTGCCAACCAAGATTAGGCCTGTATAAGATCCCGTCTGACATAGGGGGTACACAAACCAACGAGGAGCAGAAATACTATCTGCTCCCCATCACCGTCAGCCAAACCCTAGTCCACTCACACTGCCAACCTCGAATCGGCCTGTATAAGCTCCCATCTGACATAGGGGGTCCACAAACCAACGGGGAGCAGAAATACTATCTGCTCCCCATCACCGCCAGCCAAACCCTCGTCAACGCACACTGCCAACCAAGAATAGGCCTGTATAAGCTCCCATCTGTCATAGGGGGTACACAAACCAACAGGGAGTAGAAATACTATCTGCTCCCAATTACCACCAGCCAAACCTTAGTCCACGCACACTGCCTACCAAGATTAGGCCTGTATAAGCTCCCGTCTGACATAGGGGGTGCACAAACCAACGGCGAACAGAAATACTATCTGCTCCCCATCACCGCCAGCCAAACCCTAGTCCCTTTACAATGCAAACCGAGAATCGTCCTGTATAAGCTCCTGTCAGACATAGGGGGTACACAAACCAACGGGAAGCAGAAATACTATCTGCTCCCCATCAACGCCAGCCAAACCCTAGTCAGCGCACACTGCTAACGAAGAATAGGCCTGTATAAGCTCCCGTCTGACATAGAGGATACACAAACCAACGGGGAGTTGAAATACCATCTGCTCCCCATCACCGCCAGCCAAACCCTAGTCCACGCACACTTCCAACCAAGATTAGGCCTGTATAAGATCCTGTCTGACATAGGGGGTACACAAACCAACGAGGAGCAGAAATACTATCTGCTCCCCATCACCGCCAGCCAAACCCTAGTCCACTCACACTGCCAACCTCGAATCGGCCTGTATAAGCTCCCATCTGACATAGGGGGTACACAAACCAACGGGGAGCAGAAATACTATCTGCTCCCCATCACCGCCAGCCAAACCCTCGTCAACGCACACTGCCAACCAAGAATAGGCCTGTATAAGCTCCCATCTGTCATAGGGGGTACACAAACCAACAGGGAGTAGAAATACTATCTGCTCCCAATTACCACCGGTCAAACCCTAGTCAACCCACACTGCCAACCAAGAATAGGCCTCTATAAGCTCCCGTCTGACATAGGTGGTACACAAACCCACGGGGAACAGAAATACTATCTGCTCCCCATCATCGCCTGACAAACCCTAGTCAACGCACGCTGCCAACCAAAAATAGGCCTGTATAAGCTCCCATCTGACATAGGGGTACACAAACCTACGGGGAACAGAAATACTATCTGCTCCCCATCACCGCCAGCCAAACCCTAGCCCACAGACACTGTCAACAAAGAATAGGCCTGTATAAGCTCCCGTCTGACATAGGGGGAACACAAACTAACACGGAGCAGAAATACTATCCACTCCCCATCACCGCCAGCCAAACCCTAGTCAACGCACACTGCCAACTTAGAATCGGTCTGTATAAGCTCCGGTCTGACATAGGGGGTACATAAACCAACGGGGAGCAGAAATACTATCTGCTCCCCATCACCGCCAGCAGAGCCCTAGTCCACTCACACTGCCAACCTAGAATCGGCCTGTATAAGCTCCCATCTGACATAGGGGGTACAAAAACCAACGGGGAGCAGAAATACTATCTGCTCCCCATCACCGCCAGCCAAACCCTAGTCAACGCACACTGCCAACCAAGAATAGGCCTGTATAAGCTCCCATCTGTCATAGGGGGTACACAAACCGACAGGGAGCAGAAAAACTATCTGCTCCCCATCACCGCCAGCCAAACCCTAGTCCCTGCACAATGCAAACCGAGAATCGGCCTGTATAAGCTCCCGTCTGACATAGGGGGTACACAAACCAACGGGAAGCAGAAATACTATCTGCTCCCCATCAACGCCAGCCAAACCCTAGTCAGCGCACACTGCTAATGACGAATAGGCCTGTATAAGCTCCCGTCTGACATAGGGGGTACACAAACCAACGGGGAGTTGAAATTCTATCTGCTCCCCATCACCACCAGCTAAACCCTAGTCCACTCACACTGCCAACCTAGAATCGGCCTGTATAAGCTCCCATCTGACATAGGGGGTACACAAACCAATGGGAAGCAGAAATACTTTCTGCTCCCCATCACCGCTGGCTAAACCCTAGTCAACGCACACTGCCAACCAAGAATAGGCCTGTATAAGCTCCCGTCTCACATAGGGAGTACATAAACCAACTGGGAGGAGAAATACTATCTGCTCCCCATCACCGCCAGCCAAACCCTAGTCAACGCACACTGCCAACAATGAATAGGCCTGTATAAGCTCCCGTCTGACATAGGGGGTACACAAACCACCGGGGAGCAGAAATACTATTTGCTCCCCATCACCGCCAGCCAAACCCTAGTCCACGCACACTTCCAACCAAGATTAGGCCTGTATAAGATCCCGTCTGACATAGTGGGTACACAAACCAACGGGGAACAGAAATACAATCTAATCCCAATCACCACCAGCCAAACCCTAGTCAACACACACTGCCAACCAAGAACAGGCCTCTATAAGCTCCCGTCTGACATAGGGGGTACACAAACCCACGGGGAACAGAAATACTATCTGCTCCCCATCATCACCTGCCAAACCCTAGTCAACGCACACTGCCAACCAAGAATAGGCCTGTATAAGCTCCCGTCTGACATAGGGGGTACACAGACCTACGGGGAACAGAAATACTATCTGCTCCCCATCACCGCCAGCCAAACCCTAGTCCACAGACACTGCCAAAAAAGAATAGGCCTGTATAAGCTCCCGTCTGACATAGGGGGAACACAAACTAACGGGGAGCAGAAATACTATCCACACCCCATTACCGCCGGCCAAACCCTAGTCAACGCACACTGCCAACTTAGAATCGGTCTGTATAAGCTCCGGTCTGACATAGGGGGTACATAAACCAACGGGGAGCAGAAATACTATCTGCTCCCCATCACCGCCAGCCAAGGCCTAGTCCAAGCACACTGCCATCCAAGATTAGGCCTGTATAAGATCCCGTCTGACATAGGCGGTACACAAACCGACAGGGAGCAGAAATAATATCTGCTCCCAATTACCACCAGCCAAACCTTAGTCCACGCACACGGCCAACCAAGATTAGGCCTGTATAAGCTCCCGTCTGACATAGGGGGTGCACAAACCAACGGGGAGCAGAAATACTATCTGCTCCCCATCACCGCCAGCCAAACCCTAGTCCCTGCACAATGCAAACCGAGAATCGGCCTGTATAAGCTCCCGTCTGACATAGGGGGTACACAAACCAACGGGAAGCAGAAATACTATCTGCTCCCCATCAACGCCAGCAAAACCCTAGTCAGCGCACACTGCTAACGAAGAATAGGCCTGTATAAGCTCCCGTCTGACATAGGGGGTACACAAACCAACGGGGAGTTGAAATACTATCTGCTCCCAATCACCGCCAGCCAATTCCTAGTCAACGCACACTGCCAACCAAGAATAGGCCTCTATAAGCTCCCGTCTGATATAGGGGGTACACAAACCAACGGGAGAAGAAATACTATCTGCTCCCCATCACCTCCAGCCAAACCCTAGTCAACGCACACTGCCAACCAAGAATAGGCCTCTATAAGCTCCCGTCTGACATAGGGGGTACACAAACCAACGGGAATCAGAAATACTATCTGCTCCCCATCACCACCAGCCAAACCCTAGTCCACAGACACTGCCAACCAAGAATAGGGCTGTATAAGCTCTTGTCTGACATAGGGGGTACACAAACCAACGGGGAGCAGAAATACTATCTGCTCCCCATCACCGCCAGCCAAACCCTAGTCCACTCACACTGCCAACCTATAATCGGCGTGTATAAGCTCTTGTCTGACATAGGGGGTACACAAACCAACGGGGAGCAGAAATACTATCTGCTCCCCATCAACGCCAGCCAAACCCTAGTCAACGCACACTGCCAAACAAGAATCAGCTGTATAAGCTCTCATCTGACATAGGGGGTACACAAACCAACGGGCAGTAGAAATACTATCTGCTCCCCATCACCGCCAGCCAAACCCTAGTCCACGCACACTGCCAACCAAGATTAGGCCTGTATAAGCTCCCGTCTGACATAGGGGGTACACCAACCAACGGGGAACAGAAATACTATCTGCTCCCCATCACCACCAGCCAAACCCTGGTCCACACACAGTGCCAAACAAGAATAGGCCTGCATAAGCTCCCGTCTGACATAGGGGGTACACAAACCAACGGGGAGCAGAAATACTATCTGCTCCCCATCACCGCCAGCCAAACCCTCGTCAACGCACACTGCCAACTTAGAATCGGTTTGTATAAGCTGCCGTCTGACATAGGGGGTACACAAACCAACGGGGAGCAGAAATACTATCTGCTCCCCATCACTGCCAACCAAGCCCTAGTCCAAGCACACTGCCAAACAAGATTAGGCCTGTATAAGCTCCCGTCTGACATAGGGGGTACACAAACCAAAGAGGAGCAGAAATACTATCTGCTTCCCATCACCGCCAGCCAAACCCTAGTCCACTCACACTGTCAACCTAGAATCGGCCTGTATAAGCTCCCATCTGACATAGGGGGTACACAAACCAACGGGGAGCAGAAATACTATCTGCTCCCAATCACGGCCAGTCAAACCCTAGTCAACGCACACTGCCAACCAAGAAAAGGCCTGTATAACTCCCATCTGACATAGGGGGTACACAAACCAACGGGGAGTTGAAATTCTATCTGCTCCCCATCACCACCAGCTAAACCCTAGTCCACTCACACTGCCAACCTAGAATCGGCCTGTATAAGCTCCCATCTGACATAGGGGGTACACAAACCAATGGGAAGCAGAAATACTTTCTGCTCCCCATCACCGCTGGCCAAACCCTAGTCAACGCACACTGCCAACCAAGAATAGGCCTGTATAAGCTCCTGTCTCACATAGGGAGTACATAAACCAACTGGGAGGAGAAATACTATCTGCTCTCCATCACCGCCAGCCAAACCCTAGTCAACGCACACTGCCAACAATGAATAGGCCTGTATAAGCTCCCGTCTGACATAGGGGGTACACAAACCAACGGGGAGCAGAAATACTATCTGCTCCCAATCACCGCCAGCCAAACCCTAGTCCACGCACACTTCCAACCAAGATTAGGCCTGTATAAGATCCCGTCTGACATAGTGGGTACACAAACCAACGGGGAACAGAAATACAATCTGCTCCCTATCACCACCAGCCAAACCCTAGTCAACACACACTGCCAACCAAGAACAGGCCTCTATAAGCTCCCGTCTGACATAGGGGGTACACAAACCCACGGGGAACAGAAATACTATCTGCTCCCCATCATCACCTGCCAAACCCTAGTCAACGCACACTGCCAACCAAGAATAGGCCTGTATAAGCTCCCGTCTGACATAGGGGGTACACAGACCTACGGGGAACAGAAATACTATCTGCTCCCCATCACCGCCAGCCAAACCCTAATAAGCTCCCGTCTGACATAGGGGGAACACAAACCAACGGGGAGCAGAAATACTATCTGCTCCCCATCACCGCCAGCCAAGGCCTAGTCCAAGCACACTGCCATCCAAGATTAGGCCTGTATAAGATCCCGTCTGACATAGGGGGTACACAAACCAACGAGGAGCAGAAATACTATCTGCTCCCCATCACCGCCAGCCAAACCCTAGTCCACTCACACTGCCAACCTAGAATCGGCCTGTATAAGCTCCCATCTGACATAGGGGGTACACAAACCAACGGGGAGCAGAAATAATATCTGCTCCCCATCACAGCCAGCCAAACCCTAGTCAACGCACACTGCCAACCAAGAATAGGCCTGTATAAGCTCCCATCTGTCATTGGCGGTACACAAACCGACAGGGAGCAGAAATACTATCTGCTCCCAATTACCACCAGCCAAACCTTAGTCCACGCACACGGCCAACCAAGATTAGGCCTGTATAAGCTCCCGTCTGACATAGGGGGTGCACAAACCAACGGGGAGCAGAAATACTATCTGCTCCCCATCACCGCCAGCCAAACCCTAGTCCCTGCACAATGCAAACCGAGAATCGGCCTGTATAAGCTCCCGTCTGACATAGGGGGTACACAAACCAACGGGAAGCAGAAATACTATCTGCTCCCCATCAACGCCAGCCAAACCCTAGTCAGCGCACACTGCTAACGAAGAATAGGCCTGTATAAGCTCCCGTCTGACATAGGGGGTACACAAACCAACGGGGAGTTGAAATACTATCTGCTCCCAATCACCGCCAGCCAATTCCTAGTCAACGCACACTGCCAACCAAGAATAGGCCTCTATAAGCTCCCGTCTGATATAGGGGGTACACAAACCAACGGGAGAAGAAATACTATCTGCTCCCCATCACCTCCAGCCAAACCCTAGTCAACGCACACTGCCAACCAAGGATAGGCCTCTATAAGCTCCCGTCTGACATAGGGGGTACACAAACCAACGGGAATCAGAAATACTATCTGCTCCCCATCACCACCAGCCAAAACCTAGTCCACAGACACTGCCAACCAAGAATAGGCCTGTATAAGCTCTTGTCTGACATAGGGGGTACACAAACCAACGGGGAGCAGAAATACTATCTGCTCCCCATCACCGCCAGCCAAACCCTAGTCCACTCACACTGCCAACCTATAATCGGCGTGTATAAACTCTTGTCTGACATAGGGGGTACACAAACCAACGGGGAGCAGAAATACTATCTGCTCCCCATCAACGCCAGCCAAACCCTAGTCAACGCACACTGCCAAACAAGAATCAGCTGTATAAGCTCCCATCTGACATAGGGGGTACACAAACCAACGGGCAGTAGAAATACTATCTGCTCCCCATCACCGCCAGCCAAACCCTAGTCCACGCACACTGCCACCCAAGATTAGGCCTGTATAAGCTCCCGTCTGACATAGGGGGTACACAAACCAACGGGGAACAGAAATACTATCTGCTCCCCATCACCACCAGCCAAACCCTGGTCCACACACACTGCCAAACAAGAATAGGCCTGTATAAGCTCCCGTCGGACATAGGGGGTACACAAACCAACGGGGAGCAGAAATACTATCTGCTCCCCATCACCGCCAGCCAAACCCTCGTCAACGCACACTGCCAACTTAGAATCGGTTTGTATAAGCTGCCGTCTGACATAGGGGGTACACAAACCAAAGAGGAGCAGAAATACTATCTGCTTCCCATCACCGCCAGCCAAACCCTAGTCCACTCACACTGTCAACCTAGAATCGGCCTGTATAAGCTCCCATCTGACATAGGGGGTACACAAACCAACGGGGAGCAGAAATACTATCTGCTCCCAATCACCGCCAGCCAAACCCTAGTCAACGCACACTGCCAACCAAGAAAAGGCCTGTATAACTCCCATCTGACATAGGGGGTACACAAAATAACGGGGAGCAGAAATACTATCTGCTCCCAATCACCGCCAACCAAACCCTAGTCAACGCACACTGCCAACCAAGAATAGGCCTGTATAGGCTCCCCTCTGACATAGGGGGTAAACAAACCAACAGGGAGCAGAATTACTATCTGCTCACCATCACCGCCAGCCAATCCCTAGTCAACGCACACTGCCAACGAAGAATCAGTCTGTATAAACTCCCATCTGACATAGGGGGTACACCAACCAACGGGGAGCAGAAATACTATCTGCTCCCCATCACCGCCAGCCAAACCCTCGTCAATGCACACTGCCAACTTAGAATCGGTTTGTATAAGCTCCCGTCTGACATAGGGGGTACATAAACCAACGGGGAGCAGAAATACTATCTGCTCCCCATCACCGCCAGCCAAGCCCTAGTCCAAGCACACTGCCAAACAAGATTAGGCCTGTATAAGCTCCCGTCTGACATAGGGGGTACACAAACCAAAGAGGAGCAGAAATACTATCTGCTTCCCATCACCGCCAGCCAAACCCTAGTCCACTCACACTGTCAACCTAGAATCGGCCTGTATAAGCTCCCATCTGACATAGGGGGTACAAAAACCAACGGGGAGCAGAAATACTATCTGCTCCCAATCACCGCCAGCCAAACCCTAGTCAACGCACACTGCCAACCAAGAAAAGACCTGTATAAGCTCCCGTCTGACATAGGGAGTACACAAACCAACGGGGAGCAGAATTACTATCTGCTCACCATCACCACCAGCCAAACCCTAGTCATCGCACACTGCCAACCAAGAATCAGACTGTATAAGCTCCCATCTGACATAGGGGGTACACAAACCAACGGGGAGCAGAAATGCTATCTGCTCCCCATCACCGCCAGCCAAACCCTCGTCAACGCACACTGCCAACTTAGAATCGGGCTGTATAAGCTCCCGTCTGACATAGGGGGTACATAAACCAACGGGGAGCAGAAATACTATCTGCTCCCCATCACCGCCAGCCAAGCCCTAGTCCAAGCACACTGCCAAACAAGATTAGGCCTGTATTAGCTTTCGTCTGACATAGGGGGTACACAAACCAAAGAGGAGCAGAAATACTATCTGCTCCCCATCACCGCCAGCAAAACCCCAGTCCACTCACACTGTCAACCTAGAATCGGCCTGTATAAGCTCCCATCTGACATAGGGGGTACACAAACCAACGGGGAACAGAAATACTATCTGCTCCCCATCACCACCAGCCTAACCCTAGTCCTCAGACACTGCCAACCAAGAATAGGCCTGTATAAGCTCCCGTCTGACTTACGGGGTACACAAACCAACGGTGAGCAGAAATACTATCTGCTCCCCATCAACGCCGGCCAAACCATAGATTATTACTGTTGGGTGTAAAGGGAAAAACTGGCGCTCATATAGTGATCACAGTTAATTAACCTCCAAGTATAAGATCTAAGGTGCATCCAAAAGATAGGGGAAGAGAACACCCTACTTCCCTAAACTCAATCCAAAGATTGAACAACTAAATCACAATTTTTTTGGAGCACACAATTACAGTAATCATTCAAATAACAAATCATAAAACACGCAAGCACTAATAATCAGTTGGGCTCTTGTTCTTCTTTTATTGTTCCTCATTTCCTCCAATCCCATATGCCAACGCGTTTCGCCGTGGTAGGATTAACCTACGGCTTTATCAGGGCTGGAAGTAATACAGAGTACGCATTTGTAATCAAAATATATGGTGCATTACATTTAAACCATAGAGCCCACATTTGTGACAGCCTTATGCCAATGGATTATTCAAGCCATTCATTATGTGCAACATGTTATTACATATGCAATTATGAATATGATATGTATTTGTTTAATACATATCTTGTGAAGATTTCCTATACATCCAGTTCTCCAGTGAATTGTGACCAGGCTATTAATTTCCTTCATTGCAACAATAGTGCAATTATATCTATAAAACCCGTGTAAAAAATATCAAAGTACGTCTTCCGATGCAAGTACCTCAAAGCTCCTCAAAATATGTTCCTGGCAAAATATAAATAAAATCTTTAATAACTCTAGATTTTATGAGGCAAAAGGTTCATTAGTTCCAAATATTTGATCATTAGTAACAATATTATTGCTTTCCATTAAAGAGCCATACCTTCTTGCAGTCAGCTCTCCGTATTGTAACTAAATCTTCCTTCCTTATAGTTCTTTATTGATATCCCAGTGATAATAGAATCCAAGTCTAAATCAAAAAAACGTCATGTTATACTCCGTCTAGTGCACCACAATCAAGCATCATGACAAGTGTACATATTCAGTCTATCAAGCCACTCTGAAATAAGTTCTAAAGCATAACGCTAGATCAGCTATATCAATATAACGTTAAGTCACACTCGATCTATTCCCCAAAATGACTCGTAACTACTATTGCAATCATCAAAGTAATCACCATTAAAAAATTGATTTCAAAATACTCTCGCCGCTCGAGAAGTATTACAAATACCATAGTGAGCCCAATGGGAGTCTTCTTACCAATTAGTTCCGACTCCACGTGTATTTCGAAATATCTCCAAACGCCGTCTGCCACTATGAAATAAACCGTTTCTTCCAAGTCCTGGCGGGAAGAGTCAATAACGAAAAGAGCATATTAACCCCTCTTCTACGTGGTATACTCTCGTATTTCATTAACGAACAATGCGTACTCTGTATTACTTCCAGCCCTGATGAAGCTGTAGGTTAATCCTACCACGGCGAAACGCGTTGGCATATGGGATTGGAGGAAATGAGGAACAATAAAAGAAGGACAAGAGCCCAACTGATTATTAGTGCTTGCGTGTTTTATGATTTGTGATTTGAATGATTACTGTAATTGTGTGCTCCAAAAAAATTGTGATTTAGCCGGCCAAACCATAGTCAACGCACACGAAGAATAGGCCTGTATAAGCTCCCGTCGCACATAGGGGGTACACAAAACAACGGGGAGCAGGAATACTATCTGCTCCCAATCACAGCCAGCCAAACCCTAGTCAACGCACACTGCCAACCAAGAATAGGTCCGTATAAGCTCCCGTATTTCATAGGGGTACACAAACCAACGGGGAGCAGAAATACTATCTACTCCCCATCACCACCAGCCAAACCCTAGTCCACACACACTGCCAACCAAGATTAGGCCTGTATAAGCTCCCGTCTGACATAGGGGATACAAAACCAACGGGGAGCAGGAATACTATCTGCTCCCCATCACCGCCAGCCAAAACCTAGTCAACGCACACTGCTAACGAAGATTAGGCCTGTATAAGCTCCCATCTGACATAGGGGGTACACAAACCAACGGGGAACAGAAATACTATCTGCTCCCCATCACCACCAGCCAAACCCTAGTCCACACACACTGCCAAACAAGAATAGGCCTGTATAAGCTCCCGTCTGACATAGGGGGTACACAAACCAACGGGGAGCAGGAATACTATCTGCTCCCCATCATTTCCTGCCAAACCCTAGTCAACGCACACTGCCAACCAAGTATAGGCCTGTATAAGCTCCCGTCTGACATAGGGGGTACACAAACCAACGGGGAACAGAAATACTATCTGCTCCCCATCACCGCCAGCCAAACCCTAGTCCACTCACACTGCCAACCTAGAATCGGCGTGTATAAGCTCCTGTCTGACATAGTGGGTACACAAACCAACGGTGAGCAGAAATACTATCTGCTCCCCATAAACGCAAGCCAAACCCTAGTCAACGCACACTGCCAAACAAGAATCAGCCTGTATAAGCTCCCATCTGACATAGGGAGTACACAAACCAACGGGCAGCAGAAATTCTATCTGCTCCCCATCACCGCCAGCCAAACCCTAGTCCAAGCACACTGCCAACCAAGATTAGGCCTGTATAAGCTCCCATCTGACATAGGGGGTACACAAACCAACGGGGAACAGAAATACTATCTGCTCCCCATCACCACCAGCCAAAGCCTAGTCCACACACACTGCCAAACAAGAATAGGGCTGTATAAACTCCCGTCTGACATAGGGGGTACACAAACCAACGGGGAGCAGGAATACTATCTGCTCCCCATCACTGCCAGCCACAACCAAGTCAACGCACACTGCCAACTTAGAATCGGCCTGTATAAGTTGTAACCGTCATGCCATACATGCTTTTATTTGTCCTACAAAACTTATAATTTCTCTCTATTAAAGGCATAGAATGTTATCCATCATGTCACGTAGCGTTCACACTTTTTCACAAATCACCGTCGATATCTGTCATAATTTTTCTTGTGTCTTCAAATTCTTATACCCTCTCTTTATTTTGGTCGGGGTTTGTGTGAACATTATGAGTTCATATACTTTTTTTCTTAGTTTTCGATTACTGTAATGACTCTTTATGTTTTCGCTCTATATAACTTCTTCTGAATATGGTCCGTTCCTACATCTTCTGCGTTTTCTTCCCTTGTCTTAACTCTCTGTCTGCACGGTTACTTCACCAATTTTGGTTGTTTTCTATACAGAACAAAAGTCACAGAATACTTGTACTTTCCACATACATAGGGTCTCCACTGTATTCCTGTGTGCTTCACACTCTCACTTCACGTCACATGTTAGCAGCCTATATCAGCTGTTTGTTTTTACTCCCTCTTATATATTTTTGTGTCCTTCCCAGCCCTGAAGAGTCACAAATTGTAACACGTTGTGACGAAACACGTGTCGGCTGGTCTGTTTTTTCACTCTGTATTGATCTGGATGAAAATATATATAATAAGATCCTTGCATATGATACATCTGATGTGGATCCTCATAATTTCGAAAACAAGAAAATTCCTTGATTTCTGTGTCATTACCCGTCGGGTGCACCTTAAATATTATTCCAATACGTGTGCACAGGACCTCATTTCTATCATGTTATACAGTTCATAATGCTGGAATCAGGCACTTTTGCAATGTAAAAATACTGTAAGGCGTAACGCAGCAATCAGACACTCTGCAATGTAAAAAGAATGCAATGCGTAACGCAACAATCAGGCACTTTGCAAGGTAAAATAATGCAATGCGTAATACAACCATCAGGTATGTCGTTCTGCAGGATTAAGGCAATGTGTTTTACACTAATCAGGTAATCCGTTATGCAGGAATAATGCAATGCGCAATACGCTAATCAGGTAGTTTGTTATGCAGAAACAATGCAATGCGTCACACGACAATCAGGTAGTTTGTTATGTAGAAAAAATGCCATGCGTCATACACTAATGAGGTAGTTCGTTATACAGGAATAATGCAAGGCGTAATACTCTAATCAGGTACTCTGTTATGCAGAAATGATGCAATGTGCAATACGACAGTCAGGTACTTCATTATGCAGAAATGGAATAATACATAATACACTCAGGCACCGATCTCTGTGCCTTAGGTGGTCTCTCTGCCTCTCCTTCTGACTTACAGTCAGCCTCTCAACAGTTGCCCCCAACATGGGTACGTTGTAATCAAAAAGTGCAGCTCCGTACTCCCGCACCTGTACTGCAACTCCCTTGGCAATACGGGCCATAATACGACCCTAACCAGAGGCTCGCTCTGCCGACACAAGAGAGTGGCAGAGAGCATCTCCTTCCGAGCCCGTCCCGGGAGTAGACACACGTTACCTGGGGGGCGCAAACTCACTCTCCTCTCCTCGTCTTTCGGCTAGGCCTCTAATGCAACTTTGTGAATTGGCAACGGCGGGCTCGGGCAGGAAACTCAGCTCCTCCGGGACTGCCGGTCCGAACTGTTACAGTTACGCAGATCCCAGGCTGCCACAGACCACACGTACACAGAGTAGCTGAATCTTCCTTAAGCTTCGGGTGCACGATCACTAGGCACTCCACACACAGGTCTCAGGTTGCACGAATATCAGGCGCACAGCGTCGCTGAGTCTCACTTTAACTCCGGTGCACACGATAACAAGGCAAATCCTCATGAAGGTCTCATGGTGCACAAAGCATCCGCACACAGCGTCGATGAGACTCACTTGGATTCTGGTGCACACGATAACAACGCAAATCCTCACAAAGGTCTCACGGTGCACAACGCACACGCACACAGCATTGATGAGACTCACTCAGATTCCGGTGCACACGATTACAAGGCAAATCCTCACGAAGGTCTCACGGTGCACAACGCACATGCACTCAGCGTTGATGAGACTCACTTGGATTCCGGTGCACACGATCACTGGACAATCCACACAAAGGGGTTCAGGCTGCACATGCACACCACAACGCTGATCCTTGCTTGGACTCCAGGTGCCCACGATCACAGGGCACACCTTACGAGGGTCTCAGGCTGCAGCAAGCACGCACACACAGTGCCGCTGAGACTCTCATGGAAACGTTTGTGTTCCTATGTTTCCGCAACAGGGAGCCAGCTCACCTCAGGCCATTGGAGAGTGTCAAGTGAGTGCACCTGTCAGAACAACATGCCAGTTTAACAAATTGCGTGCAGGCCCTGCAATGGAAGGCCTGAATTCCATTCTTAAGGCTACTTTTGTAGGTGGTACAAATAGTGCTGCATGCCCACTAGTAGCATTTGCATTACCAGCACTGGCCTTTACTAGGGACTTTACTAGTACAGCAAACATACCAATCATGGACATCCAATTGCCATTATACTTTATACAGGGAGGACTTGCACTTTGACACTGTTTAGCAGCCCTAAGTGCGCCGGGAATGCCCAGACGTGGGTCCCGGGCTCACTGTGCCACTGGATTCAAGCTATCCTGGCTGAAGAGGGGCGAAACCCCGAAACCAGTCCTAGGATGGTTATTTCCAGTCCAGGGAAGACCTGGCTTGGCAGTTTTTGCTGGACTGTTCCCATGAGGCACAGGGCCAATACTGATTTGCATATGGCCAGGTCTAACCTGGGTTGGCATGGTGAGCAAAAGAATGATGGATTTAACTCAGATCTCTTGACTGGGGGTGAATGTTTTGATTGGTTCTGCATTCCGTCTATCAATTGTGTGTCTTTTGCTTTCTCGCCCTAAGTGCGCTGGGTATGCCCAGACGTGGGTCCCGGGCTCACTGTGCCACTGGATTCAAGCTATCTTGGCTGAAGAGGGGTGAAACCCCAAAACCGTTCCTAGGATGCTTTTTTCCAGTCCAGGGATGACCTGGCTTGGCAGTTCAGGCTGGACTGTTCCCATGGCACAGGGCCAAGACTGATTTGCATATGGCCAGGTCTGAACTGGGGTGGCATGGTGAGCAAAAGAATGATGGATTTAACCCAGATCTCTTGACTGGGGTGAATGTTTTGATTGGTTCTGCATTCCATCCATCATTTGTGTGTCTTTTGCTTTCTCGCCCTAAGTGCCCTGGGTATGCCCAAACATGGGTCCCGGGCTCACTGTGCCACTGGATTCAAGCTATCTTGGCAGAAGAGGGGTAAAACCCCGAAACCGGTCCTAGGATGCTTGTTTCCTGTCCAGGGAGGACCTGGCTTGGCAGTTCGAGCTGAACTGTTCCCATGAGGCACAGGGCCAAGATTGATTTGTCTATGGCCAGGTCTAAATTTTGGGTGGCATGGTGAGCGAAAGAATGAGGGATTTAACCCAGATCTCTTGACTGGGGGTGATTGTTTTGATTGGTTCTGCATTCCATTCTGCAATTGTGTGCCTTTTGCCATTGAGGAATGGCACCCACAAACTTCAGGACTGGGGGAGCTCTGATGACAGACGCCAAACGCCCTCCAGTCGCTCGGTGTTCTTCCTCGCACAGCTGGCAAGTAGACGATAAGCCTCCCACCGGGTGCCCTTGTAAGGTACCCTCGAGTCTCTGGGGTGGGGTGGTGAACCCCTGGGGATGCTGCTCACACTCCCTCCCACTCCTTTGAGACAGGGCGTTACTCCGCATGCCCTCCACTACTCTGCAACATAACGGTTCTACTTAGCCTCTCTTCCCTCTCTAGGGCCCTTTCAGGCCCTTGGACCCATGACCAGGGTTCCGGCTCTTGTGCCAGCTCCTGGGAATCAAAGAGCTCACAACCTAACACGGGTTGGCGCATTCCTGGAAAACAATTACTGAGCCTAGGCTTCCTAGGGGTAAGGTTGAGCACCTTTGCCATGCCCACCAACACCCAGTCATCCAGTGCACGCTTGGACACATCCACACTTGGCACTGGCTGTACGCTGCCACCATTCAAACTGGACTCTGCCTTTTAAACCTTAATGTCCATTTCCCTCATGCTTAACTCATGAGCTAAGAGAATCTTTTTTTCTTCCAAGGCGAGAGCATTCCTGCTCTCCTCTGCTCACTTTTCACTTTCAATGAGCAGCTTCTTTTCCTCTGCCTGAGATTTAAGTTTTAACACCTCCAACTCATGCTCTCTGACCCTTTGGTTTTCCTCCAACTCCTCTGGTGAAAAACTCCTCCTTGAATGGCTACTACCAGCCCCGGAAGCTAGTCCCTCCACTGGCAATTCATGTGGAGCAAATCCATTCCCTGGGTCATCCCCATCCACCTCAACATCACCCGCCTCCTGAGTCCCTTTGGCTTCCCACCAGGCCCTCAAGGCCACTTGCAGCTCCTCCTTCATGGAGCTACTTTTCATGGGACATCCCAAAGCCCTGCAGAATTTCCTCAATTGATCAACTTTGTAGGGAAGTAATGTCTCAATGTTGAACTCTAATTTTGCAGCCTCACTGGCTCCTTGACTCCTCTGAGACATGATGTGTGGCTTAAAGGTTGCTCAAAAATAAAACCAAATAGAACCAACAAATCAAGAACACAATATGTGGTTGCGTCGCGGTCTGCTTTACTAATGATGTACACCAATCACTGTGAGTTAATTTGCAAATACACATTCAAATCCCACGGCGCTGACCACCAAATGTTAGACCCGGGATCCCTGGTTGGCTGAGGTAGGTACCTTAGGCCAAGTAGGGACCTGTGTTCCACCATCAGGGAAAGGAAGGTCACCTTCTTAGATAGCCCCACTCACCCCCTCGGTAGCTTGGCATGAGCAGCCAGGCTTATCTTCAAGGCAAATGTGTAAAGTATGTGCAACCACGCTCACAACAACCCAATGATGACACCACAAATAGACTCCACATGAGTTTTATAAAAACGAGTATAAACTTTATAAAAAGGGGGCATAGATTTGGAGCCAAGCATGGCGGCCTAGGATCTGTAGAGCTCCGCTAGTTCATGCCGCTTAGAGCCATCATCCTGCTAAAATCCTGACCCCAGAAGACACTGTCGCAGGGCACTCACCGCGGAGTACGTCGAGACCTCCTCTGTGAAATCTGGCGACGGTGTTGTGCCGGGAAGGTTTGGATCCGATTTCGCCACAACAGCGGCCCTCGGCTGGAGCTGCGCGACGACGTGTTGCGTGGGCTGGGCCGTGGTTGATGTCTGCTGCAGGCCGCTTGCATAGCCCTCTCCTCTTCGGCCGTCTTCGCCCTGTGGGACCCCAGGTCAGTGTCTGAAAAGGGCCGGGAGCGGAGGAGGGGCCTGCCTTCGTGAGGTTGCGTGGGCCGTGATCCCGGCGCTGCTGCAGCGAGTCCTCCCCCCCACCTCCCGAGTGGTGAGCATGGGACGTAGAGGCCTGAAGACTTGTGATGTTTCTGGCCTCAGACGTGAGTCCCTTGCTCACTTTGCCACTGGATTCAAGCAAGCCTGGCTGAAGACGGCTGATATGCCAGAAACCGGTCCTAGGAAGCTTGTTTCCGGTCCAGGGAAGACATGGCTTGGCAGTTCGGGCTGGACTGTTCCCATGAGGCACAGGGTCAGACTGATTTGCATATGGCCATGTCTGAACTGGGGTGGCAGAGTGGGCTAAAGAACTGTGATGGATTAAACCCAGATCAGTTGACTGGGGGTGAGTGCTTGCAATGTTCAACACTCCGTCCATCATTTCCTTTGGTTGTGTTTCTGGCGGGGCCCGGAGCCTTGTGGACGCCCACGGCACCCCGAGCTGTCTTGCAGTGGCATAGGGGGAGGGCTGCCCTGCCCCATACAGAAGAGTCTGTTGCTGGGAGTCGAGGCCATAGAGGGACACATAGGAAGGCCAAAGCGCTGCTGCAGGCGTATAACAGATCGCCAGAGATGTTCTCTGTGAGAGCCAAGACCGTGCTGGTAGGGTCTAGAGACTCTGGGGCTCATTAATGCACGCTTCCTGCTGGTTGCCAGCCTCGGTGGGGCACCTCTGTTGTTGACCCCCTGCCAATATCCTGGGATACGTGGCGTAGAAGCCCCGTGGCTAGCAGTTCCTCTGCCCGCTGTGCGCAGTTCCCATAGCTAACCTGGCACCCCGGTGAGCCTCTCTCACATGCCTGTACTTGGTCTACGTTTCCCCTGGAGGCTCCTTGAACCAATCAGCAGAGGGGTCCAATGCGGTGAGTTGTGGGGACTGAAGTCCTAGTCTAGTTGCAGCCCTGTCTGTGCTGCGTTCATTTGCGGGGCCAGAGACATACTTCAAGGCTGATCCCAGTGCTGCAGGGACCATCGTCACTCGCTAAAGCTTGCCGCCCTCCCATGGAGGCCTACCCCTCCACACTCACCTGCTGCGACTGTGGACCTGGGGCTACCCCTCAGTCTACTTCGCCATTCCAAGATGGGTAAGGACAAGCACGGCGGGCGGCCCCCAAGCAGAACACTATAGACCAGTATACCACCGCTTTTACCGGGAAGGAGGGCGCAGAGAGCCTGTCTTCAGACGCTGTGATGCTGCTCGCTGCCATCAACCAGTCGTGGACTGCACTCGAGGCCCAGATCGGGGCTGTAGGTTCTGAGGTGTCATTCCTCTGCCAGGACCTTCGGAAGGCGGTGGGCTGGATCAGCGAGGCAGAGACCAGGGTTTCCATGGTGGAGGACACTATATCCACTCTCCCGAAGCAGGTGGACAAACTCACCACGGTCTCACGGGAGCTCGCGTCAAGGGTCAAAGATGCAGTAAGGGAGGGCCCGGCGCAATAACATCTGCCTGGTGGGCTTCCCGGAGGGCTGTGAAGGTACCTCCATGGACAATTTTCTCTCTGGCTGGCTCAAGACCTTGCTGCCGCCCGAGGCCATGTCTTCATGTTTCGTGGTCGAGAGGGCCCACCGAGCTCTGACTAAACAGCCAGTGGTTGCCCGGCTACTCAACTACGCCGACCGCAATGCGATCCTCCGCTATGCCCGGCTCCACAAGGACAAAATGACCTTCGACTCTCATCCCATCATGGTCTTCCCTGATTATACCAGGCTGGTGCAGCAGCAGCGTCAGTCCTTTGCTGCGGCCAAGCGACGACTTCGTGAGTTGAACATATCCTATGCGCTGCTGTTCCCTGCCTGGCTTTTTTCTTTGACTCCCCCGAGGAGGTCTTCGTATGGACGGATGAGAGACGTAATCTTAAGCCACACACGCCGCCACAGATTGACTCAGACTCTTCACAGGGATCTCATTGGAGTGGCCGACAGGATAGAGACGCTACAACGAGGCGCCACAGGTCCTGTTCTATATGGCGTGCCCAGGGTTAATCAGGGACTGCCGACTGAGATTGCCCTGGCCACATTTTATCCTTCTTTTTCCACAGTGCACTGTCTTGCAGCTGGGGTTTTGTGGTGGGTAGTATCGGATCATAGTGCGCTGGGGTCTACTTCACCCGCTCTGAGGGGTATCAGACATTGTCCACCCCTGGTTGTTTTGGGTAATGTTGGGTGATGTTGGGCAGGGGGATCCATTGCGGGAACTGCTTAGGTCATCATGTTGGGGGCCTGGGTCAAGATTCCACCGCTGATACTCCGCATTATTGGAAGATTGGGGGTGGGGGAGCCAGGGGGGGTCCTGTTGGGTTTCAGGTTGTTCATTGTTTTGGTGTGTTTTTGTTCTGCGCACCGGACCCACGACTCCACGCTACGTCAATACTGCACCTTCGGCTATTGCACACTATAAGGAATAGGGATGACCCGTGACACAAATAAATCTCCATTGGGAGAACTCAATATTCTAGCTTGGAATGTAAGGGGACTACTAAACAAAATAAAACGGGGGCAGTGCTCCACTTAGCAAAACGGTATTTGACTAACATTCTACTATTGCAGGAGACGCACTTTTTTGGTACTAAAGCCCCCTGGCTATCCAGGTATGGGTTTGCCACGGTAGGTCACTCTGGGTTTACGAGGGGCGCTCCCGGCACGGCGATACTTATTCATCACCGGGTGCCCTTTCAGGCGATGCGACATTGGTCAGATCCAGGCGGGCGCTTCACGATCATCTCCGGCATGATAGCCGGCAAACAGATCACGATTAAGAGTATCTATGCCCCTCCACCATTGGGTCAGACATTCATAGATAAACTTACACAGCTTTGGGGGGACCTTCCAAGTGGCTTGACAATTCTAGGGGGAGATTGGAATGATATTATGACCCCTCTGGACAGATGGCGTGCACAATCACCCGATATGACCCCTCTGATCCAAACTGCAAGTATTGCCACATACCCTGGGCTGGGCGGACTCTTGGCGGGCATTGCACTCTTCTGAGGCAGGGTTTACTTACACTTCGTCGGTTCAACCCACCCTCTCCCACCTAGACTATCTGTTCCTTCCACATAGTTACATACACAGAGTGTCGCACACATCCATCATGATTAGAGGCCTCTCCGACCATTCACTGATCCTACTCAAGCTACGCCTGCAGACTCATCGAACCCCCTATAAAGGCACATATCCCCGTGGCTTCTCCGTGATGTTGACTATGAGGAGATGCTCCAACTCGCCATCAGGGATTACCTTAGTTTCAACGTGGGGACTGCTCCATCCCAGGCCACTCTCTGGGAGGCCCTCAAGCCAACGATCAGGGGGGCGGACATTAGTTATCGCTTCAGGGAAAAACAGTAGCGATTGGCGCAGGTGGGGGAACTGTAGGACCGGCAGGTCCGCCTGCAGGCCCAGCTGATAGAGGGCTCTCTTCCGGTACCAATCTAAATCTCCTTCATGTCCATCAGCAACTTTACCAGCTGCATATTGACATTGCCAAAGAGGCGCGGCTAGCGACCCAATACTGGATATATCAATGGGGCGACAAGTCCAGTCAGATTTTCCATAGTCTATGTCCGGTCCGGATGTCCCTGACGCCAGTTCCCCTTCTAGAGTCCTCGGACGGCAGCATGTGCACCTCCCCCGAGGCTGTAGTCCAGGCGTTGGCGGGTTTTTACGCCGCCTTATATGCGGAGCACAAGGTGATCGCTGCGCCCCTGATAGATGCCTTTTTCATAAACATTCCCCCTCGCCGTTTGTCTGATGCAGTGTGGGACGAACTGGATAAACCAATCACTCTGGACGAGATACAGGCGGCGTTGTCCAATGTACACCCGGGCTGCGTTCCGGGCCCGGGTGTACATCGGACACCCGGACATTGGACATCCACATATGACAATCCTGGGACCATAAATGCTAGGGGTGTTACACGAAGCACTGGAGCAGCGCATTCTGCCTCCCGACTGGCGACATGCCAAAATTGTGGTCTTTCTTAAACCTGGTCGCCCCCGGACGATCCGGGCTCATATCGCCCTATCTCACTGTTAAACTTCGATCCCAAACTGCTGGGTTAGGTCCTGGCAGGTCGTCTCCACACATGTATGCAAGATCTGGTGCATCTAGATCAGTCAGGCTTCATGCCACAGCACTCCACCAGACACAATATTCGGCGGGTCCATAACGCCATCGCGGAGGACTCTCGCTTGACCCGCCCTGCGGCGCTCCCACAGGCGGACATCGACAAAGCATTTGATTCCCTGAGCTGGACCTACCTTTTTAACTCCTTGAAGCCGTTAACTTGGGGCCCAGGTTCCTGGCCTATGTGAAGCTATTATATACAGACTAACCCTGGGCGTAGTTCGCGAAGTAGCACTACGCGAAGCTACGCAAAGTGCACTTCGCACTACGCGAGCTATGCGTAGCACTTCGCGAACTGCGTAGTACCCTGTTGGCACTGTGCAAGATGCCGTTTTCAATGATTGCACAGTGCGGACAAGCATCCGGCACTGTGCAATCATTGAAAACGGCATCTTGCACAGTGCGAGCTGTAGTTTTCTGCGGCTCGAGTAGATTTTTACTCGAGCGGCAGCTTTCTCAACGCGGACTGGTAGTTTCTCATCGTGAGCAGTCGCGAGCATATGCGACCACTCGCAATGAGAAACCTGACCTTCCCGCGTTGAGAATCTCGCCGGGATGTTTATTTTCCATGCTCGCGGTCGCCAACTTGATGTTGAGGACCGCGAGCAAGCAAAAAATGACCGCTGCACTATGCAACGCAACGCTACGCATGTTTGCACTGTGCTACGTGCAATTTGCGTAGTGCGAGCGTAGCGTAGTGCTTTGCCCAGGCTTAATACAGACCTCACAGCCTCAGTTCGAGCGGCCGGGTGCTGTTCGGCCCCATTTCCGATCCGCAGGGGCACACGACAGGGGTGCCCCCAATCCCCTCTCCTATTTGCCTTAGCGATCGAGCCCTTGGCTATATGGGTGGGCCTAGACTGGACACCGGAATACTCGGACAGGATCGCACTCTACGCCGACAATGTCCTGTTCTTCATGTCTGACCCTTGGTCCTCCGGGCCTCGTGTCCTCCAAATTCTTCACGTCTTCGAGAAGATCTCGGGCCGCCGTGCCAATCTGTCGAAATCTACACTGTTCCCTATCCATGGCGAACAGAGAAGCCAGACTTGGGTTTCGCAACTGCTTATTGCGGACGCGTGCTTTAAGTACTTAGGAGTCTTCATCACATGTTGTGCGCATGGGTGCACAACATAGCTCCATTGCTTCCTGCCATCTGAGATGAGACAACGATCTAGTCTCAACTGCCTCTATCATTATATGGCAGGTCCGCGATTTTTAAAATGGTGTCTCTGCCCCGCTTGCTCTACCTGCTTCAGAACTACCCGTATCCTATTCCTCCGTCGTGGTTCCTCCAAATCAATGCTCTCCTGAATAGATTCCTTTGGCGAGGTGCGATTCGAGTGGCGCTCGCAACCTGCATACAGTCCACTTACTGTGGGGGTATTGCGGCAGCAGATGTTTGGGCATATTATTGGGCTTCACATCTCCTGGTGGTCAACGAGTGGTGGTACGGCTCCAAGACAGATCCGGCCTACGCCATGGAGAGGTCGGCCATAGAGGGCACCCCCGTGCTCAAGCTCCTGTGCAGCAGCTCCTCCCTGGAAGCTCTTCCACTGGCCTGCCGAGTAGTCATTCAGATATGGAGACGGGTGGTTAGGTCCATGGGTCGGTGGGGTAAGCTGACAGGTGCTACTCCCCTCTGGCAGGGAACATATCTCCGGCCTGTCATGTTGTTGGTGGGGTTTCGCAGATGGGATGATATCGATATCTCTACGCTTGGGGACATAATGCAGGGACCACCCTCAAATCCTTTCAAAAACTGCAGGCGGATTTTGACCTTCACAAGTCACAGTTCCATCGGTATTTGCAACTCCGACACGCACTGACTCCTCTGATTCGACAGCTAGAGTTGCTACCTGAGTTCCACCCGCTGGAAGCTTGCTTACTGATGGGTGATCTGGGGGCCCACAAAATCCGGCAAATTTATTAGACCCTCACTACACACTCCAAGACCACTATACACCGAACCTGGGCAGCCTGGGAGGAGGACCTGCCAACTCTGATGGACAACGATCGGGCCGAGGCGCTGGCCAGCCCTCGTTACGCCGCCGTCTCTACTAGATACAGGCTAATCCAATTCAAATACCTCCACAGGGTATACTACACACCCCTTCGCCTTTGCCTGGCGGCAATTCAGTCTCAAGTCTGTCTCCGATGTGGCACGGACGAGGGGTCGTTCCTACACACGGTGTGGAGCTGTGGAGCACTTCAGCCCTTCTGGTTGGGAGTGTTCTCTTGCATGGGGCGGGTGTTGGCATGGGATGTTCCGACTAACCCTAGATTAGCGCTCTTACACAGCACAGAAGACATCGTTGGGAACAGGTATAAAAGACACCAACTATTTTTGGGGCTTACGCTGGCTAAGTGGGACATAGCACAGCACTGGAAGGATGCGTCCCCACCTTCTGTATCCAACTGGAAACATGCCTTGGATAGGTGCATGTCAGCGGAAATTGAAGTGTTTCAGGTGAGGGGGTGCCCACAGAAGCATGGGAAGATTTGGTACAAGTGGGCCAAGTACAGAGGTATAGATTTGTCCCCGATATCGCAGACAGCCACCCGGGACCCTATAGAATGACTGGTGGTGAATGATTTACCTGTGCAACGTTCCGGTGCTCACAAGACGTAGCTGGATATTCTTTTGGTTTGTACAGATTATATCAATTACAAATGTGAGGTGTGCGCTTTTGGGGGGGGGGGGGGGGTGTTTCTCTCGGTCTGATGTTCTGCAGGCCCTTGGGGTGGATGTTACACAGTACCTGAGGACCTTTCTTTTTGCTTTTCAAATGTATTGTGCTGGCTGGGCCTGGCCCTTCTGGTGTGGTGAAAATTCAATAAAATCTGTTGTTAAAAACAAAACTTTATATAAAAAGATATACAACAAGACCACACGATATAAATCCAACATATGAGGTTGAGTACTATTTCTCCTGGCCGGTTGTTAGGCCAGCCAGCCCTTGTAAGTTCTGGCGGTATTAATGGCCACTTCTAAACATTCTCCTGTAATCCTAATATCATGTTATACAGTTTGCAATGCTAGAATCGGGCACTTTTGCAATGTAAAAATACTGTAAGGCGTAATGCAGCAATCAGACACTCTGCAATGTCAAAAGAATGCAATGCGTAACGCAACAATCAGGCACTTTGCAAGATAAAATAATGCAATGCGTAATACAACCACCAGGTATGTCGTTCTGCAGAAATAAGGCAATGCGTAACACACTAATCAGGTAATTTGTTATGCAGGAATAATGCAATGCGCAATACGCTAATCAGGTAGTTCGTTATGCAGAAACAATGCAATGAGTCATATGACAATCAGGTAGTTTGTTATGCAGCTAAAATGCCATGCGTCATACACTAATCAGGTACTCCGTTATGCAGAAATGATTCAATGAGTAATATGACAGTCAGGTACTCCATTATGCAGAAATGGAATAATGAGTAATACACTCAGGAATCGATCACTGTGCCTAAGGTGGTCTCTCCGCCCCTCCTTCTGACTTACAGTCAGCCTCTCAACAGTTGCCCCCAACACGGGTACGATGTAATCAAAAAGTGCAGCTCCGCACTCCGGCCCCTGTACTGACACTCCCTTGGCAATATGGGCCGCGATACGAGCCGAAGCAGAGGCTTGCGCTGCCAACACGAGGGAGAGTCCGAGAGCGTCTCCCTCCGAGCCTGCGCCCCGCCCCAGGAGTCTGCACATGTTACCTGGGGGCGCAAACTCACTCTCCTCTCCTCGTCCAGCAAACTGCAGGCCAGCCCCAGAACACACAGCAAGGGTCAGTCCTATCCTTCAGTCTCTTCAGTTGTTTCTTCCTTGGCAAAGGTCCTCTTGACCACGAAGTAGCTCCAGTCTTGTTCACACTTGATCAAGCCGTTCTCCAAAGTTCAGGTGCTTCAGCTCTCATAGTTACACCCCTCAATGGCTTTGAAGTCTTTGTGCTTCAGCGGGCACTGACCCCTGTTTAAACCAGTTCTGGGTGCCTCCTTGCCAATGACACCTTTCTTCCTTTGATTAGTGGGGGTCTGGAGTCTCAATCACTCAGCAGGAGATGGGACAATTGTTATATAGCAGCAACCCTGGCCTCTCCACCTCTAGTGGCTTCTCCTCCCCTTACACTCCAAATGCAGGTCAGCCTGTTGCTGTCTCACCTCCTCCCCTGGTTCAAGACATTCCCCAGATCCTATCGCTTTCAAATCCAGACAGTCAATCCACAGCCAGGCAGAGACACACAGAAATGTTAGAGCACAAAAACTCTAAAAGAGTGGCTTCTAAACACACAATGCAAAAACCACCTTCACAAAAAGATGTGTTATTACATTGTGAGTTCAGGCATACTAAACATCACCTTTCCATCTTAAGCCTTTGGGAAGTTAGGCTGGAAAACATATTACACGGCCTCCCAATTTGGTCCTATGGGCAAGATGGCCTTTCAACAGTGAAAAACGAACTGGAGATTATTTCACTGTCAGGACATGGCACAAACCTTAGTACATGTCCTACCTTTCACATGTACTGCACCCTGACCAGGGGGTACCCTAGACCTACCATAGGGGTGTCTGAGGTGCATAGAAAGGGAAGGGCAAGGTCTGGCAAGTGAGTGCACTTGTCAGAACAACATGGCAGTTTAACAACCTGCGCACAGGCCCTGCAATGGAAGGATGAGTTCCATTTTTAAGGAGGCTACTTGTGTGGGTGGCACAAATAGTGCCGCAGGCCCACTAGTAGTATTTGCATTACCAGCCCTAGGGACTTTACTAGTAAGGCAAACATACCAATCATGGACAACCAATTACCATTATACTTTATACAGGGAACACTTGCACTTTGACACTGTTTAGCAGTGGCAAAGTATCCAAAGCATCGAAGTTTATTTTGTTTGTTTTTCAGAGTTTCATGTAGTGCGAACTTGACCCAAAACAGGTATCAGAGCGCTTCACATAGACCAGTTACGTTACATGAGGACACACATTCATTTTTAGCTAGGCACGGGGAGATTAAGTGATCTGCCCAGAATCACAGGATGTTCAGCGTCTTTGCCGAGACTCTAACTCAGTTCCCCAGATTCGAGGTTGACCGCCCTAGCCGTTAGGCCAACTCCTCTCCCTAAGTTGGCAACCCCATGTCAGAAAAAGGTCTAGGGGGACAGCAAAAAGTTTAGGGACTGTAGCCAAAAAGGGCCAAGTCCTACAGTGGCACATTCAGTGCTGCAGGCCCACTAGTAGAATTTAATTTACAGGTCCTGGGCACAGGTAGCGGCACTTTACTGGGTACTCAAAAGTGAAAAATAAATATGTCAGTTGGGTATAAGCTGATTGTATTATGTTTGAAGGCAAGAGCACTAGCACTTTAGCACTGGTTAGCTGTGGTAAAGGGTGCAGAGGAATAGGCAACTTTACATTGCATGCCTTTACAACGCATGCCATTACAACACGGTCATTACAACGACCACATTCTTACATTGCATGCCAATACAATGCAAGTTGGAACTATGACTTGCTGTAGGGAGGGGGCTGGATTTTGGAATAGTATAATTTACTATTCCAACTCCAGTCTGTGCAACAGTAGGGAAGGTGTTGGATTTTAGATTCCAACTACTTCTGACCCCTACATCAAGTCATTGTTCCGACTTGCATTGTAATGTCATTAGATGTAACAATGCCGTTGCTGTAATGATCACGCTGTAATGGCATGCGTGTATCGCATGCGTGGTAAACGATGTTTACCATGCCTAGTCCTAAGGTCAGCAAAAACAAAGTCATCAAAAGCATGCCAACAGCAAGACCAGCACACCTGCAAAATAGCACATGTGTTTGCTTGTGTGCAAGGATGTGCGTGGCCAACAAGGGTGACTTGGAGGGCCACACACAACCCTGCACACGAGCCAGACACATGTGCAATGTTGCAGGTGTGCTGAGCTTGTCGCTGGCATGCTTACTCGTGCACGTGACCAGTCACATTCACACTGCATACTCATTTTGGCACATGGGAGTTGCGGCCTTGTGAAGATGATTTGGATAAGTGTGGTGATGAGGCAAGGGGGACATTGTGACAACCTCATGCATGTTCTACAAAAATGCCCCCTTGCATGTACATGCTATGCAGCACTGCGTACAGCAAGATGAGAAAGTAATGAGTGACTCTACATACTGACAACACATGCAATGTCACACCAAAAATACAGATTATGGGGCATATTATCAAGGACGGCGTTAAAATAATCGCCGCTTGAGCGGCAGAAAACGGCTGCTAAAGCGGCAATAATGGGCTTGACAATATGCCCTGGAGAATTCCAATAGAAACCCATGTTGACACCAGAACATGGACTTCTATTGGAATTCTCCAGGGCATATTATCAAGCCCAATATCGCTGCTTTAGCTAAAGCGCAGATAATTTTTAACGCCGTCCTTGATAATATGCTCCTAAGTCGTGTGCCCTCCATTGGAAAATGCGATGCAGGGCGCACCATGAAATCCATTAAGTCATCCAAAGTCAACTTACCTGCATTCACACATATCCCTGTCCATAATACCCACCACCCTCCCCAACCCCACGTCAACACATGGCATGTACTATTTTCTCTTGCAAATTCAAAAACTCTTCATGTCTGCAAAAGTTAGATCTTCAAATGTATCAATCGCACCAACCTAGGGCCATATTATCAAGATCAGAGTTAAAATTATCGCTGCCTTAGCTGCAGGAAACTCCCACTAAAGCAGCGATAATGGTCTTGATCATATGCCCTTGTGAATTCCCATAGAAGCCCATGTTCACACGAGAACATGGGCTTCTATGGGAATTCACAAGGGCATATCATCAAGCCCATTATCGCCGCTTTAGTGGCAGTTTCCTGCCGCTAAAGCAGCGATAATTTTAACGCTGCTCTTGATAATATGGCCCCTAGTCCCTGTCCCCTCACTATGATGTACAATTGTCTGAGCATAGGATCCTTGGCTCGTTACTATGACATGTCTCCTCTACTACCTTTAATATGAAGAACCATGTAAAAAGGGGATTAACAAACAATTTTCAACACAGGCCATATAAACAAACATCATCATCACAAATAAATCCATCCGAACGAAAGTTTATTTCACACTCCCTCAAGGCATGTCACTACCCATGTTGCTCTGTACTCTTTGAGAGCCTTAGCAGTGCGTAATCTGTGGTATCCAGAAGGTAAACACTAAAAACACAATATACAGTCTGCCGCTTTAGATTCACCCATCATGCATGTCTACAATGGTGTCGAATGGTTACATCTACGGGCTATAAAGGCCATACCCTGGTACCAGCTCACCTGGCTCAGTGTTGACATCGCTCTCACTGTCTTCGTCCACCAATGGTCCAAAGAAATGGTCCCATGCCCTAGCCGCCTCAAGTGATCCCTTGCTCACCGTACCCTTGACCAGTAGTAGCCTAACTATCCCATCACACTCTGCCCAATTGGTGAACTCTCACTCCCATTGATCTAAACTCGTGGCCCCACTTGCCTTCCAGTGCATCGTAATATCCCCGCATGGCCACTAATAATCCCCTATCCATAAACTTGCGGCAATACCACATTCAGCCGTGTGTGGGAAGCAATGTAGGATGCAAGCCCCCAACGCCAGATCTACCTCCCTGTCCGTCAACACCTTCAATAGTGGCATCACTACGGTCCAATAAGTAGCCCAAAGTGGTCACCCCCAAATCATGTGAGGTAAGTTTGTCCCCTCTCCCTGAACCCTTGGGCATTCGTATGAGTCAGTGTAGAAACATGCATTGACTTTTTGCCGGTGTGAGGTAAGGCGATGTAAAAAAATAAAAAGAAGTCCTTGGAAGCGGGCGTGCCTGGTGCACCTCCATGCTTACTCTACAATCTCAGCACAAGCCCTTTCCGGTATCTCTCTCCCTACATCTACCTCCCATTTCAATTAAGTATGTCCAAAGGGGGCAGCTCCCCGAGATCCATGCGCATGTACAGGCATGTGACTGCCTTAAACTTTACAGCTGCTGTCAATATGTATTAGCACCCTAAAGAAAGTTCAGGTCCTGCTTGGTCCCCTTTACAATGCGCACAAATATCCGCTGTGATCGCTGCATGGAGTATGTAGTCCCCCTTCTAAAATCAAAGCGCTTATGCAGAGTACAGAAGGTCACCGCCTGGTATGATGCACAAAACGGCCCACCACTGCCACACACACTCCACATGTGGGCCCAAATCTGTGGGAAATGGGTGTGGACAATGTCTGCTCAGACAGCAACAACAATTGCTATACATGCTGCACCATACTCTGAAAGGGTAATCCAAAAGAAGTGCAGGAAGCAAACCATGCAAGATTAAACATGACAGACGCAATGCACACAACACAAATCACAAGGAGCCAAAGCGATTTAAAGGCACATGTGTCCTACACAGTGCAGCTTTTTAGAAAAAACACGGTCTATGTAATCAGGGACGTTCTTAAAATTATTGCCACTTCAGCGGCATGAAACTGCCACCAAAGCGGTGATAATGTGCCTGATGACATGCTGCAGAGAATTCCAATCGAAGCCCATGTTCACACCAGAACATGTGTTTCTCTTGGAATTCTATGCGGCATATTTTCCAGAACATCATCGCCGCTTGTAGCGGAAGTTTCCTGCCGCTAAAGCGCCGAAAACATTAAGGCCGCCCCTGATAACATGCCCCCAAGTAGACTCCCATTGCCAGTGTGCCAAAAGTGGGCACTCATCACACATGACTAATAGCACACAAAACACATGCACATGTGCAAGCCCCTGCAAAGCTGCAACTCCTTGAGCCACACTGATAAGGCAAGTGATAGGGCATGATGAATAGCATGCCTGCAGGACAAAGAGATTCACATGGTGCAGGACACCTCACTGATGTTGCGGAGTGTGGAACACATCCTCAAGGGAGCATGTCACACCCTGTCACAACCTTATGTACACACAACCCCTGATGTGAACAAGACACTTGATGACCTACTATGCACAAGTGTCACAACTCTGACAAGGACACACAATCCACACAGCTTTCCACATGTCTGCATTGTACATACACAGAAGTCAAAGGCCAATTTCATGAAAGGGACAAGGGGCAGCTAAACAAAGGCAGCAGGTGCCACCATCACACAATGCAGTGTACACACATACTAATCTGAGTACATCAACATTGCCTAATAGGTATTCCGGACTGCATTAGTCACATAACACAAACCAGGAGATAACAGGTAGCATTTGTGTGTAGACACTGTCAAGACACACTTCTCACATAGGCAACTTGTGATATTACAATGTACAAGTACACCCTCACATCCATGATGTCTCTGAAATAATCACCATCCAGAAACTAACATGCATATTTTACAAAATATCTATAATGTACAGTCTCCCTCAGTCTGATTGTTAAGTCAAATAATGCATGCCCATACATGGATACTACTGTTAAACTGTATCTCCCATGAACATTTCAGAGGGAGAGACAACACCTCCTGGACAGCAGGACGACCCACTCCGCCACAATGACTCATCGGAAACACCCACCATCAATGTGGATGAATTTCAGCGTCTCCTCGATTCCTTTGCCACACCAGCTCCAGGAGCAGGGCCACCCAGCAGCATTGCGCCCAGCCCACCCCCTTCACAAACCACCCAGCAGCAAGCACCTACCACCACAGCTGCCTCACAGGACCCAGGTCACCCATATGTGGCCTTTCACACCATGGTGCTTAAGGTCCAACGTGAGACACAGGACTATGTGCGGGTGGGGTTGGAGAGCCTGGCAGCCAAAGTTGATGAGCTCGGTGGGTGTCTGAATCGCCTCGACAACAACATGCAGAGGATGTCAGACATCCACACACCCCTCAATAATATCCAACGCACCCTGGATGACATTGCTGGGGTCCTGATCCGGAGAGCGGACACACTGTCCCGGCAGAATAGCTCCAGTAGTGTCTGTGCTGCATTATCCAGACTGTCAGGGTTAATGGAGGCCAGGGAGCGGAGGGAACTCCAACAGATGGCTGCCACCGCTGAACACCAGCGCAATCTTGAATGGACATGGCAGGCCATGCTACATCATATCACATCTGTGCCTCCCTACGGTTTTGCGCCAACATCTGCTGCTGGCGCATCCACATCCTCAGCTCCGCACCTTGATGTGTCTGTGCCTCACAGTGCTGCTCCCACCATACCACCACCCACCTGTGAGACACATGACACATCAGAGGACGAATCTGAGGATGAAACTGCCACCATGGTAATGCGCAAGTCCACCTAGCAGTGATGTACAAAGGCCTGTCACACCATCGGATTGTACATACCATCCTTCCACTGACCTTCCCCTTCCACTGTCCACCAACACACAGCTTGGACCCACACATTGACCTGCAGCAAATCTCTTTTTTTCATTGACAATGGCACTGCAAACTCCGCCTCTTCCCCTGGCTCTGTCAATCACAATGGACTCTGCCTGCCACTCCAACGGGCATCCAGCCAATCCCATGTCCTACGGCCACGTCTGGTCCATTCCAAACCTTGTCTTGTAAAGAAATTCCCTAAAATCACACAGGTGCGTGTTTCCATGACCAATCAAGTATTTAACTAAGGCAATAAGTAAGGGGCTGTGAATTCACAAGAAGGTCCAGCAAGGGAAATACAATCAATGTACACGGATAGGCAGTGAGGTGACCGTGTATATGCAAAAGCAATCAATCTAATTTTCCTATCACAACATCTTTAAAGTCCTTGGGGACAGTCTTTTGTTTGTGGAGTAAGGGGTTGATATCGGCGTGCTTCCAGCTCTACGTGAATGTTGAATTTTCGAGGAGATGTTGATGCTCATCTGGAAATGGGGTGCAATGGTGGGGCTGGCTTTGGAGCAGATGTGGTGTGTGCATGTCTGACGTTGATCCAGAGTGGATGTTGTACCAACTTTTCATTGTGTTTGTGTCGTTTATGTTGGTCCAGGAGAGCAGGGGGTTGGTGCGGATGGTGTCCGTGGGATGGAGGTCTCAGTGCTATTCGTGGCAGTTGTGGCGTTGTAGCTGTCGTGGATGTCTGCACCCTTGCGATGGACGAAAGTGTCAAAGGAGTTGCACAGGTCTTGCAAAGGTGGGATGTTGTTGGTGTTGGAGCTGGTGTTGGAGAGTTCTTTCACTAGGTTGAAGAGCACTTAGCTGGTGTGTGCGTTGTTGGCAATGCAGTCTTTGAAGAAGGCCCAATTGCGTATCTGATGAGGTGATGGTGTCTGCCTGTGGCGTCTTTGTGGGTTGCGTAGCTGTGCAGTGTCTGTTCAAGGTGCACTTTCTTCACGAGCTCATGGCAGGTCTGCATTGAGGCTTGGTGTTCTGCATTGAACCAGCTGGCTTACTTGCTGGCGTGTCTGTTGCAGTGTGTCTTAATCTGGGCGAGTGTGTTGGCGCAGTCGCCGATCCCTTGTCTGAGGTTCTGGGCGGTGGAGTCAGTGTCGGTGGTTGTGCTCCAGGCATGGCTGGTGGTTAGCTGGGCTTCTGTGACTTTGCTCCTGCAGTGCCAGTGGATCTGTTGGGTGTGGTTGCGCGTGGTGTCTTCATGGAAGGCGAAGTTGATGCATCGATGGTTGTTCCAGTGTAGGTTGGTTGTGTGGTTGGAGTAGACGTGGGAGCTTGCTGAGAATATGTGGTCAAGCGTGTGGCTGTTGTGGTGGGTTGGTGTTGTGACAAGTTGCATGAGTCCGAGGTTGGCCATGTTGTCGATCAGGGTGGTGGATACGGTGCCGTTAATGTACACGAGGTGGAAGTTCAGGTCAACGTGAAGGATGTAGTCTGTGGATGTGAGGGCGTGTGTACTGACAAAGTTGGTGATCGTGTTGCAGAACTGTGTTTGGGGTCTGGAGGCTCTGTAGACACGGGTTACTCTGAGGGTGGTGTTGGGATTGTTGTGGATCTGGAAGTGCAGGTGTCCGGCGTTGATGAGGATGTCGTCGTTGTTGGTTGAGACTCTGAGAGTGTTCCTGTTGACGATGGCAAATCCCACTCCTACTCCGTTGGTGCGGTCCCTGTGGTTGATCTTGTAGCTGCACAGGATGGCTATGGCGAGGTAGTGTTCTGAGGAGGGGTACAATTAGGTTACTGTCATGAAGACCATGTCTGGGGAGGTTGAGTTGAGTAGGTCCCAGAGTTCACTTGTGGGTTGGCATCCGTGGCGGATGTTGGGGACAATGCACCTGAGGTAGTTGGCTTCCAACCCAGTGGGTGGATTTGCTGATCGTATGCTGGTGACGATGCAGTTCCGGCAGGAGAGGTGTCCTTGTGTGCGTTCTGGTCCGGAGAGGAAGCAGGTGTGTGATCGTCCTATGTTGAGGGCATTGAGGGTGCTAGCATCGTAGTGGCAACGTGTGTAGTTGTGTTTGCGGGCCCAGGATGTTCCTGCACTTTGCGCTGTCCCGGCGTGGACATACGCCAGAGGAAGGGGAGGTTGGAAGATCAGCCTGGCATGTGGGCGGTACGAATGGGCGTGTTGCTGTGCGACTCAGCAGGGGATACTGTGGCGGGAAGGGAGAGCGGAGGCGGTTTGCAAAACACATGTCCGAATACAGGGTAAGAAATGTATATGAGCAATACAACTAAACCCGGCAGAAGGGGGCACAGTGGGCCAAACTAAATTACACTTGCGAAGAAGGTACAGATGAGACAACCGGAGGCAGACAGTGAAGAAGGGGCACAGGGGGTCACACGAGATTACACGGCCAAATTGCACTGACCACATTGAACAGATAGCACAATCTAGCAATGTTCCAACTCTGACCCCCGTCCATGTATGACATATGTGTGAGAAAGTGCCATCTTTCTTGCATGGTATTCCCCCACTTTTTGCTGAACTGCTGAATGGACTTTGACTGAGTGTGCCCTGGACTCCTGCCAATCAGGTGCCCAGGGCCTATGTTCCTTCCCATAAAACTAAAATTCAAAATTGGCAAACCCTGGCCACATGTCAGCCCCTGGTAAATGGAACCCTAGGTACCCAGGGCCTTGTGACCCGGGAAGGCCTCTAAGGGCTGCAGCACTTATTGTGACACCATTAGAGGCCCTGTACCCTAACACAACCACACTGCCCTTTCAGGCAGAGTGTCTGGGTACAAGGCAAAACAAAGAGTAGACATGGCACACATCCCTGTGTTGCATGCCCACAACCTACACTGCCCTGGCATACATCAGCCACCCCTCTAGCTGGGTGCCCTATGCCAGTGGTGTTGGCACAGGAGCATGAGCCCTCTGCACCTACAGTACTCAGGTCCATTCCTGGGCACTGTAAGTGCAGTGCTGCCATTTAAGGGTATATGGTGCAGAGAGCTCGTCGAACACGAACTCCACAGCACCATAATGGGAACACTGAAGACTGAGAAGTTTGTTATCAAACTTCTCAGCACATTAAACCCGCACTGATGCCAGTGTGTGATTTTATGTGCAAAGCACTACTGAGGGCATCTTAGAGATGCCCCCTGAAAACTAACCTACAATCCACATCTGGTCTTGAAGGCTGCCTAGGCTGCCACACATCAGACATGTTGCTGGACCCCAGGGTGGAGAGCCCCCGCTCTCCTGGGCCTGCAACAATGCACATCCTGGGCAAGATGCTAGGTCTCCTCCCCCAAGATGGCCAGGGGAAGCTTCAAAGGCATGCCGCCTCTGTGAGCTTCTCCAGGCCACTTTCTGTACCCGGCAAACTGCCCCCCCCCCGGTTCTGACCCCCACTCTGGTGTGAAGACTGGCCGGAAACCCCAAGTAAGGACAGGGGATGTGCCAGCCTGCCCACCCCAACCCTCATGTGGGGGAGGCGAGGTGAAGCCCATCTCCGGGCGCTCGCCATCTTGAAGATGGGAAGCCTTGCACAATCAGGACTAGGCTACTACCCCACTCCCACAGGAGAATGGCAGGATAGTGTGTAAACCCACCCCAGGGCAGGTACCCATTGTTCCCTGCCCTTTACCTATATGTAACGCATCTAAACCTAGTATTTCCAGGCACCCTGAACCTCCCTTCTCCAGATTCCAGATTCCAAAAAAGCAAAGAAGAGCAAGAAGAAAGAAGACCTGCCATGCAGCTGCTAAGAAGAGGAAGACACCAACTGCTTTCGCCCCAGCCCTAACGGCCTGTCGACCCTTGAGCCTGCTCCTGCAAAATCCCGGCCCCACTTGTGGCCAGCAACCTCACAAACCCCGGAGGACCTGGCTAGCTTTTGACTCTGAGCATCTGGGAGTCCCATGAGCAGTAGCTCTGCTCAAAGCAAGTTTCTAACCCCTGGCATCATCCCGGAACCTCAAACCCTGCACACTCTGCACCCGCCAAGCCTGGCCTGTGCCGGAGTGGACAAAGACCCCGATGACATCCCCTCCGGCGACTGTGACCCCGAATCTGGCCACCAAGGTCTCACCTCTACACTCATGACGACGCCTGCAGCCTCAGAACCAGGGACCCCCCAAAACACGATCAACAGAGGGTAAGATTTCCCGACACCAAAAGTCACCCCTGCACCTGGCACCCTGCGGCCCCCTGTGCCCGACTCCTGGGTACATACCCATCCTCCAGCTACCAAAATTACCTCCCAAAGTGGTGGTGGCACCTGAAGACTCTTCGACCCCGAGCTTGCAGCCTTTGTTCGTCCTGGAGCTTTCCCATTGCAATCCATTGAGCGCCCGAAGGGTCAAATGCACCCTGCACCCAGCCGCCCGAGTGGCCCTGGCAGAGTAACTTCTACTCCTACCTACTTCCCCATTTTCCCTGAGCAAGTGACCAGGAGCCCAGCTCCCACAGCCGCGTGGCCTGCTAGTCAGTAACCACCAACTGAGGCCCCCCCTGCCTCCCATAGGATAACATTGGGCCGAACTCACTCTGCACCCGTCCGCCACAGTGCCGCAGAGGGTGTAACAACTGTACCAACCTGATCCTGGGAGACCCCTGAGTCTGTGCCCAGAGCCTTAACTCTGTGAGTCGAGTACTTACCCAAAAGCCGATAACCCAATTTTATTCCATAGGGTAACATTGATTGGTTTCATCACAAATTTCTTCTAAGTGTGGAGATTCTAAAACTCAAAATATTTGCATAAAATCAACCGAGTAACAAAAATGGAAATAATCACCTGCTATTAGTAGAGATCCCACTGCTGCATCTTGGTGCCCAGCACTGACCCTGAAAAGCACTCACAACCGTACTTACCAATAACACAATTTTCTTCCATAGGAAATCATTGCCAGTTTTTTCTGTAAAATTTCTTCTAAGTGTCAACTTTTGAAATAGCAAAATATTGCCTAAAAATCATAACAGTAACTACAACGAATTTACTCACATGTTTCCAAGACCTTTCCCAGGACTGAATCTAGGAACCAGTCCTTGAATTAGAAAAGTAATCCTGGAAGTAATCTATTGCAAATAACTTCAAACTCACATTGAGCTCAATGTATTATTGTGTTTGAAATTGTGTTGCCTAGTGCAACAACTTGTAACTATTACCTACCAAAGTCTATTGCATATTGCAAATGTATGTAACTAAAGCCTCTCATTCTGAGGAAGTATATTTTGATACCTATTGTTGGTTCTAAAATAAAACAACCATATATTTTTTTTATTTAAACCATTGGCCTAGAGTTAAGTTCTTGAGTGTGTGAGAACATTTGCTGAGTGTGTACAACAAATGCTTTACACTGACCTCTGATACTGCCTTACTGCTTGACCAAGCTACCACTTTAGAGAGTAAGGTTATATCTAACTTTAACCTCTGCCAAACCTCTGGGGACTGTGGACTCTGTGCACACTGTACCTATTTGGGAACAGTATATACAGAGCCACTTTCTCACAACATGCATGTGTGACAACATGTACAAGTCTGTTGCAGGACACAAGTAGTGTCACCAAGAAGGATAGCAAAGCATAATCTCCTGGCATATCGCCTTACACAGTACGTGTTGGTCAAAGATTGTTGTGATGTAGCACAGTGCATGTCACATGATCTAGGTGTTCACAACAGATTCACATTGCTGATGAGACCCAAGGGCACAGGTCTAACATACATTCATGGAACTACAAAGTAAGCCACACTGAAGTTGAGTCTATAATAGTTACTGAAGCCAAAGTGCATAGTATCAGTCAGCCCCTACCTGTGCACAAACAATGTCAAACCAACTTCAGAGCACTGCCATGAAGTGCCCACATATTGGCCAATGTGCCCACGGATGTCAGTTGAACTGCACTTAGCATATAGTCTGAATCAGTGGCAAGATTACAAGGGTGTCATCACTATGAGCCAATGCAAAAGTTACAGCTGGGATGAGTGGCTATGGCACTGTTGGTACAGGGAGCAATGCAGCATGTCACCACTTGTGTGCAGCAGAACTGTGTGCCTGCAACCAAACATCATCAGGTCCAAAATCATGACTCTAATGATTAAGTGTGTCACAAAAGCAAGAAACTCTAAGTTAAGTCTGTATTCCGAACAGTGCAAATCCTCAAAGACACCTGTGAGTGACCTCTATTCCAAAGTCATGACTCAGTCTCATATAACTCATGTGACTCACTAACACTGTCGTGCCATGTGACATTAACAATGGACACACAAATGACCAACAGCATGCATGGAATAGAGATCGATTGGCCATGCCCAGGAACATGTGAGATGTTGGAGGTCACAATAAACTGTCACCAGAGTAGGCCGTAAACCATAATTGCTAATCTATCAGACATGCAAGGTCATTGTGCTCACATCTAAGGTATCTGACCTCAATCCATCCTGCTGAGTGGCAGGTCAGGACCATAGTTACACATACAATGATTACTCCAGTGATGGTATGAGTTGCACACAATGTTATGTTATGTTAAGAAGAATTTTAGAGCGCAAGTTCACCAACGGTTTCTTGGCGCTTGAGCAGAGACGAGTTAAAACAATCACAGTGAGGAACAGTCAATTAATTGTAGGCCAGGGTAAAGAGCCATGTTTTGAGAGATTTCCTAAATTTTATGTAAGGGGAGGTGAGGGGCAATTCGGGTGGGAGGGAGTTCCAGAACTGTGGGGCTAAGGTCGAAAATCTTAGATCGCTATGTTTTTTCCTTTTAAAAGGGCAGGGGGTCAAGAGGTTCATGTAGGAGGAGCGAAGCTCTCGAGAGGGGACATATTGCTGAATTTTGGTGGCGATAAAAACTGGTCCATGGGATGAAAGGGCTTGATAGATCATACAGGCAAGTTTAAAGAGACAGCGTTGAGTGACAGGGAGCCAGTGGAGGCTTTTAAGCAGCAGTTTAACGTGGTGGGATTTAGGCTGGCCATAAACAAGCCTGGCTGCTTGGTTCTGTATTAGTTGTAGGCGGCGGGATTGATAGGCCAGAATGCCGGAGTACAAGGGGTTAGCGTAATCGATGCGAGATATGACAAGGGCAAGGATCACTTGGATGAGAGCTTCCGTGGAGAGAAAGCTGCTAATTTTACGAATTCTTCTTAAATGGAAGAAACAAGCGGAGACCACAGAATTTATCTGAGCCTTCATGGTAAGATCACTGCTGGTTATGATCCCAAGACTCTTAACCGAGCTAACTGGAGAGGGGGGACATCCTAGTGATTGGGAAGCCCCACTATCCCGCATCAGCCATGACATACGTGGAAGCAAAAATCTAAAATTAACAAGATTTATTCAACAATATGAAATATACAAAAACACTACACTAATCTATGACCCTAACTCTAGCCCTAAACTAACTACAAATATTTTTACTAACTAAAGCTATCTACCCTAACTATTTACAAACACACAAAATGAATAAAGACATCAACCCCCCACCCAAAGCTAAATGAAACCTATCCCCAAATCCTATAACATTAAATAAGTAAAAAAGTCTAAATCTAATACTAACTAAGCCTACACTAAAACTATTCTAACTAACATACACAACTATGACATAACACAACATAATACAAAAATAGGGACATTGTGGGAAGGGAGAACAGGGGGATGGGTGAAAACAGGGGCAGTCTTCATTGCAGTCCAAGGTGAGTCCGGACCTCATGGAGATGCCGGTTCAGGTAGAGAAGTTCCCTGCGAATGTCCGTCAGGATGTTGGTATTGTTGCGTACCATCTGGAGAAGTTGGGACATTGCCGGATCCATGGGGTCAGGTGCAGGTGCTGGTGCAGGTGCTGGTGCTGGTGCAAGTGGTGGCGCATGGTGGCCTGGCACCTCTGCAGGTGTTGCGGCAGGGGGGTTTAATGGCACCTGAGGTTGAGGGTATGTTGCTGCATCCGGTCAGGGCACATTCCGGCAGCGACTTCCAGGTCCCTGCCTTCTTCTCGGACCGGTACCTCCTTGCCATCATTCGAAATCCCTTATGGACCTTCCGCACGTGGAGGTGGAGGTACCGGTCCTTGTGCTGCTCCTCAGGTGTCATGTTGTCTGAAAGAAAATAAATATATGTCAGTTTTCTGTCCCCTACACTATGTAACCGTCCAACATGATATCTGTATCACAAGTTAAAAACAACATGGGAGGCAACACACCCGCTTCACCCTGTTAAGTCAAGGACTGACCTGTTAAACCCAATGTCTACGCATGATTCAATAACTACATGCTGTGGAGACTGACATGACAGTGCATGGCATGGTACATGCACTGACACAACTGAAAGCTAATGACACGCTACAAACATGGCACCATTGGACAACCGGGCTGTGGGTGACATGTACAATTGACTCCATTTTGGAGGCATAACCCCTACGTGCACAGCACAACCCTCTCCCATCCTATGACAGACAGCTGCATCAAAAGTACAATGCACATGTGCAGCCATGTGTGTCCCCCAGGAACTGTGTGCAGTACATCAAGTCAGTGCCAAGACAATCAAGGGTGTATGTGTGCAGGTGTGAATAACTACCAATTGTAGTCTCACACTACATGCACAATAACAGGACTGGGACTGCCCTACTCACACTTGCAATCATGCTGCATCATGTCGCACACATGGAACCATGTTTGGTGTATGACTGCTGACTTAGGCACTTACTCACTCCACCATTACTATGCAATTGGTGATAGTCATCCACTGCGAGCGGGATACATCATTGACCCACAACTGCCACTCATGCATGTGTTGTAACCCACAATCTCACTCCATAGTAGAGATGAACACGCATGCATCAACTACGCAAACTGTTACAATGAATTACACATTGTAATGGCACCCTGGGGTCATGAGGGTTGTGTAATTGTTATACACACAGATATTGTTGCCGCAGGCTGGATTTGTCAATCTATGTGACATCAAATGATGCATAGTTAATGCATGCGTATGAAATGTGTGTTGAGTGATGTCACCAATTGTGCCAGCTGAGCTGTTACACATGATCCTGAGTCCAGCATGGAATGTCCACACAGACATAGCCTGCCAACACCATTGCAGTGCACAAATATCAATTTTCAATTGACGTACATATATAGAATGTTTTTGTGTAACACACCATTGACAAATTTGGATCTGAGCTACACCCTGCCACTTCTGGTTCTGTGCTATGCAGCATACCTTAGGTATCACTGTGCCCTGATGTCTGACCTTGTACAGACATAAATGAACTGCCTCATTGTGCACAATGCTACACCCACTGCACGCCCCTTGGACAATGAACATCGGAGTAAATGCTAGTGGCCTATTGCCAACACAACTGCAGTGTAAATGCCTAGTCGGCAGCATTAGTTGCTTGGGAATAGGCACGTACATTGACATGTGTATCACTGACTGTTGATGGACAAAGTCACAACTCTGAATAAGATGTAGTGTACCCCTTCAAACTACCATATTTGACACAGATCAGAAAGGCTGAATACCTCTGCACATCGTAGGCAATTGCAATGCGATACACACCCATACTGCTAATCAATAACGTGTTGCATTTGGCACAGACACTCATGACCACGCAACATGCCAATATTTCTTGTCACTACTCACCAGTGGCGTGTGGGTCCCGGAATCGGTCAATGTCCCCCACGGTGATAGGTTGGCATCCATCTGTGAGAGGACAAACGTAAATAGGTGTTGTTAGCAAACCCCAGCAAACGTGGCATATTCACAATGTGAATTGTTACAGTGACAGACAATGCTACATCCCTGTGGTGTTGACTTCATGTTGGCCACATGACTGGGCCTACTTTGAATGGAATCCACACACAAACCTGTGGAAGCAGAGGCTGCACAGCCAAAACATCACTGCTGGCAGACCTGCCCATATGAGTTGCGTCACGCAATATCAAGGCACCTCATCCACATGGAGCGCAAAACAAAACAGTTTTACTCATCATCCTTGACCGATCGCTGTGGCTTTCAGCACTGTCTCTCAAAGCCCACAAATATGCAGACTCCACAACAAAGGGATCCAAGACAAGGCCCTCAACTGGATCTGCTCCTTCCTCAACGGACATACGGTGTGGGTCAGACACCCCTCTTTTGTCTTGGAGCCTACAACAACCACCAGTGGAGTCCCCCAGAGATCCTCATTCAGCCCTACAATCTATGACATCTACATGGCTCCGCACGCCACAATCGGGATTAGCTATAAACTCAACATTGTATCATAGGCATACGACTGACAACTCCTCCTCGACACATCCAACTAACACAACTCCGGCAAAGAGAGGCCATGGCAGAGCTTGCTAAATGAATGTCAAACAGCTGCATACAAGTGAGCAACAACAAAAGATAAGAACCCATCATGCTCCAAAACCTCCACGCATGGAATTACACAGGATCCTCACACGGCATGGGGAACCCACACCCCAACACGGACAAGGCACGCAACATGTAATCCATCATGGACTCCGATGTCCAAGATAATAGCAAGGTCTATCCGGTCTCATCATCCTGCTTTCACACACTCTGCCTCCTATGTCAGACAGTCAAATGACTCCTACACAAACAGACATAGACACTCACTCATGCCCTGTGCGACAGCTCACCCTACTACGGCACCACAGTCCATGACAGAATTTACATGAACAACATCCGCAAGCTGCAGGACATCTCAAATGCAGCCACAGGACTGATCCTCACACTGCCAGGACCCTGTCACACCTCCCACCACCTGCACACACTCCACTGTCTCCACATCAAAGCTAGAGTCACCTTCAAGATGTTCACCCAGGCTCACACAGCCATCCACAACACTGGGCCAACATACCTTAATGTCCAACTCTCTTTCCATGGGACATCAAAGGACCCGAAGATCAGCCCAGCTGGCCTATGCCGTGTTCCCCCGCCCCAGAGAGACCAGATTGTGAGTCTGCTCCTTTTCCTACCTTGCAGACATGGCCTGTGGCAACCTTCCGCTACACCTCTGACAGGCAACGTTGCTCCCCATCTCCAAGCACTAACTCTGAACATTGCTCTTCAACAGACACGCCCCTTGCTATATACGCTCACATTAAGCATGTGTAATTTGGGATGGTTAACACTGGGGATCTCCATTCTTATGTGGTATTTCCAGTGGCAAACGTAATCTACGCGGTCATTGCAACGCCAATCGTCACTCCACCTTGCACTGCATGGCGCACATCAATAATGGATATTTGGATTGACTATTCCAACACCTTCCCTACTGTTGCACACACTGTAGTGGGAAGAGTGAGTCATACAAATCCAAAGTCAAGGCCATCATGCGCAAGTATTTTTAGCAAGTAGCATTGCATTAACCACGTTGTTGCAGTGTCACGGTCTTGAGACAACATTAAGACATCATATCTTCTTGTCACACACGTCACTCATATATGTACGTAACATTAGTCATGGACAAAAAGGGAATTGGTTCTTACCACCCTGGATGCCAGGCATGACTCCTGTATAGTCCAGCAGGTCCGCCTCCCGCGCCAGCATGTCCTGCCAGCAGTGCTTCCACTGGCGCACGGTCCTGTTGACTTTGTAGCAGCGGAGCATCTGCACCCGCACACGCTCCCACCGCAACTTCCGCACTGCCACACTGTTGTCCTGGAGGATACGTCCTCCCCTCTCCAACATCAGAGGCAGGTAGCACCGCACCAGCCACAGGAAGCCCCCCAATGCCCCCTCTGACATCCGCCCTGACCTTCCCACCACCGGCATCTCCACACACCCCAGTTCTCACCCAAGACTACCAAAAGAAAACCCTCTAATGACAGAAAATGAAAATAACCCACAACAAACACAACAAGACTGAGGACAGTAGTCAGTAAAAAGTAAATAAAATGTAAAATAATTCAAAAAGACACTTTAGACAAGACACAGCAACACAGCAACACTCCAAAATCCAACAGCACAATCCACAAAACACCTCCTCACTCAGCCAATCAACCACAATGTGCTCAAAAGAGAAAGTGAAAATGAATGCTACACACAAGGGAGACAGGAAGCAGGCATACATCACTTCCTGTGTGTTAGAGGCAGTTTTTGTAGAAAGCGGCAAAAATCTGCATGCTAAGGGGCTGATACCGTAATGTGTATGCGGCCCGTTTTATTAAATGCGATCATAATCTGAACGCTAAGGGACCGCTAATGTCCATAGGCTTACTGTAATGTGTATGCGGCTAGTTTTATTCAATGCGATCCTAATCTGCACGCTAAGGGGCCGCTAATGTACTCAGGCTGAATAAATCCGATCAGAATCTGCATGCTAAGGGGCCGCTAATGTCCTTAGGCTTACTGTAATGTGTATGCGGCCAGTTTTATTCAATGCGATCATAATCTGCCTGCTAAGGGGCAGCTAATGTACTCAGGATGATTACATGCGATCAGAATCTGCACGCTAAGGGGCCGCTAATGTACTCAGGCTTACTGTACTGTGTACGCGGCATGCTTCATAGATTGCAATGGGTTTCTTCACTCTAAGAGGCTGCTACTGGCCTGATACTGATACAGTATTGTGGAGTGTGTCCAGCCATGTCCTTTTAAATGCGCGGGGGACATATCATCGTGTTTGAGATCAAAATCTCACGCCCCGCCATTTTTCAAACAATGATGGACAGTCAGGCCAAATCTCTGATCACAGCACAATAATACAATGTGGAGATAGGTTTCCACAATGAAGGCAGACTCCATTTTAGGGTTACATATTTTTATAGAAAGGCAGAAATATTTGGCAAACACAGCTTGCTGCCTACATCCGGATGCCAGCTGTGCAAGCATTGTGAGCATTTACACAGCGTTTAAGCCGCAACCCGGAGGCCGGACGCATACCGGAAGAGCGAACAAGCCACTAAGAGCGTCTTCCATTTTCCAAAGAATAAACATGTAAAACAGACAAGTGAAACAATCAGGAACAAGGGAGAAAAGAAACCCCTCCCCCAATAACCCTCCCACAACCCCACCTTCCGCACCGGTTGCAGCCTACCTAGATGATAGTAAGCATGCACAATATGTGTGGAAAGGAGCCCCCTCGTCACTCCACTGGGTGACCGGCGGTGGATGATTGCCCCATCGGTGGAATGCGTCAGACCAGCAAGTACTTTGGGCATGTGACTTCCCTCATATCTCGGGACAATGAAATCACAAAGGGGCAACACAGATTTGCAAAATCTCTCACCCTTCCCTCTGCATCCTGAGACAGACGCTCCATAGCTAATAGGTTCCTTAGACGTTGTAACCAGGACAGGAGCCCTGGAACTGCCACTGAACCCCACTGTGCTAGGATATCCTGCCTGTCCGCCAGCAACGCTGGGACTATTTGCCTACCCCTGAGGGATGTTAGTGGGAAGGCCTTCAGATGTGAGAGGCCAAGGAGAGTATACTCCGGTGCGCCGGGCATTGCAATGTCGCACGCTGTATCTATGTTATCTAAGGACTCACCCCAATATCTTTTCAAGTTTGGACAATGACAGAGTAAGTGCACGAGGGTACCAGTCATTCAGCATCCCGACAGCAGCGATCTAGCTTGCTTTTATCCCAGACATGTAGTTGCACAGGTGTGCAACACCATTGAGAGCGAACCTTGAAGAAGGTTCCAGCCCCCGCTACACTGTGCGCAGTGTGGTGTGCGCGATACAGGATCCGTTCCCATTCCTTGGAGGACTGGTGAAAAGCATTTTGGACAGCTCAGATATGAGGGAATGTTTGTCCTCCTTACGCGCTAACCACTTCTCATATGACGTAACCACCATCGAGTCCCGTGACCCAGTTCGTTATTTGGCGTTATGAATACACATCAGCAGCGGGCAGATCATAATCGTGTATGGGCCGCAGATATGGCACAAGCCCTTCTAGATCAAAGATAGGCCCTCTGCTCTTGCAGCCCTGTTCTCACCAGCAATGGAATATCGCTGATTCCTGACCCGGGGGCAAGTCCGGGTTATCCACGCTGTAGTTCATCGGTGAGGGGAAAGAGGTCCACCCCTTCCGGAACTGCCACTCTGTCCAAGACCTTGTGGGTGGGCGCCCTAACCGGCAAAGAGTACAAGCCCAGGGCCAGTGCTTATGGGCTAGCCACAGTTATATCCAGATGTTTTTGTGCACCACAGACTGGTCCATGAAGTTCCAGTGCTTCTCCAATAGCAGCCTATTCCATTCCACTATATATCAAAGGCATGTGGCTTGGTAGTAGCCACCAATGAGGGACAATCCCAGGCCACCTTGCATTTTTGGGCGTGTAATCTGCACAAGTGAGAGGCAAGTCCGCTTGCCCTCCCTGACAGACTTATTAATGAGGGCTTGCAATTGTGTGAGTGCACGGGTGTGGGACACCATGTGTCCAAAGTGACATACATAGGAAATGCGTGGAAGAATCTACATTTTCCCGCCCGCTATGCATCCAAACCATGTGAGGCGCAGTTTTGAGCAGGCGTCCAGCACCTTAGTCATCTCATCCAACTGTGTTGAATATTTGAGCTTCACTGTACAGGCAAGAGTCGGAGCCAGTTGGAGACCAAGGTACTGTGTATCCCCCTGCAGTAAACAGAATGGGAATTGTTGTTCCATAGACAACACTTCCTCAGGGGTATACACAGACTACCTTTTATGTTCCAAGACAGTTGACACCCAAAATGGCATGTAACATTACTCATCCCCACCTCTTTTGGTAATTTCACAGACATTCATTCAAAAAAGAGATGTGAATTGTAAGGGCACTACTCACCTGGGGTGGTCTGTAGGTGATGAGTATGTGCGCAGATCAATCCGGCAATAAGTTTGGGCATGATGTGCCCTACCCACACGCGAGGCTCCCAAGTCGCTGTGGGGGAGTGCAGCTCTGCCTCAGCCAAATAGCCATGTCTTGTCGTTCCACATGTAAGCGTGCTGGGTGTGAGATTGTTTGATGTTGACTTTCATCTCGTCCATGGCTTTGCTGGCGACGTAGGTGGCAGCTCTTCCTCAGCCTTGTGATTTTCCGATCCCAGTCGAGTCTGCAAGGGCAAGGTTGTCAGAGCAGCAGTTCCTCTTGGGTATGTTGAGGTTGACTCTCTTGTGGATGTCTTTGTGCCTGATGACGTGTAGTGAATTGTAGGTGTGTGTGAGTAGTTTGAGGCTTACTTTCTCCTTGTCGGTGCTACATTGGATGATTTGTATGTGTTGCCTCTTGTGTTTGGGACGTGGGTTTCTGAAGACAGGTGTGTTTGCAGCTTTCAGGCTGTGTTAGAACTTGTGTAGTGGCGTTTTGTATATCCCTGCGTAGAGTTTGTTGCAGTAGTACAGTCTGCTGGCTATGAGTGCGTTTGTGACCACACCTGGTGTGGTTAAGGAGCTACTACTCCCTGCGTATGTCTAAGGGAGGAGCTCGCGGATGTTTTAACTATACAAGAAGGATCAGATCTCCTAAAGATCGATGAAGGTAGCCTAGGTAAGGTGAAAAATCAAGTGCAGTGTAGGAAAAAAGTGATATAAAATTGACTACAGGGAAAGGAAACTTTAATGAAGATTTCCCGGTGCCAATATTAAAAGAACAGTAGTAGCGCGGTCTGAACAAATTTGCGAGCGCGCATACAGTGAACCAAACAAAGGTCTACATGTTTCAGCCAATAAAGATCAAAAGATTGTGATCATGGCTTTCTTCAGGACCATACAAAAAGCTACTGCAGCCGAAATTTAGTGCCTAGATCACTAATGTGTATAATTGTCACAAAAACTATATATTAAATCAAAACGATACAACCAACCTTGTACCTGAGTGTAGATTCTTTTGTATAGAGTACTACAGGACAAGAAGATAGGTACCTGTACAAAATGACACAAAAAACATAAAACAAATGAGAAAAATTCTCAGCCAGATAGTGTAAACCACACAAGTCTAAAACCCACATGCCCAACCTGTGCCAGACAAATCTTGGCAGGTCTTACCCGTATAAAATCGGGACTGCCGCTCCTCGTCACAACTCAGGGCGTGAGGCAACGCACTGTGAAAGAAGGAATGAAATAAGAATAGTATAGTGGGAGTCATACGCAGTGATGATGATAAACACAGCGAATGTATTAATATTATCAACACTAATTATTGCTCGTGACGAGCCCCTTAAAAAGGGAATCAAAATAGCCGCTAAATAGCTCAGTTGTAACATAAATGATGATGACACATCTAAACATACCGCAATAACTAGATATTACATCGTTAATGCCCATAAGTCATACAGAACAGGTAGAATGGCCAACATCTGGATAGGTAAAGAATTTAGTCTCAACAATTCCAGGGTGAGGTTACCACTGTTTAGAGGACTCTGAATATAAGACGCATCTCCAATTAAAGTGTTAGAAACAGTCTCCTTCTAACACATCAAATTTATTGCCAGATTGTGATAACCTAGCAAGCGTCAAGACCACAAGGGTCTCTAATAAACTTACAGTGCAAAACAAAGGGGGTGCTCTTTACCTCTCTGTCGTTACCCCGATCTTCCTTCTAGGTTGCTCACAGCGGCAACCGAAGGGCCGGGGAAGACGAAATTAAATACTTCCCAAGCGCTGAAGCGCTAGTGTTGCCGTGCGTAATGACGTTGCACGCACCAACTGCTAGCCAATCACAATCAAGGCCGCGGTTGATGACGTAGCTCAAATTAGTCAAAAGATGGGAAATGTAGTTCCCAGACACGGCTGCATTGAACAAATACACAAATCGCAATGGGCTCTATCATATGTTAGCCGTCACCACAAAAACTTGTGGAACGACTCGTAGAACAACCCCTAAAATAGTGAATCACTCAAGACGGCAGCCGTCTAAATATCGGATAGCAGCCTAACCAGTGGGTGAACGCTGTCATAAAATCATCATTGATGCTTGAGATGAAAATAAACATATAACTGGTAAAGCACAATGCCAAAAGTGCAACACTCGAATCGAAATATACGTACTGCCCCAGGGACGTTTGTGCTATGTACATGAACTATAGATGGAATAAATACTGATGCGATCAATTATGTACACATGTACATAATTGGGATTCAGACCGATATCGTCAGACACCTGAAATTATTGTAATAAAGTCCAGGGTATGGCATCATTAAGACCAATTTGATCACTGCGTAACCTGAACACCCATCGCTGCTCTTTTTTTAAAAGGAACTTAGACACATCTGAAACATGCGCAGGAATAAAAGGTTGTTCAAGTACAGTCCACAAGACCTGTTCAGGAGTGTGATTGCACTCCAAGAAATGATTGGTCAATCTCGTGGATGACTTCCTGCATCGAATGGTACTCTTATGCTCCATGATGCGTTGTTTGATCTTTCTTGTGGTCATACCCACATAGTATTTAGAGCAAGGACATGTGATAAGGTATATGACCTTCTCACTGTTGCAATTAGTATGTCGGAGCTGTTTCCATGGTTTCAACAGACCAATATTAATCTCAGTGGTATGTCTCGTTTGCACACAAATCACACAGCTGCCGCAGGGATAATGTCCCTGTACAGGCGGGAGATTCCACAAGGGATTGGATATAGATGGTGTTATGCTCCTGGGTCTGGTGTGGACTAGTGAATCACGCAAATTAGTACATCTTTTGTAAGAAAACAGTGGAAAAGCTAGTTTTTCATTCCCAGAATTGATAATGCGCCAGTGTTTTCGTACAATTTTTTGGATCTGATTGGAAGAGGTGCTAAAGGTGTTGACAAAAGTCAATCTTCCAAGAGGGGCTTTCGGTACAGAAGCTTCTAACAGAGCTTCTCAGTTGTTATTGGCTGCTCGTTTGTATGATTGTTTTATCAGTCTAGATGGATAGTTTCTAGACCGGAGGTTCTGTAATAGAACATTGGCATGTTTAATAAAGGCTTCACTGGTAGAGCAATTCCTCCTCAACCTAAGGAACTGGCCAAAGGGCAAGCCTGCCCTCAGCCCCTTAGGATGGAAACTGTCATATTTCAGCAATGAGTTCCTTGCCATTGGTTTAGCCTCCATCACTACCCAAGCCTCCATCAACCGGGAAAATCCAAAGATCTAAGAACGACAGGCCCAATTTACTGAATTTCTTTGTTTTGCACTGTAAGGTTATTAGAGACCCTTGTGGTCTTGACGCTTGCTAGGTTATCACAATCTGGCAACAAATTCGATGTGTTAGAAGGAGACTGTTTCTAACACTTTAATTGGAGATGCGTCTTATATTCAGAGTCCTCTAAACAGTGGTAACCTCACCCTGGAATTGTTTAAACTAAGGGGCAGATGTACATGACCCATGCGCCACTTTTGCGCCGCCGTTGCGTCACTTTTGTGATGCAGCGGCGGCGTAAAGCAAGCGCCATGCTGCGCCAGATTTACAACGCGACGCATCTAGTGAGATGCGTCATGTTGTAAAGCCCTGCGCCACATTAAACCTGCATCAGGTTTAATGTATGCAGGGTGGGCGTTACGTCAGAAAAAGCCTCGGAAAAATGACGCAGTGAAATCTACAAGATTTCACGCAGTCACTTTCCCGACGCTGGTGCGTCAAATCCTTACGCCTGCTTCAAGCAGGCGTAAGGCGTGACGCACCATGTTAGGGATAGGGTAGGTTGGAACAGTGCTGGAGTTGCGTCGCGCTTGCGACACAACTTCAGCACTACGCCAACCTTACGCCGGCAGATGCGTGATGCATCTGCTTGTCCTTGCGCCACGATGCACCGCATTGTAAATGCGGCGCATCTGCGGTGGCGCAATGGCAAACTTGCGTGACGCATCTTCCCTGGCGCATCCCTGCTGATTTGCAGGGATGCGCCAGGGAACCTAAATCTGCCCCAAACTTTTGACATTTGGCCCCCTTATCACGGCTTTAACAGTTATATTTAACAACGAATTAACCAATGAAATCATTTTTTGTCAGTTTATAGACCATACATTAAAAATTATCATGTCAAGTACACCCTGTGAATCGTGAATTACATAGTATTTGACACAACCATTGATGAGTTGTGTGCCCGATTTTACTCATAGTAAAGTCAGCTTGTTCACGCTTGACACACTATTGCAACTCTCTGGGATGATGAAACATACACAGCATGATTTTACTTTGGTACTCTTACTTGCAATTATTGTACAATGGTAACACTTTGTTTCCAGGCCATTTGCCACAGGTGTTTCCCTGGTGTGTCACAAGAAGGTTTTGGCTGCTTTCAGAAAAGATACCCATGTGAAACAAATATACTTGCAATCCTATTCAACCACAGTAACTCCTCTTACCATACCCATTGGAATGTACAGGCCACTTGTAATCGAGGCCTAAATGTTTACTGACAAATAACGCTATTTATCTCCATAGTTTGTGATCATGTATTAGAAGCATAAATTCAACGTTTGTTCGTGGACTATTGTACATTTTGAAGAGGTGTTTAATGTGGCACATCTTAAAATGTCATCAAATTCACTTTGCTAAACCACTTAGTATTAACTGTAATGTATGGTAGCTGTTTGGTCGTAAAACTATGGGGCATATGTACAAGGGAAGTGGAGAATAGAGGTGTTAGCCTTCAGGGCTTAACACCTCTCTCCGCCACTTCTGAAACGCAGGAATGCACCATATTTACAAGAATATGGTGCAGCCCTGCGCTGGCGCTACACTAACAGCTTAGCTCCAACGTAGGCACCCTTGCACCATAGTGCAAGGGTGTCTGTGTGCAGAGGAAGATTGTTTATCTGCAGGAAGACCCCCTTCCTGCAGATAAACAATCTTTAAATGCCGCTTTGTATCTTCTATGTGTGCTGCTTAATGCAGCACACACAGAAGTTGCAACATGGCATTTTGAAAAAATATTGTTGATGTGCAGGAAGGGGAACCACTGCCAATATGAACTAAAATCTTCTATGCTACCTTCTGGGGCACCCTCAATGTTCTGAATGGAAGAGCAGAAGCATAAGAACAAACAATTGGTCGGGTGCTATAGACTTGGACCTTTCTGTTATGCAGGAGCACAGAGCTCCCCTCACGCCTCTGCTTGGGAGCTGAGCAGTGGCTGACACAAAGACACAGTGTCCAGTAGGAGGTCCAGAAGGCGCCTTTGAGATGTTCCTCTGTGGGAACCTAGAGTTTGGGATCACCTGGAAGAGCAGTAGAAGAGTCAAATGGATTGATTGTGTCTGGTGGCCATCTTTCTTTCTTCTATCAGAGAGAGAACTGATGTAGCTTAGCTCCCATAGCCTCTTTGTCTTGGAGCAGGCAGCGGCTGATGGACCAACATGCAGTTAAAACTAAAGACCTGAATGGCCATTGACACCCCACCTCTGCGGGAGCCAGGTAATGCAAGCTGCCTCAGGTTGAGAAGAACTGATACATTTGTATCCTTATTTCTTCTAACCAGGTAAGCACTGATGTCATTATCTTATCAGCTTGGTTAATGCAATGATACTGTGAGGTACAGCCTGATTTCTCCTCTAAAGTGATAAACATAAGATGAGTCACTGTTTTTTCATTTTCACATTGTAAAATTCTCATACTCAATATATGTTTGGGGGGATACTACAGCAAACATCTAAATCTAGAGGTTAAAGGGCCATCTTAAGAAGTGTTCATATGTGAAAGATGTTGGTCCTGTTGTGTGGGGCTTTTAGTTAGGTGTGTTGTGGACCCTTATGGGGAGCCAGGGGTTTTCTACTTGAAACTGCTGCCTTTTTCGACTTTGAATCCTGGGATATCGCCTTGGGCCAGAACATAAAGATTTTCCCAGTGTGCTATGGGTTTGTGTACCCACATTTAGTTACCTCATGGAACTTTAGTCTTACAGAAGGGGAGGCAGACAGTTATGTTGCCCCTTGTGTAACACAGATCGCGCTAGCGTGATATTAGGGGTGCGTTCTTTCATTTGCATGGGGATGTGGCCCCATGCAAATAAGGGAACTGTTGGACTTGGCCCTTCTGGCAAGTTCACCCCTAGAACTTTTTGCATTTATCCGAGCCTTTTTCCTATGTTGCATTATTGGTTTTAGGCCTCTAGGCACTTTCACACTGTGTCCCAGTGGAAAGTGCGTGCGCTCTGTGTATGTTTTAGTGAGACTGACCTGCCCTCCCATAGGAATGCAAGGGGGATCTGAGTGACCGTGTTAAGTCCTGATGTGAGAAGAATGCAGGGTCCAGTTTGGTATGTGCGAACTCGTGAGATTGAATGCTGCGCAATGATGTGTGCGGCGTTACTGTGTCTAGTGTAGCAGTGCCACTTCTAGAGCTGGCATATCTGTGGAATAAATGTGAAGTGACTGTCTGGCTTGTGATTGGCTGGTGTGCCTGGCTCCAGGAGTCAGGATGGGTCTGCCCCGGTGGTGAATGGAGAGATCTGCATGTTGATGGCAGGGAGGAGTACACCTGGGACCTGAAGAGGGCTGGGCTTTGCCTCCACAATGCTGGCTCCAACCCCTGTGGTGCGTCTGATGTCCCTGGCCTGTCCTGTGAATAGGGAGAGGGGCTGAGCAAAATAAAGTGCTCAGGAACCAGTTGCATCTGGTTCGCCCCTTCCCTGCACCTTTGGAGACAAAGGATTCTGTGTATAAAAGAGGGGCTGTGACACCATGAAAATGTTCTTGTTCTTGTTTTGTGTACTTGAACCTACCTGGGGCGTGCTGCTGCTGTGGTTCAGGGGAAGGCTTGCCTCCCTAGGTCCTGCCCAGCCCCTGGATGCCTGATGGACTTCTGGGACCTTTGGGGATTTATTTTCTTTGCCCCAGGACCTTTTGCTGTACTGGCGTCTTGTGAGCGCTTTTATTTTAATTTGACCAAGAGGTGAGGAGAAAGGAGCCCGTGGGCCTGGCAGCGCTGAGCTGCGTCCCCTTCTGAGGGAATCCCGACGTTGGGATTCCCCCGCATCACAGAGGGAGAGCGGGAGCCCACCCCGCGTTTTACCGATCTCAGCGGGAGCCTACCCCGCTTTATACTTCTTGCCAAAGCGGGTGCCCACCCCGCATTCTTTGTGGGCCTAAGCGGGTGCCCACCCCGCTGTACATTTTGTTTTACGGAGGGAGCCTACCCCTCATTGCCCCCGAGAGCCGAGATCGCCGCTACCGCCCGCGGCCCGCCTGGTTGTGGGCGGGGCCACCGGACAGAAGGGGAAGTGCCGGCGTACGTTTTGACGCAGGGCTCCCATGCTCGAAGGAGAGCCCCGCGGTGATGGCCAGATAGAGGAAAAGCCCCGTGTCCCAGGAGGGGGCCCGGGTGAAGAATCCAATGGATCCAGGTGGGAGCCCACCCCGCGCTGGACCTTGAGGAGAAAAGTGGCGCCGCAGCCTGTTCCTGCCCCCGCCGCATCCAGAAGAGGAGTCCCCTGCGCCAGAGCCCGGTGAGTAAGGGCTGGGCAGGGGACAGGGCTGCATTTCACTCCCGCTCCACCAAGGGAGCAGGTTTTGTTTTCGGGCCGCTACACCGAAGGGGGCATTCTTACTCTAGAGCCCCAGGTGGCTCCAACGACGGCCATCATTGTTCCTAGAGCTTCAGGTGGCTCCAACGACGGGCATCATTGTTTCTAGAGCCCCCAGAGGCTCCAACGACGGGGCATAATGGTTCTGAGAGCCTACGTGGCTCCAATGCTGGGGGTCCAGTTATGTTTGGTACATAATTGCTCAGAGCCCCGTGTGGCTACCACGATCGCCATATTTGTTTTAGACGGGCCCAGAGGGGCCCAGGCTTATTCAAAATTGCTCAGAGCCCCGTGTGGCTCCCACGATGGCCATATTTGTTTTAGACGGGCCCAGAGGGGCCCAGGCTTGTTCCCCTGTTGTGTGGTCACCCTTCACAGCTGCCCCGCTTGCGAGAGGGCAGCTGCAACGTTCTTGGGCATGTGGGTTGGAAGGGCACAGTGAGTGCCAGTGCCCACATCGTGATTGAACAGCTGCGCAGCACTTAGTGCCAGCTGCAGGGTTTAGGCCCTGTTCTTGTCCCCAGCTGCCCAGCAAGTAGTGGGCAGCTGCTACGTTTAGGTTCTGGCACAACCTGGACCCTAATGTGATTGACGTACTATTGTGTTTAATGCTTTGGGTGTTAGGAAATGTACCGTGTATAGTATGTTTTGCGCACCCTGTGTTAATGCTTATGGTGTTAGGAAATGTACCGTGTATAGTATGTTTTGCGCACCCTGTGTTAATGCTTATGGTGTTAGGAAATGTACCGTGTGTAGTATGTTTTGCGCTCCCTGTGTTTTATACCTCTAAATATGATTTCTGCATAGGAGGTTGTTTTACCTGTTTAGGTTTATGTTAGGGAGAGTATACTTCCCTGTGTGATGTACGCCCCTAGTGTAATTATACTTAGGAGGTAGGGTCTAATGTGTTAGACTTGTGAGAAATTGCATAATGTGTTTATGCCCCTGTGATGTATACAGGATAGGTTTTATACCTGATTCTATTGTGATAATGCCAAGGTCATTATTGCGCCCGTAGTTACTGGCTGTGCTCTACAGTTATAATTTGTGTCACAGTTGGTATATGTTCTACATTTACAATTGGTGATTTGTGCTAATTCTGACAGTGATCCATGTGGCCCTGTTTTGTGTAAATAGTCCCCTGTAAAATTCTGCCCAGTGCCAGTTGGCACCGTGTAAATTATGTGATTATCATCTAATGTGTTTATTTATAATACAAAGGCTATTTTTTATATATAACCTTGTGTGGAGTTTATTTTGTGGTGGGCCTAGGGTGTTGTTGCTGTGTGCGCGCGCAAATGCTTTACACATTGCCTCCAGGATAAGCCTGACTGCTCGTGCCAAGCTACCAAGGGGGTGAGCAGGGGTTATCTTTGGTGTGTAACTCCCCAGCCCTGACTTAGAGTGGTGGTCTCTGCCTGGCTTTGGCGCAAGCCTTAGTCAACCAGAGATCCCATTTCTAACAGGAACACTTTGCCTCTGCACCATTGCTAAATTACAGATGTTGGCATTGAGGCAAGGACACCATCATGAGGCACAATGCCTGTGAAAAACATAGAGGTGATGCAGTCAGCACTAGACTGCAGCTTTAAATAACTGGTCTGCCTTTCACTAATGCTGTGTTTACAGTGCAGGTGCAGGTTTACTTCTGCATTGAGGACAGTGCATTCATTGTAATATGGATCAGTAACCTAGTCTGCACCTGGCCCAACCAGTTAAAAGTGCACTGCAGTGCAGTATGGGGCAGTGTGCAGACTGCAGGCCCGGGTGTACCACGTTTCCCCAACATTGCACAATTGGCACAATGTACGTAGGTGCTACTACTCTGCTAACTCTTCACATGTCTGAATGCTGAATCTCATTAGCAATATCAGGAAATAGGCAACCTGCACTACCTCTAACCTAAAAATATCTGTGCCAACGCTAGAAACAATTCCAAAGAAAATATATGCCACTAGGGTCAAAATGGGTACTATCAAATAATTGGTAGCTGAGTCAAATGGATTCACCATGAGTTGACTTAATTTGGATGTTATAGATTAAGGATTAGGATTAGGGAATGATAGTCTTGACAATGGTTCTGACTGGGATCAAGATATTAGGCTTATGTGTATCAAAATCATAGATATGAAATAGAAAATATGGTGGGACAATATCAGAATTTATGGGATACCAGAAACAAGCAGAAAAGGCTGTCATCATCTGCTTTCTAGAGGATGCACAATCTCTTAGTTATACAACCTGGAATTCACCTGAATATAACCTGACCCCAGATTGGCCTTGGTCTATAATTACGTGCTTTACTTGTCAGGAACATACATGAGTCATTCTACAAAGAGCAAAGAAAAAAAGCAGGTCCCTTCCATTTATATCCCAGCAGACTACTCTCTTGACCCAAAAATCAGTAGGAAGAATTTTCTTTGCACTTTTCATGAGATTGAAATTGGGCATCATGTACACACTCCTAGAATCAGCCATCCTCACCACAATGGACAACTAAATAACAGACTAGATGGCACCTGATTCCCTGAAAGAGTATTTGGATTCTCTTGATTCTTCATGTACAGAAGTAGGTGCTGGATCACCTGGCAGACATCAGGATTGACAGGAACACTAACATGCTACCTCTTGCACTCATCTTACCAGTATTGGACCTGAAAAGTTAATATTCTAGATTATTGGAAAGAGAAGGCCTATATCAAATTGTTGAAGCATTAACAAAGGAAAGAGATACATGTAATTCTTCGTTGAAACTGGCTGTTCCAATAGATGGGTGTAAAGGCACTCTCCTCTAAAATGCCTCCTGATCATCTTTATCCTGTTCTGTGGCCTGTTCATTGTTTATTTTTCTTTGCTGATAATGTTATATATGTTTGTGGTATATATGACAAGTGGAGAGTTCAAATGGTGTAGACAGAGTGACGCTACCATCAGTGTTGGAGTTGGGTTCTTATGAATAGCATAGGTGTTCACTTACCCTACAAACTGGCTAATGGCCTATACTAGTTTATTGAATTCTCCTCTTTCCTTAAACTTCTATTACACTCTGTTATAGATAATTTACTTGGTATGACCAAAGAACCTATTGACTATTATAAAACCTAACCATAACTTCCTTTAAATTGGCCATTAGGCATGCCCTCTCCCCTTGCTTTTTCCAGGGGCATCACTAAATAAAAGATTATCCTTAATACCCTTCTTGTGGCATGCTGGCTGTTGGCTAGTAAAGCTGAAGCCTGCATGCAGACTACAGTTTTGTACTGGTGGACCTGAACCACATAGCTTCATCCATATTGTCGAACCTAGATTCATCTTTCTGATCTATACCTTCTAACACTTCTCATACCTTCTGTAGGCCGCCTGCCATTCATTCCCTCTTCCTTCTTTTCCCCCGTCCACCTTCAATTGCCACCTATTTGTGCAGTGTTTATTGAGGTTATTTACTCTCACTGATACATTATCTCAATTTGCCTGTTAGTATCTAGCTCTCCGAGCGACATCCACTAGATGACTTTTGAATGTGGGAAAGAACAAGCAAAGTGAATACTCCTCCTTGTCTTTCTTTTCAAATGTGACTGTGTGGCTTAAAGTTACTGTATTCGCTGAGCCCTCCATTAGGTTGATCTGCTATGGATCATTTACTAGTCATGCCCATGACAAAAATATCCATTACTGTGAATGTGTTTAAGACTGCACTAATTGAGAAATATAAAGGTAATAACAGAGCTCTAATTTATTATGTAATAAGAGACTTTGGCTTCACTGATGTTTGCATCTGACACACCTATGGAAGGAAGACTTTACCATTTCTTCTTGAGTATTGAACCTCCTCGTGTAGTGGCTGTTCCTCAAACATGGTTCCCTTTTGCCTATAAACCCATCATACAAAATCTTGATAGGAAAGTATCTCCGGCTATACCCCTGTGCAATTGTGGGCCTGGCCATATCTTTCCTACTCCATCATATTGAAAGTTGGAAGCAAGCAAATATCTGGATGAGAAGGAGCTTCTCAGATACCATTTACTTATGTAGGACAACAAATTCTCAGAATTATTAGCAAAGACCTTCCATGTAAAGCTACTGAGAGAGAAACTTGATTCGGACCTCTGTATCAGGAAGCATGACATTTGGTATAGCTTACCGCTTAAGACTCAAAGGGCATGGGGGAGTGATTCTTCAAACCTGTTCATCTCAGGAACGGAAAGTATAGTGGTCTTTGCAGATTATCAGCACTGCCTTGCGTAAGGCTTCATGCACATGGAGAATGCATTACAAAATGGCGTCCTAATCTCAAACTGCATTTCCTAGCAGGCCATGAACTGACACAATTTGGAGACATGGCCGCCATCATGGGTGTCTGTATATAACTTCCCTTGTGGCCCATTGTGCCTTTGCTTTGGAATCATGATAAAATGCTGTTGCCAGTACCATGCTATGTGGCTCTAGAATATTCTTTGCAAAAATATTTGCCTCCTCTGGATTTATTTGAAGGACATGGTAAACACAGAGCAGCATTTTGAAAGGCAAGCCATGTTGTGAAAACAAACTCTTACTTGCTTTGAACATTGAAATTGAACTTGACCAACCATACCTGATTCCTGCACCATTGCCCTGCAGTCCGTTGACCCGCGAGCTGTGCCTGCAAGTTCCCCGCTGCCGCCCCCTCCCTCCATCTCGGCGGAGCAGCGAGGACTACAGCTCCCAGGTGCCTTGGGGCAGGAGACAATCACGGAGGGCGCGCCAGGAGGCGTTTAAAAGGCAGCCAGCTCTACCGTCTCGCGGGACGCGCGCGGGCGGCGCCGGGCTGAGCCCGGGCAGAGGGCGGGCCGTCTGCGGCCGTCAGAGGCCACAAGAGGCTGGGCTGGGCCAGTACTCCATCACTTATAACGAGGCAGCTGAAGGCGTATCAAGGTAACGGGACGATTGAGGAGGGAAGTCACGCAATAGCTGCCCGGGGACCATTAGAATAAGGTCATAGTACTGATAAGATTCATAAAAATATTGCCACTACAGTAGCTGCGGAATGCCTGCAAAAACTCGAACATGCGCAGCTAAAGCTAATACTACGGACCAATTAGATAGCAGGAAAAAGAGTAAAGCATTAAAGACACCTCCACAGGTCCCTGCGCCACAGACAGCAATAGATCGAATGTTACTTAAAGCTATTGGCGAAGTCTCCAGTGAAATTGCACGCACGGAGAGGCGACTCTCATTAACACCTCAACTGAGTCAATTGGTATCGCCCTCTCCTATTTCACCACTGTCAATTCAGGACTTGGTCTTGGATCTCCCAGAGTCTGATAGCCCTCCAGTACAGATATCCCCGGATAAGTGTTTAAACTCTAGGGGCAAAGGGGTTAATATGCAAGCTGGCAATAGGAAAGTGAACAGCAAAAAGATATCTAGGTCTAAGAAAAGTAGAGGCTGTACGGCCATTAACAGTAGTGACATAGTAAATACCAGGGCGGAAGAAATAAGGGATCAAGCAATGGGCGTACAGGTTCCCCCGGGCTGGGTGTCAAATATTATTAGTGACTTGAAGTTATACTTCGAGCAATTGATTGATGCCCAGACAAAACAAATCTTGAGTAGGCTGGATAAAGCAGTGTCGCTAGTAAAACTCAAGGGAGGGGGTAGTAACACGCCCGTAACATTAGCGCCCTCTATCCCATTGGGTAATACAGCTTCCACGATTTTAGCACCCATACAGAGGGAGGACCTTAGTATAGCTGAGTCACTAACAAACAAGAATCCGCCCACTATTCCACCAGATAACCCCGTAGCAGGTCCCTCACGTGATCACACAGGTCCCCTGCCTTTGGCCACTCACAATCCCCTCCCTACTGCCGGACGAAATTAAGACCCCAGTCAGAGTATTAGAGAGGTATCTTATACTAAAGCAGGCAATACGGGGACATGTTTGAATTTACCTCCAGAAGCGGCCCCTTATGTTATTATTCTTACAGGGGTTTCTGAGCTAAAGTGCGGTCAAATAGAGATGCATGACGAGCTCAAAAACAAAGTCACACACTGGCTGAACAGAAATAGGCCACTACCAAGGAACGAACAGGGAGAAATTCTGCACGTAAGAAGGGTCAGGTGGATTGGAAATAAGGAAAAAAACAAACGGGGCGACTGTGTGGTGATAAATTTTAGGGCCAGTAGAACAGTAGACCACATATTAAGTTGGGGCCCGGCAGTCATGGATAGCAGGATTAGTCCCGCACCCTTATGGTCTTTTTATGCCAATGATCTAAGTCCCCTATCTAGGAATGGGGCAATCCAAGGAAATGAGGAGGGTTATGGGACTTGTGAGGTTGGACATGGCATAAAATCACACGTTCCACCCAGAAACTATGGCAGAATAACTCTATCAAATAGGTTTGATCCCCTTTTGTTCATGGAAGAGTGGGTCTGACTACGAAGGGTGGAAGGCCAATTGGAGCAAATTGCACACAAATTGACTTTTGTCCAAACCCCTCCTATAGGCAACGATCAAGTCCATCCCATAGGGAGTGAACCAGGCCTTAGTCATCTGGTCGGGGAGAGACCCCGGGACAACATCATTGTAACTAAACTTACATCGGCAAGGAACAAGGGGGGTGTGCAAGAGGAAAAAACCAGCGAGCCAGAAGTACAGGTGTACCCCCAATTCCATCACGCACAAGTGGCACAAACCGAGTGTGTATTAAAGAAAGCCTCCACTGAAGTAAAGGTTGCCTCTCCCACTACCCAAATAGATCCATCAGGATTGGAAAGGAAAGAGGGGTCTGAAATGATTTCCTGGAACATTGCGGGGCTAGCTTCCAAATTCCACAACCAGGAGTGGAGACAGTACATTAGCAAATTCCGTGTAATCTGCCTACAAGAAACCTGGGGTGGTGGACCACAATCCATTTCATCTTGATGGATATAAGTGTTTTTCTGTGCCCGCAAGGAAAATGACACAGGGAAGACCAATGGGAGGACTAATCATATATGTGGACTTACAGCTTGAAGGTGTGTGGGTCGATTTGCAATGGAATTCAGCTAATATACAAGCCGTTGGATTTGAAGTTAGGAAAATAAATATTGTTTTGATCAATGTATATGCTGTTTTAGAGAACGGGAAGAGTTCAATAATCCAAAACTTAGATGACTTACTGACTGATGAGCTAGCGTCAGGGAAGAGAGCAGTAGCCCCATATGTGATCCTAGCGGGGGATTTAAACTGTCACCTGTGCCCCAATTTAAAATGGATGGAGGGGGCCTGGACTGGTTGTACAGTGGAAAAAGGCCCACACCTCGAACACACCCCGGAGGGTCTGGAGTTAGAAAGGGTCTTGAACAACCACGCACTTAGGCACACAATAGACTTGATGGGACCCAAAGCTGGCCACAAAATCACACCAACATTTAAGGGAAGGGGGTATTGCTCTATTATAGATTATATAGTAGTTTCTATCCCCTTTGTGAACTGGTTAAACAAGGCTAGCATTGAATGGAGTATATTCAGTGATCATAACCCACTAATCTTGTGGATTAAGGACTGGGCCCCTTGTAAAAATAAGAAAAGTGACAAGGCAAACAGCACATTGAGGGCTATGGATCAGGGGAGAAGGCTCAGATGGGCTAGGGTGGACGGGGACGCCTTTTATAGATCCCTAATGGAGGATGGGAAAAAAATGATTGGGGCATGTTTCGATCCCTCACTTGAGGGACCCATGGTGGTTAAAGCCTATGAGGCAATGGCACACCTCATTGATGGATTACTAAAAGCCCCCGTGTCAGGGCCAATGAAATGCTCCCCTAGATGGTTTAATAGAGATTGCTCTAGGGCCCATAATGAATTGAAAGAAAGTTTAAAAAAGGTCCCTAGAGATAAGGGGCGCATTGTACAATGTAGGATAGCCTACAAAAAAGCCATCAAACTAAGGAAATAGGCTCTTCAATCACAGACATGGGAAAACCTACGGGAGGCTGCAGACAGAAAAGATTCTAGGGCATTTTGGGAAATAATAAACAACCCTTGTTTCCAGGACGCGGCTGCACCAGTAATTGGTGCACCATTCTCCCAGAACAATGGTTTGACCACTTTAAAGTACTGTATAATCATGCTAATGAGCAACTGGGGGAGGGTGAGGCAACTTGCCCATGGATGACAAACATAGAATTTACGGTGGACGAACTGGTAGTGGGGATCAAGGGGCTGACGCAGAACAAGGCCCCCGGCCCGGGTGGTTTCCCCCCGGATCTCTACCTAAGTAAAGTTGATCTCTGGGCACCCATGCTCACTAGAGTAATAAACATGGCAGTTTCTACAGGTATGCCAAGATCCTGGTCTACAGCCACGATAGTCCCAATCTTCAAAAAGGGGAAAAAGGATGACCCCCGGTGTTACCGACCGATCTCCCTCATTGATGTAACAGCTAAAGTATTGGGGAGAGTTGTCCTGAACCGTCTTTTGGACTGGGTGGAGGAACATCATATAATAACAGACTTGCAATATGGTTTCAGATCAGGAAGGTCAACTATAGACCAGTGTCTGAACCTCTATTTATTAACAGCTAAATATACTATTGCAAGCAACCAGTCGATTTATATGGGGTTTATGGACCTTTCATCGGCTTTTGACCATGTAAACCGAGAAAAGCTCTGGAACCTGATGACTAAACTGGGGGTAGAAGAAGGCCTGGTAGTTATTTTAAGAGCACTCCACTGGAACACCTCAGCTAAAGTGCGTTATAATTTGGAAGGTGGTATTACAGCTCCCTTCCCTTGCACTAGCGGGGTGCGCCAGGGATGTATCCTGGCCCCGTTTCTATTTTCATTATACATAAACGGGCTAGAACAGGCACTATGCAATTTAAACGCAGATACCCCTAGAGTAGGTGCACGAGCAGTACCGGTGTTATAAGCTGACGATGCGGTACTTTTAGCCCGAACACCGAAAGGTCTACAGACTTTGCTGGATGGGTTTGTCAGCTTTATGGCCAGTCTAGACCTATCGGCTAACTTAGCAAAGTCATATGTATTGTTGGCAGGGTCTAAACCATGCAAAAAGTTTTGTTACAAAATCGGCTCACACATAATGGAACAGGTTAAAACCTTTTCCTATCTGGGCGTTTTATTTGATGGGCTTTTAAATTTGAAGTTTTTAATGGAAGGGAGAAGTGCAAAAGTAGTGGCTTCAACAGGGGCCATAATGAACTACGGACAGAGGCTGGGTAGGTGGTCGCCTGAACAGGTCATGCACCTTTATGGCTCAGTTTGTTGCCCCAAAATAATGTATGGGGCAGAAGTGTGGGGTTTTGTGAACCCCTCACAAATTCAAACTGAGGAAAATAAATTCCTGAGGAAGGTTTTACAAATTCCACAAAGCACGTCAGCTTACATTACACATGCTGAATTGGGAAGGGTATACCTGGAGGACTTGATTAAAGTTAGACCACTCATGGCCTGGGTAAGAATATGGACTAATAGGGATGCGGGCCTGAGTAGGCAAATAATTAGTGATTGTGTGGGTAGAGACAAGGGGATGGATATCCCATGGTTGAGTTATGTAAAGGGTATCCTGACTAGATTAGATCGTAAGAACCTCTTTACTGAACCCACAACAATCACCCCTGAGGATAAAACTAGCATTAAAAGAACTTTCCTGGCAAAGGAGTTTGCACGTAGAGCCGCCTCAGAAGAAAGTAAGCCCACAGTCCGTATCTATAGTTCAGTTAAGTTAGTAGAAGGTATGGAACCTTATCTTGCCTTACTATACAATGCACAAGATAGATTTTTAATTACTCGTTTTACGCTCAACCTTTTACATCACCTTTTGGCTGACCCGCCCGGTTTTACGGCCACGGTTGAGCAGAAGGGTACCTGCGGCTGCGACAATAGGTCTCCGCAGGATACCCTTCATTTTGTATTACTTTTCCCTTTTTATTCTGTACCCAGACGCCGCTTTTTAGTAAGGTTTTTAAAACAAATGAAGTTAAGACATGCCAAAGTTGCTCTTTTATACTTACAAAAGGTCGAGAATCCTTTGACGTTAGCTTGTATTATGAATTTTATTAGAGTTGCAATAAGACTGAGACACACTAGAGGGTTACCTTGAATGTTTTGATGCTAATGGCTCCTTCAATGTAAATATAAATTGAACTGCATGAAATGTTTTTAATTGTAAATTGTACTTTTATGATATTTTTTAAATATCGAATAAAGGATTTTGAATGAATGAATGAATGAACTTTCTAATAACTATAGGATTGCCACTTTACATTTGAAGTTTATACTGTGACTGTTGGACCTGGCCCTTTTTGCATGGTTATCACCAAACTTTTTGCCTTCTTCCTCCTATTTTTCTGACTTTCTTTTTGTTAGCTTTAGGACCCTGGGAACTTTACCACTGCTAATCAGCACTAAAGTGCATCAGCTCTTTCCTCTAAATCATGATGGTTTACACTTGTTTGGCATATTTAATTTACTTGTAAGTCCCTTGTACAGTGGTACACCATATATCCAGAGTGTGGGAGGCACCATGCAGGGATTTACAGTAACTTTCATTTCTCTATGGGAGCTTGTGCGGCTGCTGGTTTCCGAATACCACACAAGCTCCCATAGGGAAATGGGAGTTTGCTACCGCACCATGTGCGGTCACATCGTAATGCGGTTTTGGACTGCCAACCCAAGGTTGGTCCGCTCTGAAATCGCACAGATGTTGTTTGGAGGCAACTCTGACCGACCTGGTGCTTCCTCAGAGCGTTCAAAGTGAATAGCCACCAGGTCTTTTGAGCTCGGGTCACTTAGCCTGGGAATAGCAAAAGGATGTTGCCCCTGTTAAGGACATCATGGCTTCCTCTGGGGGCATATTCCGGGATAAAGGGTTTTGCTTTGGCCTTGTCCCGGTCGTCCGCAGCAGCTGTCTGTGGGATTTGATGTTCCAGTAGCTCTTGGTGCAGAGTCAGATCATTTTCTTGTGAGATTTTGCCTGTCACATCGGTTTCTGAGGCTCCCTTTGTGCTTTATGGTAATGAGTACAGGTGCTGAGTATGGGGTCCAAATCTAAGCTTGCCGTCCAGGTTGGTACTATGCCTGTAGGTGGCGTGCAGTTGTTCCTTGTCAGGATAGTGTTTACGCTACCTGTCTTGAGTGAGGATCCTCCTGTGCTGGTTTGATTTGACTGTTGAGGGTCTGTGGGAAGTTTGGTGGCAGGTGGGTCGATGAGGTCAGCCGCCAACCCCATTTGTGGTGGCTCGGACACTTTGAGGTTGGTGTTTGTCATGGAAGGCTGTCCAGACGGTTCATCCAGTGACTTTGCTGCTGGAGGGCAGGATCTGGGCACAGCCAGCTGTTTGCCTAACCCAATGTGATTTGAGTCCGCGTGAGGCTGTCCTTCGTTCTGCTCATCCTCCTGCTCATCTTGCTGAGAAGGTTGGTCAGCCATTTTTACAGTTTTTATTGTTGAGTTGAAGATAGGCTATGGGGCATATGTACAAGAAAGTGGCAGAGTGAGGCGTTAGCCATCAAGGCTTAAGCCCTCACTCCCCCACTTCAGAAACGCAAGGCTGCTCCATATTTACAAGGAAATGGTGCTGCCTTGCATTTCCCCCTGCACTGGCCCTACACTTTGCTGTGTAGCTCTAATGCAGGCACCCTTGAACCATAGTGCAAAGGTGTCTGCCTGCAGGGGAGGATTGTTTATGTGTAGGAAGGTGTCCCTTCCTGCACATAAACAATCTTGAAATGCCATTTTGTCCGTTCTATGTGTGCTGCTGTTAGGTTTGAAGAACCCTATTCTTATTATATACTTATTCTGTGCCATAGTAGGGTCGCTGTGTGCGGCTAAATGAATTCCATTTGCATTTACGTTATACAACCCACAAAGTTATCCTTGTAATGCGCAAGTGTGACTCCGTTTTGTATTTCTCAATCCCCATTAGGCTGTGTCTGAACTAGGCCTCATTATTCGTATTGCTTGCCTCAGCAGAACACTGTATTCAGCTATTATTTCCTTCCCTGCTCAAGGTTGAATTCTGATTTACTAATGAATAGGCCATTCTGCCCTTACATTCCTATCCTTGTGTGTTACTTTGCTCCCACGTTAGGAGACACTGAGACTCAGCACGTTAACCTTGAGTTGCAGATAGCATGTACCCATCTGGCAGGTGGTAGCCCATCCTTCTGTGCCTCCTTTGTTCATGTTCGACCCAGGCCGGTAACTTTCCACTGTGGGCGTGGTTGGAGGCTTCTAGGAGGAATGATTATGTGTTGTGGGCTGTTGGGGGGTCGGTCCCTTGGCAGACATCTTAGAGTGCAGGTCAGATTGGACTCCTCGGCAGAGTATTGCTAATAAAACTTGTTTGTATTCTCTACTGTCTGACCGACTCTTCATTCTTGGGAAGGCATAGCAGGTGGTTGTAAGTAACCCGGGTGGCCCCTAAGGGCCACTTCTTTCACTGCTTAATGCAACACACATAAAAGTTAGAATTATTATTTTTTTTTTTACAGATTGTTTATTTGCAGGAAGGGTCACCTTCCTACACATAAACAATCCAAGGCGTTTTGCTTTTTCCATGTGTGCTGCAAAAGGCAACACACATGGAAAAAGCTAAATGAGGAGAAATAAAGCATTTATCCTCGTTTTGCCAACTTGAGACCAGGTTTTTCCTGATCTTAATTTTGGTGCTGCCTCCTATTTACGCTGCCCTTGTAAATAGGGGGACAGCGTAAAAACAATGGGTATTGTGGTGGAATGCCCACCGCAACACCCACTGCTCACCCCTTTCACGCTAAGCATAGTGTGAAAGGGGGGCTTATTTACAAGGCAGCGTTAAGCCACGTTAAGTGGTTTAGCGCTGCCTTGTAAATAAGGTGAGGCCCCTATCGTCCACCACAACATCACTGAAATTGATATTGTGATGGCGATTGGGGCTTGTATATATGCCCCTATATTCTCTCTTGGTCGACAAGTTTTTGTCTTCTGTCCCTTTCTCATTTGTGGCCATCTGTATTTGGCATTGTTCTTTATATTTGCACCCCGCTTGGCCCAGTTTGAGGGGCTGCAGAGTCTGACTATCGCTCTAACGTTGAGAGGTTGTCCCTCGTTCTGCTCATCCTCCTGCTCTTCTTGCTGAAAAGGTTGGTCAGCCATTTTTACTAGTCTTATTGTTGAGTTGAAGAGAGACTATATTCTCTCTTGGTCAACAGTTTTTTTTGTTCCATCCATTTCTTCTTTGTGTCCATCTATATTTGGCATTGTTCTTTATATATGCATCCCGCTTGGCCCGGTTTGAGTGGCTACAGAGTCTGACTACCACTCTAATGTTGGGAGGTCTTTGGTGGTGCTTGTAACAGCCCCATCAGGTTTTGCTGATGCCTCCTTTGAAGTCCCCATGGTTTCTGAGTTTGTCGCTGACTGTTGGACTAGATTTCTGCATCTGCCAGTGCCTTCTGTGGGCAATGGGAGGCCTGTAGGGTCGTTGGAGGTGATTTGGCTGAGATTTATTGTCCCAGTTTGTTTGACCCCCCCCATGTCCTTGGATTTTGTTTGAGGCCAGTTAGGAGGTAATTTAACATTGTAGAGAGGATTGACAGTTTTTCAACAATGTTAGCGCAGGGACAGGTTGTTGGGTGAACAAGGCATCGTCCCGCCCCTGTTTTATAAAGGAGTTTAACCCCTCTAGTTTGCCGTTGATTATGGCCACGCAGACTGCAAAGTGTTAAGAAGGGAGAGATGGGTGTCTATCTTATTTGACTGGTACTCTAGTGCCTTTGCGGATAGCTGTGCCATGTTCAGGAGGGACACCCACGCATTCTTTGGAATAGGTTGTTTTTCAGTGTTTGCCTTGAGATTGCTGCCTACAGGGCTGTGTTGAAAATTTGGTTGCTGAAGGGTCCGAGATGGTTTCATGGGTTCCTGTGTGTAGGTTGCTAGTATTTCATCCCATTCTGGTGTTTTTGGATATGAGAGCCCCTCGCTGTCCTTTTCTTCAATTTCTTCTTGGGCTCTGGGGGGTCCTAAAGATGAATGTTTTTGGCCGCCAGGTCAGGAGTAGGAGTTTGGAGTGCTGTTAAAATTACCTGTAGTGGTGGCAGCTGCTGGTCTTCCCTCAGGAGCCTTGTGTGGCCAAGGGGAAGCTTGTGTACCATTGATTACTTTTTTACAGGGAATGCTTCTGTTCTGCTTGCCATGGTGGTCGTGGGGGCTGCGAGATTTGGTATCTCCCATCCTTGGGGAGGCGGGGTCAACAGCCCTATCCAAGTCCGGCTTCTCGCATCACTATTATGCAAGGGCTTTACAAGAGCACTTGGCAGTTGAAATGGTCAGTTGGTCAGCGGTCACAGGCATGGGGAGAAGACCCAGGTCTGTTTCCGTATTGATGACCGGTACAGATGTTGGTGAGGACATTAAGGGGGTTTGCAGCCCAGTGAGCTTTTTGTTGGTGGAGAAATGCATAGTACTGGCATCCTTTAGAATTTTGTGTATATTTTTGGCTGGTTTGTGCAGGCAGCGAGCATGATTTCAGGGAATTGGCAGATTCTTGGGGATCCTTGGTTGCCCGTTGTTTCTGTATAGTCTTAAAGGTCTTTAAGATAACCTTCATTTGCTTAAAGATTGAGGTTGGCTTTGGATCTTGCTTGTTTCATTGACTTGGCAGGAACGCTGCTGTCTTTATTTTCTCTGCCTTGTTACCTCTTTTTGACAGCTGGCAAGACCTTCCCCTGACCTTTACGGACATCATATTTAGGCCTAATGCCTGTCTGCCTGTGTCCTGGAGTCATAAACCCTACACCAGGTAGCTGGTGTCTGGACATTGGTTGATAGGTGGACGTCGCGCCTCCTCTGTCCTAGTCGGCGGAGCTTGGATATGTCCTGCTGTGTCCAAGAAGGGGACTGGAAAAGTGTGAAGGTGGCTGTTCCCTCTCTCCCTCGCTGCCAGGTCTTTAATGTCTGTATGTCAGAAACAGCACTATAATGTTGGGTTTCTTGGGTTCTGTCCACAGAAGAGAGAGAACAGAGGTCTTTAAGCAGTTTGTAGCTGTGGAGCTTGTGGTTGTTTGTGATGGGCGCTGCACCCGGATTGCAAGCTTCACCCTACCGGTCCGGCCACTTTCACAAGCCAGGTCTGGTTGGCTCTTGCTGGGACTGTAGCTGTCTTGACCTTCTGTACGATGTCACATGTAGGAGGTCAGTTCTGAAGTGCCACCCCACCCCCTCTGCAAGTTCTGTATCAATAAATTGCAGAGGGTGGGCACGAGCGCACTGGTGGGTTGAGTTTTTGCCCGCCTGAGTTCCTGTGTCTGAGGGAAACAGCGCCACAATTCCCCCACTGAAGGCTTTCTGTTGTTAGTATAATGGCAGAGAGGGGGCATGAGTGTGCTGGTTGTCTGAGTTGGTCTTTGAACTGCAATGGTTGCAGTTGGTTTTCTTGGTTTCCTCTTGTTTCCCCTCCAAGCAGCACCACCAGACCGATGGCTGTCACCCAGGCAGGAGCGGTGAGGAGGTGAAGTCACTGCTGGCTACTTTCAGGTTGAAGAATTTTAGCAGCTTTATATGGTAAGAGCAACAAGGCTGTGCAGGAGGTGGGGAATTTTTGGGGATTTGAAATGATGCTGGTCCTGTATGCAAATGTACAGAGCTCCCGGCTCTCAAGCTGAGATCCTTGCTGCTTACTGATCCTGTGCCTCGCCCCCACCTTGGTTCTGTTGGGGCAGTAAGGAGCGGGGACCATGAGCAGGCCATGCGGGTCACAGCAGGGGAAGTTTTGATGGTGGAGGTGGCACGAGTCACTCTGCCTAGGGCCCGCAGCCAATGTTGGGAGTCGCTATCTGGAGCTCCCCCCTGCTGCCACCAATCCAAGGTCAGTCTCTTAGGCCTGCCATAGGTGATAGCAGCAGTGGCAATAATTGCCACAGATGGCAGATGGCTCCCCTACAGCACTGCTCGGCGCAGCCTCCAGGGTCGCTCTACTGTGCACGGATAGTCAGAAGTCAAAAGGTGTAAGTGGAAACTCCTCTAGCTCAAGCATTAGCAGTATTCAGTTTTAAAGATTTAAGTCAAAAACAGTGCTTAGAAGCACAAAGCTTTAAAGGTGGTTATCTGGATGCACAGGACTGGGACAAAGTCACAAATTTAGGCTGACTATGATGGAGCATGGGCCCGGTACAGGGAAGAAGTTAGACCAGCTAAACAAACTACCTTAAATCCTGGTTGTGGAGCATTTGGAGAACCCATTTCGAGGATGCATCGTGCAGTAGCAGTTCCAAGGGACTGCTGCAGGGAATCAAAGTCCTGCATCAGAGCGAGGTAGCACAGTCGCTCCAAAGAGGCCCCGACAGCGCTTGAGATGCAAGATCCTGCGTCATCATGTAGGATGCCATGGACAACGGGTTGCAATGAGAATTCCTGGAATGTGAGTTCCTTCAATGGGGAGGCGTCACACAGCAGAGGTTCTGATGCAGAGCTGCGTGGAAATATGCCTGCCCAATTGACCACAGCTGAGGTAGCAGAGCACTTTCAAGGTCAGTTCCAATGGTCCATGACTGGGGTGGCACCACTTTGATGGGCAAGACGCACAGCAGGAAGAGATCAGATGCTGGGACAAAATGGTTGGAGCATTTTCTGGCCCTGAGGATTTGATCAGGAGGCCAGCCAACTAGCCCTTGGGGCCGCTCTGTTGGTCCTGGGTCAAGATGCAGGTCCAATCCTTCTCACTCAGGCAGCAGGGCAGCAGAGTAGCAGTCCTTCTTGCAGAGTAGAACATCAGTCCTTCTGAGCCTTCCACTGGTGTACTAGAGTTGGGTCTGAGGGTGCAGTATTTATAACTGGTGTCCAGTATGAAGTAGGAAAAGGTTCTGGAGGTTTAAACCCCCAAAGGTGCTTGTTATTTTTTGTCACTCTTCCCTGGCCCCAGTGTCTGCAGACACAAAATATAGTGTGAAACCCTTTGTGCTCAGAGCCTTAGTGATGTGCAAGTGTGGTAGGTGACAGCTCTGCCCCCTTTCAAGTTAGAGCTGGCCCATACTTCCTAAACATATTCCCTTGTCCTACTGTCTGGGAGCAATACACAAAAAACAACAGCCAGATGCACCTAGTTATATGGCCCCAGAGACAGGCTGCAGGCACCAATGGGTTGAGACAAGAAAATTACAACTTTATGAAAGTGGGCTTTTAAGAATTGTGACATAAAATCTGACTCTATCATTAAAGAGGGTTATAAATTACAATTCTTCCCACCCACTCCCAATTGAAAGTTATCAAACATTTAGGTGCCGACTCCGATCCTGTAAAACCCGTACCACCATTGGAGTGTTGATGTAGGGGTACGCACCGTACCCACGCCCTCAGAGCGTGGGTACGGACCGTACCACCATTGGAGTGTTGAGGTAGGGGTACCTCTACATCAACACTCCAATGGTGGTACGGGCCGTACACACGCTCTGGGGGCGTGTGTACGGTCCGTAACACCATTGGAGTGGGGATGTAGGGGTTTGCGTGGTACGGACCGTACACACGCCCCCCAGAGCGTGGGTAAGGTTCGTACACACCATGAATGTGGGGGTACAGTCTGTCCAACCCATACCCCTACGGCACGATTACAGAATGGATACAAGGCGTACACACGCCACGAATGTTGGCTTAGGGCCTGGTGCAGCATATAAGCAGTATATTGGCGTGTGTGTATGCACAGGACAGCAGTGTACTGCACCAAGGGGGCGGGCGGGTGGGTGGGTGGGTGGTTGGGTGGCTGCAGAGGACTCCCAGCAGTGTCCAGACATATGAGGGGTGGGTGCCTATCACTCCCAGCAGTGCCCATACATATGAGGGGTGGGTGCCCAGGACTCCCAGCAGTGGACAGAGACATGTGAGGGGTGGATGCCTATCACTCCCAGCAGTGCCCAGACATATAAGGGGTGGGTGCCCAGGACTCCCAGTAGTGGACAGAGACATGTGAGGGGTGGGTGCCTATCACTCCCAGCAGTGCCCAGACATATGAGTGGTGGGTGCACAGGACTCCCAGCAGTGGACAGAGACATGTGAGGGGTGGGTGCAGTGGAACACCCAGTAGTGGACAGAGACATGTGAGGGGTGGGTGCCTATCACTCCCAGCAGTGCCCAGACATATGAGGGTGGGTGCCTATCACTCCCAGCAGTGCCCAGACTCATGAGGGGTGGGTGCAGAGGAACACCAGTAGTGGACAGAGACATGTGAGGGGTGCGTGCCTATCACTCCCAGCAGTGCCCAGACATTTGAGGGGTGGGTGCAGAGGAACACCCAGTAGTGGACAGAGACATGGGGGTGGGTGCAGAGGAACACCCAGTAGTGGACAGAGACATGGGGCGTGGGTATGGCGCGTACCCCTGCATCAACACTCCAATGGTGGTACGGGCCGTACACACGCTCTGGGGGCGTGTGTACGGTCCGTAACACCATTGGAGTGGGGATGTAGGGGTTCGCGTGGTACGGACCGTACACACGCCCCCCAGAGCGTGGGTAAGGTTCGTACACACCATGAATGTGGGGGTACGGTCTGTCCAACCCATACCCCTACGGCACGATTACAGAATGGATACAAGGCGTACACACGCCACGAATGTTGGCTTAGGGCCTGGTGCAGCATATAAGCAGTATATTGGCGTGTGTGTATGCACAGGACAGCAGTGTACTGCACCAAGGGGGCGGGCGGGTGGGTGGGTGGGTGGTTGGGTGGCTGCAGAGGACTCCCAGCAGTGTCCAGACATATGAGGGGTGGGTGCCTATCACTCCCAGCAGTGCCCATACATATGAGGGGTGGGTGCCCAGGACTCCCAGCAGTGGACAGAGACATGTGAGGGGTGGATGCCTATCACTCCCAGCAGTGCCCAGACATATGAGGGGTGGGTGCCCAGGACTCCCAGTAGTGGACAGAGACATGTGAGGGGTGGGTGCCTATCACGCCCAGCAGTGCCCAGACATATGAGTGGTGGGTGCACAGGACTCCCAGCAGTGGACAGAGACATGTGAGGGGTGGGTGCAGTGGAACACCCAGTAGTGGACAGAGACATGTGAGGGGTGGGTGCCTATCACTCCCAGCAGTGCCCAGACATGTGAGGGGTGGGTGCCTATCACTCCCAGCAGTGCCCAGACATAGTGTGAGGGGTGGGTGCTGAGGAACACCCAGTAGTGGACAGAGACATGTGAGGGGTGGGTGCCTATCACTCCCAGCAGTGCCCAGACATATGAGGGGTGGGTGCAGAGGAACACCCAGTAGTGGACAGAGGCATGTGAGGGGTAGGTGCCTATCACTCCCAGCAGTGCCCACACATATGAGGGGTGGGTGCCTATCACTTCCAGCAGTGCCCAGACATATGAGGGGTGGGTGCCCAGGACTCCCAACAGTGGACAGAGACATGTGAGGTGTGGGTGCCTATCACTCTCAGCAGTGCCCAGACATATGAGGGGTGGGTGCCCAGGACTCCCAGCAGTGGACAGATACATGTGAGGGGGGTGCCTATCACTCCCAGCAGTGCCCAGACATATGAGAGGTGGGTGCCCAGGACTGCCAGCAATGGACAGAGACATGTGAGGGGTGGGTGCAGAGAAACACCCAGTAGTGGACAGAGACATGTGAGGGGTGGGTGCCTATCACTCCCAGCAGTGCCCAGACATATGAGAGGTGGGTGCCCAGGACTCCCAGCAGTGGACAGAGACATGTGAGGGGTGGGTGCAGAGGAACACCCAGTAGTGGAGAGAGACATGTGAGGGGTGGGTGCCTATCACTCCCAGCAGTGCCCAGACATATGAGGGGTGGGTGCCTATCACTCCCAGCAGTGCCCAGACACATGAGGGGTGGGTGCAGAGGAACACCAGTAGTGGACAGAGACATGTGAGGGGTGGGTGCCTATCACACCCATCAGTGCCCAGACATATGAGGGGTGGGTGCCTATCACTCCCAGCAGTGCCCAGACATATGAGGGGTGGGTGCCCAGGACTCCCAGCAGTGGACAGAGACATGTGAGGGGTGGGTGCCTATCACACCCAGCAGTGCCCAGACATATGATGGGTGGGTGTCTATCACTCCCAGCAGTGCCCAGACATATGAGGGGTGGGTGCCCAGGACTCCCAGCAGTGGACAGAGACATGTGAGGGGTGGGTGCCCATCACTCCCAGCAGTGCCCAGACATATGAGGGGTGGGTGCCCATCACACCCAGCAGTGCCCAGACATATGAGGGGTGGGTGCCCAGGACTCCCAGCAGTGGACAGAGACATGTGAGGGGTGGGTGCAGAGGAACACCCAGTAGTGGACAGAGACATGTGAGAGGTGGGTGCCTATCACTCCCAGCAGTGCCCAGACATATGAGGGGTGGGTGCCCAGGACTCCCAGCAGTGGACAGAGACATGTGAGGGGTGGGTGCAGAGGAACACCCAGTAGTCGACAGAGACATGTGAGGGGTGGGTGCCTATCACTCCCAGCAGTGCCCAGACATATGAGGGTGGGTGCCTATCACTCCCAGCAGTGCCCAGACTCATGAGGGGTGGGTGCAGAGGAACACCAGTAGTGGACAGAGACATGTGAGGGGTGGGTGCCTATCACTCCCAGCAGTGCCCAGACATATGAGGGGTGGGTGCAGAGGAACACCCAGTAGTGGACAGAGACATGGGGGTGGGTGCAGAGGAACACCCAGTAGTGGACAGAGACATGTGAGGGGTGGGTGCCTATCACTCCCAGCAGTGCCCAGACTCATGAGGGGTGGGTGCAGAGGAACACCAGTAGTGGACAGAGACATATGATGGGTGGGTGTCTATCACTCCCAGCAGTGCCCAGACATATGAGGGGTGGGTGCCCAGGACTCCCAGCAGTGGACAGAGACATGTGAGGGGTGGGTGCCCATCACTCCCAGCAGTGCCCAGACATATGAGGGGTGGGTGCCCATCACACCCAGCAGTGCCCAGACATATGAGGGGTGGGTGCCCAGGACTCCCAGCAGTGCCCAGACTCATGAGGGGTGGGTGCAGAGGAACACCAGTAGTGGACAGAGACATGTGAGGGGTGGGTGCCTATCACTCCCAGCAGTGCCCAGACATATGAGGGGTGGGTGCAGAGGAACACCCAGTAGTGGACAGAGACATGTGAGAGGTGGGTGCCTATCACTCCCAGCAGTGCCCAGACATATGAGGGGTGGGTGCCCAGGACTCCCAGCAGTGGACAGAGACATGTGAGGGGTGGGTGCAGAGGAACACCCAGTAGTCGACAGAGACATGTGAGGGGTGGGTGCCTATCACTCCCAGCAGTGCCCAGACATATGAGGGTGGGTGCCTATCACTCCCAGCAGTGCCCAGACTCATGAGTGGTGGGTGCAGAGGAACACCAGTAGTGGACAGAGACATGTGAGGGGTGGGTGCCTATCACTCCCAGCAGTGCCCAGACATATGAGGGGTGGGTGCAGAGGAACACCCAGTAGTGGACAGAGACATGGGGGTGGGTGCAGAGGAACACCCAGTAGTGGACAGAGACATGGGGGTGGGTGCAGAGGATTCCCAGCATAGTCCTGACATATGAGTGGTGGGTGCATCATCCTCAGATGACCACACCTCCATGGGTTCACTAACGCATCCCCAATGTGTGAAAATGTTGAGAGTGCCATATCAACACATCACTGACAGCACTGTCCCACTCCCATGAGGATGGACGTCTTTCCCCCACGGCATGACACACCACATGTGGGTGTGAGGACAAATGACACATGCATACCCACCCCTGGCAGATGCAGCACAATACACACACTGAGAACATGTCACAAGACTGCATAGTTATGTGAAAGCCCACTAAGCTAAGAGAGCCAAAGGGAATACACACTGTCATGCACATTCCAGGACTGATAGGAATGTACAGGTGCTGGCACAGCCACCAAGTAGTTGCCTCCCATGGAAGGAATAGGGTGGACTTCCCACAGATACAATGACCACAATTGTCAGTCAGGTGACCAAATACCCTGCAGAACAAGTACCAATTGTGTGCTAGGCTGGGAGTACACACATGCATAGTGCGGAAAAGTGACAATTTCCACATGGAGGCATGGCAACATACTCTATACACAAGTACAGTGACTACCAAGGATGGCACAGACGATGCAGCCGGAGACATTGCTGAGCAGGCATGGGCCTAGTTGAAGTGATCCGTCTGCCACCAAGGAAATGTAGACACAGGTCAGCGCAACAATTGTGCAACGTCAGATGCCACAGAGGAAGGAACACTCCTTGGGACAATGTCTCCAATCACAAAGAGCATACACGAGCAAAGAATCTTTGCAGAGACCTTGTGATGGCACGCAGATACCAGGGTCCACCCCATGAGCACCATACTACAACATTTCCCAGACACCTAACACATGATCACCACCTCAACTCATGGAGCATCAGCACCAACATCAATACCTGAAAAGCAATCGTGTTCAAAGGGAAAACAAAATGCTTTATTCAGCAGTAAAATAAAATGTATGAAAGGACACTATGTACAAAGGCCATAGGCCAGTCCAGATGCAATGTCCTGGGGGGGACACATGTCCATGCATCTCCCCTAGCTTGCCTGCACATTCGAAACCTCTGGTTCATCGACTGGGGTGGGGGCATCATGTGGGGAAGGACCAGGCACCGCAGGGACAGGAGGGGGAAGGGTAGGTGTGTGGGTGCAGGGACGGACGACTCCACCACAGGGGATGGGGCAGCGGCAAAGGTGGAGGTCAGTATGGTGCTGCACACATCCGCAAGCTCTGCCAGCGTCTCCCCTGCACCCGAATTAACCACAGGCCCCAAGGAGGGGGGGGGCGGAGGGATGGGTTGCAGCGCTACTGGGGGAGGTGGTGGACAGGGGGGGGGACTCAACTCCCTACCCGTGGAGTGCCTTGCCCGTTTGCGCGATGGGGAAGCTGTGGGGCTGAGGCCCAGCACAGCCAAGTAGGCCTCCTTCTCAGACTGTGGGGCAGGGGAGCCGAGGGGAGTGACATTGGAGGGACTGGGGAGTGAGGCATGCGGACTCCGACTGTGGCTGCGTGTCTGCCTGTGTGCCCTAGACCCAGTGGGTGTGCCTTCTACCCCCTGAGTGTGCGTGACTGGAGGTGTGCGCTTGCCCTTCCCTGTTGGTGTGCTGGCTGTGTCTGGTGTGGTGCCTGCCTGGGAATGTGTGTGTGTGCTTGGGACAGGCATGGGAGTGGGAAGTGTGGATGGTGCGGGGGTAGGTGGGGGGACCACGCGCTGCAGGAGACCCACTGCTGCTGTCGGTGACGAGTCCATCGACCTCAGCAACATCCGTTGGTCAGACATCGCTGACGACATGCCCTCCATGTACGACACCATCTGTTTCAGCAGTGTGGTGTGGCCATGGAGGACAGTCAGGATCGATGTCTGCCCAACCTGCAACTGCCGCTGAATGTCCACAGACTCGGAAGTGAGGCCAGCAGGGGAGACAGGGGCAGGGGGTGCGGTGCCTGACACGAAGGAGACACGTTGTTGCCGTACACGGACAGAAGGGACCGGAGCAACTGGGAGGGTGGTGATGGGAATGGAGGGGGCGGTGACAGTTGTAGTGCTGCTGCCAGCTGTTGGAGCAGCCTCCGCCCCCTCAGGGAGCTCAGCCTCGGACCCGTCAGCGTGGTAGTCGGTGTTGGTACTACCCAGGTCCTCCGCTGCACTCCCCTCGCCCTCCGTGCCACTTGATGCTGCCGACTCGCCAGGAGTGGTGGCACTGGTGCTGGATCCTTCCTCCACGTCCGTGCAGGTGTCTCCCTCGGTGTCCCCCGATGATGCTGTGGGCAAGGTGAAGAGACAGGAAATAATTAGTCACCTGTGTACATTTGACACATGAGTCCAAACATAATAGGTCACAGTGCATATCATGAAATGCATCAGGAGTAACATCTAGATGACTCCGCAAATATGTAAGCCCTGCACTCCCCAGTTGGTTCACCCACCAGAACACCTTAAATAATGAAAATCAGGACACAACAGCAAATAACTGGAGATCAAATTATACAGAGAAGCTAGTGTCTGTGAACAGTGGAGCACAGCCAGACTATGAAGGCATGCCATCCCTTGCTCACTGTGAACGAAACAGTATTGGTGCACCCAATGCCAAATTACATACGCCAATGCTGAAGGTGTACCCACACTCATAGACCTGTGAGTACTTTAGAAAATCAAAACTAATACTTTCTGATTCATTGGGAATCACAAAACATCACAAAATTGACAACTTTGGAATGTGTGAATGTTCCACTTTTGGAACTGAACACACATGTGCATGAATATCAGAAGTCACACAAGGAGGTGCACACAAAACTACATTTACACAGTCATTGCATGAGCTGCCAGCCTAATGCCAAGAAGCCATTGTTAAGAAGAAATGTGGTATCAGGAAGTACATATACATGGCACCACGGTGGTCCGGATGACTGGACACCGGTAAGTTGGCATCAGCAACAACCAAGGACTACCCCTAATGCAAACACACTGTGGGAACATGGACATGTATAATTCCAGAACAAAATTTGGACAGAACTGTGCATTTGTGTGAAATGTGCCAGCGTGTTCCCCCAAAGTGTAAAGGTGGTTTCTTGTGCACTTCCTTGGGAGACATCTGTCATGCAGGCACATTATTGCCCTTCACAATGATCTGACTGTAACTGGAGCAACCGTCCCGGCCCAATGCATATCTCCCACTCATGCACATCATGTCTGAGGCCACTACATTGGTCATGCATGCTGCAAGGGTGTGTATTTAAACCCACACACTCCTATGTGGAGCCTCAGAACAGTGCCAACAATTAAGGACCCCCAAATGAGTGGACAGGACAGGGCACAGGCAAGGTACCAACACATGTCACAGACCACCCACACACATGATGCAGAAAGCATTGTGCACCATGATGAAGTTGCAGCCTAGATGACCATGTGCAATAGTGATTACACACAGACCAGGGAACACATGTCAAGGAGGGGAAGGGAGGAAGAACAGCAGTGGTTGACTAGGGGGAACAGGAGATGCACTGCACATATAAACCCTGGCAGTGTATCCATGCGACTGAGCACTTTCAAAAGCTTGTGACACACAACAGACACACATGTACCTACCCCCTTGCTGCTGCTGCTTCTCCTGTAACCGCCTATCCATCTTGGGGAAGACCACCACCAGGACACGCTTCATTTGGTGGGTCAGGCGCCGGCGCCCGCCGTGTTTTCGTGCTGGTGAGTCCCCCAGCAGGACCCGGGCGATCCTCCTGGTCCAACACCGGATGTCCTGCCAGCGTTTCCTCACCTGGGCCAGGCGCCGACTGCGACCCTCCACGGAGATCACGGCCCTTGACGGCCCGCTTCCATATCTTCCCCTTCTCGTAGGCGGTTACCTGTGAGGATGTCAAAGTGAGAATAGATCACTACACCTGCTCCATGTCACAGAGACACACATTAGAACATCTTTGATTTGTTGAACAGGGTATAGCATGCTGCAAACTAATACCACCTTCGTCATAGGGAATTTCGCCTCTGTGTAAGCCCCAATGCACTACATGGCATTGAAAGTACACAGGTAGCATGAGGGGTGCAACACACTCCGTGATCATGGGACACACTGTACATCACAAGCAACACAAGGCTGATGGACAGCACCTCCAAGCAGTCACATGCCCCAGGCCACTGACCCAACCTCAGCAGAGTACACAGACACACACAGGCACAGATAAATCCCCTGCCAGTGGCAACAGCAGATACAAACCTCACTCTGCACATGTGCCACTTGCCTGGGGGGGTGTCACAGGCGTGGGGCTAGCCCAGCTAGTCAGACACACAGCACGGCTTACTACTTACATCAGATGGGTAGAGCAGTTGCCTCCTCCATGCAGCTGTGGTGCAACACTCCACATAGACACTCACCCACATGACAGGGAATATTCACACACATAAATGTCCAGGGTGCGTACACATCATTTGGTCACTCTCACCACAGCTCCACTAAACTCACACACATCTGTGGGTACAGTCACCTGCCACACCGGGGGGAACACTGAATCACCTCAGGACTATAGAACAAGAATGGCCAAGAGGATTAGCCATGCAGAATGTGCCATGCACCATGCAGTGAACGTCACAGTAAGCACAATGCAAGTGAGGAGTGTACACATGAACCACATCATGCTCTGCATGACACACCTAAGCCATTCCCCCCCCCCTGGGACCCACTCTAAACAACATTGCATGTCTGTCACACCTGGACACAATGCCAGAAGTGCCAGTCACAAAAAGAAGGGGCACAGTCAAAGGGAGCGGAGTCAGCACTCACCTGCTGCCCTGGTCTACCATACAGGCTGGGGAACTGTGGGAGGATGATGTCCAGCAACGCCTCATTCTCCTCCTGGGTGAAAGGCTGGGCCCTCTCCACAGTCCTTGACATGGTGCCAGGGGAAGCCAAACAGCAGCAGTGGTGTCGATGAAAGGTTGTGCAGGCAAGTGCCCTCTCATGGGTTCTGGCTGACTTATATCTGCCTTGCTGGGCTATTTCCTTTACAGCAGTACCGAGTGATTGGTCAGACTCATTTGCATCCTACGTTTCCTCCAATCCCTTTGAATATACACCAGTGACAGCATTAGCATTTTTTCAAATTTGATGCATCATGTCAAGTCAACAACCCCTTTGCAACAATGTATAAGCTGGCCAACTGCTTTTTCCAGACCATATGATGGAAAAATTTGATCTTGAAACTGGGTATCCATGACAACCAGCATGCATTTAGGTCCTAATACTTGTCCCTTATGTGTCCCCATTGTGATTTTCAAATTCCCACACCCGTATGGTGCGTTTCACACGTACCCCTAGGGCACCACTACTCTAGTGATACGGCCCGTACACACGTGTGTAGGGGTCATATCCCTATGGTAGTGTTACCGTAGGCGTACGCCATAGAGATATGGCCCGTACACGCGTGTGTAGGGGTCCTATCCCTATGGTAGTGTTGCCGTAGGCATACGCCATAGAGATACGGCCCGTACACGCGTGTGCAGGGGTCCTATCCCTATGGTAGGGTTGCCGTAGGCGTAAGCCATAGAGATACGGCCCGTACACGCGTGTGTAGGGGTCGTATCCCTATGGTAGTGTTGCCGTAGGCGTACGCCATAGAGATACGGGCCGTACACGCATGTGTAGGGGTCGTATCCCTATGGTAGTGTTGCCGTAGGCGTACGCCATAGAGATACGGCCCGTACACGCGTGTGTAGGGGTCGTATCCCTATGGTAGTGTTGCCGTAGGCTTACGCCATAGAGATACGGCCCGTACACGCATGTGTAGGGGTCGTATCCCTATGGTAGTGTTGCCGTAGGTGTACGCCATGGAGTTACGGCCCGTACACGCGTGGGTACGGGCCGTATCTCTATGGCGTACGCCTATGGCAACACTACCATAGGGATAGGACCAGTGTGTACACGTACGTGTGTACGGTCCGTACACACATGCGTACTCCTGCCCAACCCCTATATAGTGATACGAATGTACACACGCCCTCAGAGCGTGTGTACGGTGCATTTCACAGCTTACACTGGTGATAGGAGGCGCACAGGAAGGGAATGGAGGTGTCAGACTCGCACAGTAATGGACATCAAGTCATTGTCAGTGCAGTCCTTCATGTGTGGGGCCTAGGTGTGTCAGGCTGTGATGTGGCACATGTCTCCTCATGTTTTAAGCCAATAGTTGTGTGATGACCTGTGTACAGATGTCATGTGTGATGGGGCACTATGTGGCACACTTTCCCTTCACACCTTTTACATGTGTGCATGTAGTGCAAACTTGTCAAGCACTGCATCACTGGCATGGCACAGTCACCAACACCCGCAACTGTCCCCTGATGCCAGGGACAGAGACACTCTATCAACTGACATGTCACTATCAGCATGCCCCTATGTGACTATGTCGTGTGTGTCATGTGTTCCCATGAGCTTGCTGTTGGTGTTCCGTCAACTGCATCTGCTGTAGCTGCATCCAACATGTGTCTGTGTGTAGATGCCCATGTCACACTATTACGCACACCAGGCCACATGTGGAATCACACGTAACGTGTGTCTGTATGCATCGAACAGGGACTTGCGAGCTGAGGACATATCTGCGTAGTCTCAATGTCTGTGTGATCAGTTTTGCCATGTACCCCTTCATGGCAAGGTGTGTGGTCTGTCCTTTTTCAATGACATGTGACCTGTGCGTCTAGCTTGCCGCCAGCTGTCTGTATGAGATAACATCCTTCAAAAGCACATATGTGGATGTATGTCACCCCTGTAATGTGTCTGGCTGTTCACTCACACTGGCCCACAGCTACTTTCAAGGCATGTCATGTAGACCTTGACAATCCACGTTTGTAGCTGGCTCTTGGTAGGAGTATCACCTGGCTGGCATACGTGTGCAGGATGTATTGCACAGGCCAGACTATGTATGTAGCATATGTGTATTAGCTGTTGAACATGTGCTCAGTTCATTGACATTGGTGTGGTAATGTACTCAATCTTGGTTATTCCTTCCAAATTTCTGCAGGGCACCGCCTCTCCCCCGACCAATGCCAGACTTGGCTGCCATGAGGGAACGTGACTGCATACGCCGCTACAGATTCCCCCAACGGTTAATTGTGGACCTGACAAAACAGGCTGGCACCACACCTCCAACCGCGACACAGTTATCCAACTGCGCTGACCCCCAAGATGAAGGTGATGTCAGCCCTACATTTCTTTGCCACCGGTACGTTTCAATTCACCATAGCTGATGTGGGTGGCATGTCCCAGACCATGTTCAGCCGTGTCCTGCATGATGTTTTAGGAGCCATGTTGGAGCACCTGGATGAATTCATCCATTTTCCAACTCGTGAGCAGTTGACAGGTATCAAGGGTGAGTTCTATGCCCTGGGAGGGATGCCCCATGTAATTAGGTCCATTGATGGGACACATGTGGCTTTGGTACCACCACAGGCACAGGAGGTAGCCTATCGAAACCGTAAACATTATCACTCCATTAATGCCCTTGTGGTGTGTCTTGCTAACATGCTGATTTCCCATGTCTGTGCACGTTTTCCAGGGTCAGCACACGATGCCTACATCATGAGGCGTAGCAGGGTGCCAGAAATGATGCTGCAGCGGCACAACGAACGAGCATGTCTTGTTGGTGGGTAGACTCTGTTTGTCCATTATTCAGCGGTATCTTAGTATGTGACGGCATCTCCTGACCCACTTCTTTACATGATGTTTCCATGTAGGGGACTCTGGCTATCCCAACATGCCATGGCTGGTGACGCCTCTCCGCAACCCGAGAACAGCTGCAGATCACCGTTACAACAACGCCCAAGGGCAGACCAGGCGAGTGATTGAGAGGACGTTTGGCCTCCTGAAGAGCCGATTCCGTTGCCTCCACAAGACCGGCGGGTCCCTCCCATATGCACCGGTGAAGGTCTGCAAAATCTTCCTCGTGTGCTGCATGCTGCACAACATGGCAGTGGAGAAGGCTGCCCCACTCATCCTGGATCCCGATGAGCAGGAACATCCACCCGTGGAGGATGACAGCCTTGGTCACAAGGCAAGTGAGGAGGAGGAGGAGGAGGAGGAGGAGGACATCCGGAGTCAGCTCATATGCAACTTCTTCTCATAATGGTGAGTCCCTGGGTCTGAGTGTGCATGCTTGGAGCCTTGTGTGGCATGTGTTGCAATGTGTGTGTCCAGCTGACTGTATGCTAAGTGACATTGAGGTGTGTGCTGATGTGTCACTCGAGTGCTGATGTCATTCCACACATTTTAGCTGATACACTCAATTGACAACTAGCATGGTGTCAACCTTATTCATGTAGAGTACATGACCATGCATGCGGATGACTATGTTTTTCCTGCCTTCTTGTGTGTCTCTCATCCCCAGGTAGTTGCGCATGCTTTCTGCTCGTGGCATCGTTGTGCTCCTGCTATTCCTCATGAATAATGCAACGTGTGCTGAATCAGTGTTACATGCACGGACATGGTGAAAAGTCTCCTTTGGGTAAGGATTGCAGCAAGGCTTTTTGGGTGTGGTAGTTGTTTGTAATGTGTGGGCACTGCTCCTGTGCAGGTTTTGTTACTATGCATACATGTCGACTCACCATGGGGCACATGACATGTAGCATGACTCACATGAATTGATAGTCACACTTCGTGACAGTCATCTGTTATGGGATTGTGGTTTTTGATGAAGGCATCAATGTGTGTACAACTTCCCTCGGAAACAAATGGGAGGCTACGGGTGGACATATTGCGGGACATCCCCATAAGAGGCTCAATGGGGAATTGCAGCCTCTCCGTGTCCAGCAGGGGATGTTCTTCATGTATTTGATTCTCTATTGTGCATGAAGTCCATGGCTATGTATGTGTTTTGGTATGTTGGTCCACACAACGGGCCGTCAACACCTTCTGGGGTGTGTTTCCTGTGCGCAGCTTGGCCTTCAGTTTCATGATCCGGTGTCAGTCATCTTTGGTGATTGTGCCTCCTTTGTCTCTGGGTGTGCCATTGACAACCGGTCACTCCTTCCTTGACATACACCTGTTGCAGTAGTCCTTTCTGACATCCTAGTCTTTGTGTGGAAATTGTGGCATAGTTCCCAGGACATGCCGCCTGCTGTTGCAGCCACTGCAGCAAGGGCACAAGAAGTTTACTGATTTGGCAACACACACACATCAAAGATGCTCCTCCCTTCCTCCCTCAACCCATTCATTTGGCTGTCATCAGCTTGTCTGTGCCACAGTTGCGGCCATGCGGTGCCAAAGGCTGGACCGTCTGCACATGCAACGTGCACATTGCACGAGCCTCATGTCCTTGCATGACCCACATCACACTACAGTCTGATGTTGCAGCCACCCTCCAAGCAATGTCCATCCACACATCTGCCGCCAGCTCTCAGGCATACACTAAGCGCACGCACAACACCTTTGCATGATGAGTGTGCAACTCCGACTGCCTACACAGCGCTGCCACGCCTTCCAGGCCCTGTCACACCCACCAGGTCATGTCCCTCCTACTTCCCACCGGCTCTGTACCCCGGCAAGGCCATGGGAGTGGGACTCAAGGCTTCTGCATGTAGTATGCTGTCGTTGTGAGGAGCATGGCACAGGTATCATCTCTCAGCGTGTCAATCTACAATGTGTCCAGGACCCCCCTCTCCACCATCACATGCGCACACAACCTCATCATCAAATCGTATGCCATTGACAACCAGGTGCTCCTCACCCTCACCAAGGACGCAGACATTGCCAGTTCCAATATTCAAGATTGCATGAGATCCATTGATGAATGGCAGAACAGCAGCCACCTGAGGCTGGACTTGTACAGGACTGAGGTCAACATCTGAGGATTGTTCCCTTACAGCTGGGTCAACTGCTTGTGTCCCACCCGCAGAAGCCCCGCACAAGCACCCAGTGTCCATGCACACAAGATGGTGTGCATCATGGATTGCTTGCTCACATTTGCCATGGTAATCACCAGCATCTGTGCCTCAGCCTGCAACACCCTCTGCATTATGCACATGATCTCCAGATAGATCTACTCCAAGGAAAGACGTACCATCCCCCATATCCACGACAACATCCGTGTCAAATACTGCCCTGCCCTCTACAGGGCAGCCACATCCAAACTCCCAGGACACTTGTCCACATCCAGGCTGCATCTGCACACCTCAGCTGCAACAACCCGCGTCCCAGCCACATCACCGTCCAGCAGAGATAGCTGCGATGAATCACTTTGTGCTGCAGGATGACCTTCAGACTTCCCACCCACACTCAGGAGGCAGGCCACAACCCCGACCCAACACCAACCTTGTACCACTGTCATCCAAGAACCCGTAGTGCCATCTCCGTGCATCCAACCTTGACCTGGCCACGATTCTTCTGATCCACCGTACTCCAGCATGCAGGACATAGTTCTCTCACCTGGGAACACATACCTGGGACTCCCTCCCCGTGAACCTCCAAATGAGGCATGACCTCTACGCCTTAATGATACTCTTCCAAATAGATCTGTCCGCACAGTATTGCAAAGAATCAATAGAGAGTGGACCACTTGTCCTGTGTCGCCAGGGTCTATTTGCTCTTGGTTCCGTCAAAAAAGAACCCTCACAACTGTACACAGGCGCGAAGGCGGTATATACTGGGTCACCGCTAATGTGTACTAGTACAGCATCATCATAGGGTCTTTTTTAGTATGTATGCTGTCCTCCGCCAGGAGGAAGACCAACTGGTAAAACAGTAGCGTCCAGACATGAATATGAGGGAGGGAAGGTGTGAGAAGTGCTCTTGATAAAGTGAGGTAAAATTCTCTTAATCACTTTTTCTAATAGGGCTTTATTGAGAGAATGTTGAAAAAGAGAAAAATAAAAAAGGTGAAGTAAGGGTATAGACCGAGTTACTGGTCTGCCGTACTTTCAGGTGTCAAGGATCAGGGTCAACATGTTTCAGCCTTCTGTAAAAGTCTAAAGGCTTTCGTCAGGACCAATCAGAAGGAAGGCGCGTTGTGGCTCCTTAAGTAGTGAATATTATTCACTGATTACAAGTAAAAGGGTCAGATCCATGGTATCTGTACCTGATAGAAAAAAGGAAAAGCAACAGCATTGGGTATTGCTAGGGACACAAAATAGAAATCGTGTTGTGTCACAATAGTTTTCTGGACAGCTACTGTCCTGTTTGGAAAGGTGAGGTTAGTGGCTTGGTGGACCATTGAGAGAATTCGGGCAAGTGGCGAGAAGGGCGGCTATTCTGAATAATAAAAAGGTTAAAATAACATCTTTTGGTTATAGTTGTGCGTAGTGTTAGTTGCTTGTAGAAGGTGCATCTATTAGAGTGCTTGATATTATGCTCGTGTGAACTTCAAGTATGTTTGTAAAACAAGCGAGTTAAGCTGTGCGTAACGCGGTGCAAAAAGAAAATAAATGTTAAAGTCCGCGAATACGTTTAGCAGGCGGTGCCCCTCGTGTCTATACGCGTGTAACTGTCAAGTACTGTTCAGAGTGTAACAGACAACATACACAAACAGCCTAACCCACATTATATCGATAATCTCAATATTACCTCATACGGGTGCAAATTGCACTTCTTGGTGGTACCCGAGAGGCATTCACGGAACTATCTTCTAAGATAATAAGAAAGAACGTGAAGGAAAGGGTTAGATGCGGCTTACGTTTTTTGTAGCGCGTTCAGGCATTCGTGGCGGCCATCAGTGCTTACCGATTCCATGAAGTCCAGGACTTGTTCTGCCTCTGTTCGCGGTATCCCCGGTGACGCGGGACCGCTCAAAGTTCCGGTTTACATAGAGAAAAAGCATGGAGATGGGAAAAAGACTAATAGGTATGATTCCCGTGAGTCAATTGACATTAAAACAAATACAGAGATAGAATAAAGATTTAAGTTATCTCGTAGTTAATTCAAATAGTAGGTGTAATTACACTATGAATCTCAGGTCGTGTTTTTACTGGTGGATGTAGAGAGAGCATTCATTTGGCTAATGTAGTGATCTTATAGCGCCAGAACTTAGTCAATGATGGTAGTGGTCAGATCATGAAATTATTCATCATGCCAGTGTGTACCACGGGATATTATCGTTCAAGCCCCGTTTGTCTGTGGCCAAGCGATTGATCCAACGTTGTTCCTTTTCAAAAAGGACACGTTCGGCATTGTTGCTTATAGTTCTTAAGCTTTCCAAAACCACCCATTTTAGCTCGTTGGTAGTGTGATTACTTTCTATGTAATGTCTGCTCATTTTGGTGGTCAGTCTTTTACAATTGACATTGCTTTTATGTTCAGTGATCCTTAATTTGACTTTACGGCATGTCATGCCGATGTACCTCAGGTCGCAAGGGCATGTAATCATATATACTACATGCGTGGTGTTACAATTTGTATGATGACGTAGCGTCCATGTAAGATTAGGGAGAAGTTGGATGGTCTTAGTGATTCTAGTCAAATCACACACTGAGCATGTGCCGCAGGGATAATGTCCTGTGATGGGTTCTAAATTCCATGCCGCAGTGATCGTCTCTCTCGCTATGTTAGGGGTCGGTCTCGTGTGGACTAGAAAGTCTTTGATGTTTCTCGTTCTTTTGTTCGCAAAGCGGGGTTTTGGCCATTGTAAAGTATCTGATGTAAGAATCCTCCAATTTCGGTTGACAATTTTTTTCACTGTATTCGTTATGGTGTTATAAGTAGTGACACATGTCAGAAGATCTTTTGGTTCATCCCGTGTGATTGTTTGAAGGAGGTTTTCCCTCGGCTGGTGGCGAGCCCTTTTCTGACACTTGTTGATTATCCTTTGTGGGTAGTCTCTTCTTACAAGTCTGTCACCTAGTTCTTTTGCTTGAATCTTGTAATCCTTGAGATTACCGCAATTTCTCTTGAGTCTGAGAAATTGACTGTAGGGTAAATTGTCTCGAAGGGGACGGGGATGGAAGCTTTGATAAGAAAGTAAGCTGTTTTTTGCTGTAGGTTTGTAGTACGTTTTGGTGTGTAAGGTGTTATTCTCAGAGTAAATAGTGACGTCCAGGAAGTCAAGTTGTTTCTTGTTTGACGTGTGGGTGAACTTTAGGCAATCATCTCTGGAGTTAATCCAATCCAGAAAGTTGAGTAGGATTTCTTCGGTATCTTCCCAAATCAAGATGATGTCATCTATGTAGCGTTTCCAAAATCTTACCTGTGTTAGGTAGGGGTTGATGGGGTTCTGTATGTATTGTTCTTCAAAGTTGCTCACATACAGTCCCGCTACACTTGGAGCAAATGTGCTCCCCATGGAAGTACCGTGGCGTTGTTTAAAGAGGGTGCCATTATACTCAAAATAGTTTTCTGTAAGGGCTAACCTGCAACATTCTAATACGAAGTGCCTTGGTGTGGTGTGATTCCAAATTCCCGAGAACAGTATGTTCTCCAGAGTGTCAAGTGTCTTCTGTTGTGGGAGGCTGGTGTAAAGACTCTCCACATCCAGTCCTACTAAATACATGGTGTTCTCATTGTAGGTTTGATTGTCTAGTAGAATCAGAAGGTCCCGAGTGTCTTTCAAATACGTAGGTGTGTTTTGCACTAAGGGTTTGAGAAACTGGTCAGCAAATTGTGACAAGGGTTCTAATACTGAACCGATTCCTGAGACGATGGGTCGTCCTGGTGGTGGTACTCGGTTTTTGTGAGTCTTGGGTAGAGAATAAAAATACGGAGTCTTGGGTGATTTCGTTCTAAGGAAGTCTGCCTTATGTTTGGATATCCATTGGTTTGTTTGTGCTTCTTCAACCATAAGATTTATTGTTCTCTGTAACCTCTTGGTTGGATCATTGGCAATTCTCTCGTAAAATTTATCATCTGACAGGAGGTCCAGACATTGTTTGTTGTATCCTTGTTTGTCAAGGAGGACGATACCGCCTCCTTTGTCAGCTGGTTTGACAATTATATTTTCATTTTTGCTTAATTCTTCCATTGCTTGTTTCTCCCGTCTTGTGATGTTAACATAGGGTTTGTTGGACGACCCACCCATTTTAGCTCGTTGGTAGTGTGATTACTTTCTATGTAATGTCTGCTCATTTTGGTGGTCAGTCTTTTACAATTGACATTGCTTTTATGTTCAGTGATCCTTAATTTGACTTTACGGCATGTCATGCCGATGTACCTCAGGTCGCAAGGGCATGTAATCATATATACTACATGCGTGGTGTTACAATTTGTATGATGACGTAGCGTCCATGTAAGATTAGGGAGAAGTTGGATGGTCTTAGTGATTCTAGTCAAATCACACACTGAGCATGTGCCGCAGGGATAATGTCCTGTGATGGGTTCTAAATTCCATGCCGCAGTGATCGTCTCTCTCGCTATGTTAGGGGTCGGTCTCGTGTGGACTAGAAAGTCTTTGATGTTTCTCGTTCTTTTGTTCGCAAAGCGGGGTTTTGGCCATTGTAAAGTATCTGATGTAAGAATCCTCCAATTTCGGTTGACAATTTTTTTCACTGTATTCGTTATGGTGTTATAAGTAGTGACACATGTCAGAAGATCTTTTGGTTCATCCCGTGTGATTGTTTGAAGGAGGTTTTCCCTCGGCTGGTGGCGAGCCCTTTTCTGACACTTGTTGATGAACCCCTATTTCCAGGGACCTAACACCATGGGCCCCATGATGAATACTCCACCACCCCTCCACTGGATGTCTTCAAAGTCAAATGCGAACTGTCAGAGTTTTGTAGAAAAATCAAACTCAAAGCCTTTTTTAGGAATCAAGGGAGTGAGATCACGAGAAGTGACACCGACCTAAGACCTAAATCAACCTTCTGCCCTCCAAACCACATGGTCCCAATTGAAGTACTAGCCTTCGAACAAGCGATTCTGAAGGAAGTGGACAACATCAAACCATCGTCCAACAAACCCTATGTTAACATCACAAGACGGGAGAAACAAGCAATGGAAGAATTAAGCAAAAATGAAAATATAATTGTCAAACCAGCTGACAAAGGAGGCGGTATCGTCCTCCTTGACAAACAAGGATACAACAAACAATGTCTGGACCTCCTGTCAGATGATAAATTTTACGAGAGAATTGCCAATGATCCAACCAAGAGGTTACAGAGAACAATAAATCTTATGGTTGAAGAAGCACAAACAAACCAATGGATATCCAAACATGAGGCAGACTTCCTTAGAACGAAATCACCCAAGACTCCGTATTTTTATTCTCTACCCAAGACTCACAAAAACCGAGTACCACCACCAGGACGACCCATCGTCTCAGGAATCGGTTCAGTATTAGAACCCTTGTCACAATTTGCTGACCAGTTTCTCAAACCCTTAGTGCAAAACACACCTACGTATTTGAAAGACACTCGGGACCTTCTGATTCTACTAGACAATCAAACCTACAATGAGAACACCATGTATTTAGTAGGACTGGATGTGGAGAGTCTTTACACCAGCCTCCCACAACAGAAGACACTTGACACTCTGGAGAACATACTGTTCTCGGGAATTTGGAATCACACCACACCAAGGCACTTCGTATTAGAATGTTGCAGGTTAGCCCTTACAGAAAACTATTTTGAGTATAATGGCACCCTCTTTAAACAACGCCACGGTACTTCCATGGGGAGCACATTTGCTCCAAGTGTAGCGGGACTGTATGTGAGCAACTTTGAAGAACAATACATACAGAACCCCATCAACCCCTACCTAACACAGGTAAGATTTTGGAAACGCTACATAGATGACATCATCTTGATTTGGGAAGATACCGAAGAAATCCTACTCAACTTTCTGGATTGGATTAACTCCAGAGATGATTGCCTAAAGTTCACCCACACGTCAAACAAGAAACAACTTGACTTCCTGGACGTCACTATTTACTCTGAGAATAACACCTTACACACCAAAACGTACTACAAACCTACAGCAAAAAACAGCTTACTTTCTTATCAAAGCTTCCATCCCCGTCCCCTTCGAGACAATTTACCCTACAGTCAATTTCTCAGACTCAAGAGAAATTGCAGTAATCTCAAGGATTACAAGATTCAAGCAAAAGAACTAGGTGACAGACTTGTAAGAAGAGACTACCCACAAAGGATAATCAACAAGTGTCAGAAAAGGGCTCGCCACCAGCCGAGGGAAAACCTCCTTCAAACAATCACACGGGATGAACCAAAAGATCTTCTGACATGTGTCACTACTTATAACACCATAACGAATACAGTGAAAAAAATTGTCAACCGAAATTGGAGGATTCTTACATCAGATACTTTACAATGGCCAAAACCCCGCTTTGCGAACAAAAGAACGAGAAACATCAAAGACTTTCTAGTCCACACGAGACCGACCCCTAACATAGCGAGAGAGACGATCACTGCGGCATGGAATTTAGAACCCATCACAGGACATTATCCCTGCGGCACATGCTCAGTGTGTGATTTGACTAGAATCACTAAGACCATCCAACTTCTCCCTAATCTTACATGGACGCTACGTCATCATACAAATTGTAACACCACGCATGTAGTATATATGATTACATGCCCTTGCGACCTGAGGTACATCGGCATGACATGCCGTAAAGTCAAATTAAGGATCACTGAACATAAAAGCAATGTCAATTGTAAAAGACTGACCACCAAAATGAGCAGACATTACATAGAAAGTAATCACACTACCAACGAGCTAAAATGGGTGGTTTTGGAAAGCTTAAGAACTATAAGCAACAATGCCGAACGTGTCCTTTTTGAAAAGGAACAACGTTGGATCAATCGCTTGGCCACAGACAAACGGGGCTTGAACGATAATATCCCGTGGTACACACTGGCATGATGAATAATTTCATGATCTGACCACTACCATCATTGACTAAGTTCTGGCGCTATAAGATCACTACATTAGCCAAATGAATGCTCTCTCTACATCCACCAGTAAAAACACGACCTGAGATTCATAGTGTAATTACACCTACTATTTGAATTAACTACGAGATAACTTAAATCTTTATTCTATCTCTGTATTTGTTTTAATGTCAATTGACTCACGGGAATCATACCTATTAGTCTTTTTCCCATCTCCATGCTTTTTCTCTATGTAAACCGGAACTTTGAGCGGTCCCGCGTCACCGGGGATACCGCGAACAGAGGCAGAACAAGTCCTGGACTTCATGGAATCGGTAAGCACTGATGGCCGCCACGAATGCCTGAACGCGCTACAAAAAACGTAAGCCGCATCTAACCCTTTCCTTCACGTTCTTTCTTATTATCTTAGAAGATAGTTCCGTGAATGCCTCTCGGGTACCACCAAGAAGTGCAATTTGCACCCGTATGAGGTAATATTGAGATTATCGATATAATGTGGGTTAGGCTGTTTGTGTATGTTGTCTGTTACACTCTGAACAGTACTTGACAGTTACACGCGTATAGACACGAGGGGCACCGCCTGCTAAACGTATTCGCGGACTTTAACATTTATTTTCTTTTTGCACCGCGTTACGCACAGCTTAACTCGCTTGTTTTACAAACATACTTGAAGTTCACACGAGCATAATATCAAGCACTCTAATAGATGCACCTTCTACAAGCAACTAACATTACGCACAACTATAACCAAAAGATGTTATTTTAACCTTTTTATTATTCAGAATAGCCGCCCTTCTCGCCACTTGCCCGAATTCTCTCAATGGTCCACCAAGCCACTAACCTCACCTTTCCAAACAGGACAGTAGCTGTCCAGAAAACTATTGTGACACAACACGATTTCTATTTTGTGTCCCTAGCAATACCCAATGCTGTTGCTTTTCCTTTTTTCTATCAGGTACAGATACCATGGATCTGACCCTTTTACTTGTAATCAGTGAATAATATTCACTACTTAAGGAGCCACAACGCGCCTTCCTTCTGATTGGTCCTGACGAAAGCCTTTAGACTTTTACAGAAGGCTGAAACATGTTGACCCTGATCCTTGACACCTGAAAGTACGGCAGACCAGTAACTCGGTCTATACCCTTACTTCACCTTTTTTATTTTTCTCTTTTTCAACATTCTCTCAATAAAGCCCTATTAGAAAAAGTGATTAAGAGAATTTTACCTCACTTTATCAAGAGCACTTCTCACACCTTCCCTCCCTCATATTCATGTCTGGACGCTACTGTTTTACCAGTTGGTCTTCATCCTGGCGGAGGACAGCATACATACTAAAAAAGACCCTATGATGATGCTGTACTAGTACACATTAGCGGTGACCCAGTATATACCGCCTTCGCGCCTGTGTACAGTTGTGAGGGTTCTTTTTTGACGGAACCAAGAGCAAATAGACCCTGGCGACACAGGACAAGTGGTCCACTCTCTATTGATTCTTTGCATCTATGAATGGAAGCCGAATGGACCACAGCTTCTCCTTCCCTCCCCATTGATTATCTCGCACAGTATTGCAAGCACCCCCTCAGCAGCTTGAGGCCATCCCAGGTGAGTATTGTGCTCCATGTCTGCATTGACTGATAAATTGTGACCCATGTGTGTCCTGTACCAGACTCAGATCCCAGGGTATGGATGGCTGGAGTTAGTTCAAACCTCAGGCATAGTTTGACATTTACACACACATATGTTGTGGACTAATGCCAAATGACAGCAACATCTCATGACAAAAAAAGATTTTTGGTGGGGTAAGTCTTTTGGTAGATGTACTAAGGTGCTCTACCGGGTGCATAGAATCCAAAGTTCACAGGGGGAGATGGCATCCTTGTCAGTTGGAGTCATCAGAGTCCAGACCACAGTGTTGGTTGTCATTGGTCAGACTGTGACCAGCAAGTCCATGTGGCAGAGAATGTCATTGGGTGAGGTGCTGCTGTTGCGCCAGTGGGCCAGGTGCCAGGCCAGGTGACCTGGGAGATGTGGATGGTCCGCTGACTCTCACGGTCTTTTCCGTGGACGACCCACCTTCCTTGCGGGACCCTCAGATGCAGGCCTTGACGATGCTTGGGACGCTCCGTCGGATGAATCCTCCTCCTCCTCCCTCCCTGTGGCTGGTGCTGGTCTTCGCCTGGTGGCACAGGGAGGGTTGCCCATGTTGTCGGCGATCCGACGGAGTGAATGGCTCATGTCCGTTTGCACCGCCAGGAGCTCAGCCAGTCTTGCCTTCATCCGTCCTTGGTGTTGTTGTTGACTGGCATGTTGCTCGGCCTGCAGGTTCTTCATCTCATCGTGGGTCCCCTTCATCTCTGTGAGGCTCGACACTACCTGGCTGATGCCCCTAGTGTCACGCCGGTAGTTGTCCAGGATGTGGCGTATGTGTGACATACCAGTTCCCTCAGCTGGCTGGCCAGGTTCTCGCCTCTGCCTGCCTCCACTCCCACCACCCCTGCCCACACGAGCCTGGCCTGCCGTTGTGGGCACATCGGGTCTACGGGACCACTGAGGGATGGCATTATCGGGGTTGTCTGCCTCCTGGGTGCCCGGAGAACCTTGTCCCTCCTGGTCAGACTGGCTGTGTTGTTCAGTGCGAGCAGGGCTCCTGGGTGTCTCCTGGGATGGTGCTGGAATGGGGGTGGTGGTTGGCACAGATGTACCTGACGCAGGTGCTGCAGGGGCTTGGGCACCAGAGGGGCCAGGTTGGTCGGGGTCATCCACGGAGTGGTGTGAGTCGTCGCTGCCGGTGGGATCATCTTCACGTTGAGCCTGGGACTGTGATTCTTCCCCCCCATTGTTGGGGGGAGGTCGATGACGTTGCCCTGTCTGTGAGAGAGAGACAATGTTAATGCTGTTTTATGCCACATCCATGTTTCATACATATTCAAGTTGTCACAGATCCCCCTGGTAGTTGGATGTGCCTAGCATTCCTCTCAATGTACACTTGTGGATGGGTATGTTGCGGGGGACAGATTGGTATGTTCTCCTGAGTGTTTGACCAGTAGAATTTTGGCTCGGATGCTTATTTGGCGATGGATTGGTCTTGTTGTGTCACATGTCCATTGTGAGAGTGGGTAAATCCGTTGCCTGCCCCGGGGGTGTGTGCTTGTGTGAGGGGGGGGTGTGTGACCAGGCCTGTGTGTAGTGTGATTTGTCATTGGGTCTCCCAGGTGATGTGTCTGTCCCCTCATGGTGCATGCTGGCATGACAGTGAGTTTGAGTGCCTGTGCTAGATATCTGAGCTTGTGTAGTTGGTGTTTGAGTGTACAGTGGTCACAGGAGGGGATCACTGACGAAATATCGAGAAGAAGAATATCGAATTGCCAAAATATCGAATGAAAAATATAGAATGCCAAAATATCGAAGCCCTATCTCCAAACAGGTAAGTACAAAAATATAGAATCCTAAATATCGTTGTAAAAAATATAGTTAGTCACAATATCGAATTTTTTGAAATGTCTTAAAATTAATGTAAAATTAATTAAATAAAACATATAATAAACTGAAACATACTTAAAAATACTTAAATTACTTTAAAATTAATAAATAATTAATGTAAGTAAAAAATAAAAAAAAATACATATATATTAACGTAATATTTATTTAAAAAATGCAATATTTTTTGCGTAGGATAGCGGGCGGGTAAAATTTACTATTACCGCTCCAGTAAGTGCAATAGTAGGGAAAACGTTGGATAGCGGGAGGGTAAAAATTACTATTCCCACTCCAGAGAGTGCAACAGTAGGGAAAGCGTTGGATAGCGGGAGGGAAAAAATTAGTATTCCCACTCCAGACAGTGTAATAATAGGGAAAGCATTGGATAGCGTAGGGGTAAAAATTAATATTCACACTCCAGACAGTGCAACAGTAGGGAAAGCGTTGGATAGCGGGAGGGTAAAATTTACTATTCCCACTCCAGTGAGTTCAACAGTAGGGAAAGCATTGGATAGCGTAGGGGTAAAAATTACTATTCCCACTCCAAAGAGTGCAACAGTAGGGAAAGCGCTGGCTAGAGTAGGGCTAAAAATTACTATTCCCACTCCAGAGAGTGCAACAGTAGGGAAAGCGTTGGATAGCGTAGGGGTAAAAATTACTATTCCCACTTCAGAGAGTGCAACAGTAGGGAAAGCGTTGGATAGCGGGAGGGCAAAATTTACTATTCCCACTCCAGTGAGTGCAACAGTAGGGAAAACGTCAGATGGCGTAGGGGTAAAAATTACTATTCCCACTCCAAAGAGTGCAACAGTAGGGAAAGCGTTGGATAGCGTAGGGGTAAAAATTACTATTCCCACTCCAGAGAGTGCAACAGTAGGGAAAGCGTTGGATAGCGTAGGGGTAAAAATTACTATTCCCACTCCATAGAGTGCAACAGTATGGAAAGCGTTGGATAGCGTAGGGGTAAAAATTACGATTCCCACTCCAGTGAGTGCAACTCTAGGGTAAGCGTTGGATACCGTAGGGGTAAAAATTATTATTCCCACTCCAGTGAGTGCAATAGTAGGGAAAGCGTTGGATAGCGTAGGGGTAAAAATTACTATTCCCACTCCAGTGAGTGCAATAGTAGGGAAAATAATAATTTAATATTTTATTAAAAATAAATAAATTATTAATACCAAATACAAATATTAAAATTAATTACCAATCACACAATATTTATTAATTAATTTATTATAAATACCAATGTTTTTTATTAATAACTTATTAATAATTAATTAAGAACCAATTAATTTTCAATTCCAAAAATTAATAAATAAAATTAATACCAATTAATAATTAATTAAGAATAAATTAATTAGCAATATACAAAAATTATTTCATTAATTAATTATTTACAATTAAATTAATTCCCACCATATTCCCCTATAAACCCACAACCCGCTACAAATAATAAATTGATACAATTAACAGAATTATCAATTAACAATTAATACTAATTAATTACCAATTAATACAAATTATTTACCAATTAATAATTAATCAACAACCAATTAATTTTCAATACCAATTAATAATTACCTAATAACAATTAAATTACTTCCCACCCTATTCCTCTATAAACCCACAACCCGCTACAGAAGTAAAACGCAAATTTAAATTAAAAATAATTCATAATTCCTAAAAATTATTATTTAATGTACTATAATTAAATTACTTCCCACCCTAATCCCCTATAAACCCACAACCCGCTACGGAATTAAATTACACAAAAATGAAATAACATAAAATTCATTACTTTAAAAATATTCAAACATACATTTCAAAATTTATACATACTTTTAACACATATACTACCACTTAAAACACTATAAAAAAAATCGATATTTTTAACAACTATATTATGACTGTCGATATTACTTACTTCTATATTATTTACATCGATATTTTATTTCTTACCTGAAATCGGCCGTTTGCCGCATTTTGCAACCCCCCACCCTGCCCCTCCTCTGCGCCACGTCACCGCCCCGGTAAAACGCCCTACATGGTCCGTCACTGCCTCCCAGGGATGGTAATGTGCGGGTCTGCGGGGCAGCCCGCCTCCAGTGATGTTACTCTGGGCGTATTCCTCGTTCATTTTCCTCTTGACTGCCCTGCGCAGATCGTACCACCTGGCTTGGCATTCATGCCTGGTCCTTCGGATGGGCGCAACAGCATTCACCTTATTGACGATCCTCTGCCACAGGCTTGTTTTTTGGGCTATGCTGGTCTGTCTGACCAATGTTCCAAACAGCTGTGGCTCGACTCTGATGACTTCGTTGACAAGGAGGTCCAGCTCCGCCATTGTGAACTTTGGATTCTTGTCTGTGGGCATGGTGTGGGGTGTGGGTGTGGATATATGTGGGTGTATGTGTGTGAATGTGACGGTGTGTGTGTGAATGTGAAGAGGGGGTGTTTGTGAATGAGGTTGTGTGAAGGTGTGTAAGTTAAGGTGTAGTTAAGGTGTAAGTAAGGTGCAGTTGTTTGTCTGTGGGGTCTGGCAGCAGTGGGTCTGTTGCAAAGGCTCATGGGTTGTGTGTGTGGGCCCTTTTTATTAGTCTATTTGTGGGTGTGGCTGGGTTTGAATTTGTGGTGGGTGTGTTATAAGAGGTGGTTGTGATTTAGGGCCTCTGTTTACTTGTTTGGATGTGCCAGGTCAGTCATAGAGATGTATTTTGTCATGTTGACGTGTTTTCTGGTGTTGTGCGAGTCGAATTGACCCTCCTTGTGCTGTTTTACAGTGTCCTGGTTCTGTACAAGTATTTTTCGCGTAGGTAAGGTCCGTACATACGCGATGCTGGGTGAGGGTGCTGGGGTACGGTGTTGGGGTACGGTGCATACAGGTACGGGGCTGGGGTATGAGCCTGGGGTGCTGCGCATACAGGTGGGGGGCTGTGCTAGGGTGTTGGGGTACGGTGCGTACAGGTGCGGGGCTGTGCTAGGGTGTTGGGGTACGGTGCGTACAGGTGCGGGGCTGTGCTACGGTGTTGGGGTATGGTGCGTACAGGTGCAGGGCTGTGCTACGGTGTTGGGGTACGGTGCGTACAGGTACGGGTCTGGGCTATGGTGTTGGGGTACGGTGCGTACAGGTACGGGGCTGGGAGACGGGCCTGGGGTGCGGCACGTACAGGTGGGCGGCTGGGGTACGGTCCTGGGGTGCGGTGCGTACAGGTGCGGGGCTGGGAGACGGGCCTGGGGTGCAGCACGTACAGGCTGTGCTATGGTGTTGGGGTCCGGTGCTGAGGGGGGGTACGGTGCTGACATGCGGGGGGTACGGTGCTGACATATGCGGGGTGAGGGGGGGCTGTACAACTCGTATCCAGGCACAAGTTTACCCGTTTACATGTGTGCTACAGCGTTCGCTCCGTACGGGGCCTTTTACATGCGGTTGTGTATTCGGACGGGTGGTACGGATCGTACTTGCGCGCTCGGACTTCTGTTTTACGATTTGCACGTAAAAATGTCCGGCTCCCTATCAGACACTTTTCCTGACGCTATTCGGACGTAAAAATTTACGGCTCCCTCTCGGACCATTTTCCCGACGCAATTCGTATGTATTTTTCACGTACGTTCGTACTTCGCAGTTTGTACGGTACTTGTATGATTCGTACGTGAAAATATACAGATACGAGTCGTACGGAAAATGTTTTTCCCGGATCGGAATCGGCACCTTAATGTAATAAGGTAACCCAATGTTATTCTATGAGGCAAGCAGACCTTGCAGTAGTGAAAAACACATTTAAGGGTATTTTACTACCAGGACATGAAAAAGTTAAAAATACATGTCCAACGTTTTAAATATATGGGCTATTCAGTGCCTACCCTAGGGGTGACATTCATATAATAAAATGGAAGGTTTAGGCTTGGAAAAAGGTTTCTTTTGCCAGGTTGAAATGACAGTTTAATACTGCACACACAGGCTGCAATTACAAGCCTGAAATATGTTTAAAAGGCAACTTTAGTGGGTGGCACAGTGAGTAACGCAGGCCCACTAGTAGAATTTAGTTTACAAGTCCTGGGTACAAGTAGTAGACATTACTAGGGATTTATAAGTAAGTAAATGTGCCAATCCGTTGTCGGACAATTTCACATGTTTTAGGGAGAGAGCACATGCACATTACCACTGGTTAGCAATGGTATAGTGCACAAAGGTCTAATTCAAACAAAAATTAATTTCAGAAAGCAGGAGGGGTGAAGGCAAAATCTTTGGGGTTGACCCTGCTCAGAGTGCCAAATCTGACAGCTGTAATAGCTAAGCCTTTTAGTAAGTTTGCCTCGCCTTAGATTGTCACCCTCATGTGTGACTGCCAACCTCATGTGTGACTGCCACTTTATCCAACAGCCTTTTTTGCTACCCGTTTTCCAGCATGAAGGGCCCCTTAGCCTCTCATGTAAGTGTCATTAATGGTTTATTAGTGGTAATGTCCCTGTTTTCATTTAATTCATTTATCTTTTTTCTGTCTTCTCTTAGCCTGCTCTTGGGACAATTTTCTCTCCAGCCAGCCCTGGTGATAGCCCTCCATCTATAAAGTTTCGAAACATCATCTTCCTGCCCCCATGATCCACCTTTATGTAAATTTAGAATCATGTATAAAGAGGTGTACACAGAATTGTTTGGCACATTTTGAGCTTCTTCTTTTTGTACACTTTATACATGTATACTCACTGGGTCTACCACATTCAAGCACCAAGCACTTTTCACAACTAAATACTTTATTGTGCTGTTTTTTCTAATCTCTTAATGATGGCTCTCTATTTATTAAACAATTAAAGTATTGCCAGCTCTTGTAGTAGCTCCTTCTGGCTTGTTTTCACTTGTTCTATTACTCTCTTCTTGTCATTCTACATTGATTGCAAGAACATTTGAAAAAACTTTGTTTGCAATTAGTTAGCGCAGGATCAATTTCTGTCCTTAGATATCGTCTTCTAATGCTATTTGTTAACTGAATAGCTGTCCCCAACATAGCTTAGCATCAAAATAGTGCATCACAATTTCCATCGCCCGTTACCTTCCATGTCGTAATTCTTCACTACGACTGAGAAGTTCTTTAGCCCGGGTGACTGTTCAGCTTCATTCTTAGAGCGAATTGCAACTGACTACACTACAAAATGACGCCATCACTTTCCAAGGCTTTAACTCATGACAAGTTATATGAAGCTGTTTACAATTCAAATAATGTAACACATCATGATATAAAATACAAAGACACAGCATTGCATCGATGTAGCTCTAGCTTCTTTAATACTTGGTTCATGGAAGGTTTGACGCCTGGAATGACAGACCACAGCCCCTGCAGGGAAGCATGTGCTTAAACTCCATATCAACCCTGCCTTGTCTGTGTCGTCTATGAAAGATGCGTCTAATTTGTTATTCTACTTTTACAAAACGAATAAAACTGGGAAATATTTTGCAGGCCTGCTTAATAATGCTTCAACTGGCAAATTAGTGAAGCTGTGTTCAATATTGTGTTTGGTAAACCAGATAATAGGAAACGAACGAAAGCGCTGTAAGCAGTGTTCTGAGAAAACCAAAATGCAATTTAGGAATTATCTCTCTAAATGCAGGATACTTGTCAACCTCATTGTGTTCTGTATAAACAGGATCACAGAATAAAGACTTAGGGGCATATTATCAAGCCAGGCGATAAAATTATCGATGCTTTAGAGTCAGAAAACTGCCGCTAAAACGGCGATAATGGGCTTGATAATATGCTCTATGGAATTCCAATTGAAACCCATGTTAAATGTGAAGGACGTCTAACATGCGCTTCAATTGGAACTCCATAGAGCATATTATCAAGCCCATTATCGCCGTTTTAGTGGCAGTTTCCTGCCGCTAAAGCGGCGATAATTTTATCGCCGGTCTTGATAATATGCCCTCAACTCTTTTAACTCCCAAAGAAATATTGTCTCTTGACCAGCTCACCATAAATAAATATCATCATTATTTACTAAGGAAAATTAACTTGCTTTCTTTCCTTATAATTTACATTTCCATCTCTTCCTTTTGTCTTCAAGTGTTATCACGAAGTCAGTTTTGTCTTTTAATACCAGGATCAAATGAAAATAAGACTTCAATGCTCTACTTGCATATAAATGTCCACTTTTGATATAATGCCTATTGGAAACTACTAATTGTAATCCACTGAGTAAATTCTCTGTGAAGATATTTAAAAAAGAAAAAAAAACAGCAATCGGCCCTGAATACAGTCACCTTTTCCCAATAATTACCTGACTTTAAGTATGTAGCCAGTTTCCCAAATAGCCTGCCTTTTTCCTAGATAGTGACAGGATCGCAGTTACTGATTAACGGTCTAGAAACTATGAAAAGTCAAGTATGAACAGTGAGTTGGAATTGAATTAAAATATTTATGGCCAGCAACATGTGGGAAACAATGTTGTTAACACATTTTTACTGAAACATATACCTGGACACAAGCCTCTCCGCACGGTCTACTGCATAAGCATGCTTCATTTCCACTCAGTGCTGGAAGGCTTAGAAAGCAGGGAAATAACAGTAGTTAATGCCCAGATTTTAATCTTCTATGCTATCAGATTGGTTGAGTGAATCTCATAATTCCATAGAGGGTGCTAAACTTCTTTGTCAGTCAGTCCACACTAGATGACTCATTGAACACCAATGACATTTTTTTCTTAACCCCTTCCATGCTCATGACGGAACGGTTCCGTCATGAGCCACGGTTGAGCTGTGCTCATGACGGAACCGTTCCGTCATGAGCCCGCCCGCGCTCGAACCCTTCAGCACCGCGGCGGAATTCGCCCAGCGCTGAAGGGGTTAATAAACAAACCTATGTTTGTAGCATTGAAGGACGAATAGGTTTGTACCTAATTCACTGGAAAAACATTGTAGCATTTACTTCAGTAATACCTTTTTCTTTAACACTGGAGCAACCCTTATTGGTAAAGGTATAATGTCCTATTACTTACCGGTAACCTTCATTACTCCTGGTCCCGTTGTCCTCGTCCCATTCCTCACTAATTGGAGATGACCATCTCCACAACAGAAAAAAAGAAAATGAGCATGCTGGGATACCCTACCCACTCCCTCCCACTGGGAGTACATAAGCAGTACCAGCCCAGCATGCAGCCTGAAAACACCAAGCCAACAACCGGAAGGCCGGCCGCCAGGGAGGGAGGGGCGTAAGGAATGGGGCGAGGACAACGGGGCCAGGAGTAATGAAGATTACCGGTAAGTAATAGGACATTACCCCCAGGTCCCTCCTGTCCTCGTCCCATTCCTCACTAATTGGAGAATACCAAAGCAGAGAACCCGTACCTTCCGGAACTACACCAACGCCAAGGGCACCAGACCGAAAAACAGCACCACACAGGAGCAAAAGGAGCCCACAAGAAGGAGAGGAACGCAGGAAGGGGCACTCAACCAAGCACACCCCCAACCAAGCAGACATGCAAAGCCAAGCCCCCAAAGGAGCAACCAGAGGGGCCAAAACCAATGGAGAAAAGGAGCCAGAAAGGGCAAACGACCAGGGAGAAACCCCCTGACCCAGGCACCACCAGGCAGCCACCCACCCAGGGACCAAACAGACCAACCCAGCCCAACGACCAAGAGCAGAGGAGAACAGACCACACAGGGCAGCAGGGCCGAAGGCCCAGGAAGGAAAAAAGCAGAAGCTAAACACAACCAACCACCGGACCACCCCAATGCACTGGGGGAAGCCACCAGCAGAGACGCAAAGAGGGCAGAACTGGATAAGCAAACAGACACACACCCAGAGGAACAGCCAGAAAGATAAGGGGCCGGGAACCCAAGCAAGGCCCCCCCCACAGACAACAGCAGCAACAGGGAAACCGGAAGCCAGAAACCCACAGAAGGACCAGGCCAAAGGCCAAGACCGACCAACGGCCAATCCCAGCCGAAACACCAAAGAGCCGCAGCAACCAAAAGGCCACCCCACCGGGAGAAAAACCCGGGGAACAAGAAACGGCCAGTCCCGAGGCACACCCCCAAAGCAGGAGACACCGGGACAAGACGTCCAGCAACCCGCCCAATGGAAGCCAGGGAGAGCAAAGAAGCGCAACCCAAAACAGACCCGGCAAAAACCAGGGCTCAAAGAGGCCCCACACGGGACCAGGGAAACCAAAACCCCAGAACTGGAAAGGAGGAAACCACACCAACCAAGTGCCGAACAACCGCCAGGGGGAAAAAGGAGGACACCAAGAACCACTGAAGGTGAACCCCAAAAGGCAGAAGGACAAAATAGGAAAGACCAACAAGGAGGCCAACAGCCCCACCCTAAGAAGCCAGCCGGAGAACCGGTAGGCAAGCCAGCCAGGAGGCACACAACACAGAACCACCAGGACCCAGAAGGAGAGGCAAAAAGAAGCCCCAACCATAAAGGGGCACAGGGAAAGGCACAGCAGGCAACCATAGCCAGGCCACCCAGAGAGCGGAGAAGCAGAGGAAGGGAGCCCAGAGCCCACTCAACGGACCCAGCGCCACAGCCAGCCGAAGGGAGCGGCACCGGAAAGGACAGAATACCATCCCAGGACCGTGACCGGGCACACGAGAATGAGCGGCCAGGAAAGGACCCAAGCAGGGACTGAAAGAGGACCCCAAGCAAACTAGACCCCACAGCACAAAGCCCTACACAACCAAGCCAAGAGGCGCACGAGCAACCCAAACACACAAGCGAACGGGAGGCCAAACACAGGGACCGCAAGGGCAAAACCAACAGAGGCAAAGCCCAGGCCCCCAGAGCACACAGGAACAACACAGGCACCAAAAGCAAAGGAGAGGAGCCCGGATAAGCCAAAGGCGCACCACCCAACAGGGGAGCGGGAGCAGACCCAAACAAGGGGAGAAGGAACACCCCAGAGTAAACAAAAGAGCAATGTCACAGACACCACAGGCCGCAAACAGCCCGCGCTGGAGCACAGGACCAACAACAGGCCCCCAAAAGGAAAAAGACCAGAGTCCCAGACCCGAAGCAAAGCCAACCGCAACCCAAAGGGGAGCAAGAGGGGCGGGAAGCAAGAAAGCGGGCCACACAAAAGTGGAAGTCGCCACCCAACACCCCCAAGCAGGGAAAGGGCACAGCAAACAGGGCAGGGCACAAGAGCTGGGCACCCGAAGAACAAGAGGTCACCCAAGGCAAAGGCCAAGGAAGACCAACGAACCCCAGCCACCAGAGGAGGGAAACGGAGCGACAGGCGCGAAGGCAAGCTCAAGCCTCAACAAGCCAGCAAGGAAAACACAAGAGGGGGGAAGGAAACCACAAGCAGAAACCAAACCCCAGCAACCCCGGCAGCAGGCAAGAAGTTGCAAACCCAACACCGGCCAGAACCCACCAGGGCCACCACCAGCACTCCACCGGAGCCAACAGCCCAACAAGGCCAAGGCCCACCGGGACAGAGGAAGTGCCCAACAGCCCCCCCATGCAAAACAAGGGGGAGAACCCAGCGGAAGGCAGACACCCCGAGCACGGGGAAAGAAAAAGCACCCGGAAGAAGCAAGAAGCGCCCGACAGAGAAAACCGCAGGCAGGCAGGCACCCAGACAAGCACGCACCCAGCCCGAACCCACAGAAGGGTTGGAACTAAGGGGCTGAAGAGCGCAGGCAGCCAAAGAAAGCCCAAGAACCGCAAGGCAACAGGGACAAGCATCCAGGGCCAACCAGAACTGGGAAGAGCAACCAGAAAATCCAGGCGCGCCCCAAACCAGGAACCACCAGGGCCAACTAGGGACAGCAGAAGCCAGCAGGGCAGGAGGACCGGAGGCCCAGAGGACAGAGAAAAGAGGCCACAAGAAGAAGCCAAAAAACCCCAGGAGAGACCGCTCAAAGCCACAGGGTGGGCAGCAGGCGCAACAGAAGCCAAGGCCGCAGGCCAGCAGACGGAAGTAAGAAACCTCCATTTAAGCAAGCACCAAAGGTACAGGCCAACAGCAGACCCACAGGAAACGACCCACAGCCCAGACGCCAACCAACAACAAGCGCCGAGCAAGCGGGAAGCCAGAAGGCCAGGGGATACACAAACCACGGAGGAAGGCCGAAGGACCCCCCCCAGGCAGAACCCCCCCAGGGCAGCGACCAAGGGGAAAACAGGGCCCAAAAGAAGACAGCGAAGGCAGGGGAGCCAACGGTACAGTTGGCAGAGGACCCAAATGAAGACCAGGAGCCCAGGATCGGAGACACCAAGGACTACGGACCGAGGCAGCAAATGGACCAAACGCAACCACCCAAGCCCGTACGCAGGAACAGGAGCCAGCAAAGAAGCCGCAAGAAGGAGGCCCCGGAACCAAACCCCGACCCTCCCAGGGGACCAGGCGCACAGGGTGGCAGCAACCAAAAGCAAAGGGGAAGACCCACCAGCCAGGGCCGCAAGCAAACTCCCAACCAGGAAAGAACAAGTCAGGAACCCAGCCCATTAGCGAAAGCAGACAAGACCAAGGTCACACAGGGAGGCCAGGCCGGAGCCAAGACAGCCCGACAACCATGGAAGCACCCAGACAACCACAGCACCAGGTACCCCAAAGCGGACCCCCAGCCAGGCACCACCCAGGCCCGATGCTCCACAACCACGGAGACCAGACGAGAGCAAGTGCGCAGTGGCCAGAAAGCCGAACCACGGAACCCGCAGAGGAAGAGGCAGAAACAGCAACCAGCAGGACACAACAGAATGGACAAGCGAGCAAGCATAGGGGCAGAGGACCGCGGGAAGCCAGGCAGCCCCCAGAGCACGCAAACCACTGCCGGCGGAACACCCAGCAACACAGGAGCACAACCCAGAAGCAACATGAGCCCCCATCAACTGGTAGCAGCACGCCGACTCCCATCCAGGCAGAAACCAGGGCTGACGCACCACAACATGAGAGAGCAGACAAGAGCAGGCGCCAAAGGTCGGCATGGCCGCAGGCCAAAAGAACAGCCCACAAGAAAAGGGGGAAGCCGCACCCAACCCCAACAGGATGCCGGCAACGCAAGAGCCGTAAACGGGCCCATGTGAGCCCTCAGGGCCAGAACGTACTGTGGTGCCTAGAACCATCATCCTGTGGACCAAATTGTGCACCCAAGAGTAAACAGCGCTGAAACATGCCCCACAAGTACCATCAGCAGAGAGAAAAAAAGGGAAACTTTTCCGCAATGCGGTACTCACAAAGGGGACAAGAAGAGTGCACCACAAGCTCACTGCCCCCCCAGCAGCCATCCCATGCGCGCACCAGGAAACCAGCGCCGGGTGGACAATCCCACCAACAACAGGCTCCTAGGCCACAGCCAGGCCAGCCCCGGACCGACCCAACCTCTCAACAGGGTCGCCAGGAAGAATGGAGGCGGCCGGCAGGAGAAAGGGTGAGGAGCCACACCGGGCATGTCGCAATCCGAACAGGAGACCCCCAGAACACAGCAAAATGCAAGTTGCCGAAGCTGGGTGCGCAGAAACGACTCCCACAACCTCCGGTCATTCCAGGCAAGGTCCACGCAGCCATCCATCAGCCAGCCACGCGATCAGCAGCTGACCGAGGCGAGCACCCGAGCCAACATGAAGGCTCCAAAACGACAGGTAGGAGGCCCAGGAACAATGCCCAGCAAAGCCCCAGGACCCGCAAACAGCCACAGCAGCGCGTCCCCTAGACCGGCCAGGCCACAGGGAGACTCGCACTGCAACCCGGAAGAGATCTAGGAGGAACGGCGCCCCAGCTGCAGGAAACACGGCTCCAGGCAAGCCCGGCAGGCCAGGAGAACGCGTAAGGAGGACGGCGAGGATAGCCCAGCAGCCCCGACGAGACGTCCAATGAAGAATCCAACGAAGAATCCAGGTAAGTCCCAACACGTCCCATTCTGTCGGAAGGCTGCATGCTGGGCTGATACCGCTTAGGTACTCCCAGTGGGAGGGTGTGGGTAGGGTATCCCAGCATGCTCCTTTTCTTTTTTTCTGTCGTGGAGATGGTCGTCTCCAATTAGTGAGGAATGGGATGAGGACAGGAGCGACCTGGGGGTAATAGATTCTATGCCTACTTAGAGGCAGCTATCTGCGGCCATTCAATTTCGAGTTTGAAATGCATGTGTTGATGCAGCAATCAGCTAATGCTTTGCTCAAATACATGTGGCTGTAAAGATGAACGCAACTCATATAGAATACATCAGTGTTGACACAATTCTATGTGCTTGGCCATAATGTCCTAACCCGGCTGCTAGTCTGTCTGCACTTAGTAACTATAGTTGGGTTTTGACTTCAGAAGTCGTTTTTTACAGCTGACTCCATGGTAGGATAACACACGCAGATGCCTTTAAGCTGGCAAGTACTGCATTTCGAACCTCCGGCCCCAGCATCCAAAGTTTAAAATCTAAGACTCATATAAAGGCATACACTCTCACTTTCATGTGCTTAGCAGAGTCACAATAATTCCTAACTTTTATCACAGTGTGTAGGAGAGTAGGATCTGCACTTATGTTGCCCCTACTTTTTCTCTGATGTTAACACTGGTTTCTGGCTATAGTCTGGCTGGGTACCTGCTAATCAGGGCCCCAGTCTCTCTGTTCTCTCTAAACAACTTGGAGTGCATATTAGATGCACTGGTGATTGGGTACTGTGGTACCTTATGAGCCCCGAGTATATGGTACCTTAGGTACCAAGGGCATAGGTACTTCACAGGCCTACCAGGGGCTGAAGCATGTATTATGCCACCTCTGGGAAGCAGACTAAATCTGACACCACAGGCCTGCTACTGTAGCCTGGGTCAGGTAGTGTTACCACTCCTCATAGAGGTATAGGTTCCTATATCTCACCATACACACACATATAAGCCTATCAGGCACCCCTAAAGCAGGCCCTATCAATCCTGAGGGCAGGGTGCTTGGTTTACAATGTGAGGGGGTGCCTCTGCCTGAGCAGGGCTCCTCTGCAGCTGGCAGAGTCTATTCTCTGTGGCTGTTTGTGGATGCGGTTAAACCATATACTCTTAAGTGCATTATAACCTAGCAGTAAATGCTAACTTTGGAATGACTGCATCAAAACATGTCGTGTTTGGTGTCAAACAACTTGGAATCATTCCCCCCCCCCCAGTAACTGGTGTGGGAGTATGATCCCACCCTTCTAGAGGGGAAGACCTGTGCCTACTGTGGAAACACGGTAGAAATCTGAAAGAGCCCTGGCATCACAAAATGGATGCCACCAGCACAGACACTGGGCTCACTCCTGCTGCTGACTGAAACTCACAGTGGAGGAGGCCCAACAATAGGCACCCTGTGACAGGGAGGTGTAACCACTTTCCAGACAGGATTTAGTGTATTGGGGCTGGGTGGGTGCACTCCTAGAGTGCTTTGAAGTCCTGCACTGGGGGAGCAGTAGGCTCCTCTGTGCATATGCCAGCTCAAACCGGTTCAGGGGCTACCTGCCCCTGCTCTGGCGTGAAACTGGACAAAGGGAAGTGGGTGTAACACCCCACTCCCCTGACCCTCCCAGAGGAGTGGTCAGAGAGCTAGTCCCTCCCTTTCCTTTAGTATAAGATAGGGAAACCTTGCCATTGCAAATTAGATATCCCTGGACGACGCTCTACAAGAAGAATCCTGGACCTTCGATGTTCCACTACCTTTGAAAGACTGAAGAATCTCCCTTGGAGTCAAGGAGTGACTCCCCTGCTTGGCAGGCACCAAAAACTTGAATCAATGGTCGCAAACTTTCCCGCCCCCTCCAGAGTCCTAAGTCCCTGCAGCCCTGGAAGTAGATTTTCTGACTTCTCGAAGGCCATTGTGAGTCCCCAGCAGAGCTGAGGTGAGTGGACCCCACGAGTGATGAGGAACAGCAATACCTGGGTACCGTGTACTATTGTCGAGTGCAACCCCTTCTTGACAATCTACGAACTTGTGCATTGGATCATGTGTGGTCCAAGCCTCCAGCAGGATTTTTCTCAAAAATCAGAGGCCTACCTCGTCCCGAGTGACCATGGGCTCCTGTGAAGCAAATCCTCACAAGGCGTCTTTGCGATCCCTTGCCTGCTGGCTTGTGGGTCCCCTGAAGACTTTCTCATCAAACCAAAGGGCTCCCCTGATTGCTCCAGGCCTGCCCCGATGTACCCTTGCTGGGTAAGTCCCTCAGACCTTGCTGGTCTGCACTGCTGACTTTCTTCACTTTCCACAAGACTTGCTGTTGCCAAGGCTTGTTGGCTTCAATCCAGTTTCCGACACCTCAGTAAGCTGCAGACTTTGTGGGTCACTTCGAATCCAGCACCTGGTTGTTGTTGACACCTCCTGGACCTCGTGGCTGAAGAGTCAAAACACCCTTGATCACCTGAAATCACCCGACTTCCGTGGGCATCCATCTTCCTGGCCCCGGGTCACTGGCAAGTGACTGTGAACACTGTCCCTTCTGCTTTCAGGTCTTCTTCATCCTGAATCCAGCCTTGGATTCCACCGGACACTTCTCCAGTCTTCACAAGCAGCATAACTTCTTCGGCTTCCATTGAAAATGACGACGCAACCGGACACCAAAAGACACCTATGCACCCGGATTCCCTGGGTGAGGTAACTCGTGCACTCCGGTGCTCCTGTGGGTGTTGGCCCTCGAACTACTTACCTTGTTAGTGGCTTGCTTGTAGATTCTCTAGAAGTACCCTAAAACTTTAAAATTCCAACTGCGACTTGCTCCATTGAAATCAATAGGGAACCCGCGGCTGTGTTCTCACACTGCACGCGTCTCCCGTGGGTCCTTTACTTACCTGCCTTGTGTGGATTAGTGAGGCCCCAGCGATTCTACAGGCCCTATGCCTTGTCCCCTTGCAAGTTGACATTCCTAAACTTCTTTTTTAGTATATGGTCTGGTACACCCCTAGGGCCCCAGCCATAATTGTGCTTAACTTATTGTGAAACGTTGATATTTGCATATGTTCCTGACTTCTAATCTCATAAAGAGATTAGTAGAGTGTGTATAGTAATAAATACATATATATTTGATATTTATACCTGTATGGTGTCCTTTCATTTGGTAATTCAAGAGATTATAAGGTAAAACAAGCTGCTTTACATTCCTCTGTGACTTAGCCTGAAGGCTGCTCTCCACAGCTACCACTAGGATAGCTTTCTTTAAAAGGTTGTCTTAAACCTATCCACCATAAGAGTCGAATTGGACTGGTGCAAGGTGGCCACTATAACTAGTTTGCCATTGTTTTACCAGAAAATCTCTATTTGAATTACTAACTGAAAACCACTAAAGGTACTCAAGGTACATATAAAAGTCAAGCTTAGTATCAATAAGTTCTACTGAACTTAGAGCTGTGAGTGAAGGGATAGCACACCCTTGCTACAGCTCAAGCTAGGATCAGTAGGCCACAAACTAGTGTAGGTAGTACAACACTGCACAACACTAGAATGTCCTCAAGGGATGGAGCCAGTGGGTCCACCCAGCCTCAGGATAAGGACACAACCTTCTTTGACTTCAAGGCCATGTGTGTTGCAAGACGCCTGAAGCTAGGACAGAGTCCCTCCACACTAGGCCTGATAGTTTTGCTGACAGCAGATGATCTGAGGTTGGCTCTAGGAGCTAACAGATCTGAATCAGGGAGTGGGTCAATTACAGTGTCTGGGTCAGATGAAAATCAAGATGACCAGGACTCTGTGGTTGAAGGGCCAGACCCACATGGGTCTGAACAGGGCAGAGGAATTCTACCTAAGAGAACTGACAGAGTGGAGGAGAGGCCTAGGTCCCTTTCTAGGGACTCTGACCACTCATATCACTCTGGCAGAGAATCTGTCCATCTGAGTAGCTCATACTTTAATAGAAGAGAGACCTCCACTGAGAGAATGTACAAACTGCTGCAGTATGAGGAAGCAAGGTTTGCCCTTAAGGCCAAGCAGTTGACATTAGATAAAGAAACCTTTGAGCTCCAGAGAGCTTCTAGAAAAGAGGGGTTAGAACCCCCTGGTGGCAGCAACAGTGTCCCTAGAGTCAGAGATTACATTCCAGACCATAGGAACCTGTCCAAGGTTGTTCCTCCCTACTAGAGTGGGGATGATATCCACAAATGGATAGCTGCTATGGAGAGGGCCTGTAGAGTACAACAGGTCCCCTGGAAACAGCGGGCAGCAATCCTGTGGCTCTCCTTTTCGGATAAAGGTAGAGACAAGCTCCTCACTGTTAGAGAAGAGGATGCTGATGACTATGAAGTCCTGAAAAGTGCATTAATAGATGGGGTTGGCTTAAACACTGAGCAGTCCAGGTTGAAGTTCAGAGACACCCAGAAAGCACAGAATCAGGACTGGACAGACTGTGTAGATTGTGCAACCAAGGCTCTGGAGGGTTGGCTGGTTGGTAGTAGAGTTACTGATTTTAAGGGATTGTATAATCTTATGATGAGAGAACAGATCCTTAATAATTGCCAACACCAGTTGTTGCATCAATACCTGGTGGACTCTGATCTGACCTCTCCCCAAGAATTGGGAAAGAAGGCAGACAAATGGGTCAGAACCAGGGTGAGGCAGAAAACCCAGAACCAAGGGGGTGACACTAAGAAGCAGGATCCTAAAGGCTCTGAGAAAGGTGGGGATAAGTCAAAAGACCAGAAGTCTTCACAAGGGCCCCAAAATCTGCATCTGGTGGGGATTCACAGTCTACAAAGGGAAAAGGCCAAAAGAAGCCCTGGTGCAAATTCTGTAAACAGAAAGGGCACTGGACTTCTGATTGTACCAAGTCCAAAGACCAAACCGCCACCACTCCTACCCCTAAGGCAACTGTTCCCGCTAGTGCAGCTACTGGGGGAGGTGGTAATCAGAATAAGGGTGTAGTAGGGTTGACCCTGGGTTCTGAAGTGGACTCTGGCCTTGTGATGGAGACATTGATATGTCATTCCTAGTGAGCCCCAGTAATCTGGGCCAATACAAACAGCAGCCTTTAATAAATGGCAAACAGGCTTTGGCATTCAGGGACACGGGTGATAGTGTCACCATGGTGGCAGAGGATCTTGTGGACCCTGGGCAGATCATCCTGGGTGAAATGTACCAGGTTACCAAGGCAAGCAATGTCAGGACCAACCATAGTCTGGCAGTTGTGAATTTCTCCTGGGGAGGGGTAACCCGTCTCAAGAAGGTAGTAGTCAGTGCAGACCTCCCTGTCGAATGTCTATTGGGCAATGATCTAGAGACTTCAGCCTGGGTTGAAGTAGAGTTATGGACTCATGCTGAGATGTTGGGCATACCTGCAGAGGTATATGCTGTGACCAGGTCACAAGCCAAAATGCATCAAACTGAACCAGCTCTGGATCCTTAAAGTATGGACCAGGTGCTACCCAAGAGGAGGAGCAGTAGGGTTAAGGCAGTGCCTTCTCCTCTCTCTCAGATCTCAGATTCCCCTCCTGAGGGAGGAGAAGCAGATCCTGAAAAAGGAACTGCCCCAGAGGGACTTGAGCCTGATCAGGTTGAGTTCTTGGGGGCAGGGGGACCTTCTAGGGAAGATCTGAGTAAGGAGCTACAGTGCTGCCCCACTCTTGAACCCCTCAGACAGCAGGCTGCTGCTGAGGCTGCTGGGAGCGCTAGTGGGTCCCATAAAGTTTATTGGGATGAGGGACTCCTATATTCTGAGGCTAGAGATTCTACCCCTGGAGCCACCAGGAGATTGGTAATACCTCAGAGGTTTAGGGGGTTCCTCTTGACCCTAGCACATGACATCCCTTTAGCAGGACACTTGGGCCAAAACAAGACCTGGGACAGGCTTGTTCCACATTTTCATTGGCCACACATGTCAGAGGACACCAAGTAGTTTTGTTGCTCCTGTGTCACTTTACAAGCCAGTGACAAGTCAGGTGGCACCACAAAGGCCCCCCTGATACCACTACCTGTGGTGGGGATATCCTTTGAAGGGGTAGGGATTGACATTGTTGGTCTCCTTGACCCGCCAACAGCATCTGGGCACAGGTTTATCCTGGTGGTAGTGGATCATGCCACCAGGTACCCAGAAGCAATTCCCCTCAGGACCACCACAGCCCCCGTGGTGGCAAGAGCCCTCATTGGAGTTTTCGCCAGAGTGGGTTTCCCTAAGGAGGTTGTATCTGACAGAGGTACCAACTTCATGTCAGGGTATCTAAAAGCAATGTTGGAGGAGTGTGGTGTAAACTACAAGTTCACTACTCCCTATCACCCAAAATGCAATGGGTTAGTTGAAAGGTTCAACAAAACCCTAAAGGGAATGATTAAAGGCCTCCCAGAAAAGCTTAGGCGAAAATGAGACCTTTTACTTTCCTGCCTTCTGTTTGCATACAGAGAGGTCCCACAGAAGGGGGTTGGCTACAGCCCTTTTGAACTTCTGTTTGGGCATCCTGTAAGAGGTCCATTATGTTTGGTGAAGGAGGGCTGGGAGTTACCTCTCAAACCTCCCAAACAGGATGTGATGGACAATGTACTTGGTCTCCGCTCCAGGATGGCTGAATACATGAAGAAGGCAACTAAAAACCTGGAGGCAAGCCAAGAACTACAAAAAACTTGGCATGACCAAAAGGCTGTGCTGACTGTATACCAGCCAGGACAGAACGTGTGGGTGTTGGAGCCTGTGGCCCCAGCAGCTCTCCAAGTCAAGTGGAGTGGCCCCAATACAACTGTTGAGCAAAAGGGAGAAGTCACCTACTTGGTGAATCTTAGAATTCCCAGGAGCCCCCTTAGGGTGTTCCATGTCAACAGATTGAAACCATATGTTGACAGGGCTGACATGGGCTTGCTCATGGCACCTGATGAGGAACAGGAGGAGGAGAGTGACCCTCTCCCTGACCTACTCTCACAAAACCCTGATGATGGGTCAGTGGATGGTGTTTCTTTGGCAAGCAGCCTCACTGAACATGAGCAAACTGAATGCAGACAAGTTCTGCAGCAGTTCGGACATATGTTTAGCCTGACCCCTAGTCAGACTTCCTGGTGCACCCATGAGGTGGACACTGGAGACAGTCTGCCTGTCAAGAGTAAAATCTACAGGCAACCTGACCATGTCAGGGACTGTATCAGGACTGAAGTCCAGAAAATGTTGGAACTAGGTGTAATTGAGCCTTCAGATAGCCCTTGGGCTAGTCCAGTAGTCCTTGTGCCTAAACCTCATACCCAGGGTGGTAAGAAAGAAATGAGGTTTTGTGTAGACTACAGAGGCCTCAATGCAGTCACCAGGACTAATGCCTATCCAATTCCCAGGGCAGATGAACTGATAGATACTTTGGCCTCAGCCAAGTATCTTAGTACATTTGACCTAACAGCTGGCTACTGGCAAATCAAGTTAGCTGATGATGCCAAGGCCAAAACAGCATTTTCAACCCCTGGTGGGCACTACCACTTTGTGGTGATGCCCTTTGGTTTGAAAAATGCACCTGACACTTTTCAGAGGTTGGTGAACAAAGTTCTGACAGGTATGGAAACTTATTACTCAGCTTATCTAGATGAAACTGCTGTCTTTAGTTCCACCGGGCAGGATCACCTGGTCCACCTCATAAATGTTTTGGAGGCTCTGCAAAAAGCAGGCCTCACTATCAAGGCCACTAAGTGCCAGATAGGGCAGAGTCAGGTTGTGTACCTGGCCACCTTGTAGGTGAAGGCCAGGTTCAACCATTGCAGAGCAAAATCTAGACCCTAATGGAATGGGTAGCTCCAACCATCCAGATACAGGTTGAGAGCCATGTTAGGCCTGACTGGGTACTATAGGGGGTTTGTTAAGGGATATGGATCTATATTGACACCCTTAAATGATCTTACCTCAAAGAAAATGTCAAAAAAGGTTCAGTGGACAGCTAGCTGTCAAAAGGCATGTGAAGACCTAAAGCAGGCCATGTGCACTGCCCCCATCTTACAGAGTTCAGACTACATCAAAAAGTTAATTGTCCAAACAGATGCTTCTGAGCTGGGTGTGGGAGCTCTACTGTCTCAACTGAATGATGAAGGTCAAGACCAGCCAGTAGCTTTTATAAGCAGAAGGCTGACCCCTAGAGAGAAACGTTGGTCAGCTATAGAGAGGGAGGCCTTTGCTGTGGTGTGGGCCCTGAAGAAGCTGAGGCCATACTTGTTTGGCACTCACTTCATAGTTCAGACTGACCACAAGCCCCTCCTATGGCTTAAACAGATGAAAGGTGAAAACCCTAAACTGCTAAGGTGGTCCATTTCCCTACAGGAGATGGACTATACAGTGGAACATAGACCTGGGACCCAAAATGCCAATGCAGATGGACTCTCAAGGTATTTCCACTTAGAACACGAAGACTCAACTGGTCAAGGTTAGTTTAGTGTCCCTGCATTTGGGGGGGGGGGGGTTGTGTAGGAGAGTAGGATCTGCACTTATGTTGCCCCCACTTTTTTAACTGGTTTATGGCTATAGTCTGGCTGGGTACCTGCTAATCAGGGTCAGTCTCTCTGTTCTCTCTAAACAACTTGGAGTGCATATTAGATGCACTAGTGATTGGATACTGTGGTACCTTATGAGCCCCTAGTATACGGTACCTTAGGTACCAAGGGCATAGGTACTTCACAGGCCTACCAGGGGCTGAAGCATGTATTATGCCACCTCTGGGAAGCAGACTAAATCTGACACCACAGGCCTGCTACTGTAGCCTGGGTCAGGTAGTGTTACCACTCCTCATAGAGGTATAGGTTCCTATATCTCACCATACACACATATATAAGCCTATCAGTCACCCCTAAAGCAGGCCCTATCAATCCTGAGGGCAGGGTGCTTGGTTTACAATGTGAGGGGGTGCCTCTGCCTGAGAAGGGCTCCTCTGCAGCTGGCAGAGTCTATTCTCTGTGGCTGTTTGTGGATGCGGTTAAACCATATACTCTTAAGTGCATTATAACCTAGCAGTAAATGCTAACTTTGGAATGACTGCATCAAAACATGTCGTGTTTGGTGTCAAACAACTTGGAATCATACCCCCACCCCAGTAACTGGTGTGGGAGTATGATCCCACCCTTCTAGAGGGGAAGACCTGTACCTACTGTGGAAACACGGTAGAAATCTGAAAGAGCCCTGGCATCACAAAATGGATGCCACCAGCACAGACACTGGGCTGCCCTCCTGCTGCTGACTGAAACTCGCCGTGGAGGAGACTCAACAATAGTCATCATGTCACAGGGAGGTGTAACCACCTTCCAGACAGGATTTAGTGTATTGGGGCTCGGTGGGTGCACTCCTGGAGTGCTTTGAAGTCCTGCACTGGGGGAGCAGTAGGCTCCTCCGTGCATATGCCAGCTCAAACCGGTTCAGGGGCTACCTGCCCCTGCTCTGGCACAAAACTGGACAAAGGGAAGTGGGTGTGACCCCCACTCCCCTGACCCTCCCAGAGGAGTGGTCATAGAGCTAGTCCCTCCCTTTCCTTTAGTATAAGATAGGGAAACCTTGCCATTGCAAATTAGATATCCCTGGACGACACTCTACAAGAAGAATCCTGGACCTTCGACGTTCCACTACCTTTGGAAGACTGAAGAATCTCCCTTGGAGTCAAGGAGTAACTCCCCTGCTTGGCAGGCATCAAAAACTTGAATCAACAGACGCAAACTTTCCCACTCCCGCCGGAGTCCGAAGTCCCTGCAGCCCCGGAAGTAGATTTTCTGACTTCTCGATAGCCATTGTGAGTCCCCAGCAGAGTTGAGGCGAGTCGACCCCACGAGTGATGCGGATCAGCAATACCCGGGTACTGTGCACTATTTTCGAGTGCAACCCTTTCACGACATTCTATGAAATTGTGCATTGGACCACGTGTGGTCCAAGCCTCCAGCATGTCTTCCCTCGAAAATCAGAGGCCTACCTCATCCTGAGTGACCGTGGGCTCCTGTGAAGCGAATCCTTTTGAGGCATCTTCACGATCCCTTGCCAGCTGGCTTGTGGGTCCCCTGAAGACTTTCTCATCAAACCAAAGGGCTCTTCTGGTTGCTCCAGGCCTGCCCTGACTTGCCTTTGCTGGGTTAGTCCCTCAGACCTTGCTGGTCTGCACCGCTGACTTTCTTCACTTTCCACATGACTTGCTGTTGCCAAGGCTTATTGGCTCCAATCCGGTTGCCGACACCTCAGTAAGCTGCAGACTTTATGGGTAACTCTGAATCCAGCTCCTGGTTGTCGTCAACGCCTCCTTGACCTCGTGTCTGAAGAGTCAAAACACCCTTGATCACCTGAAATCACCCGACTTCTGTGGGCATCCATCTTCCTGGCCCCGGGTCACTGGCAAGTGACTGTGAACACTGTCCCTTCTGCTTTCAGGTCTTCTTCATCCTGAATCCAGCCTTGGATTCCACCGGACACTTCTCCAGTCTTCACAAGCAGCAAAACTTCTTCGGCTTCCATTGAAAACGACGACGCAATCCGACACCAAAAGCCACCTATATACCCTGCTTCCCAGCGTGAGGTAACTCGTGCACTCCAGTGCTCCTGTGGGTGTTGGCCCTCAAACTACTTACCTTGTAAGTGGCTTGCTTGTAGCCTCTCTAGAAGTACCCTAAAACTTTAAAATTCCAACCGCGACTTGCTCCATTGAAATCAATGGGGAACCCGCGGCTGTGTTCTCACACTGCACGCGTCTCCCGTGGGTCCTTTACTTACTTGCCTAGGGTGGATTAGTGAGGCCCCATCGATTCTACAGGCCCTAGGCCTTGTCCCCTTGCAAGTCGACATTCCTAAACCTCTTTTTTAGTATATGGTCTGGTACGCCCCTAGAGCCCCAGCCATAATCGTGCTTTACTTATTGTGAAACGTTGATATTTGCATATGTTCCTGACTTCTAATCTCATAAAGAGATTAGTAGAGTGTGTCTAGTAATAAATACATATATATTTGATATATATACCTGTGTGGTGTCATTTGGTAATTCAAGAGATTATAAAATAAAACAAGCTGCTTTTCATTCCTCTGAGACTTAGCCTGAAGGCTGTTCTCCACAGCTACCACTAGGATAGCTTTCTTTAAAAGGTTGTCTTAAACCTATCTACCATAAGAGTCGAATTGGACTGGTGCAAGGTGGCCACTATAACTAGTGACCAGCACATGCCAGGCCAACTTCTCACACAGTGCAAGGAAAAACCTCTTTGAATGAGAAGTTCTGTGTGGTTTAGTAACTGGAAAAATGGTCCAGCATGTAATTCCTCATTCCATGGAGTGTTTGGTATTTCGTTGAACGGGGCTATTTAACCTGTCGGTAATCACAAGCAATGTTCTGGTGGCCCCAATACAGTGCATCTCAGAATCAGTGCATAATGGACTGTTTGTAAAAACAGGTGATAAAATGTAGCAAAAAGAAACTGAGTTGAGCTTTGAGATAACAAAAAATATAATGTGAGTGATTGAGTGGAACAATGTTACCTGTCCATTTCTTCTTTTCATATCTTCTATTCACTGCCTCCCTTTCTGTTCCCTTCCTGTCTACATTTACATTCTTATAAGGAATCAGCTTACCCAGAACTGGCCTTTTAAGTTAAACCATAATTATTTGTCAGCTATGCCTTTTGGCAGCAACAACCACACCGAAGCAATATTCCGAAAGATGGATGTCTTGACTAATAGGCCTAAAATGTGAAATGTATCCACCTACTATGGTAAGAGATTTAAAGACGTATTTGATCAATGGTGGCTCGCCGAGGGAGTGCTGCGAGGCGGTGCGGCAGGGCGAGGGAGGGGCACGGTGAGGGTAGTAAACTCCGTCATACAGCGCAACAGAGTTAAGTAAATAAATAAAACATTTTACATTGCGCGTGCTGCATCGCCAATTCGGTGATGCAGCGTGCGCAATGTACATTTTTTATTCATTTATTTATTTGCTTAACTCTGTTGTGCCGTATGCCGGAGTTTACTACCTCCACCCTGCCCCTCCCCCACCTAGCCGCACCGCCCCGCAGCACTCCCTCGGCGAGCCACCACTGTATTTGATGTCCCCTTAGTTGAACCAAACGATGGACAATATAGGTTTTCTGTCAATAAACTGAAAGTTAATAGTAGGGAGTCTGTAAAGAGTCTACTTTCTCTTTTTTGGAAAGAACAAATGAAATATTTGCAAGTCCATTCGTTCTTGAATTGAAGTTATTTCATCAAAACGGATGCACATATGTGGGTGAAAATGTTAGAGAAAGGATAGATGTACAGAGTCATTAGCCATGCATATACCCTCAACAGTCTCGACAATACACACTACAAAAAACGTAAATAGATTTAATCCTCCCACCAAGCCTACCATTTAGACAGGCTATTAAGAGAAAGGATACTTTGGCAAAATAAGACAATGCTTATGATTCATTGACTTAAACAACGTACCGATTAAAGAGACATCGCTGTAAATCCTAAATTACTAAAAGCTTTGTAATTAAATGAGTAATGTATCTGGCACCTGTACAAGTTTACTGTAACCTGCTGTTCTTTGTGCCTAATGTATTCCTGTGTGTCATTGTGGAGAAGTGTGGCTCAATGGTTAGAGCGGCAGACCCTGATGCAGAAGTCTGGCTGGACCAGCGTTCAATTCCCGCCTCGGCGGGTCTTGGGCGCAATTTCTCCGGACCCGATAATTCTCGCCTCGGTGCCTATTCTAATCATGGGTCCCACTCTGCAACTCTGGGCAGTAGGTTGCTTAATCTCCACAATGGCCCCAAAAGCGTTAGGATGCTTGGCTTCACCTTGGGGGTGCCCAGGAGTGGGCACTTCACAGGGAAAGGCCAGGCAGGGTTCCACAGCGGTATGTGCACAGCGCCTGAGAGACCCTTTTGGGGGTGTGCGGAGCGCTATATAAATGCACTACATTTACATTGTGCAAGTAACATCGTTGCTGCAAATTCAACAAAAAATGCAAAGTGCATTAGTGTATTAAATATCAGCAACTGCATCACAGAAAGGGTACATTGCACTTTTCCTGTTTGATAGGTGGCACACCTTTAGGTAGGTGCGTCAGATGCAAGCATGGATAATGTGTTCTAAAAAATTGAGGGGCATATTCTCAAGGACTTATCGCCGAGTTAGAGGCTCTTTATCACAGCCAAAGTGGCGATTGATTTATTGCCCTATTCACAAGCTGGTTCTAACAGCCGATATCGCCAGTTTTCCTGCGATAGGATCCGCAAAAATAACGCCACGGATGACACCGGCAACTAACTCTAATGAGATGCAGAGTAGGCGTTCCCGTGCAAAAAGCCATGATAACACAACTTTGCAATATTGTCAACGACCATCCAGATCTGCGATAAGATCCCAAAACAGGCGATAAGGAGTGTTAGCAGCAGGTATTTAACACCTGCTCTTACCTTGCGTTAAGTTGGATGACAACCTGCACCATAAAAGGGAGCCCAGCCCAGATCCACACCTGAAGAACAACAGATGCCATGGAGCTACAGATCATGCAGCTCAGAGCCCCAAGAGGGCCACAACACCCACCGCCACCACCTCCAGGCCTGCCAGCTCCCGGGACCCCCCTGCTTCCCCCGCACCCCCACGGACTGCAACAGAGGCAGCGCAGACAAAGACAGCGGACCTTCAGAAAACGCACCAGTCTCACAGACTTAACACCAGAGGATGTCATTGCCCACTACAGGCTCAAAAGGACAACCATCCTCCTTATCCTCACCCACATTGCCCACAGCTCAAGTCATGGACCCTGTCTGATTGAATATTGGATGGCCTCTGAGTCGATGGCCTGGGAGTCATCAACGCCATGTGTGTGTGGCCCTGCGCTGACCGCTGTCTCCGGCCTCAACTGCGGTCCACAAGGGCTCACACGTCAAATCGAGTCCTGACCTGCCTGGACAATGCATCACCCCTGGCTGCTTAAGCCACCACCGCCAGGACCACCTCCAACCAACAACTGCCAGAGTTGAAAGAGTCTTACAGCAAGACTATCAGAGTTGCTCACACTTGTCTTGGATGCCATCATCAGCTTGATACCCTGCTCAGCTCTTCAGGTGCCACCAACTCAGTGCACCACAACTCATGGACCCTTTCTGATTGAGTTTTGTGCTGTGGATAGCTCACGCAACAATGTCACCTCAGGCAGTGGGGAAGACCTGGGACGATGATGAGAAGGATGAGGCAGGTGTAACACTCCCCACTGCAGCTGCAGCAGGAATATCCCGAAGGGACACAATCCTAGACAATTTCTTCACATGAGCACGCTCAGCTCTGGTGCCCCTACCTCAGTGCACTGCAACTCACGGACCCTTCTGATTGAATATTGTGTTTCCGCTTTAATAGTGATCACTGTTTAAGTTGTTGCCAGCACCAACCACTCCCTGAGGGCTGCCTCACACTCAACCCACACCCATCCAGCGAAGGCGTCCCTGGTCAGGTGACCCTGGTAATAAAAAGTGTCCGGGCGCACTTGTCCGTAGCCAGTTCAACTAACTATCAAAGTGTGCCTGTGTGCTCATTGCGTATGCATGATGGCCCCGGGTCCTACCATATTACATTGTGCTGGGTACAGCGAACGCAACCATGTCACCTCAGGCAGTGGGTAAGACATTGGACATGTAGCTTTGTCGTCCCCCCTTTATACGTAAGAGGAGTGGACTGGGCCGGCGTACACAAGTCCAGCGTAGGGGTGTGAATGATTATCCCTGGGCTCTGGGCGTGGTTCAGTAATGGAAATGTAGAAAATGCGCATTTCTCTGTTGCAGTGTGGGTGTCCGTTGGGGAGTGTAAGTGGTAACTGATGTGAATTATACACCCACGTATGTAATCTAGTTCAGCTGCCATGAGGTCGAACCCCACCCGCACCTCCTTCTGGCAGTCTAACACCTGGCCTTGGAATGCAATGTGTGCTTCGGTGAGGTCCTGGGAGCCACCCGTGGTGGTGGGTGCTTCCTGCTGTGTGGTCTGTGCAGGGGGTGCGGTCTCCTTGATGCAGCTGGGATGCCCTGCTCCTGGAGGTGGGTTGACTAAGATGTCCATGAGCTGTTGTAGGGCGTCGGTGTCAAAGGTGTTGAGGTCCTCTTCATCATCACTGATGAGTTGTCTGGTCTGCTCTGCAGGAGGTGTTGATTGTCCCTCTGCAATGTGAAGGGGAGATGCATTTTAACATTGTATTAACATGTATGTTGACGCATTGTTCAAGTTTACATACAGACTGCATGACAATGTACATTGTGACTGTTTGGGAGGAGCTGACTATTTGATGCGGGACAGTGGACATTTGAACTACATCACGGATGTGAGGTTGTACACGTACATTTTCATCTCACAGTTTCCTGCTATGCCAGATGTGATTGGCCAGATCCTACGCACAAGCGAAACCAGTTGTGTCCTCTGTTCTGTAGTGAAAGTGTTACACTTTGTACCACATTGTCATCAATGTTGATGTGCTGTTATTGCTATGTGTGTGTGCTGCATTGTGGGAGAGTCGCCCCTGCAGCTGTGATTTTGCTGCCCCTTATCCCTTTGAAGCGATGTGCCTTTGACTTCTGTGCTTCTACAGTGCTGAGATGTTGCAGGCTAGGCTCATTTTGGCTCTTGTTCTTATTTTGGACTCTTGGGCATGGTTTATCCGCAGATGTGTTGTTGATGTCAGGGGTTGTTTGTGCACATGGATGTGTCAGAGTGTGACCTGCTCCTTTCCGGATGTTTTGCCCTTCACATCATTCTAGTGTCTCTTGACCTCTTTCATTGTCCTCCTCAATGCTGCAACTGCATTCACATGGTTCAAGATGGTCTGCCATATTTGGGTCTTTGTTGCCAATGACTCGTTGGAGGTGACGAACAGTTTTTGGTTGTGTTTAATCACCTCGGTAATGATGATCCTGTTTTCCTGCGGACTGAACTGTGTCTTCCTCTTCCTCTTCTCCTTGGCTTTCCCCGACTCCGAGGTTCCTTGCTGGTCGTCTGTGGGGCTTGTGGGGTTCACGTTGTCCTCTGCACTCGGTCCGGGTGTATCCATGGTGCTACGCAGTTTTATTTATTTAATTTATTTTTTGTTCTACTTTTATAGTGCATTTTCCCGCATGACGCTTGGGAATTGCAGGCCTGTCGCTGGTTATCGCTGATTTTTGTATCGCGATTTGGGGCATCGCAACTTTTTTCGCGTTCGTGTTTTGCATTTTTTCGGTGTCGTGTTAATTTTAACAAAGTAATTTGGGGCATTATCTTGAGACTATCGTATGGTGCCGCTGGGTTGAGAATACAACGTTAACACGGTGTTATTTTCCCGCGATAGACGGCGATGTGCAAAGTTACGTTAAGCTAATTTTGCGATACTTATCACACGTTCTTGAGAATATGCCCCTGAGTTTTTTGCACTTCTATATAGTGCAAACTTGGCCCAAGAGCATAGGAGCGCTATACATGAGCAGCAGTTATATTACTGAATGTCAAAAGTCATATTTATTTTGTATTTTTATGCATGGGGAGATATAGAGCCGGATTATGATGTTGGTCGGAGTTGCCTCCGACCAACATCTCTGTGGTTTCAGGACGGACCGACCTTGGGTCGGCAGTCTGAAACCGCAATTACGATGTGACCTCACATGGTGCAGTCACAAAATCCCATTTCCCTATGGGAGCTTGTGTGGCAGTCAGCAACCGGCCGCCGCACAAGCTCCCATAGAGAAATGAGAGTTACTGTAAATCCCCATGATGACTCCAACACGGTGCAGGGATTTACAAGGCCAACAACCAGAGGCCGTAGAGGGAGGGGCTCCTGCTAGGGGCCTCCAAAGTCACTTTCCGAAAGGCTTTCCATGTCAAGGAAATCCCGACATGGAAAGCCTGTTGGAAACAAACATCATGATCTCAACAGCGTAAACGCCGTCCGTAAAGGATTATGTGAGGCTTACAACTGGCCAAGAGGCTCCTTAAGCCTGTCGGAAGCCAGTTGGTTTGACCGACCTGTTTGAACACTTTGTAAACGGGCAGTCGGAGTTTAAACCTTGGATGTCGGTCGGAAAGCCTAAGTGATTTGCCCAGAATCACAGGATGTTAAACCAATGCTGAGACTCGAACTTCTCTTCCCCAGTTCAGAAGTCAGTAGATGTAGTGAAGCTCTGGCTGTAATGCCACATCCTTTCCTCCTATTACATATTATACGTTGTTGTCAGGAGAGATGCAAATTTGTGGCCACCCCCAAGAAAGCACATTAATAAAAGTATTTTATTTGTTTGGGGAAGCTGCTCTGTCTTTAGCATTGCAGGTTGCACCACATCTGCACTTTAAAGAGGCACAGAGATTCTCTTATAGGCAAGTGCAGTGTATTAGTACATCTGCTTGCAGGGGAATGGCTCCATCTGCCTGCAGGGGAGTGACTGGGAGTCCATGGGATCCACTTTTTCTCCTTACTGAGGGTGCCCTCGTGGCATACTGACTGTCTGTCCATGTCCATTGTAATTCATCGGAGCAAAGGCATAGGTTTCCCTCATTTTCATGAGGCCAAACCCCCCTGCAAATGAAGGAACACCTCCTAATGCTAGCGCTAGTGCTAGATCTGTACTGGACATATGTGTATTTCAGAAGGGAACTCACAAACGTCTGTGGCCCCTTCCACAATACTCTAATTCTACTTGGCTTCAAATGCCTGTTGCACCCCGAGCGCTGTTTCCAATACAGCTCCATATGTTTTCCTGAATTCAAAAGTCAATGACTTGAATATTTTGCAGTTGCATGTCTGTTTTTTGAGTACAACTTTCTTATTTGAACAATGAGAATAAAAACAAATAGGAGTATTCCAGGTGTCTTGCCATTCATGGAATGCGGGCATCAACTAGTTTTAAATAAGCTTGGATAAACATCTGCTTTCATTATTGTACATGACTGGCACAACAATTTCCAAATTATGAGGGGCACTAATATCTATTTTCAACAATAGTACCTTGAGCACTCCAAGCATCCAGAGTTTGATATATATTACCCTGATTACTGTTTACGTTCAAACTCTCCTTCATTGCAGTTTCACTCTCTTCCTCACATGTTTAGTCTTGGTACGACTTCATCTGGACTAGAAAATCACAAAACACGTGCCAAGGTTACCAACATGATCTACCACCCCATACAATGATAAAGTGCCCATCACCAAGACACAGCCACCAGCACATCCATGCCAAAAACAATTCCAGAGATCTAAGTTTATTCATTTGCCATTATTAATTGTGAATGTAAACACACAGTGTACCCATGTGTTCAATTATTTGATGATAGAGGCAAGCCATGAGCAAGAGTAGTGGGCACAGACTATAAACAAACTATCCTAGTGTGCCTACAATGAGAAGCCCACCTATAAAGATCTATGTGATGAGTTCAAAGCAATTGAGCCATGCATCATTCAAAATTTGAATCCTAAAATTAAGCGTATCTGAACATCCTGTGTTCGATCATACTGAAAAACCCATTCCTCCAATTTCAGCATGCACTTTTGCGGTCACGATATATATGCAAAATGCATGAATAGAATCGGGAAAACTTATCAAAGGCAAATGTAATATGTTTCATGCCTCATATGTAAATATTTGAGGTGTGTATATATCAGGCAACACCTCGGTTCGGTCTAAAACAGAAACAAACCAACCCAACAGTAAGATTCATTATCCCAGTCAAAAGTCCTGAATTTCTAAAATGCAGCTAATCTGGTCTCAATCTAAACATGAATTGTTAATATTGAGGCACCATCTGCCTCAAGGTACTGGTGTTTGTGGTGTCCTACACAGGTGCCATCTTATGTAAGAATATAAACTCGATGAAGGAGACCATTCCTCCCACAGTATAGCATATTGCTGTCATTAAATCCACGTAATGGTATTTCAGTAAGGGAGGCTTTGGCCCTAGCTATTAGCTGGTTTTAGCATTACAGTATAGTCTGAATAGGTAGTACTCAACAATGTTGGATTCGACACCACTCCAAGATGGTGGTTTTCAATAATGAAGGTTACACGATTTTGGAATTGTCCTTGTATTATTTTTAATTGAGGGCAAAATTGGGAGGAGAATGTGAGACCTTCTTGAAGGTTTGATGTGCCCAAGATACTATTTTTGAAAATAAATATTAGTGTCCCAAACAGTTTGGAAATTATTGTAACCTGTGCTGAGGAGTGATACTTCTCAACTTCTGAGACAGGGACACAGCTCTGGATAAACTTTTTCTTGTCTTTGATGGGTACCATATCTTGCTATTCCTGGATTTTACCATTGTGATTCAGGAAGCAAGATGCAAGTCAATGCAGATTAAAAACCAACTTGTAAAGGAAAACATCAATGCTTTACACCACACATTCAAATATAACCCAGCAGAACAACCAGCACATCTTTCAAAACTAGAGAAGGCCTCGGTGTACCTAAACAGACTGTCCTGAGTGGTGTTGGTGCTTGGGGAATACATGGACCCTCCAGCCACTTCTCCAAGACAGACCGACACAGCTTAAAGCTCGGCACTGTATCCCCATTGATTCCCACAGAAAGTAGTGCTCATGGACTGGCCAAATTCCTTTTTTGTGTGGCATACCCTCTCTGGGAATTAGGGATCCCTGTTGATTGTTTCCTCCCTTGTTGAAGGTCATGCCATTGCATGTGCCAGCTACTGGATGCTGACTAGCTCTTCAACTTCTGCCATACTAGATTGTGCATTCTCATTCTTTCTAATTACAGTTTCCTATTGCACAACAGCAGGAGGAGTGACCCTCTCGTTTGTTACATGAATTGTTAGGGGACTTGGGAACCCCCATAAAAAGCTTCAATTACTGGCATATCTCAATAGGCAGAATAATGAACGAGCTCTCCTTCAGGAAACTCACTTCACAAAGCTCACATAGTCTTCCTTAGCACATCAGTGGACCTCACACTGTTTTGCTTTTTCCTAAATACGTATAATGATAATCCGTGTCAGAAAAGAAGTGCATTTTAGCCTTCAAGGGTCCCTTGTATACAAACAAGGTAGGTGCTTCATTATTTGATGTGTCTTGGGGGCACACCCTACTCAATAGTCAACTGGTATAGCCCAAACACTTATGAACTGGACTTCTTTGCCTCACTATCGGGGAAGATACCATCCATTGACCTGTTATGATTATTTTGGGATGGAGACTTTCATTGTGCCTTACAGGAGGAGCAGACTAGATCTATTGCCTCATCAGGCGTTTATAGGGCTGCAACACACCTCCTGCAGGAGCTACTAGATGATCACAGACTTGTGGAGATCTGGCTACATTACCATCTAAACAAACAGGATTGTATCAACTATATGTCCGCTCACAATCTGTGAACAAGGCTGGATTATTGCACACAGGATGTGTGCTCAATGACTGGAGCGATACAGAACCTGGCAAGAACACTCTTGGATCACTCTTTGGTATTATTGAGAGTGGCCACCCTGGGCCTGGTCTTGTTGATGTGACAGTGGCGGCTACTACTAGCATAAGGAGAGAAAAGGAGGTTCACTCACCGTACTACCTCTTTCCAAACTCATAAACACAACAGAGTATCGTGAGGGATTGCTAGAGAAGAGATATTTTCACCCTACACTAAAATCTACCGCCTATTATAAATACATTGGATGAGGTGGTCCCACCCACCTAATGTGGCATGCTTCACCATGTCAACCTTACCCCACCCTGGTAAGATGGTACTAGCAGGGGCCAACACCACCTCTACTCTGTCCTTAAGATATACTAATCTTCTGAATAAATCAGGGATCAATTAAACCTAAAAATACTGTAAGGTATAACACAGGGGTATTCTTTATTCAGTGGTACCTTAGGTATGATTAAAAAAAGTATATTGTGTGGTCGTTGGATGCCTCCCAGTAATATGAGAAGAAAATTTCTATGTTTTCTATATTTTCAGCCTAGTCAGGATATTAATTTGTTTCATTTTCTGAAGTGGGGAAGTGACTCCTGTAGTCGGCCAGTCATAAAGGACATGCACCAGCCTTTTACCTTTTAAGCCTCTATTTACAGGTGATCATAGCCCAAAATTCATACTAGACCAATCCTTTCATTACATACTACTAGATAATATCACTGAATAGATGGGATGGGATGCATTCAAAGCAATGATGCAGGGTAAATGTATAGTTAACAAAAATGGGGTTTTAAAGTCTTCCACTCACATTTGACACAGCAAGAATATACCACTTTAGCACACATGAGAGAAACTCTTACAGAATATTCAGGGACTGTGGATAGGAAGTGTTTAAACCACAGGAGTTATGACAGAATCTGTTCTTATCATAAGAATGAACAACCTGTGAAGCCTTTAGCAGACATGATACACCAACCCTGGTCAGCGAATACCATCACTTCTATTGTTGACCCTCATAGAGTAACACATTTTGAGACTATGCAGATCCTTGAGATTTTCACTACATACTTTGAAAGATTGTATGCCTCTCACAAATCTCCTTGTATTCGAAGGACACTGTTCTTGCCTGACTGAGTGCCAACCAGTGAACGTTTTGTGAGCAACTATTCATGCCAGATGAAATACTAGAGGTGATGGAAGACCACCCAACAAGCAAAGCACCTGGAATCGATGGATTTCCAGTAGAACTTTTGAAAAGATTCAAGGATATCCTTGGCCCCTAGTTTTTAGTGGTGTATGAGGATACTCGGGAAGAAGCATATTACTTCAACGCTTTAAGCATTACTGATTACTCTGCTTAAGACGAGACAATCACCCTCCAGGCGTGTATCATACCGGCCCCTGTCACCTGTCAATTGTGACACTAAAATATTTGTGAAATTGGCAGACAACAGATAGTTGTTTCTCCTCCCTAACTTGGTGCTCCCAGATCAGTTTCGATTTATCCCAGGAACATCCATCACTCGTAACTTACATACCTTGTTTGCCCTCCAGCATGGGCTAGACCCTGACATTAATACTATAGACGTCTTCTAAGTTGCCACGGAGAGCGGAAATTTCTTTTAACAATTTATGAGTCTGCCCTCTGGCTTTATAAGCTGGGGATGGTGTTACTTGACTCAGGAATGGTTCAATTATGTATTGACAACCTTAACTCCACCCTGCTCACATATACTGGGTAACCCGAAATGGTTGCCCCACCATCCTTATTATTAGCCATAGCACTGGAGCCCATGGTAACGATACTGCATCAGTATAACTCTGACTGTACTCTTAAGTTCACAAGCAGACAGGTGATATGACACTGTATCTGAGGGATCCTCAGGAGTCTCTTAACCCTAAACTTAGTAAATTTATTAAGTTTGGCAAACTGTCTGGACTGTCAATTAACTAGGATGAATCACAACTGTTCTCCTCACTCCAAACATAACCTGCTTTACACCAGAATACCCTTTGATCTGGTGTGAAGGCTCCCTTAAATACCCGGGGAGTCTGTATAAACAGTGTGTACGAAATTGGGATACTGGTTGGGGGGGGAGAAACCCTATTCAAGCATCAACTGCAATCCTTGTCAGGGTGAGGCACAAGCACACCACAAATTAACCTGCGCTCAATCCTCTAGTAGCTTGAAACGAGCCGCCGATACGCGGACTCTTCTCACACCGGACTCCAAAATGCGGAATCCAAAATCGCATTTTGGAGTCCGGCGTGAAGAGAAGAGTCCGCGTATCGGCAGCTCGTTTGTGTAGATTCTCCAGATTTGAAACTACGATTCCAAAGTAACGGAATATTTTCTGGAAACCAGCTTAACAGTCCATATTAGGATTTCCCCTCACGCCACAGGAGTAGTGTGGCTTGGAATTATCACCTCACTTTAAACCTCAATACAGTGAATCTGTTCAGCCGTGAACAAGTCACATGTACTATTATACTGAGGAGACGAAACACGTGTTTGCTTGGGAACTACTTACTAACGGAAAACTTGAAGACCAATTAAAAAAAAAGAAGAAAAAAGAAAGAAACAAAAGATTGATTTATTGTGTTTCAAGTGTGATCAACTTCTGAAATTATCAGCTGAAATTTACGTGTGCTTGGGTATACATTTGATGATATTTTGTTGCTTTTGCCACAAATAACCTAGGGAGGCAGGTGGTTCTCTCTAACCTTTGAGCACCATCACCAATAAGGTCCTTTACAGAACACCTGGTGAAATTACCTATAGGTGCCTTTAACCTATTACTTATACCACCTTATCTAGTGAAATTAGGGATAGTCTCTCCTCAGTTTCTTCTGGTTCCACTCCTCAGCAAAAGTTTCTTCTTGTTTCCCAAAGTGATCTAAAGTTCTGGGGTCTAGGTCCAGGTCTAGGTTTCTCTTTGTTCTCTGAAGGCAGAGAGGCCTTTGCCTAGTCCAAACCAGTTCTGGTCAGTCCTGAAGCACTTTGTTGACATGACTCCTTCTTTCCTTTCAGAGTGCAGGGCAGAGACATCAGACGCACCACAGGAGGTGGAGCCAGCATTCTGGAGGGAAGGCACAGCCCTATTCAGGTCCCAGGTGCAACTCCTCCCACCCATCTAGATGCAGATCTCTCTATTCAGCCCTGTGCTGACTCACCCTGTCTCCTGGAATTTCCACAGCCCCTATCACTCAAACTCCAGACAAGGAATACACAGCCTAGCAGGTTTAGATGGTTAGACAAGAAAATACCTACTTTCTAAAAGTGGTATTTTCAAACACAGAATGTTAAAACCGACTTCACTAAAAGATGTATTTTATCATTCTGAGTTCAGGCATACTAAACTCGAATTTCTACCATGTTCCCTGAGTCAGTTAGGATTATAACTTGTAATAATCAAACTGCTCATTCTTGCCTATGGGGAACAGGTAGCCTTGCAATAGTGAAAAACGAAAATGGCTGTAATTCACATCAGGGCTTGTCCTACCTTACACTTACAATGCACCCTGCCCTTGGGCCCACCACAGGGGTGTCTGATATGAAGAAAAGGGAAGATTTAGGGACTGGCAAGTGGCTGCACTTGCCCAGTCAGCATGGCAGTACCAGACTGCACACAGGCTCTGCAATGGCAAGTCTTAGACACACTTTTACAGGCTGCTTCTGTGGGTGGCACAACCAGTGCTGCAAGCCTACCAGCAGCATTTGGATTACCAGCCCTGGGCACTCCTGGTGCACTGTGTTAGGGTCTGACAGGTAAACCATACCAGCCAATCATGGAACCACCAATTCATACATCAATTTACAATAGGGAGAGCATATGCACTTTAGCACTGATCAGCAGTGGTAAAGTGCCCAGAGTCCTGAAACCAACAAAAACAGGTCAGACAAAATACAGGATGAAGGCAAAAAGTTCAGGGATGACCCTGGAAAAAGGGCCAAGTCCAACACTCATGTTTGTGTTGTGCAGCAGAGGAGATGTGTTGGTTCTACTGGAACACAGATTGGCTGGCAGAGCACTTTAAAGCCCATTTTCAAGGCTCCATGACTGGGGTGGCAACACTTGGCAGGGTAAGTCTCACATAAGGCAAAATCCAGATGCTGGGTTCAAGGTTGTTGTAGGCTCTGGTCAGGACGTTAGCCAACTAGCCTTTGGAGTAACTCTGTAGTACTGGTTTCAACAGAAGCAGATACAGTCTTTATCACCTAGGCAGTAGGGCAGCTGGTCAGCACAGTAGGGCAGCATTCCTTCATAGCAGGCTCCAGCAGAGTGGCAGTCCTTTTAGCAGCACAACAGTCCTTCTTTCTACTAGAGTAGCCACTGGTATAGAAGTGTAATGGAGTGAGTGCCTGGGGTCCAATATTTATACCTGTGACATCCTTTGAAGTGTGAGAAGCATGTACAGGTTTCTCTTTGGAGTCCACAGGCTTCCTGCCTACCCTGCCATTGCTTCAGACTAACTATAGGGGATATACAGCCCTTTGTGTCGCAGCAGGACACAGCCTATTCAAATTTCAGTACAACAGTACCCTGCTCCGCCTTCCCATGTTGCCAGTGATTGCCCATCTAGGAAAACCTAAGCTCTCTAATGTGTGTGGCTATCTAGGATGAACACACAAAGTGCAACTGTCATTTACACCCAGCCGTGTGACCAAGCAACAGGCTGTAGGAATTAAATGGCTAAGGCAGGAAAATGCCAACTTCTCTAAAAGTGGCATTTTCAAAATTATAATTTAAAACCTGCATTCACCATGAGAAATAAGTTTTAATTCCAATTCCAGAGACACAAAACTTGTCCTGATGACCTGCTCCCATTTGGAAATGATCCTGTATTAATTGTTGCAAGGTAATTCCAATGTTATCCTACGGGAGAGGTAGGCCTTGCAGTAGTGAAAAACAAATTTGAGAATTTTTCAATACCAGGACATAGAAAACTTAAAAGTACATGTCCTACTTTTTAAATACAGAGCACCCTGCCCTCTGGGCTGTCCAGGGTGCCTTCCTAGGGGTGACCTATATGTATTCAAAAGGAAGGTTTGGGCCTGGCAGAAGATTTCTTTTTGCCTTGTCGAAATTGTGGTTTAACACGGCACACAACGTCTGTAATGGCAGACCTTAGACATGTTCAAGTCCTAACATAATATATATATTTGTAAAGCACTTGTTCACCTGTAGGTATATTGGCACTGAAGAATAGATGTTTATTGTTACCCAACTCAATGGTACTCATCTTATCGACCTCAGATGGATGAAAGGCTAAGTGGACCCACCGGGGATTTGAACCTGTGCCCAGGAGGTCAAACAAAGGCCCCTGCAGTGGAAGTATTAGTCCACTGAGCCACCAGACCCCGCATTAAGTCCTACTTAAGTGGTTGGCGCAATCAGTTCTGCAGACCCACAAGTACACTCTTTCCTCCTGATTTTCACTTCTTAAATCACCTCCAACAAATCTTTCACCCAAGGTGGAATTAGAATAGTATATGGATTGTGTTTTTTGAAGGAAACAAAAGAGGTCCCCCATGTGGTGGTACGCGGAGTAAACCTGTACTCCTCAACCCTTTTCTTGCTAGCTAAGACCCAATATTCCCCACTTCCTTTCGCAACTTGAATTGTCTCTTTAGAAACACAATTTATCTCTCGACCATTCCATTACTTTTTGGATGATAAAGAGTGCATTGTGAGTATGCATTCGGGGTTTCCTTCTCTAGGAAATCAATCAGAAGGAAAATTTATAACAGACTTTGTGGCAATCTCATCCACTACACCTACCTCAGGCCATGCAGACAGCATGTCCATTGGTACGAAAATGTACTTGTTTGCCCACCAGAACTAATGGGCCCAACCAAATCTAGAGCAACTTCTTTCCATACTTCACCAGGTATTCCTCTACGCACCATTGGTGATGATATCACCTTCAATGTCTTGTCACTCAAACGTTCTACTGCACAATGCCTCACAGTACGCTCTATCTTAATATCCATTCCTGACCACCAGTACTTGCACCTTTCCTTGGATTTGGTTATACCTTGGTGTCTCTCATGAGCCAACTGCACCAGTTGCTGCTCCCTGACACCCTTGGGGGGAATCAATCTAGTACACCCCACAACAATATTGTCAGTTACATATAAATCATTCACTACCTTGGCATACCCAGCTAACTTCGTCTCTTTCAGCCACTTTTTATCATGAGACTTGATATACTGGGAAAATAAATTCAATCCCTCCTCTAACTCCTCTTCATCCAACCACAACATCTCAAAAATACAACCTTGAGTGACACCACAAACTTTCACATCATCCTCCATCAAACCATGTTTCCTGACAGGTATCAAAAACGTCCACATCTACCGACAACCTTGAAAGACAGTCTGCTACTTTGTTTTCCTCCCCGGTAATATATGTAACTTTAAATTGATAGTCTTCTAATGCAAGCCTGGCTGAAGACGGCTGAAATGCCAGAAACCGGTCCTAGGAAGCTTGTTTCCGGTCCAGGAAAGACATGGCTTGGCAGTTCGGGCTGGACTGTTCCCATGAGGCACAGGGTCAGACTGATTTGCATATGTCCATGTCTGAACTGGGGTGGCAGAGTGGGCTAAAGAACGGTGATGGATTAAACCCAGATCAGTTGACTGGGGGTGAGTGCTTGCAATGTTCAACGCTCCGTCCATCATTTCCTTTGGTTTCTGCTTAGTCTTCTAATGCTGCCAGCCATTTGCAAATCCTGGAAGAAATATTGTCTAAACACTTTTTTCTAAACACTTCTTGCAAGGGCTTGTGTGGTCAGTGACACACACTCAAATTGACACCTCACACAAACTGTTTAAATATTTTAATAGCCCAAAAAACAAAACAGCTAGAGTCTTCTTCTCAATGGTTGAATATCTCTGTTCCGCACCCCACAGAGACCCTGATGCAAATGCAGCTGTGACCTCCTTGCCACCACAACCTTGTTTAAGCACTGCTCCCAAACATTTCTCACTGGCATCTGTAATAATCACACAAGGTCTACCAGGCACAACTGTAGCATAGAGCACGTATAAGCTGATAAGTAGAAGGCGTGTCGAAGTTCCTAAGAGCACAGGGTGTGCCTGGTTATCGCTAATGTGAAAGTAGTTAAGATCCAGATACTGCAGTTCTTAAGATTTCAAGATAAGGTTTATTCTTACGTTATACAGGAACCACAGCCACAGTAATGCCCATCCAATCCAGCCTGCAACAATCCTTCTTAATTCAAATCCTAACGTGTCATTAGAACAGTGACTAGAAATATACTAATAAGGTATGGGTAAAAGACAGGGGATAAAGGAAAAGAGGATCACACCATAAACACGACTAAATGCAAACTAAATATATTTACAAATACCACAAGAACATTAGTCAAAATAATAATAAATATTGTTATAATGCAGAAAGCGTGTTCCATAAATGAAGTTCTCTAATCTCAATATTTTAAAATAAGGGGAAAATAAGGTGTAAGTTCAGATACTCAATAAAGAGTTATGATGAGAGAATCAATGCATATCCATTGAACCTCTGCATGTCAAGCTGAAAATGATTATCTGCTCTAAGTGAGCAGACAATCAACAGCAATAGACTAAATCACCTCTCATGTAGAGAAATATGAGAAACTCAAAGATGAGTCCAGTCATAGAGTTGCAGAAGTAATAGGGCTGCTACACTAGCAACACACACTAATATAAACTCACAATTTTCCAAATGGTTACAAATGTCTTTCATATCCTGAATTGTACAATAGGATTGCAGTAAATGCCAGGGAATAGGCAAACTTCCCATCTTCTGACACTCATACAATAGTCTTTAGACGTTAGTCCTTGAAAAGTTACATCTTTCACATTCTGTGCTCCAGACAGTTCTTCTCTTGAATCATCGGTCCTGTTGCCTCCTCTCCTCCCAGAGAGAATCAGTTGTCTAATACAAAACAAATGCCTATTCACCAAGTATCAAAAAGCTTCTGGAAAGTTACAACATATGCAGCAAAAGAGAAAACCATCGCTAAGGAAAAATAATGATGCAATATAAAAACAGCCCTTTGCATGTTAATGCATTATTTTCAGTTAACATGGCATAGGATAACTTAAATCAGCACTTATATCACTTTTAGACCTATAAAATATAATTATGATAACCTACTACACATTTTTGTATTTTAGTATATGTGCTATTTAAATGTGGACTTGGAACATTTATAATAAAAAGCATTTTCTTTTGCAAATAAAATTAAATCCATCAGTTTACCTCCTTTTATGGTTGACAAACCGTCATAATTCTTCTTCACAAATGAATCTTTGGAGTGCACCTATCTTCTTTTTTGTGTAATAGTATTTTATTTTCAGTGTTTCAATCTCGCTCGACTTTTTATATTCTCTATTATTTCTTTCTTTCTTCCATTGCTCTTTCGTTTCTGATTTGCCTTTCTCTTTCTTCATTCTTCTTCCTTGCTATATAGCATCTAAATTCTATATACAAAGCATATAAGCATATTAAACACATCCTGACATTTCAAGTTGATCTAGTGTCATTAATACAATAGTGGTTTATAAAGTTCAAATTCAGGTCAGAAATGTTCTTTGCAAATTCTTCTATCTTGCTTCTCTCATCAGGAATGTATGAACAACAATTTTGAACCTTCAACATTTTGCGAACTCCACGTTTTTCTATTTACAAAATATCTAAAGATAATTGGCCTCCCAAAACCATTGATCTAAAAGCCACTTATTCTGTATTTTGAGCCAGCAAAGCACCAGATCTACTTATGGCCTGTTCATCTACTACTGTTAATAACTTTGTCATGTTTTTGTCATTAAAATCTACTCCTACTGGTGGTGTGATATATCCTACTAATTATGTCCCATCATTAGCATTACGTGTATATCTATGGGGTAGTGTCATGGTTATATCATCTATACTATTCATATGATACATTTTAGGAAACAATAAAGCTAAACAGCAAACACCCTTCCAATTACCAGGTGACTGGAAATAGGCATTCTGTCGGCATACAAAATAGTCGCTGGGAATAACTGCTTCTTCCCTTGTTAAAATTTGAACAGGTCCTCCCAAAACGTCAAATTTGTTTTCACAATTGCTTATCCAATGTGCCTTTTTCTAAACTGGTTTCTCCTTTTTGTAAATACATAATATCCCTTTTTGTTGTCTATCTAATTTTGGTTTAGGATATGACATGTTCTTCTTGTGTTCCTCTTTCTTCTAAACATTCTTTAAAACATATTCCTCTTTATTTGTCCTATGTAATATGTGAGATCTTTTTTTCTTTAATATTAAAGTTAACTTTTTCTCTAGGAGCATTATTAAACAGGCTAGATTATTTTCTTATGCCTTATATTCAGAGGTGTAGTTTCATAGTATTAGTGACCCTTCTATATTGAAATTAAATGAACTTAAATTTCTATAGCGTGTAGCTACCCTGAGGCCTCCTAGCGCTTACGGAGCGGGTAGACAGATAGGCACGTCATGTTAGTGTGAAGTACTGAAAAGATGGGTTTTGAGAAGTTTACGGAAGGCCAGTATGTTTGGTTCCCCTCAGAGAGTAGGGGGAGAGAATTCCAGAAATTGGAAGCATTCAGGGAGAAAGAGCGTCCACCCCATCTAGATCTTCGTACTTTCCTTGTGGTGGAGAGAAAAGCGGAGCTAGAATGAAGACTCCTGGAAGGTTGGTATGGGGTAACCATGGACTGGATGATGGCTGGGCCTGATTTCCAAATAGATCTATGGGCCAGGCACATGGCCTTAAAATGTATCCTAGCCCGAATTGGGAGCCAGTGAAGATTCTTCAGTGCAGATTTCGCTGATTGTCTCGGAGGAATCTGGAGAAGTTGGCGAGCCGCACAATTCTGGATCACTTGAAGTTTCTGGATTGTGGACTGAGGGGCGCCCAGATACAGCGCATTCCCGTAATCCAGGTGGGACAGTATAAGGGCTTGCACCATAATCCTTCTCGCCTGGAAAGGGAGCAGGGGAAGGATCTTTCTTAGCATTCTAATTAACCGAAACATGTAGCAGAGAGCTTAGTGGCTTGATGATTAAAACAGAGGGAGCTGTCGAGCCACATGCCCAGGCTCTTAATCTGCTGCTTTGGGGCTGGAATAGGGCCAAGACAAGTCGGCCATATAAGTGCTGAGGAGGGTGATGGAGGTTTGCCCAAAAACATCAATTCGGTCTTGTCCCCATTTAGCTTGAGGTGAGAGAGTTCCATCCATTCGGCTACCGCCTCTGGGCAAGTACCTAGAGAGCAAGTATCAAGATAGTAAGGATAGGGCCCCTTGGAAGTCGAGGATGTAACATGTTCAGAAAGTTAATAGGTAGCATACTGGTGGCTGATTCACCTACCCCCTGTCCTCAATCATGTAAGCCTGGGATCGAAGACAGGGGTAGATGAATTTTCCACCAGCGTGCTCCCTATGCAACTTCTGAGCATGTTACGTCCTCGACCTCCAAGGGCCCTATAATGCCTACATTGCCTCTAGTGTCAGAGTGATCAAGCAGCATTTCTTCAGGACCTAAATATAAATATACCTGATCTTTACTATATGGAGAGTGGGAATGCCTACTGTGTGTATGTGTCGCCACCTTTCTGAGAAACATACTGTAAAGGTTGTTTCATTGGTAAACTTACACTCCTAACTGCAGGATCATAGTATTAGGGACCCTGCTATAGTAATGATAGGGCGCCCCTTGGAGGTTGTGGAAGTAATACTCTCCGAAATGTTATAGGGAGAGCGTGCATGAACTTTCTGAGAGTGTTACATCCTTGACCACCAAGGTCCCCTATCTTTATAATAGGAGGGTCACTAATGCTATGAACCTTCACCTAGGAGTGTAAGTTTAGCAATAAACTAACCCTTATGTTATGTTTCTCGTAGAGGTGGGGGCATATACGGTTGTCTGAAACAATATTGAAACCAGAAATATTGTGTAACAGAAATATTGCGTAAAAAAAAAAAATGAGTACAAAATAGCGTTTTCCTATACATATACCGGTAAGTACAATATACAAACAACTGTTTTAAACTAATATCGAAAATATTGACAAAAATATTGTTTTTTAACATATATAGTTAAAAGTAGTAAATCTTAAACATTTTAACATATAACATTGATATAATGGAAATTAAATATGTTTAAGAAATATAAACATTTACTAATTCAAACAAATACACACACATATATGTATGTGTGCATGTGTTATATACACATATATCATGTACAACTATTTTACAAAATATTACTTTTAATTTGTTATATTTTTAAAAAAAATTAATGTACTAATATAACACATATACATATATATTTACATACATTTACAAAAAACTTAAAAAGTAAAAACTACTAAAACATTTAAAATGTTGCCAATTTAATTACACATAAAAACCAATAAACAAAAATACATTTTACTAAAACTATCTTAAAATGTACATACATTTATATATACATAAATAGAAATTTAAATACACACGCACATAATAATGATAATATAGTACACTATTTTAACCAAATGAATAAACTTTAGAAAAAATAAATAAATTATTCCCATTCCAATCCATACAAATGTAGGGAAAGCATTGGACTAAGGAGGGGTAAAACTTACTATTTTCAACTCCAGTCTGCGCAACAGTAGAGAAAAAGAAGGGGAAATGGGACAGCTGAAATGTACTTTTCCAACTCCAGTAGGTGCAATGGTAGGGAAAGCGTTGGTCTCCGGAGGGGCACAATTTACTATTTTTACTAGTACTGAGACTGATTTGCATATGGCTGGGTCCCAACTGAGGTGGCATGGTGAGTGAAAAATTATTGAGATATGTCCCCCAGTAATTGCCAGTGGCTGAGATTAATTCAAGAAAGAAAACTTGATGATTCCTCCTGGCACGCAGGAACTGGAACTGCCCTCCTGTTTGTCTCATCCAGGGTCACAAAATATGGAAGGATTGCTGACTCCAAGAGTGCCCACCTGACCACATTAGAGTCAACCCTACAGGAGTCCTGTCTAAAGAGAGACATTGTGCCTAGAAGTCTGCCCTACGTGTCTTATGGCAAAAGGACTGGCTGGGAGAAGCTATGCCAGCAGAGATTTTGTCATTTTTTAAATCTGCCTAGGCACGAAACACTCAAGGCTTATCCCGCTTGCAGCTCTTAGCCATAATTAAAAGGGTTCAGTGGAATGTTGTCTTAAAGGTATTCTGCTTTGTGAACTTCCAGCCTTACCCAGCTAGAGGATTTTGAGAACAAAAACCTGACTGACAACACGATGATGAGTTTAGCAGACCACTTCTCTGCCCACCCGCCAGGCAATGAGGAAACTCATAATCTGGCGGGCTGGTGGAGGTCGACTTTGGTGGTCTAGGAGTGGGACGCTGGAGTGGAAGCCCGCTCCCAGACTGCCAAAGTCGTAATCAGGCCCTTAGTCTGAAAGTAAAACCTTGGACCTTGGAAAGATGGCAAAACTATCCCAGTGGCAAAACTTATCACTGTAGGTATGAAATTGAGATTTGTCCTGCTCAGAGGTTTTTGGTGGCAAAACCAATGGCTTCAGAAGGAGCTTGACCATGATGTATCCGACTTCAAGGAATCATCCCTGGCTTAAGACCTGGACCGTGCTCCTCTCAATGACTTTGACATCCATAACAAAGACTAAGCCCTTAGTACAAGTAGTAGCATTTCATCCACAGTGTTAACTCCAGAAGAAATGCATATCTCAATATTCTGAGCCTTTCTGAGCCTACTTCAGACCCTACAATTCTGGGCCCAGATTCACCAGGCCTGTCTGCACTGATGCAAGAGAGAGATGATGTGAGCAGCATCATAGACTGGTCGTACACAACCCATTACAACAGTATAGGGAGAGTACATAATGCTTCTCTCTGGAAAACAACAAGCTAGTCTTGTACCTAGTACCTCCAACTCCAGGCCAGCCCTCCTACTGACACTTTCCACCTGTTAAGTGCAGGCAGGAAATGCCAGCATTTTCCCCCAGAATCAGGAAATACAGCCTGTAAAATGACTCAGAAATACAAGGTCAGAGCAGTTATTGCCTTTTCTGAGTCAAAACTCATAATCGTTAGAATCTGGCGAAACATTATCATCTAGTATCTCCATATTAAATTCTGCATACTTGTGATGGGGGTGTAAATCAGATGATGAAAACTCTGATGGGGTAACCTACTTGGTGTATCCAACCTCTGCTCCGTTGCTGATCATTCTATTTTTACTTTTTTAAATTGGTTAAGAAAATATTTGCTACTCTTTTCATTAGTTTAAAATGAATGACATTGCTTGAGCTTAACACATGTCTCTCAGGATTGCCCGCTACTTGTTCTTAGTTACCAGAGAGTAAGCAGAGATTCTTTGTGAACTGTGTTTTGTGATAACCAGATTGTGTTTGTTAATATAGTAGTGATCACCACCTCCCAAATAAAAAATCTAATTTCTTACCATAACCTATTGTTCATGTACACTATATTTTGTAGGTGTAAATGCTCTTATATTAACTCCACTGTCCCAATATTTTTGTATGTAGGATACAATATTCATGTCAGACAATACTCAGGTAGGACACCATTCTGGTCCAAAAGTGGGTCAGTTTAAGATTTTATGCCTTGCTCCTCGTCTGCTTTGGATAAAGGTATTCAATAGCTAAAAAATATCCTAAAATAATTCTACAAAAGAGTCCATCAAGGACAAGGCACAATGTCAGGCTATCTGCTATGTGATCTGAAACTAGAAAGTGTTAAGGTTGCCTTACTCAAGTATTTATTGTCAACCCATTCAAGCTATCAAGTAAAATCTCTGTCATAATCTCCCTTAGTATTTCATGTCTTTCTTAGAGACTTACTCATATTATATAGTATTAAAATAAGTTTAGGCAATATTAAATGTTGGTATATTCCCTTACATGTTCCCTCCCTTTCTAAAACAATTGCTATGATCCCTTGAACACTCATGCTGAAGTGCATTTAGAATTGTGAGTGCTCTAGTCAGTGAGGACTTGACACTTTCAATCAGCTGTGTAGAGGCATATTGGGGGCATCGTCTGACGGGAGTAGTGCTTGTTGTGTGAGCTTAACATTGTTTCTGGGACAGTTATCAAAAGCTGACATGCATGTAGGGAGTGCACACCGGCAGCGAACAAGATGGCCTCCCACTGGTTTTCCTCTGTAGGAGCTGAGGAGTCTTTCTTTCATGGTCGGGCGGTTTTGTCTTGCATGTACGTGTCGGCAGCTGAAAGAGGCATCGGAAATGACAGGGAGCGGCAAGGTATGTTTTTTGAACCCGTAATTGGCTTTTTTTCATAGATTTTGCAGGCCGCTCCCGTCCTGTCTGGAATCAAGCCACCATTTTGAGTGGTTCACAGTCTGCTTCAGAACTACAATGGCACGAAAGTTTGGCATATAACTTCTCTTTTCTCTTTTAATGGCATACATGGCTGTTATCCTTTTATGTCCTGAGAGATACCTTACCATCCCATCCCATGCAAAAAAAAAAAATGTACTGCCTTGCTACTACCCAGAGACACTTTCATTGCTGTTACACCTTGGTTTCCTTAACTATTAATCCTCACTGGGCGACACTATAACATTAGGTTTTAAAAAGGATACTGTGCATTCCTCTAAGACTTTGCTTCTTCTGTTTCAAGCGGCATAGCCCATACGAAGTCTGGAATTGGTGCCAATAAAAGAGTAAAGAAAGACCCTTTTCCTCCTATGAAATGTCCATTACCTCTGACATTGGAAGATATTATGGAGGAGTTAAAGAACATGAAACCTTTCATGGTGGAGACAAGTGCTACCTTACTGATTAATGATAAGTGGTCCATTCTGGATTCAAGACTCACTGAGGTGGAACAATGGGTTAGCAATGCCCAGGATGTTGTTGCTAAAGGATTGCAATTTTTCTAAGGAAGTTACACTGCTCAAACGATTTGGAAAATCGTAATCGTCGCAATAACCTGCACATTTACAGCATTCCAGAAGTATCAGAAGGTCAAACATGATTACATTAGTTGCACATCCCCAAAATTGTTGGGATGAAATCTCTGGTGGAGCTAAATAGCCAAAGAGCTCATAGGATCGGCCCCTTTTCCTCTACAACATCGAACAGGCCTAGATGCAATATTGCTTTGTTTTTATAATAGTCTGATCTTATAGAAGTCCTTTAGATGGCCAAACAACGTAAACAGATGCTCTGGTCGGGGCAAAACATGTATTTAGTCAGAATGTGTCCAAGGTCACTGCTGCAAGACGAAAAGTTGAAACCAGCTTTGAGATCCATTAATGCACGGTATGGGCTTATCTATCCATGTTTCTTTAAGGTCACTTACAAAGACAAGATGACTGCTTTTGAAGTTCCCAAGGAACTTAGGCAATTAATCCATGAGCATGAGGGAGAAGATATGGAACTCAGTAAAACTTGATCTGTGTAATTGTTATTCTTGTGTTTTCTGATTGTTCTTGATATCTCCCTACAGGTTCTACATTCTTTTGGTCGGTTGGATCATGTTGTGATGGATGTTGTTGTCCTTCAACATTCAGTCTTCAGGTTTTGTGTATGCAGTACCAAGCATTTTTATGAAGAGGTTTGTCCTGTGTCCCTTATTTATTTGGATATGTTTATTCTCTCCTTTATTAGTTCTGTATCAAGCCTCTGGTACTGACCTCATATGTTGTTATTCTTTATCCTAATGGCCCCCCGTTCAGGCTGGACATCTTCTCTTGCCCCCACGCTCTAAACTAGTATTTTTTCCTGTTGCTCAATTTTTTAAAGATATGGTTGAAGGCTATCAACATCGTTTTGTCATCTATTTGCTTTTCTATACACCGGGGAGATTTCTTTTTCACTCCCTACTGTCCTGTGTTCCCTCTCTATCTCTATCTTCTTTCTCTACTTCAATTCTCTTTTTTCTCTTTATATTTACTAACTGTGGCTCTTTTCTAACTTTTACCCCTATCCTCATATCCCTGTTCATTCTGTCAGCTTACCTTACCTTTTACTTATTTGGCGTCAGGTTAATCGTTGCAAAACATATTCTTGTCTCTCCGTTTATAAGTAATTGTTTATGTTTTCTATGGCAAATTTGTGTTTTGTTTCCTGGAACGTAAAAACACTTCGAAATCCTGGTAAAAAACAGAGGGTGATGTCCTACCTCTCTAAGTTGAACTGCCTGATTGCTTTTCTACAGGAGTCACATCTCAAGGATGGTGACATTGATTGCATGTGCAGACAATGGGGGGCTCTGTCTACTGCTCCCCTGCGGTTAATAATAAGAATGGTGTTTTAATTTCTGTTCACAAATCTCTCAATATTCAAGTGAACAATGAAACCAGAGATGACGCTGGGAGGTGGTTACTATTGAATGTTAAAATTAACTATACTCCTTTTTCAATGAAATGCTTACGGCACTACAGGTGTGGATCTACATCTTTGGGACCATTTTTCTACTATCTTATCTGATTGTCCTTCAGACAGCTTCATAGTAGGGGTGGATTGCAATCAATTAATGGACCCCTTTATAGACCGCAGATCCCACGGTAAATATATCCCTAATAAAATGCACAAATCTTTCCAGAGGACTATTCCATCTAGATGTTTAATTGACGCCTGGTGAACTGTTTACCCAGTCTTGTTAGAATTCACTTCTTCTCTCCTGTGCATGCCTTTCAATCCAGAATAGATTACTTATTTATCACACTCAATATTCTCCAATTGGTTTCAAATGTTGAGATTGGTTCCATTCTGATTTCCGACCATGCCCGTGTTATTTTAGACTTAGATACTCCTAACGACAATCCCTGGTCTAATAGATGGAGATTTAATAATGTATTACTGCAAGACAAACAGTTTGCAGATGCATTTACAGATTTTACTAAAAACAAATGTGATGTAAATCTTATTGTTGATTCCTAGATGAATTTTATTTGGGGTGCGTATGAAGCAACTGCCAGGGGTTTTATTATAGACTACATTGCTGCGAAGAAAAATAAATCAATTAAGGATTCTTTGCAATTGCTTAAACAAATCAAAACATTGGAGCATGAATATGTTTTCTCTAAAAAAAACAGATACTCTGCCCAAATTAATTCTAGCTAAATTACAGTTTAACAAGCAATCTTGTAATGATGCATGTGGTACCTTACTTAAAATGAACTAAAAAATGTTGGTGGTCGTAATAAAGCAGGTAAATGTTGGCTAACTTTCTGAGAATTAGAAAACAAAAATCTAAAATTCATGTTATCACAAACAAAGATGTATTTAATCACACCACGGATACAAAAATGTCAGAATGTTTTACACAATACTGCACTAACCTATATTAAGTAGAGTCTTCTCCTACAAATGATCAATTAGATACTTTTTTACAATATATCCCTAAGTTGACAGATCACACACTAGACCTCTCTGCACCTGATGCCAACATAACTGAGACGGAGCTCAGAAATGCTGTCCTTCAACTACCCAAAGGTAAAGCTCCTGGTCCTGATGATTTTCTGTTCATTTATATTCTCATTTTGCACATATCCTACTTCCATAAGTAGTTCTCTTACCTTCCCATTTTGTCACTCAAGATTTCACACATGGAACCTTTTCACAAGCAATGCTTTGCCTGCTTTCCAAGAAAGGTTAAGACTTATCATAGTGTGAGACTTACAGGCTCATCTCTCTTATTAATACGGACTGCAAGATATTTGCAAAGGCGCTTGCAATATGCAGCAAGCAGGTTATTCCAGATGCAATAGACATTCATGAATCAGAATTTGTGAAAGGTTGTTGTATTTCAGATAACTCCCGAACCCTTCTCAACATCACCCATATGGCCTCCAAATCTGACATACCCTGTGCGGCTATAACTTTATATGCTGAAAAAGTCCTCATATTTTCCTCTTTTCCGAGGTACTAGACAAGGCTGTCCTTTATCCCCTCTTCTTTTTATTTTATCCTTGGAAACCTTTCTAGAGAAAATCCATAGATCATTGGCTTTTGTCTGGATTCCAATATAAGCATTTGTAAGTTAAAATCACTGCGTATGATGTGTTACTATATGTGTCTCACCCATTAAATACGTTCCCTGCTTTTTTACGTTCATTAAATGTATACTCCTTTGTATCCAGATATAAACTTATGATAGTGAAGTCTTAGGTATTGCCATTAAATTAGTACTGTCTCCCTGGCATGTTTAAGGAGTCAGGTTTTACCTGGACCTCAAAACCAATCAGATGTTTAGGCAATCTATATTCTAATTCTATTAAAGAAACCATTCAAATTAATTTAGAGCACGTAGATTAAAAATCTCCAGTATGTCCCTTATTTGGTCTCGTTTGTTTTTATCCTGGTGGGGGAGATTAGTGACGATTAAAATGATGTTACCAATTGTTAACTTTTATTTGTACAATCTCCCTCTGTTTTTTTAAAGTCTGTTAATCGTTTACTTCAATCCTTCTTATGGAACAAAAACAAATCAAGAATATCTTTATTAAGGCTTCAGCAAGCTAGGAACGATGGTGGGGTTAATTTCCCTGATCTTAGGAGATACCACTCTGACTTTAATCTCAAACAAATTCGGACCTCTTTTTCAGTTCCTTCTCTGGACGAATGTACAGTTTGGAGCCAATTGGAACAAGTTTGTATTGCCCCTTTTTTCACTTCTGGAGGCAGCCCCTATCTCTTGAGCACCTAGGACATTCTTTACTCCCCTACTTCAACATACTCCCTCTGTGGACACCTTTACTCCTTAAGACTTATTCTCCATTAGAGAGTTTTTGACAAACCCAATATGGTACAATAAACACATTACATTGAATATTAGGGCCCTCTATCGGAAGAAATGGATTGATAAAGGAATTATAATATTTGACCATATAATTTCAAATGATTCTGTGTTAAATGTTAGGGCCATTCAACTTAAATATGGTGTTTCACCCTTCTATGCGGTTCAATACAACCGTATTAGGCCCACCATTCTTCAGTTTCATTTGCAACCCTCTTCCTCATCAATCCTTTCATTGCCTTCCACCTCTGCCATTGATTTTTACTCAAAGGTGAAGTCATTGTATATCTACATATAAGCTCTTATGCCTTTCGCCTAAGAATAGACCTAAATCTAAAATCAAACCACAGTGGGAATTGAATTTCAATCAGGAATTTTCTCAACATACTTGGGGAACAATTTGGACTAAGATACACTACATCCCACTCTGCTGCCACTACTCAAACTCTATACTATTTTTATAATAGACTATAGTACACTCGCACACATTTACGTCAATTTCACCTTAACCCTGCTGCTCTTTCTGACACCATCCCTCTTCTAAACATTTTTGTCAGCTTTCACACTTTCAGAAAGGGAAACATGGGTCTTGAGCAACACAAGAGGTGCTCCACCAGTTCCCATTAGACAATCTTACAGCATTCTTGCGAATTTCTACAATTTGCTGATATTCCAAAAATGTTGATAGGCCTTTTCTGACAGAGACAGGATTTTTTTACTCTAACCCAGACCCTTACATGAAGACTGTGGGTTTCCTTCTTGAAAGTAGGTTCATAATTCTTAAAACACGCCTCAGCTGATTTTTTATTCGCAGACTCCCACATACACCTCATGTCACAACCTTGGTGGAAGGACTTAACCATCCAGAAAGGGTATACTTGTGAAAATGCTTTTCTCCCCCTCATAAGCTCGAAGGGACTGAAATTGGTGGCGACATGAGATGAGGTACGGTATGACCAAACTAGATCTTTCACAGCTTGGAAAATACAAGACTTGGGCCTGAAAGGTGCTTGGACACACCCCACAACAACTCTCTTGAATCTTTCCACTTTGCCATTGATTTGTGGGTGGTAAAGAGGGGTTCTGTTATGCTTAATGCTGCAGGAGAGCAGAAACAAATTCATCTCTTGTGAGACAAATTGAACACCATTGTCTGTAAGAATCTCCTTATGATAGCCCTCCCTGAAAAAAAAATCTTGTTCAGACAATTGATAACGCTCTTGGAGTTTAAGATACTGATAGGCTCAACCTCAACCCACCTGGATAGATGATCCACAAGGACTAGGAAGTATCTCATGTTAGCGGAAAGAACATGGAAAGGTACAAGAAAATCCATCCGTAACCTCTGCCAAGCTCTTCCAGGTGGAGACACAGGAGACTCAACAACACCTTCCAGGACCAAAACCTTGTCACTGGCACTGCACCGTGCACATTGCTTGACTAACTCATCAATCTGGGTGTCCATTCTAGGCCACCAGAAGTCAGTACTGAACTTCCTCTTTGTGATGGTCGCACCAAGGTGACCTGAATGAGCAGCCAAGACAATCTTTTCTCGGTAACACACAGGAGGTACGATTTTATTGCCTCTAACCACTTTGCTGCCCTCAACTGAAAACTCATTGCTGACCTCACAGAACATTTGTAATTAAGGAGAATGACACTTCTCTTTAGGCCAGCCTTTCTTAATAAAAGACACAACTTCCTAGAGCACAGTATCCTTGTCCACTTCCATCACCCAATCTTCCTCAGCAAGAGACAAGCTGTCCTGACTGATGCATGCTACAAAACATTCCTCAACTTCAGTCTCCCAGTCTTGTTCCTCTGTGTCGGAAATGGGAAGCCTAGATAAGCAGTCCGCTCTAAAATTCTTTTCCCCTGCAATGTATTCTACACTAAAGGTGTATTCCAAGAGTTTGATAAACAACCTGGCCAAGAGGGCAGTGGTGCGTTTTATTTTCTTTCCAGACAAGATGTCGACTAAAGGACGATGATCGGTCTTGAGTTAAAAAGATCTATCCCATAAATATGGCTTGAACTTCTCAATACTCCAGACACAAGCTAGAAGCTCTTTTTCAATAACGGAGTACTTCTGTTCGACAGGACGAAGAGTCCTGGAGGCAAAACCAACCGTGAGTTCTCTACCTTCTGTATACTGTGATAGGACAGCCCCCAGACCATACTCGCAAGCATAACTTAACTGGAGAACAGTTTGTCTTCCCTCCACAAATGCTTGCAAAGCAGGGGCCTTAACAATGTGGTCCTTGATGGATTGAAAACCTCTCTCACATTCTTCTGACGATGTATAGATTTCCCTTTTCTTCAGCAGAGCTCTGAAGCATTCAGTGGTTTTGGAAAAGTCATTCATGAACTCGGCACAAAACTCGCAAAGTCCAAGGAAAGATATAAGCTGTTCCTTGTTTTGTGGAGCGGGCTCTTCCACAATGCTTTTGACCAAACCTGGTCTGGGTTTTATGCCATGTTCCGAGATGATGTCACCTAAGTATTCGATTTCTTTCACCTTGAAGGTGCATTTACTTTTCTGTAGAGTAACTCCTCTGCTCTCTAGGATGCTAAAGACTTGGTCAATGGCTAAATCATGTTCTGCCTCAGTGTTGGAGAAGATAAGAATGTCATCTTGGAAGACAACAACATGGGGATTATCGTGAAACATTCCGGTCATGAGCCTCTGAAAGACGACCGAAGCCAAGCCAAAAGGTAGGTGGCAAAACTGGAAAACGCCATCAGGGGTGACAAAGGCTGTGAGATGTCGGGACTGAGGATGTAGCTCAACTTGATGATAGGCAGCCCTGAGGTCCAGTTTGATGTACCATGAAGAGAATCCAACTTTAGCGATCAGATCCTCGATACATGGGAGGGGAAAACCATTGACCCAGATGGCTTTGTTGAGGCTCTTCAAGTCAACACACATCCTCAAGTCCCCAGAACTCTTCTTAGCCAAAACAATGGGCAAAAGCCAGAGGGTGGCTCTACTTTCTCAATTATACCTTGATTGCACAGAGTTTGTAAATGTTTGGATAAATCAGCCCTAATGCTGAGGGGAACATTGCATAACTTATGTTTGACGGGCTTACATTTTCTTTTACCTTAATAAAGTGTTGGAAATCAGTGATTTTGCCAAGGCGTTCCTCGAACACTTTCTCAAATTTATGCTCCCATCTGTTACCCATTTGGGTAGTAGACAAAGAACGGATGTCCTTTGTGGAACTGATTTGATCTGGAGCAAGCTGTTTCTCAATTAAAACATGTTGGGCTACACCAGGTTTAATAGTTAAACCAAATTCAGTCTGATGAAGTAGACCGAGGACATTAATTCCCTTTCTAGTTATGTACACCTTCCCTTTGATGACTTCCCCTAGGACACTGATGGTAGCCCAGAAATAGCCTAATAAGACTCAATTCTGCTAACTTCAAAAGCCACCGTGAGCACATCGGGTGGTAATAAGGTCTTCCTTACCCAGAATTTAAGATATTTTTCTTGTGACACGATGGTAATGCGAGCTCCTGTGTCTACAAGAAGTTGGATGCGAATGGTTTCAATGGTGACATCAATTTCAGGATCAGGAATCTGAAGTGTGTTCTCCAGTCAATCAGTAACACAATTACAATGTCTATCTTTCTGCATTCTTGACATATTTTGGCTGTGCGTGGTCTAAATCGGATTGTGCCATGTGGGCCCCACCCTCGACACATTGTGGGCAACCTTCACATTATTCTTGTTATCACTAGTTTAATGGTTGTGGAAAAACTTAACACATGATGGGTATCATTGGTATTTGATAGTGACCAACAGGCTTGATCATCAAACTCTGTCCATGCGCAGCAGTAGTCCTTCAAAGAAAAAGGAAAGCTGTTTTCTCGGACTAAGAATTATTTACTGAAAATGAAAAGCAGGTATGTAGGATCAAAACGACTTTGTTCATTAAAATAAAGGTCTTTTGTTTGGGGAATTGTAGTCAGTTATTCCTTCATTAAGATGAGAAGCTTTTATTTATGTGTATTGTGCTTATATTTTCAAAATACTATATATTTATTTTTTATAACAAAAAATCCAATATAATTTCAGTAACTGGCCCACTAATATTTTGAAATAAAATGATTGCAATTCCGAAATATATAAGTGTGATAGGCTCGTGGGTTTCTGTTGACAGACACCTCTGCATGATATTTATCACTACTGCTGCTGGAAGCCCAGTCATGTGAAATTGGAGTAACCTGTCTGGAGATGCTAAAATATATCTGTAAATTGTGTGGTAGCAATGCGTGTGTGTCTGTCAGATCTGTTAAGCATTCCTGCCTCTCGTCTGCAAACTTTAGCTTTTTTCACTCATTTCAAGTAGATTGTCTGTCATATACAAGCCATAAGACTCTACTGAGAATTTACTTAGAAGAAGAAGGGTAGAACATGAAAAGGAAATGTAATGAAAAAGAGAAAACACTAAGGGCGTGAATTAGAGTTTGGAGGACAGGTTACTTTGATACAAATGTGACAGATAGCCTGTCTGCCTTATTCTTATACAGTAGAGTAATTTTTATTACGCCAGAGTTATAGGAGTAGTTTTGGTAATGTAGCGTTACTCTTTGATGCAGAATTACCAATACTTATGCAATTACGCCTGCTTGTATAAATGAGAGTAATCTGTGGGGGAGGAAATTAGCACAGAAACCACAAATTTAGCAAGCGTGAGTGGCTGCTCATGCTGATGTTCTCATTGATTTGCATTTAGTACTATTTTCTTAGCACACAATGCATCTTCAGGGTCTGTTTTGGTCTTGAGGATGTAATTTGCACTGGAAACTAGTGCTAAATGCCAGGAGTGCATTGGGGAAAAGACTTCTTGAAGAGCACATTTAGCAAGTGTGAGTGGCTGCTCAATCTGCTATTCGTGTTCTGTTCCATTTAGTACTATTTTTAGCATAAAATTCATACTTGTCTCTTTTGGATTCGAGGGGGCATTTTTGCACTAAGAAACAAACTAGCACACATTGCATAATTACTCTCCTTGCATAATTTCACATTGCTTGCTGAATTGTTAGGTAATCCCACATGATTACACTAAAAAGAATTGCACAAGTTATTCCCACCTCTATCTATTACGTGCCAAAGTGTGTACTGCGCTTGCAATCAGGAGAATGAGACACACACTATTTTTGTGACGGAGTAACCCGTTCGCCAAACTCTAAATCAGGCCATAAATTGCTACATATGTTTTGATAATTTATAGGTAATTTAGTGTCTGAAAAGTTTCAGTGCTCCGTCCATCATCTCCTTGTGTTTACTTTGATAATTTATAGGAAATCTGAAATTAAATACCCACATGTTTTAAACTATCTGCAATATCCATATCCAATTGTAAGGGAAACTGTGCTCCAAAAAGCACTGTTTGCCACATTTTGATTTTGGAAAGCGAGCATACCCCTATGCCACCCACTATGAAGGCAAGGCTTGGCTGCACTTCATCAATAGATTACAATATTTTGTCTTAGCCACATCAGAAACTATGAATTTTTTTTAAAGAGAAAATTTAGTAAATACACCATTTTTTTTTGTTTTGTTCTGGGAGAGAATACCCAACCGTAATGTTCTGGGTGAAGATGGGCTCACTTCATTTAACTCACTTTATCGCACGCAGAAATTCATGTATTTACTACTTACGATGCACACGTTCGAAACTACTCCAGCCCCCACATGTGAAGAGGGTTGGTGCATACAACTTCATATTTATGTCATTTACACAATGAAATGATCTAAAGAATTAGATATTTTTACCTATCTAAAGAATGCTCTCAAACGTCTTCATTTTTTGTACACTTCTGCAATAATGGTACAGCTGTGAGATTATTTTCAAAGGTGATTAATTATCAGTAATTGGATGCTTCAGTTTTGAAATACTTGTTAAATGTGAGTGCAAAGAGACTGCCCTTCCTGAACGTGTTTCTGTCACACTGAAATGGGCACTTACTAATCTTCCTCACAAGAGTCATTTATCAAATGTTCTGGAAACCAGCGTGATCAGGTGTATCACACTAATCTTCATTAAAATAAAATGAAAGCGAGCAGTCAAACAGAAACATCGAAGAACTTGCTCTTACTTTGTAACAAGAAATAAATAATTTTAAACAATTGAACAGGTGTAAGGAAAATGGCATACATTGCACATTTCTCACTGCAGTTCCTTCTTCCCCAACAAACGGTTTATGGTTACATTCCTGAAATGCATTAATATACTCTCGTGATAATACCTCACAAATTCAAGTGCACCAGTTTCCACTTGCAGGTTTAAAATTGCGCAGACCAATTTAAAATAAAGCCCATTTAGCATCAGTCAAAAGGGGAGACAAGTGAATTGCGACCGTTTTCACAGATTACATAAAAAAGCGAGCTGAGAATGGGATGTTGTTGCAAAGACTATGCAAATCCTCACAATCCCAACAAGCCTAGTACAACGTTCCATCACTTAGTAATCCTCTTTGTAGGCTTGGTGCAACTTTCCATCTGCTCTCTTGGGGAGGATTTTGAATTCCAAAAAGTGGTAAACCCGCACCTGAAGTTAGACACAATTTTCAGGTTTACTACTCTTTACATGTAACAGACTGCAGTGTAAGCGCACCGAACTTGGAAAATGAAAGAGAGGGAGGATGGTTTGGAGAACAGTATATGGCAAATGTTTAAACAAAAATGAAGGAAGGCACAATGGCAAAATTTGAGGTACCTGACTGAGACCCATCCGGAGAAAATAAAGCAGCCTAGGGAGGACTCAGATGAGAAAATTGGACACATGCACCACTAGAACAAAGACCCTGGCGTACTGCAATGAGCAGCTGTTATAATAATTATGCTTTTTTTTTCTTTTCTAGGTATCCACTATTTAGTTAACGCATCTTAATCATTTCGAAAGTAATGCTAATTAAATCATACACATTTATTTTACCTCACTGCAAGCAGGTTCTTCAAACTATAAAATTCAAATTGACTAGCACCTCTCATGATATCAGTTGGTTTGCTGAGCATCTTTACTAGGAATATGAGATGGGTTAACTTTATTTTCTAGAAGGTTTCACTATGCGACAGGCTGCTGGGCAGTCTTCCCCAGAAAAGGGAAATAAGGTTATAGGGGTTTAGTGGGAGGTTGGGAAGAATACAGGGACATATCATCAAGGACCAGCGATAATTATCGCTAAGTGCACTTAGCACTAGGATAATTATCGCCGCGTAACATGGAATTTTATCGCTGAGATAGCGTGCCATTAGCAACGCTTATCTCAAAAGCGATATAATTCCAAGCAAACTGCCAAATGTGAGATTATCGCTGGAAATCTAGCGATAATCTCACAAAGATTGGCCATGATATCCACCTTACAAGCAGGCGTAAGGAAAGTAGCGATAACAGAGGTTATTGCTACTTTGCTTGTCGCTCTGCAGGTTAGCGTGCCCATTGAAAATTGGAGAAATGTCGCTTAGCGACATTTCTCCAGTTATGTCAGGGCAGGAACGCCCACTTTGCATCTCATTAGAGATGCAAAGCTGGGCGTTCAGAAAACAGGCGCTAATGCAAGGTTTCACGCGATAACGTGACCTTGCTGGTTAGGCGATAAATTATCACCGCTTTTCGTCCGAAAACGGACGCAAAAGCGGCGATCATTTTTTATTGCCTCATTGATGATATTCCTTCCCCACAGTGCGTGGAGCACTGAAAAAAAAGGGGATAAATATAAAGATAAAAATAATGCTTTGATGTCCTCCTGTTATATCAGTTAGGGAAAACGCTGCTGCCATGAGCAAAAAGGATAATTTTAATATACTGTCGTCCAACCTATCTGGCCTGCATGGAAGATTTATCAGAAAGGTAGTATAGTACTTTCTGAAAGGGGCAAATGCTGATATAAACTTTATGAGAGCAATATATCTGTAGGGGATGGTAAACAGTAATTTACATTAAGCTTAATCAGCCAGGCACTACCCTCGGAGCATTTCAAGATTACAAAAGGGATTGCTACTCCTTGTGCAGCTAAAGCTTTTGTGTTCCCTGTTAGATATCACCAGTAATCTTCAGGGCAGGTATATGTCATGTAATGCATGAACAGAACATTTTTGTGATGGGATACAGTCCAAATCTAGGGATCTCCTAGTGTTTTTAGATCTTCTGTTGTACCTGATGGCCTTTAATAATCCCATAGTATTGTAAAGAGATTGCAAGGCAGTGTTGTCCCCACTGAAGGGCAAAGGCTACTCGTTGTTTCTGTTGCATATTGTGGGTTAAATTAACAATAAAATCCCTTATGCCAGATCTTATAGATAATTGAAGATATTTAAATAAGGAAAAGTGAAAATGTGCAGGTAATTTGGAGGTATTCCTTTGTCTGGCATTGACTATGTAATACATAATTCTTATGGATATAATTATTAGGCTATCACATCTCTGATGCCACCTACAGACTATGCATACATCTGATGATTCTAGAGAAAGTGTTTCATGATTAGCACGAAAAAGAATATGTAATAGGAGTTCGCTGTTAGAGTCCTAAGTCCAGACCACTTGGAAAATGGAATTGAGGGAATCTATACAATTCAAAGAGTATTCATCTTCTTGTTTATCTAGTATACAATGAAGGTATACTTAAAATGAGTCTTGTCAAGTACCGCTTCTTATGAACTATACTATCATACCTTTGAAAGGTTGAAACAGGGATTGGTAGAAGTAGAAGCAGCATTGTTAATACCTGATTTAACTGACCGCTCTGTCATTGTGACTGGGAACTGAACACATTTTAATTAAAACAAAATATAAAGGGTTATTTCAGAGGTGGATGGCACTTATAGAATGGTAGAACACAAGAAGATTTTAAAAGGATTAAAAAGAATGGATCAATCATTAACTGAAAAACAACAGGAACCAGGATTTGCATTGAAAGATGGCAGACCCGGAATGAGGGAAGAAGACAGGAAAAAGGAGACGGAAGACACATTTTTAAACATTTCAGGACCCTAGGACATTATGATTCAGGTGTTACTGTGGGACACCTTCAGGACAGGCTAGTTATGTTGGGGCTCTTAAAAATATGTTAGAATTGAACAGACTTTTTTGAGAGAAGAGATTTGAACCACTTTCCATAGTATGAAAGTAGGAAAATCAGATGGATCTGGTGAACTTCTCACCAAAGTATATATACATTTGGAGGAAGTGCACTTCAATTATTTTAGTCAGCAAATAAAATACAATCTCTCTGAATCATATGAGAAGGAAGGATCACAAAAAATCTTGCTCATGTAGACCAATTTCCAAAAGAATTTGTGCTTCTTAGGAAAATCATTGCTCAAAGGTTGACAGTAATTATGCTTAAGATTATACATAAGGAGCCATCAGGATTTGAAGCAGAGACACTACTAACCACTGCCTTATGTCAGGCTTTAGCAGTTTGTACAATCAATGCTTCTAAATCTATTGACATGGCAAACTGATCTAATATTTGGTTTATGGTACAATATTTTGATTTTGGATGTAAAACAATAAGGATAATGAGGACACAATGCTGTGCGACTTGATTAAGAATCATAAAAAATGAGGCAAAAAGAACACACTTTATACAGAAAACCAAATAGTTTATAGAGCCCACCCTTGTCTCTCTCTTCTGTATTTGATTAACATGGTACTTGACTTTGCTCATCTCTCTGGCTATTGTGTAAACACAGATAAATTGGTGCATTTTGGTCTAGAGCAGCAAATACAGGTCACTTAATGTTAAAAAAGGGAGTACTTGGAAGTTATGATCTGTATAGACCTGGATGGGTTGGAGGAGATCTCCTAAAAACATCATTGAAGAGTCATAAAAATGGTAACCTTTCCGTGTTTGACTCTATGCTGTTTAATGTTAATAAATCCTGAATCCAAATATAACTTTCTGTAATTATCTCAGTAATCTTATCTGTGAAGGGAGAAAAATATCTTTGAATAAAGTACAGCTTTCACACTTCAAATGGGGCTAGCCAACAAGATTTAGGGTTGTATTGTTGGGCAACTCACTTTATTTATATTTATTTATTTTGCAATTTTATACAGTATGGACAAGAGCAAAATGGAAATCAGGGTACTTTATATCGAATATGTGTCGTAATCCCGCAGTCTTTTTGTCTGCAGGGAATCACAATGCGGTCGTTATAACGACCGCGTTGTGATTCCGCATACCATTACTCTGCAAGTCATAACAACGACTTGCAGAGGGGGGGCACTGGATGTTGGAATAGTATAATTTACTGTTCCAACTCCAGTCTGTGCGGACAGTAGGGAAGGTGTTGGATTTTAAATCCAACACCTTCCCCCCCCCCCTCCGCAAGTCGTTGTTCCGACTTGCGGAGTAATGGTATGCGGAATCACAACGCGGTCGTTGTAACGACCGCGTTGTGATTCCCTGTGGGCAAAAAGTTTTGTGGTAAACGTTGTTTACCCTTTATATCAGAGATGGTAACCTAGTGCAAATATCAGTTTGTATAAGAGAGTTTTGCAGAAAAGTACATGTCCTATTACATTGAAAATTGCAAGATATGGCAGAATAATTAATGACCGATGGGAAGTGTTTAGTTGATGTCAATTATATGAGTAAAGAATATTTTCCAAAAGCACCCAAAGGTTTATTATCCCTATTTATAGACATCTTTGTAAACAGAAAGGTGAATGTTCCTTCATCTAATATGGCACCACTGTCTTATGCTGTTTTGCCTGATAACAGACCACTGCAATGAGTTTGGTGAAAGGAAAGGTGTAGTCCATTAGAAGCCTTAGCAGGAAAATAAATTAGCCCTCTGTGGGTTACTGGGCCCAATTCAAAGTTTTGCATCCTCTAGTTGACACCTGTCCCAGCCTGAACCATGCTGCTCTCCTTTACAGATGTGAGGAAGCGTGGGGGACAAGAAGAGGAAAGGGCCAGTGAAGACACAGGGGGCATCTATACCTGTTATGTGCTCTTCAGTGGCCCGTATATGCTCACTTGTCACCATGGGCTGCCAGTAAATCTGTCCAGGCATCCACCGCCATTTGTTTGCGATAGGAAGTGATCTGGACACATTTGGTGGTGTTGCATGCTCCCAACCTTCTGATGGGTTTTTAGTAGTGAAATTCAGCTTTCTGTCGGAGGTCCTACACATATAACTCACATGGAGGTGAGATCTGATGTGAGACTGGAACAGTGTTTACAAAATATTGACTATGGGCAATCAGCTTTGTGAGGCAGGCTGTTGCCTTCCCCAGTACACCATAATCATCCTAAGTCTCCAGAAGCAGCTAGCTGCCAGATCAGTTGTGATAAATGTTGAGGCCGGGGAAGTTGGAGAAATATCCAATGACATTGAGTAACAAGTGATAGGTATCAAATGTAAGAGAATTTGTCCTCTTATTTATCTAGTATATAATGAATATATATGTAAGATCAGTCACGTCAAATACAGCTCCTTCTAAATTAAAAGCTATTTTCTCATGTTTCATTACAAGATGAAGAAATTAAAATTCAAAACACAATCACTTATTTATAATTTATTTATGTTTATCAAAACACGTTATTTAACTATTTACAGCAAAAATACAAAATAATGCCAAGAAGAGGTTTTTTCATAAATGGAAATAGGATTCAAATTGTAATTAGATTATGTGTTGAACAAGAGTAATACTTAGGCACCTAATTATGAGTTTGGTGGTCCGAGTTGTTGGCCCGTCACACTCTGCCAACAGTAGGACTGCCAAGCCCGTAGTGTGTCCACTGGATTACAATTATAAGCTATGGCGGGAAGGCGGTGCTGCAGCGGTCTCATGGGGGTGGTCTGTTAGGCTCATAGGAGAGACTTAACAGCAGACCGTTGCTGTGACAGTGTCCGCAGCACATTCCTGCATGGTGTGGCATGCACCATGTCCTGCATGCTACACAGGGCAGGGCCCCCTTACTTCCATGTCTGCCACCCTTTCCATGAAAAGGGCGGTGGAAATGAAAGTCCCGCGTCAGCCAATTGGCTCCGACTACGGCAGCGGAAGATGGCCGCTGCCTACCAGGCCTGACAGCGGGCCAGGCCAGCCCGGGCCGACGGGGAACGGTAGGCATGGAGGCGCCCCCGGTGGACAGACTGTTCCATGTGCGGAGGTTACCCAATGATGGATTTCTGCTGCTGCTCCTCTTACTCTACTGTCCGGTCGGGCTCTGCCTCCTGGTTCTCAGAGTATTCATCGGTGTGCATGTGTTTCTGGTGAGCTGTGCTCTGCCAGAAAGCCTCTTCAGAAGGTTCATCGTCCGGGTAATGTGCTCGTTACTGGGAATGTTCGTCTGTCAAAATGACCCCCGCCTGAGGGACCGGAGGGTGAAAGTGTACGTCTGCAATCACACCACCCATTTTGATCACAACATCATTAATCTCTTGTTCTCCTGCAATACGCCCATGCTGAATGGAGTGCCTGGCTTTTTGTGCTGGGCCCGGGGTTTCATGGAGCTGGGCACTGCCTGGAGCCGAGCTGAGCTGCTGGAGCACTTGAAACAGTATGTGTCTCAAGAGGGTAGTCTCCCACTTCTCCTCTTCCCTGAGGAGGGAGCCACCAATGGCAGGGTTGGACTGCTCAAGTTCAGCTCCTGGCCATTCTCTATCCAGGATGACGTACAGCCGGTAGCAATGCACGTCCAGAGACCCTTTGTAGCTGCCAGTTTGGCCGATTCCTCCTTCCTCACAGAGCTGCTTTGGACCCTGTTTGTGCCCTTCACAGTTTATCAAGTAAGATGGCTGCCAACCATGTCCAAACAAGATGGAGAATCGAGTGAAGACTTGGCTGTCCGCGCACAAGAGATGCTGGCCCTAGAACTTGGCATTGTCTCTACACACTTTACATCCGCTGACAAAGCTGAATATCTGAAGAGGCTGTGGCACATCCCGCCAGAGACTTCCAGCACTGTACACAACCGCTCGATGGGAGCCAGGCCTAGGGTACCAGCCAGTATGAGCGGCTTAGGCCTCTTTCCCCCCGGAAGATGCACGATTACCTGGAATGGCCCAGCAAGTGAGGGAAGTGCTGCCCCATGTCCCACTTGATGTCATCAAGAGGGATCTAGCCAAGAACGGCTGCGTTGACACCACCATTGCTAACCTGCTGGAAGGGACCATCTCATTCACAGCGGAAGACGCAACCTCAGGCGGCTCATCTCAGCCTACTGTGTCTGCTACTGGCACTGACGTCAAACGTTCCTCCTACACCACTGCACATACATCCAAGCCCAATGCTAAAACGTTTGCTCGATCTCCAACGGCAAGGCATCTGTCACTTCAAGAAAGAAAAGACGCCCTGTACGACTATGCAAGGAGCCGGTACCTCCAGAAATATGGTCCCCCCTCCTCCGAAAAACATGAGTGATGGACATGTGAGACGACAACCAGGCCTTCAGCACTTGAGCACTTCAAGAAGAAGAAAAAACTCTGAACTTCACAATTGTTTGGAAGGTGGGGGAAGGGTGTGGGTGGGAGAGTGGGACATCGACAGCCCAGCCACTCTACCAGAAGCACATGTGTGTCTCCTTGTGAGCAGGACCTGTAGCAATGGCGAGTTTAACATTTGGCAGTGGTCCATGTGCTGCTCGAGTGAGGAGGCTTAGCCCTTGGAGGCACACGTATGGTGTTTCTGCATGAAGTCACTTTCATGCTGTTCTTCCCCCGAACTGCAGTGTGTTTTAGTACTAAACCAGAAACTTACACAGAGGAATGTTTTCCAGTCCAGTAAGAGGCAACGATCCTTGGCAAAACCAACAGTGATATTTTTTTTATTTTGAAGAGCCAAAATACAGATGCAATCTTTACCCGTGTTTTGCTTCAATGTGTAGAATGCAGTGTCTCCTCTCCACAATAGCGTCTGTCTCTGGGACCACCTCAAAAGCTTACATTACTGGCACCATAAAATGTCAAGTTTCTGGACAATGATACTGTGTCACAAATATTAAGTCATGACAGGCAGTAGTGTGGGTCCGTGCCATCTCTACGAAACAATGCGCACCATAAAGCCTTATATTTGCAGATAAGGTTCCATGGATGTTGAATACCGTGGCCCCTTTGTCTGTCATTTGATGTAACTCTTTTGACTTGCCTACTCACTGCTACTAACTTCATTTGGCTGGTCTGTTCTCCTCTGTACAGGATACTCCCTGCTCCTCCATGCTGCTTAATTTCCTGCAAGCAGAGGTGTGAAATAAAAGGCTGTGCTCGTTTGTGGTAAGGGGTCTATGTAGCTGACTCACCCTCACATTTAGGTTTGTTTTGAAGTTGGGACAAAACATCAGTCGCAGTTGCAATGTAGGTTTGTAGTCCTGGCAGAAAGTGTGTTCAGAGTTACTTGTGGATGGAGACCAAGGGATGAGACCTGCAGCTGCCATTCTGGCGAATGTCTCAGAAGGATGGATGGGCGTCGGAGCTCCTTTGGTCGCCACCTGTAGAGGAGCCTCTTATGAATACCTGCCTTGGAGGTGAAGCATGGCGCCTTCCTTCAAGATTCAGCATTTTACTTTGCTGCAGAGAACGCATGGTCATCTTTGAGCTGAGAGAGCATCATGTCCGTAACAACACAGACCCGTACTTTGCCATGGGCAAGTGGGCGAACTTGAAACTCGCTCAAGCTACATTGGGATATCATATTGACCTCTGAGCTTCTTGGTTGTCTGGTCAAATATGGTTTCCGCCTGCGTGGCCGGGGCTGGAGATAAAAAAAAAAAAGAAAGTCGGTCTTGTTGTGGTCCGACCACCACACTCATAATACGGTGCCACCACGAGTACGGCAGCCCTTTGGACGACCGTACTCATAATAAGGACCTTAGTGTAAGAAAGAGTGCCTTCAAAATCCCAGATGAAGATGTTTTACTCAAAATATGAACAAGAATAAAACCGTCCAACCATTTCAATGATCTCCTGCCTGGCAAGCTCATCAAACAGCTTAGCCTTTCTCTACACCTCTTTGGAACAAGATTGCCAAAGCATCTCTCTCTACGGGCAAGTTTCCCGATTGGTTAAAGATGGGATAGGTCTCCCCTATTCTAAAAAAAGAAATGCACACCTGTCTGACCTCAACAGCTAATGTCCTAACACAAATACCCTGGGGCAGATCTACAAGAAATTGCTGCAGCGCGGCACTGCAAGCCCTTTGGATGCGCCACGCTGCGGCACTTTCAGAGCACAAAAATGCAACATATTTACAATGATATGTCGCATTCCTGTGCTCTCCCCTGCGCTGGTGCACAAATGGCTGCCATGCGCCAGCGTAGGCACCCTTGCACCATGATGCAAGGATGCCGGTGCCATGAGGAGATACTTTTTGTGCAGGAAGGGGCACCTTCCTGCGCAAAAACAATAACTACAGGCATTTTCCTCTTTCAATACGTGCACACATTGAAAGAGGAAAAAACAAGGAGAAAAGAAAACATTCCTCCTCGTTGCGCCTGGCTACACTACCCATAGGGTGGCATAGCAAACTGACTCATTTCCAAGTTTATGATTTTGTGTAAATCTGGAAATGTGTCTGGTTCCATGGGTGTTGCATGGGAACGCCCACAGCAACACCCATGGAACACCCCTTTCACGCAAATTGCTTCGTGTAAAGGGGCCATATTTACAAAGACAGGAAAAGCCACACAGGGTGGCTTTTCCTGTCCTTGTAAATATGGGACACAGAAATGCGCTGCCAGTGCATCACAAAAAGTGACGTACTGGCAGCGCAAGTGGCTTGTAAATCTGCCCCCCTGCCTCTAGCAAAGCTTTTATAGAAAAACATACACCTGCAACGTTGCAACCATATTGAATAATTTCAACTCCTTGATCGTCATCAATCAGGCTTCAGAACGGGTCCTAGCACTGAAACAACTCTAACACACATTGTTTATGATGCCCTGAGAATGCGAGACCAGAATAAACCCTGTCTGCTTATTCTTTTTTTTAATTTCAAATATTTTTATTGGTTGATTTCTTAAAAAACAAAAAAGAAACAGAGAAAGAAAACAAAAAGCGAAAATGACACAGGTACACAGCGAATAGCATGGAGCCATTATCTCTATACATTGTTCAAAGAAATACACAATACTACATAATAATATGATAGACAGTGGTTTTTAAATGCCATGTAATAAATGTCCCCCAAAATGCATGAAAGCATAATTATGCAATAAACTGTATATTAATGATTAATGTAATACTCCTGTTAAAGAAAACAAGAACAAGATTAAAACAGGTAGCCTATTGTCTGCTTATTCTGCTTGATCTCTCCTCTCTTTTCAATATGGTCAAACATGATAGTATGATTGACTTTCTTGAGAAGAGGATGGATGGGGCTGTCTGGTCTCGTATTAAAATCATTTGCCTCTATCCTTCATAATAGAGCACAAAGAATCAAGGACCATCAAGCCCTATCTGACATCACTCCAGTCATGTTGGCAGTTCCCAAGGATCAAGTCTCTCACTCAACGTATTTAACTTGCTCATGGAACCTCTTACCAATCTTTTGAATCACTCTAACATTAAGAGGTCCATTAGGATGTAGGGCGGAAAAACACCCCGACCGCCATGGAAGCGGAAAACATCCGCCCGCTGGCCCGGTGGGAAAACCGGCGGCCAAATTAGCATTAACCGCCCAAAAAATCCAACCGCGGTGGTACGAGGCCCAGGATAACCGCCCAGAAAAACAACAACCCGCCGCAAGTATAGCGGAGACACCGCCCCGGAAATTAGCATATCCCCGACGGTCCCTCGGTATGTACCCCTGTCTCTGACCGCCGCGGTCGTACAATGGGATTAATGGGAGAGCCAGTGGAAGAGCTGAAGCACAGCCACCGCGGAGGACGAACTATCAAAAATATGGCGGACGAAGCCAAAACCCCACAAGAAGGCCAAAAAGTGCACACAGAAAACTAGACATGCCTCCCAAATACACAAAACACACTCCAATGACACAACCACATGGCAAACGAAAAATACAAATCCCAGGACCACACACCAGTCGGCAACACCCCAATTGGACACACCCACATAGCTGTGTATAAAACCAGCCCCATCACTGACCACAATCCCTTGAAAAACTCCAGGAGAGAAGGGACGCATACCCCAGCTGACAGGAGAGGCAAAGGACACAACATCACCAGCCACACCACACATAGCACCACCACCACCTCCAAGCCAGCACAACTAACACCCCTGCACAACACACACCATACACAGCACAACCACAACCACCACTCACACCCCTGCACCCACAATCACTTTGCACACCACACACCATGGCCACACAGAAAATGCCCAAATTCACTGAGAGTGAGTTAAAGGTCATGGTAGATGAGATAGTCAGAGTGGAACCACAGCTTTTTGGTACCCTGGTCCAACAGACACCATTAGCCACAAGGACACAAATGTGGACTAGGATAGTCCAAAGGGTCAATGCAGTAGGGACCACCCCAAGATCAAAAAAGGAGACCATGAAGCGGTGGCATGATCTGAAGAGGGTGGTCAAGAAGAGGAGGAGAAAGAACCGTGAGCTGGCTCAGAGGACTGGCGGTGGTCCTCCCATTCCACAAAAAACATTCACACAATGGGAGGAGAAGGTGCTTGCCATACTGCACCCAGAGAGTCTCACAGGAGTAGCCGGGGGAGTGGAGGCTGGTAAGTACAAACAAAAGACTACCACCACTCTGCTATGTACTGCCTTGCACAACTACAAAGCTAAACCACCTAGGACACACACCATCCATCTGCACCACACACTCACAAAAACATGTCTCACAGATCCAACATTCACCCACTCCCATTCACCACAAGGCAGACTGCACTACAACAACCACCATGCCCCCTGTCCCACACCTGAGCAGGATGGATCCCTCCCCCACCCCATCCAGGAGCAGTTGGAAGCCATTACAGTACATCAAACAAACTTACAGGTAGGTAGCCTACTTCACAATGAGGGTGTCTGGGGGTGGGGGGCCTGAACCACTACTCCCACCATGCCCCCTGCCCCAAAGCCTAGCAAGATGGATCCCTCCCACCACCCCACCCAGAAGCATGTGCCAGCAATTACACAACCCTCATCAAACTTCCAGGTAGGTAGCCATCTTCCCTGGGAGGGTGTTTGTGGCTGGGAGTGCTGTACTACTACTCCCAACATGCCCTGTGTCCCACACCTCAGCAGGATGTTTCCCTCCCCCACCACACCCAGGAGCAGTTGGAAGTCATTGCAGTACACCAAACAATCTTGCAGGTAGGTAGCCATCTTTACAATGAGGGTGTCTGGGGTGGGGGTCCTGCACTACTACTCCCACCATGCCCCCTGTCCCACACCTGAGCAGGATGGATCCCTCCCCCACCCCACCCAGGAGCAGTTGGAAGCCATTGCAGTACACCAAACAAACTTACAGGTAGGTAGCCAGTACGTGCACCCACCCATTTTTCCCAAATTAAATGGTGCCAAATGACAACACCAGCACTCACATTGCACAAAGAGCCATACCTACCCCATTGCCAAGCACAGTGTGCACACAGGTAAGCCAAGGAAACTGTCACAACCACCAAAGTGGCACACCAATGCACAAGTAGAAGAAAGCCTGGGCACATTCATGCACAGCAACTAGTTACATGTGCATCACCATGGGGCAAGTGCAACAAGGACCATTCTCAGAATATGAAAGCATGTGTGGTGGTACAAATCAAGATATGCACATGACAGGACAAAGGGATGCAGGAGATGACAATGGCCAGTCCATGGCCAGATGTGACGTCTGCTAGGTCAGACAACTAAACCATGAGTCCACAATAAACTCATGTTGTGCCAGGCCCTAGATGGCAACAAGTCCCAGTAAACCTCAATTGGACACGGTTCGCATGGTATGCCCTGACACCTCGCACCATGGACAAGTAATGCTTGTACCACTGTATCATGTCAGGAAGCACAGTACTGCACACAGTCAACAATGTGATGATATGTCAATTGTGCAGTGTACAAAATGTGAATGACAAACAGCTAACCCAAAGCTTTCCGGGTGCACTGCAATGACCATTTCCCATCTGACCCACAGGTGACCAAGAACTCACTGAAGAGGACAACACCAGCAACCTGCAGAGCTAGTCTCCACCTCCGGTACAAGTACTCTCGGATGTTGACTCCCAGGATTCCATAGACGATGAGCTCGAGGCCGGCCCATCTGGTGTGCCAGGGGGCAACAGGTCCCAGGACCCCAGTGTCCCCCCACCACATCTGTGGCAACAACAACTCCACAGCAGACCCCTGCTGTTATGGCCTGTGCGGCCACCACCACCACCACCACCACCAGTGCTGCCGGCAAAACGCTCCCTGTCCCAGAGGATGCCCCACACACACCACCCATGGAGGAGGGCAGGGAGAGGATGCGAGTGCCCACAGTGGTGAGGCAACAGGTCCGTGGCTGCAGGGCAGGTGGGAGGGGCAGGGTCACCCAGGGACACCAGGAGGCTGGGACCCACTCCCTGGAACACAATACCAGGCCCAGGGACGAACGGGCCAGTCGGACGATCTGTTGCACGAGCTCATCCTGCTGATGAGGTCCATCGACAGACGCATGGGACAAATCATGGACCTCTTGGGCCAGCAAGTGGCGGTACTGAGGGAAAGGCATGCACCCCAGACAACACCTCCGCCTCCCTCTGGTGGGTTGCACAATGACAGTTCACCACCCTCCCCTGAGCCCACAGAGAGGGGTGAGTCCTCAGACCCCACTGGCCCTGCAGCAGGGCCCCCCCTGCCAAACGACAAAGGGGCCATCCCAAGAAGACCCTGGGAGTATCTGGAGGCAAAGCACCTGCCAGACGCAAGTCACAGAGCCAGCCATGATGGCAACCCTCTCCACCACTGCATTGACTCTTTGGACTGTCCTACCCCACACTGCCTTGTGAATGGCATCTGCCTGTTGGACTGGATCACCACAGCAATGTGGTGACTACTCGACCATCTCATCTACCACGACTGTCAACTCACTCCCCCTCTCAATGGAAATGTACACCCCTTTTGCATCTCACCATAGTAAATAAAATATCCTCACACACATGTTGTTGTGTCTGCTCCGTCTTTATTGCAGGGTGTACAGTCTTCAACATGATCACAATGTATCAGGACCATGGGCTGTATGTAGGCAAGGAGAAGTTGAAGGCACCTAGGGAAATACAACAGAGCTGTCACTGGTCTGGGTGTGGCATCACAGACATCACACAAGCCCTAACACCAGTATAACCCAACCTGCACATGTCACAATGGCCCCCAAGTGTCAACATACACGTCCCGTTGATGTTCCCAAATGACATGTCCTAGAAACATTTCTAACCACCACTGAGTCTACAACTGGCTGATACTACAATTCTCACATGCCCCTTCACGACAACAGCAATCTCATCAGACAATGAGTATGTTGCATATTGCAACCGACCGTCAAGTGAAGTAGCGGGTGATGAGCTGTTCAAGCAGTTCAACACCTTCCTCCTCTCCACTGTCCTCATCACTGGACACGGCTTGGTTTGCAGGCTGGGGCCTTGGGTCCTCACCATCATCCAGGAGCAGGGGAATCTCCATGCGAATGGCTGGGTTGTGGAGCATGCAGCATGCAACAACAATCTGACACACCTTCCCGAGTGACCTCCGGTCTTGTCCAGGCACCGGAAACGTGACTTGAGCAGGCCAAAAGTGCGCTCCACCACATGGCGTGTCCTCCCATGGGCCTCATTTTAGCAGACTTCAACCGGGGACCTGGGATTCCGCAGTGGGCTCAGCAACCAGGGACGGTTGGGATATGCAGAGTCACCTAGGTATGACAAACACAATAGACATTGCAATGTCGCAGAGTCTCAGGGGAGCAGGTCACACACACAGCACGCCACACGACTAGGCATACTCACCCACAGTCCATGCACACTCTGGAAGAATTAGCCATCAGCTGGGGCACTATGCTGTTCCTCAGGATGTAGTAGTCGTGGGCCGAGCCTGGGAATTTTGCACACACCTGCGAGATGGTCATATCTGCCAGGCACACCACCTGCACATTGATGGAGTGGTAATGCTTGCGATTGCGGTAAATGTGCTCCCTTGCTTGTGGTGGCACAAGAGCGACATGGGTGCAATCAATGGCCCCAACAACATTGGGGATGTGTCCAAGGGGATAGAAGTCTCCCTTCACAGCTGGCAATTCAGCACCCCTGGGGAAATGGATGTATCTGTCCTTGTATAGCGTTATGGCGGACAGTACATCACGCAGCACCATGCTGAACATCGGTTGTGACATCCCACCAGCGCTGGCCACAGTCTCCTGGAACGATCCTGTGGCAAAAAAATGCAGGGCTGCCATCACCTTATAAGTAGGGGTGAAAGCTGTTGGATATGTCCTGCATGACTGCAGGTGGGGGTCCAACAGATCACAAAGGGTCTTCAGGGTGGCTCTGTCCAGGCGGCATTTGCGTATGATCGCAACATCCTCCATGTCCTCCAGCACCGTCAAGTGACAAATCAAATTTGGCCTCCTCCTATTGGAGTTGATATTGGATACATGTCAATACAATACACCAAGAGATGTGCACAGCATATCACGTTCTGGATGACACAACGACAACAATGACTGATATCTAGAGTGGCTAACAGACCAGCTTACATGGAGGGACACCTTCAGCTACACAAAGGGCACACGTGTCAACTTACACAAGACAAGTACCTCAAACACCACCTTTGGCTATGTGAATGCACATAGGGATATGGCCACAGTAGACATGTGCACGCCTGGGAGTCTAGAATCCAGCATATGTGTAACTAATCACAACCACTGTCTCCTACCTAGCTGCTGTACCTGTAACACCTTGATTCATCATTACAACCTGGCACACATCCACCACACAATGACCAAAGTCGGCACTGGAATGATGAATGTGTTCATGAGCAGACATGAGAGGCAATGCTAACTAGATCAACATTCATCAAAACGAGCATTGCTGTGATTGTCAGTGGACCTCAACACATTGACATGTGTACACATTGTACAGTCCAGGACTACACTGTCCTGCCTACACCAACATCAAATCCTCAAGTGACATGTGAGTGGGTACAGACAAATGTACGTTACACACACACAAACATGGCATGTGTAGCCATCAGTGGAGTACATTGAACATTGACTTTGTGTGCACAATGATGTGCCATTGAACATGTTGGCACTATGCACTGTTGATGTGTGACAGATGGCCATCGCCATTGCATGGCACCCATATCGCTGTAGCTAACGCCTGGCACCGGCGGTGTGTCACCAGCACCCCCATTCACACCAGTGCAGTAGTCATAGGCATGGAGACATGTGGAAATGGCGGCTGGCATGCTCTGCCGCCAGAATAGCGGTGCCTCGTGTCAATGCATGGCACCCATATCGCAGTAGCTACCGCCTGGCACTGGCAGTGTGTCCCCAGCACCCCCATTCACACCAGTGCAGTAGTCATAGGCATGGAGACAAGTGAAAATGGCAGTTGGCATGCTCCGCCACTAAAATCACGGTAGCGCACCCCGGGCCCCAGCGGTGTTACACCGTCATGGAGCTTGCCCTAGAGCCAATGGGAAGCTCGATAGCGGTGGCATGATGCAATTTTGCAGATCGCGGTAGGCATGCTCCGCCACCGCGGAAGCGGTCATTGGCTGCATTTGAAAGATGCACCATCCCGGTAGCGCACCCCAGGCCCCAGCGGTGTTACACCGCCATGGAGCTCGCCCTAGAGCCAATGCAAAGGTCGATAGCGGTGGCATGATGCAATTTTGAAGGTCACGGTAGGCGTGCTGCGCCACCGCGGAGGCGGTCATTGGATGCATTTGAAAGAGGCAGACATGGACCACCAATTGCTGCAGCTTGGCACCTTTGAAACGACCCCAGGGGGCTATATATATGGGAATGAGCCTCACATTGCCACTGCTCACAGAGCCTGCTGCCTGAGACCCATCACCTGCTGCTGCCTCTAGATACTGCTGCCTGACACCCCTCACCTGCTGCTGCCTCCAGGGACTGCTGCCTGACACCCCTCACCTGCTGCTGCCTCCAGGGACTGCTGCATGACACCCCTCACCTGCTGCTGCCTCCAGGGACTGCTGCCTGACACCACTCACCTACTGTTGCCTCCAGGAACTGCTGCCTGGGGACCCTCGCCACCAAAATCCCCTGCTGTTGTCTCATGTCCACAGTGATGGCAAGGACAGAGAAGATCCATGCCAGTCCCTTCACGAGCGAGGAGCTGGAGGTCCTGGTGGAAGAGGTGCTCACATAGTACCCAAGGCTATATGGTGCCCCAAATGTTGTGGTGAGTCTTAAACAGTGTTGTGGTAGGGCAGGGGGGCCACATTTGTAGTGGGCTCATGCAGTATGTGCCTGGGAGTGTGGGGTAGTGTAATGCACTGCCTGAAATGCTGTCTCCAGTGGGAGGGTGTGTGTACCCAATGCCACAGCTTTCCCTCCCTGCACATGTAAGTATGAGTGACCTGTGTTGTGTTGTCAGCCATACAGTGACACATAAGGTTGTTCATGCTGTAGTCAGGACAGTTATTGCTTGGCTGGATGGCTGTGTGTGTCCCTGTAGTCCATCTCAGAGTGAGCCCAGCTGGCCTGCACAGTCCCCATCTACAAAGACAAGGACACATCACTTCACTTACAGAGTATGACATCAGTCTTTTCACATTGCACTCCAGCTGTGGCCCATCTCAGCACTGTAGATTGCACACAACTACCCTTGTGAAAGGCATTTTGTATTTGTGAGATCATGTCCCTCAATGTGACATCCATGACATAGTTATCTATTCACAGGGCAGGGACATTGAGGGCTGCGCAGTCTTGGACACAGTGGGTCACCCCCCAAACACAGGTTGATATGTGATGTATGTGTTGCTCAACCCAACAATTGACTGGCGATGTAGGCAGGCAGGTTTCAGTGCTGGTATCCTGCATGTGTGTGAGATGTGCAGGGACTGTGTTCCCCCTCACACCTGCATGCTTTAACATCAGCTTTTCCCATGCAGGGGTCACATTGGGGCTGTACTATAGTCTCTGATTAATCTATTGTTGGATATGTGATTTGGTTGTATCTTGCTGCTATACTGATAGATGTCGGTACATGGCACTGTGTACCTCATCATTTCTCCCTCTTGTCTCCCATGCCTGCAGCTCAAGGTACACCAGCGTAAGGCCGTGTGGAGGGCCATTGCAGCGAAGGTGCCAGCCCTGGGGGTCTCAAACTGACGGCGCACCCACTGCCACAAGAGATGGGATGACATCAGCCGGCTGGCAAAGAATGTGGCGGAGATGATCCTGGTGCTGCTTCCTCGCACTGGGCGCACGGCGCAGCATGACACCACTAATGGGGCGCATCTTGGCAGTGACACAGCCTGAGCTGGATGGACGTTTGAAGGAGCATCAGCAGCAAGCCAGGGGTGAGCATTTGGGGAGTCTAACTTTGGATGGGAGTGGCTGCATGCGTACAGAGCCTGTGCAAGCGCTGGCCTCTGTGATGTTGGTAGTTTGATGCTGTGGCATGTAAGTGGCTGCTGGCCTGGGTGCCTGTGGCATGCATTTGCCCTACCTGTACTTACAAAGTTGATTTGGAAGCTGTGCCTTCACATTACATTCTGAGTTGTACTCTTCAGGTTTCTTCTGCATTGGTGTAGTCTTGGGAATCCCATGGGAGGGAACGGCAGTGTGCCGACTCTGACTATGCGTACATCAATGCGTCCATTGCATCCACCCATATTGGGGAGGGTTAGATGTCTTACAGCAATGTGCAGCATTCTATTGTCCCCAAGGTACGACATGGTGGGTGGCATGGGCTAATGTCCATTGTGGACTGTCATGTTGTAGTCTGGGTCTGTGTTGTCCCCTCCTGTTACATCCAGTTCTGTCATTGGCAACAAGTTGTGTGCCCCCATCATGTCCCTAGGTGTGCTCAGAACTAGTTGTGTGTCTGTTTGAACAGAGCCACAAGCAGGGTGTTGTGCTGTGTGGTCATCACATGGCTCACTCATCCCTGGGTTTCCATTTTCCATGCACTGCTTGAGTCTATGTAGTGAGTTGGCACGATGTGATTGCACACGGAGGTGTGCAACATGTAGATTTGCTTAACTTTTGTCATGCATTGCTTGCATGTTTGTTCTGTTTTTGCCACTGACCTGACCCTACATCTCTCTCTCCCATGCAGCATCACCTGCGGTTACGGAGGGACAGGAGATGGACACCAGTGGGGGTGAAACTAGCACCACAGCTGCCCAGGAGTCCAGTGACACAGATGTCACCAGCGCGTCAGAGGGGGGACAGGAGTCTTCTGGAGGAGTCCCAGCCTGAGACGCAAAGCACCACATCATCCAATGCCAGCAGGGATGCATCCATGTTGGAGGGCACAGGGAATGGGGACTCTGCATCGACTTCCACCACACAGCGGCCATTGCCCACTCTGCCAGCCACTTCCTCTGGTGCTGCCCGTGTCTGCCTCGGTAAGAGGGGAAGAGTGTTCTTCACCCCTGGCACCGCTGGCCCTGCCCCTGTCCCCCCTGCTGTCATCAGTGCTGAGTCTGTGGACCTTTTGCACCAGCTGTGTGTAGGCCAGATAGCTCTCCTAAATGCCTTCATTGACCACGACAAGAAATTTGCCCAGGTGCTTGCTTTTATGGAGGGCATACATTCCGACGTGGGTGGGCTGCACCGGACAGTCCAGGCTTTGTCATCAACAGTGACGTCTGCCCTGCAACAGGCACATTCTCACAGTCTAGCTCCAGTCCCTTTGTCCACCACCCAGCCAGTGGCCACGTCTGACGATAGTGACCATGGTCCACATACATCAAATTCACGATACAGCACACAGAGCACACAGCAGCAACAACCCAAGCGGTCCCATGGGCAGACACCATCCCCACAGAAGACAAAAGGCACCCCAGAGAGCAGGGAGAAAAGCCCGTCAGGTGACACCAGTGGACAATTAGCAAAGCAGCAGACCTCAGGCACACATGCCTCAGTGGCATGCTCATCCAAGGACTCTTCTGCCTAAGGCATCGCGCAAAGATAATCATACAGTGTCTGTGCCCACCAAGGAGGTGGTGCATGCCAAGGGTACACCTGGGAAGGGCTCAAAGGCAGTATTATGAACCACCTCGACTCCCATTCCAAGCCCAGTGAGGCAGGGGCCGGAGGGGACTGTAGGGGTGACACCTAGTAAACAGGGGAAGGGGGGCAGAGGTGAAGCAAGGCAAAGCATTCAGCTGGGTCCAGCACATCACCAGAGGGGCTGCCAGCACCTGCACCTGCTGCAGCAGTGGTAGTGAGTGTGCCTGTTGTGCCCACACCACGTCCCATTGATCCACAGTCAGTCAAGCCATTTAGGATCCCCAAGAAGTGGAAGGGCACCCCTTCACAATCTCCCAGCCACACCGTGACTCCCGTCTGCATGACTCCACCTCCAGGTGCCACTACACCACCTGGTTAAAGCAGCCCTAAAGCCTGCCAAGACACTGATCGCTCTACCTCAGCTGTTCCACTCCCTCTCCCTTTAAGTGCCCCGACAGTCCCCGAGGCACAGCCAGCTCCCAGTCTGCCTGACAGCCAAGTCTGAGTGGTAGTCACCCTCACACACCTGTGTCTCACACAGGAGGGCCTGCACTACACATTGTTGCCCTCTGACTGTGTTGCTGGCCATGGAAATGTACAGTCGCACACATTCCCTGTGCTGTTTCTCATGGACATACTCTGCACTCTGCCCTGGCTACTGGCCTTGTGGTTCACTGCTGTTTTGCCCTTGCCTGTGTGGTACTTTAAAATTTGGGACCGCGTAGGAGGCAGGGCCCTACCCCTGTCTCTTCCGGTATTAGCAAACCGCGAATGGCCAATGCGGTATGCACAAGTGCTTTATATAACGTTTCATTGATAAATGCACTATGTATACGATATTATACATCACTACGTGGGTTCCATCTTAGAGCGGTGGCCATCTTATGGTTGCCCTCACATAGGCTACATATTATGAATCAAATACGAGCCTTTAGAGCACATGTGCCTTCCTTTCACTTCTCTATGACCTGGGCAGCTTGGCTCTGCTGCCCCAGGTCAGTCCGGTCTCACGAGCTCCCCGTCCTCTGGCCACCTGTGATTAGCATCAGGGCTTGACACACCATAAAGCCTTTACATTAAACACGAGCCTCCAGCTAATCTCTTTCACACCTGACTGTTCCTGCTTTATGGATTGTTTCCCAAACAGGAGATGCTCATGTTTATTGGGGCCTATCGATATCTGATGTGGGATCTGAGCCTCGCTGGGTAAATAATTGTGGGCTGGTTGAACAGGAATGTGGGATTGTCACCATGACTCTGCCTTTTCTTTGAAGCCAAAATATGTGATTGACCACTTGTAAAACAGGGGCGGTGTTGCCCAAAGCGTAATATTCTGTATAAAATAGAAGACTGGTTTTTGTTCTGCAGACTGCCTCATTCAGTTGCTAAGGCTTCTGTGCGACGTAGTCTCACTCATGAGAGTTTAATAAAGATGTCTTTTCATATTTCAGCTTCTTTTGCCAAGTTCTTTGTTACATTACCATGAGAGCGTCTTTTGTAATACTACAGCAACAGGATAACCCGAAGTCATAGGGTGCTATCCCTGGCACCGCTGGGGTCCTAAAATCCCCGGTACTTCAGTTGGCGCCCAATGTGGGGCATCAATACAAGTGACTATCTGGAGGAGCGATCTTGTCAGAGGACAGAAATCTACTGGGGAGAACAGGACAGAAATCCACTAAGCAGGTACCGAGGTTCTGGGGGATTCTTTGTCTCTGCAGCCCAGTATATCTCTGATCTTTCTGACTTTGATTCTCCAAAAGATGTCACTCCCGATTAGAACCCTTTTTGGCGTGAGTATTATAAAAGACGTTTTGTTATGAAGAACTTGACAGTTAGAATTTGGATAACCTTTTGATTAATAAAAGTAAGAGTTAAGTATAAGTGGGTCGCTCCCACTCCTTTGGTTCTTTGGGTCTTTGATTTGGTTATCGCAATTACCAAAGCCGAGGGGTTGGTTTCTTGGTTTTTAATTTGGTCATTGCAATTACCATAGCCAAGGGTCTCGTATATTTGCGAGTGTATTGATAGAGATAACCCCTTGAAGTTTGAAGTTAGATTAGTGAGCTATAAGATGCCTGATCTTAGCAAGTTTGAAATGTAGAAATTTGTGTTGGCCAACTTTTGGTTTGTATAGGTTTGGATATGCGAATTGCAATTTGTGTAGGCAGGTAATGAGGAGATATTTCTCCATTTGGTTTAGTTGCATGCCTGTTTGTAAGCTCACATGGAAAAATGTGTTGCTTTTTTGGATGGTACCATAGTTAAAATCGGTTAGATTTGAAAACATATTTCTTCCTTGGTGATTTTGTATCCCCAGGGAATTAAAATATGACATAATACAAAACAAGGATCCTTCGTTCTGCGCAGTTTCATGAATAAAGATATGCAGAACGATTTTGTGTGGTGTTCTGCTAGGCAAAGCTAGTGAATTGAGCGCACTCACTACTTCTTGGATATACATCTGTCTGTTGGGCTGTTTATGCAGCCTTTTGGAATACTATTGAGAAGCGTTTCTTGTAAATATGACTTACAACTAGTATTTGCAAATGGTTTGGTTCAAGTATAGTCTGTGAGCTGTTCTTTCTTTCTGTCATGCGTATTGATTTGCAAGTCAACTGTGTGTTTAAATGTCTATGTGGTTTTCTCATTAGTGCAACTTCCGTAAGTAAATTGCGACGGCGCTATTTATGAAAAATGGCTAAAGCACGCTGTATTGTCTGTTTGACCCCCCTTTCCGTTTATGTCTGAAATGAGCTCAATATGTGTTTGTGGGTCTTCTGATGTTTTCAGTCTGTTAAGCAAAATGTTGGTTAATTAATGTTAAGTAGAAACTTAGGAAAAATCCAGAAATGAACAATGTGATGTGCTAAAATAGCTATGTGTTGCTATTTAATTTATAGAATGAGCAGTTGTGCACATATACAAAACTGCCGTTAAATGCTTCAAGGATAAAATTAGAACCACATTCAATAGATATAAATAAGGCCCCAAAAACGAAATTATCTATTTTTGCAAAAGTAAATAAATTTACAGCATTTTCCTTAGATGCATTGTATTAGATGTTCACAGGCAAACTTTTCAGCTGCAGTATATTTGATAGGAATGTTCATTCAGCCAGCACTTTCTCAGTTAAACACGGGTGGAATTTTGCATAACCGTCCTTTTAAATAAAAGTGGCACAAAAATGTGAAGCGTTTCACATTGGGCTTATGCGCTTAGGCTTGTGAGTTAAATGTGTCCAAAATGATAGGCAAGGGATGCAACTTGTTTTTTATACATGGAATTATCACAAAAACGAATAATTGGGATTTTTTTTTAAAGAAAATTATTAATCATGGAAAAATTATTTTTAAAAAATAAGTGCTTTTCAAAATCTTTTTTTGATATTTATAAAGCTTAATACTCATACTATGACCTCCTAGCATTAAAATTTGATTTGAGTTGTGTTGCATCACTAAAATGGCAAGCATTCGTGTGTACAATGTTCCCTTGGCGCAGGCAAGCTCATTTTTATAAAGTATAAGGTATTATTTCCAATGCCTGACTCATGGGTAATGTAATGGACATTCTGGTAATGCTGTGGTACTTTAAAACATGGAACCACATTGGAGGCAGGCCCCTACCCTGCCGACTTTGGTATTTAACAAACCGCAAATAACAAATGCGGTATGTACAAGTGTTTTTGTCATGTTTAACCAAAGAATTCACCGTATATATATATATATAATACTACATATTGAACCCTCGGGTTCCATGTTAGAACAGTAGCCATTTTTGTGATTGCCCTCACATAGGCCATGCTTAGGCCTAAAGGACACGTACACCTTCTGTGACTTCTCTGTGACCTGGGCAGCTTGGCTCCACCACCCCAGGTCAAACTGGTCTCACGAGTTCCCCGTCCTCTGGCCACCTGTGATTAGCATCAGGGCTTGACACACCATAAAGTCTTTTCATCCTACACAAGCCTCCGGCTAATCTCTTTCACACCTGACTGTTCCTGCTTTATGGCTTGTTTCCCAAAACAGGAGATGCTCATGTTTATTGGGGCCTATCGATATCTGATGTGGGATCTGAGCCTTGCTGGGTAAATAATTACGGGCTGGCTTAACTGGAATGTGGGATGGTCATCATGACTCTGCCTTTTCGTTTGCAATGTATACATGTGAATGACCAACTGCAAGAGAAGGGCGGTGTTGCCCAGAGCGTAACATTCTCCATAAAAGAGGAGACTGGTTTCTGTTCTGGAGACTGCCTCATTCAGTTGCTAAGGCTTCTGTGCGACGTAGTCTCACTCATTTAATGTTTAATAAAGATGTCTTTTTCATATTTCAGCTTCTTCTGCCAGTTTCTTTGTTACATTACCATGAGAGCGTCTTTTATAATACTACAGCAACAGGATAACCCGAAGTCATAGGGTGCTATCCCTGGCACCGCTGGGGTCCTAAAATCCCCGGTACTTCAGTTGGCGCCCGACAGCGTGGCATCAATACAAGTGACTATCTGGAGGAGCGATCTTGTCAGAGGACAGAAATCTACTGGGGAGAACAGGACAGAAATCCACTAAGCAGGTACCGAGGTTCTGGGGGATTCTTTGTCTCTGCAGCCCAGTATATCTCTGATCTTTCTGACTTTGACTCTCCAAAAGATGTCACTCCCGATTAGAACCCTTTTTGGCGTGAGTATTATAAAAGACGTTTTGTTATGAAGAACTTGACAGTTAGAATTTGGATAACCTTTTGATTAATAAAAGTAAGAGTTAAGTATAAATGGGTCGCTCCCACTCCTTTGGTTCTTTGGGTCTTTGATTTGGTTATCGCAATTACCAAAGCCGAGGGGTTGGTTTCTTGGTTTTTAATTTGGTCATTGCAATTACCATAGCCAAGGGTCTCGTATATTTGCGAGTGTATTGATAGAGATAACCCCTTGAAGTTTGAAGTTAGATTAGTGAGCTATAAGATGCCTGATCTTAGCAAGTTTGAAATGTAGAAATTTGTGTTGGCTAGCTTTTGGTTTGTATAGGTTTGGATATGCGAATTGCAATTTGCGTAGGCAGGTAATGAGGAGATATTTCTCCATTTGGTTTTGATTATAATACTTGCGTTTTCCGCAGTATTTTTGGCATGCCTGTTTGTAAGCTCACATGGAAAAATGTGTTGCTTTTTGTTTTGAAAGGTACCATAGTGTAGGAAATATCTAAATAGGTTACATTTAAAAACATATTTCTTCCTTGGTGATTTTGTATCCCCAGGGAATTAAAATATGACATAATACAAAACAAGGATCCTTCGTTCTGCGCAGTTTCATGAATGAAGATATGCAGAACGATTTTGTGTGGTGTTCTGCTAGGCAAAGCTAGTGAATTGAGCACACTCACTACTTCTTGGACATACATCTGTCTGTTGGGCTGTTTATGCAGCCTTTTGGAACACTATTGAGAAGCGTTTCTTGTAAATATGACTTACAACTAGTATTTGCAAATGGTTTGGTTCAAGTATAGTCTGTGAGCTGTTCTTTCTTTCTGTCATCCGTATTGATTTGTAAGTCAACTGTGTGTTTAAATGTCTATGTGGTTTTCTCATTAGTGCAACTTCCGTAAGTAAATTGCGACGGCGCTATTTATGAAAAATGGCTAAAGCGCGCTGTATTGTCTGTTTGACCCCCTTTTCGTTTATGTCTGAAATGAGCTCAATGTGTGTTTGTGGGTCTTCTGATGTTTTCAGTCTGTTAAGTAAATTGCTGGTTAGTTAATATCAAGTAGAAACTTAGAAAAAAATCCAGAAATGAACAATGTGATGTGCTAAAATAGCTATGTGTTGCTATTTAATTTATAGAATGAGCAGTTGTGCACATATACAAAACTGCCGTTAAATGCTTCAAGGATAAAATTAGAACCACATTCAATAGATATATATAAGGCCCCAAAAACGAAATTATCTATTTTTGCAAAAGTAAATAAATTTACAGCATTTTCCTTAGATGCATTGTATTAGATGTTCACAGGCAAACTTTTCAGCTGCAGTATATTTGATAGGAATGTTCATTCAGCCAGCACTTTCCCAGTTAAACACGGGTGGAATTTTGCATAACCGTCCTTTTAAATGAAAGTGGCGCAAAAATGTGACGCGTTTCAAATTGGGCTTATGCGCTTAGGCTTGTGAGTTAAATGTGTCCAAAATGATAGGCAAGGGATGCAGCTTGTTTTTTATACATGGAATTATCACAAAAACGAATAATTGGGATTTTTTTTAAAGAAAATTATTATTCATGGGAAAAATTATTTTAAAAAAAATAAGTGCTTTTCAAAATCGTTTTTTGATATTTATAAAGCCTAATACTCATACTATGACCTCCTAGCATTAAAATTTGATTTAAGTTGTGTTGCATCACTAAAAGGACAAGCATTCGCGTGTATAATTTTCCCTTGTCGCAGGCGCAAACAAGCTCATTTCTATAAAGTATAAGTTATTATTTCCAATGCCTGACTCATGGGTTATGTAATAAACATTCTGGTAATGCATATTATGCAAGAAAATTGTAGGATACTCATTTTTTAATGCCTAAAGTATCAAAGTCGAATGTGGGTAAAAACTGCATTTTCTTTCATTCAGAGTACTTTTTAAAGTGTCTCAGGCTTCAGTAAATACATACATTTAGGTTTGATATATATTTACAGGTTGTGCCTTCTTATGATTCAATGAGTTAATATGCCAGTACAACGGCTTGTTTACCTACTGAGAAGTTCATTAATTTAAAGTTGATGAAATGTGTACCATTGCATAGGATTGCAACAAGCATTTATTCTAAAAACTGGTATGTGTGTTATTAAGTTTTGTGAATTATTCACAGAACATGTAGTTTAACAATCTGGGAATAGGGATAATTTTTTAGCGCCTAAAAAGGAGAAATTATTTTTCAAAATAGAGCGAATTATTGCAAGTTAGGAGGAATTAGGAAGGCCTTCTGGCTTTGACGAATTCAGAGTGTCAGAAGCTGGGGGTTGGGAGAGCTGCAGAGGCTGGCTCGGTCACGCTGCTGAGATGCTATCTTTCCCGTAAACAATGGAGTTGACATTTATGACCTTTTAAATTAGGGCCTTGCCTCTGTGGAATGCAGAATGCCCTTGCTACACGGGCCTCTAAAGGTGGGGTTTCTGGTTTCTCCATAGCATCACTAAAACTAAAGAACTCAATTCCAAAGGGAAAATATAGCAAAGGGGTTTTCTTTGAAAGTCCAAACATCATGTTAAATGCTTTGCAGATACATTGGTGCTCTAAAAAAAAAATAGAATGATGCCTGACAGTTAATAATGGCAATTTATTTTTGTGTATTTGGTTCTCTCATGAATTGTTCTTGCTGGTCCTGTATGTTAGAAGAGAAACAGTAAAGTTATATTTGACAGCAGATTTCCATTGCCTGGTGATCTACTGTCAAAAAGGAGGGTAAGTATTTTAAACCTGACAAATTAAACAGGCCCAAATATTGGGTTTTGGGCTGCAGTTTTACAGTGCATAAAGTACATGACATGGTGTTTGTGTGTCACCGCTTATTACATATGCTATTGTTTTGTCTATGCTTTTTGTGCTTGATATACAGCAAGTATATCTGATGGCTTGATGTTTTGTGCGTTTTTATTATTTTTTGCATGTTTTCGTTGATTTTGTTGCTGCTTTTTGATACTATTACAAGTTTACCTGTGTTGTGAGGGGATGGTCATGACGATGTCCATCGCTACGCAACAGTTGGTTGAACTTGTTCTGGTTACTAAATTCCACAGCTAATGATATTTCATGCTGTGAGCATGAGAGACAACACTTCACCAGTGCATGTTTAAATTGGCTATAATGGTATTACAGAAAACTAAAAGAGATCTACAGGATCGAAGTGTGTCACCTGTAGTTAGTCACGTTACTGCCCTTCCCTTAAAGGAACAGGCAGCCCTACATTTATGTATCCTTGATTGGACCTAAGGATGAAATTATAGATCTGTGACTCAAGGTGGCCTAATCTCTATATTACATTAGTTAATGATGTTTTGCTTCCTAAGTAGCCTATGGCTTTTGTTCCTTAAAAGAAAACTAGGTTTTCATTTTTCCCTGAAGAAGGAACTGGAACATTACCTAAGATTACCGTATATGGTGTAGTCGCCAGCGGTAGAGTTAAAACGTATGTGACTTTGGCCTTTTGTGTATCACCTGTACTCTTGGTGTTGTCACATGCCTGACTACCACCCAAGTAAATTCTTGTCCTTCCTATAGATTTTTATTTTTTATTGCTTTTGTTTCTTCCCTGCCCAATGTCGCATTATGCTTAGTGATTGGGGATTTTAGTTGTGTCCTAGTTCCAATTCCCTTTTCCGTATTCCTTTCACCAGTCAGCCCATTTATTATTGTAGGTGTATTGTTCAGGTACATACTTCCAGACTGCAGTGATGCACCAAGAACCCCCATATTATGTACAATTCCCTTTTGCATGACCAGACTGGTTTCCAAGAATTTTCCTTAAGGCCTGCTTCAATGTTTTCCAGCCTGACTGTCAGGATAGCGATAGACTGGCTAACTGACTCAATATTATAGTAAGACAAGTTTTCCATCTCAAAATGAGATATCTTGCGTTTACCCTTTTGAACATGACGAATTTTCAATGTCTATTTTTAATGTGGTTTTTACCCTTTTTGTTCCTGCTGCTTTAATTTTCGGTGGGATCAGAAGTTTCTAATCATGCAAATATCAGGACCCTCTAGTTCTTGTCTTTTGTTTTCATATCTGACTATTAGCCTGTGTATTGCCTAGTGCACCTGATATGAAAGGTTTCTACATGCCTATGATAATCTGTACCATGTGATTTCTCTATTGAAATGTCCTAGATAAGGAATTTAGAAACACTTATATGTAATCATTGAAAAAAAAAAATGTGTTTGCCCTATTAGACAATGCCACCATATGTGAAGACATCTATTTAGATAGAATTCTCGTGTAGTTATCTACCCTTAGATGATGGAGGCTCTCACACGGAAACCCAATTGAAAAGCTTAGAGGCACTGTTTTGCCTACTGCCTTTTTATTTGTATTGCTTCCTGAGAAAGACAGTGTATTCTAGACGAAAATTGTCCCATGGCGTGTGGCCACTCTTTTGAAAATCACAGGCCACCTGTTGACAGTCCCCTTGTTATACAACGAACTGTTTAAAGCATCACACTTGCTTCATCAGAAGGCGTTCAATATCAGAAAAGAAGGAGGAGCTGGTTTTGCCACAGAACCAGAATTCCAGTGCAAAAGAGCGCCTGTCATGTGCTGGTAACCTCTGACAGTGTGCAGTCCCTTGAGCCCCTTGGCCTGAGTTTTTGGCCACACACCCCCCCTCTTTTCCTTTGCTTCAATGGAAGTGCAGTGCACCGGCGGATCCAAGATTGACAGAAGGCACTACATTCCAGTGCCCATAGAAGAGCAGCCTGAGCGTCCTCTGACACTGAATGACGAGTGTTGGAGTATGAGAATGGTCCCGAATCTGCACGAGATCACCTGTGCCCTTGATCAATGGAGAGCACACTACCTGTAGTGCCCGCCGCAAAGGAAAAATACTGGCGCACTGCCTTGAGACACTGAGACTTTTTTTTTCGAGTGAGCTGTGGGTGTTTGCCAGGAGGGCACTCCAACTAAGCAGTACTTTTCTCATGAAGGGCTTGAATGAAGAGGCCCAGGCAAAAGAAAACAACAGAAGAAGATTTGATGGACAATAGAAGCCTGCCAGAGAGGCTTTTTGAACGGACTCTGGGCATAGGTGGTTTCACAAGAGGTTTCCGTGTGATTGTATAGAGTAGGTGTTAAGGAGACAGATTGTTTTGCTGGCATTGTTTTAAAGTACTATTCTGTTTAGTAAAAGCAGAATAGAGTCAATTGTCTGTGGAAAGAGTATTTTCACCTCAGAGCATTGATGAGGGTCACCACTGTTTCACCTGAACATAAAAATTATTATTTCATTTGTAATAGTGGTCACTACTTTCTCCCGTTGTCTATATGTTTTTAATAACGAGTCTTCTAGTGTCTTTTTAAACATGACGTTGTCATTTATGGGTGGGATCGTTTTTCTCTACTCAATTGACTTCTGCACCCGCTTCCCAACCTATGTCCTTTCCTACTACTGTTTCTTTGCACTCTTTTCACCCTTTTCCTGAACATGAGCAGGTTAGAAGATCAGAATTCGTAAGCAATTCTTTTGTACAGCTTCTGCATCAACACTAGTTAGTAATGACCATCATTAATTATTGGGTGTGTGATCTTATGCCGCCTACTACAAATAGAGGTATTCCTTATTTTGTCCTGCCATATGTGGCCTTTGTGCTACTACATGTGTAAGGAGACGTGTCCCGTGAGAGTCGCTAAGTAATAGGATGATGCTACAGCAACATCTCCATGACTTCATGTCTGTAGACCTGGACTCGGATTGATGAGAGAATAGTTATTGCCTATGTAAGGGCAAAAGGAGGGTCTGTGGTACTTTAAAACATGGAACCACATTGGAGGCAGGCCCCTACCCTGCCGACTTTGGTATTTAACAAACCGCAAATAACAAATGCGGTATGTACAAGTGTTTTTGTCATGTTTAACCAAAGAATTCACCGTATATATATATATAATACTACATATTGAACCCTCGGGTTCCATGTTAGAACAGTAGCTATTTTTGTGATTGCCCTCACATAGGCCATGCTTAGGCCTAAAGGACACGTACACCTTCTGTGACTTCTCTGTGACCTGGGCAGCTTGGCTCCACCACCCCAGGTCAAACTGGTCTCACGAGTTCCCCGTCCTCTGGCCACCTGTGATTAGCATCAGGGCTTGACACACCATAAAGTCTTTTCATCCTACACAAGCCTCCGGCTAATCTCTTTCACACCTGACTGTTCCTGCTTTATGGCTTGTTTCCCAAAACAGGAGATGCTCATGTTTATTGGGGCCTATCGATATCTGATGTGGGATCTGAGCCTTGCTGGGTAAATAATTACGGGCTGGCTTAACTGGAATGTAGGATGGTCATCATGACTCTGCCTTTTCGTTTGCAATGTATACATGTGAATGACCAACTGCAAGAGAAGGGCGGTGTTGCCCAGAGCGTAACATTCTCCATAAAAGAGGAGACTGGTTTCTGTTCTGGAGACTGCCTCATTCAGTTGCTAAGGCTTCTGTGCGACGTAGTCTCACTCATTTAATGTTTAATAAAGATGTCTTTTTCATATTTCAGCTTCTTCTGCCAGTTTCTTGAGAGCGTCTTTTATAATACTACAGCAACAGGATAACCCGAAGTCATAGGGTGCTATCCCTGGCACCGCTGGGGTCCTAAAATCCCCGGTACTTCAATGCATATTATGCAAGAAAATTGTAGGATACTCATTTTTTAATGCCTAAAATATCAAAAGTCGAATTTGGGTAAAAGCACTGTTTAAACTGCATTTCCTTTCATTCAGAGTACTTTTTAAAGTGTCTCAGGCTTCAGTAAATACATACATTTAGGTTTGATATATATTTACAGGTTGTGCCTTCTTATGATTCAATGAGTTAATATGCCAGTACAACGGCTTGTTTTAATATCAGGGTTGAAGGTTCTAACTTCAGCTGGGCCTACTGAGAAGTTCATTAATTTAAAGTTGATGAAATGTGTACCGTTGCATAGGATTGCAACAAGCATTTATTCTAAAAACTGGTATGTGTGTTATTAAGTTTTGTGAATTATTCACAGTAAATGTAGTTTAACAATCTAGGAATAGGGCTAAATTTTTTAGCGCCTAAAAAGGAGAAATTATTTTTCAAAATAGAGTGAATTATTGCAAGTTAGGAGGAATTAGGAAGGCCTTCTGGCTTTGACAAATTCAGAGTGGCAGAAGCTGGGGGCTGGGAGAGCTGCAGAGGCTGGCTCGGTCACGCTGCTGAGATGCTATCTTTAGTTTTCCCGTAAACATTGACATTTATGACCTTTTAAATTAGGGCCTTGCCTCTATGGAATGCAGAATGACCTTGCTACACGGGCCTCTAAAGCTGGGGTTTCTGGTTTCTCCATAACAACATCACTAAAACTAAAGAACCTAATTCCAAAGGGAAAATATAGAAAAGGGGTTTTCTTTGAAAGCCCAAACATCATGTTAAATGCTTTGCAGAACTGATACATTTGTGTCTCGCTCTAAAAAAAAAATATAGAATGATGCCTGCTATTAGCTCTTATTTAACAGAAAACGAAGTGTTGCATTAAGTCTTAGACAGAAAATAAGATTCTAAAATGTTGAAGGCTACATGCCTCAGTTAGAGCGATTTTGCTAATTAAGGATTATTTTTCACAGTGGAAATTGTAGGTGCCAAATTAATATGGAGTGTCAGTGTAACGATTTTTATTTTTAGAAAGGTAAAACTTAAAGTGGCTGGATGTTGCAAGGACTGACAAGAGGGTAACAGTTAAGTAATGGAAATTTATTTTTGTGTATTTGGTCCTATCATGAATTGTTCTTGCTGGTCCTGTATGTTAGAAGAGAGACACTAAAGAATCTCAATAATCAGGCATCTACGTAAAGGAAATTAGATCTAGGCAAGGGAAAAATAAGTGGGGAAGGTGGCAGCATTTCAGAAGCTCCGTCAAAAGTCTTCTATGGATCAGGAAATAAGTGTTAGCCTAAGCCACACTTAGCAGAGAATCAAAAGTAAGCCTAGTACGCATAGAGGTCTAACCCTCTCAGAGTCCAAAGGAATCTGTAGAAAGGGGACCTGAAGGGATCAGGAAACCATTCTGCAAAAATCAAAGTGGCATCTGAAACTCTAACGGGTGAAGACTACATTATAACAGCAGAGTCCTCTAGGTAACACCCCTTTATATGCATCATCATGGGTTCATTGTTTCCATCCATTTCTCATGCAGATTACTGCAGATTAAGGGGAAAATATCACGCTTGATATAGAGGCGACATCTCCTTCTCACGCACAGATTAGATCACAATATTCCTTAAATAGTACTTTCAGTTGACACTCTGGCTCCTTGTTCTTTCGTCAAGGTCTTCTTCTCAGGCTCTCTCCTCTATTACTAATACAGTAATGTATCTATTCTAAAGCTAACAATACATGTGAATAACTGAAAGAAAAGTAATGTTAGCAAAAAAATGGAAAAACCTTTTTATGCAGCATGGCGAAATACAGGACTAGTCAAGACAAGTTAAAGCATTAATTAAATCATACACATTTAGGTGCCGATTATGATCCTGTAAAAAAATTTCCCGTACGACTCGTATCCAGTCTTTTTACCGTACGAATCGTACAAGTGCCGTACAAACTGCCAAGTACGATTCGCATGGGAAAAAGTCCATACAAATCGCATTGGGAATAATTCCCCACACGTCCTCGGGTCGGAAAATGTGTCGACACATCCTCGGACGATTTACCGTACAAATGTGAAAAGTGAAGTCCGACCGCGCTAGTACGATCCATCCTGTGTGTCCGATGTTACAACCAGATGGAAAAAACACCGTCAACACCGAACTCCCATAGCAACCATGGAGACATGTGCCCGCATACGTGCCCAACACCCCCCCCAGCCCTCCTATGTACGAGTTGAATCCCCACCCGTGTATGTACACCCGTGTATGTACAAGACGTACCCCCACCCGTGAATGTACACCCGTGTATGTACACCCGTGTACGTACACCCGTGTATGTACGAGACGTACCCCCACCCGTGTATGTACACCCCCGTACGTATGGCCCGTACCCCCACCTGCGTACGTATGGAGCGTACTCCCACCCCAACCATGTATGTACGACCCATACCCTCACCCGCGTATGTATGGAGCGTACCCCCACCCCAACCATGGATGTACGGACCGTACCCCCACCCCAACCGTGTATGTACGACCCGTACCCTCACCCGCGTACGTATGGAGCGTACCCCCACCCCAACCGTGGATGTACGGACCGTACCCCCACCCCAACCGTGTATGTACAACCCGTACCCTCACCCGTGTACGTATGGAGCGTACCCCCACCCCAACCGTGGATGTACGGACCGTACCCCCACCCCAACTGTGTATGTACGACCCGTACCCTCACCCGCGTACATATGGAGCGTACCCCCACCCCAACCATGTATGTACGACCCGTATCCTCACCCGCGTATGCATGGAGCATACCCCCACCCCAACCATGTATGTACGACCCGTACCCTCACCCGCGTACGTATGGAGCGTACCCCCACCCTCACCCGCATATGTACGGACCGTACCCCCACCCCAACCGTGTATGTACGACCCGTACCCTCACCCGCGTACGTATGGAGCATACCCCCACCCTAACCGTGGATGTACGGACCGTACCCCCACCCCAACCGTGTATGTACGACCTGTACCCTCACCCGCGTACGTATGGAGCGTACCCCCACCCCAACCGTGTATGTACGACCCGTACCCTCACCTGCGTATGCATGGAGCGTACCCCCACCCCAACCGTGTATGTACGACCCGTACCCTCACCCGCGTACGTATGGAGCATACCCCCACCCTCACCCGTGTATGTACGGACCGTACCCCCACCCCAACCGTGTATGTACGACCCGTACCCTCACCCGCGTACGTATGGAGCGTACTCCCACCCCAAGCATGTATGTACGGACCGTACCCCCACCCCAACCGTGTATGTACGACCCATACCCTCCCCCGCGTATGCATGGAGCGTACCCCCACCCCAACCGTGTATGTACGACCCGTACCCCCACCCGCGTACGTATGGAGCGTACCCCCACCCTCACCTGCGTATGTACGGACCGTACCCCCACCCCAACCGTGTATGTACGACCCGTACCCTCACCCGCGTACGTATGGAGCATACCCCCACCCCAACCGTGGATGTACGGACCGTACCCCCACCCCAACCGTGTATGTACGACCCGTACCCTCACCCGCGTACGTATGGAGCGTACCCCCACCCCAACCGTGTATGTACGACCCGTACCCTCACCCGCGTATGTATGGAGCGTACCCCCACCCTCACCCGCGTATGTACGGACCGTACCCCCACCCCAACCGTGTATGTACGACCCGTACCCTCACCCGCGTACGTATGGAGCGTACTCCCACCCCAAGCATGTATGTACGGACCGTACCCCCACCCCAACCGTGTATGTACGACCCATACCCTCCCCCGCGTATGCATGGAGCGTACCCCCACCCCAACCGTGTATGTACGACCCGTACCCTCACCCGCGTATGTATGGAGCGTACCCCCACCCCAACATTCTAAGTACGGAGCGCACCCCAGGCCCCAACACCAGCACCTACACACAACATCGCGCATGTACGAGTCGTACCAAGCCAGACACAAGGACAGCACTGTACAACAAAATTGCCGAAGTACACACCGTACACACGCTAAAAACGCACGTACACAACCAGGACAAAGCACAACAACACAAGAATACACTATTCGAATGGCACAAAGCCACAAAACATGTCCAACAAGCACAAATACAACACATTCACTGACCTGCAACTGCCAAAATCCAAAACAGAGGCCCAAAACACAACCACTCCTTATAACACACCCACCCAAAGTTCAAACACAGCCACACCCACCAATGGACCAATAAAAAGGGCCCGCAGACACAAACCATGAACCTTTGCAACAGACTCACTGCTGCCAGACCCCACAGACAACCTACAGCACCATACCTGAACCTTTACTACACCTTACACTTGCACACATTCACACACCCACCTTCACAAACACCCCCTCATCACATTCACACACACACCTGCACAACCACACCCACACACCCACAACCATCCACACCCACACCCCCCACAACCATCCACACCCACACCCCTCACCATGCCCACTAACAAGAATCCAAAGTTCACTAGCCAAGAGTTGGAGGTCCTTGTCGACGAAATCCTCAGAGTCGAGCCACACCTCTTTGGAACATTGGTCAGACAGACCAGCATTTCCGAAAAAACAGCCATGTGGAAGAGGATTGTCGATGCTGTGAATGCTGTTGCGTCCACCAGAAGGACCAGGCATGAATGCCAAGCCAGGTGGTACGATCTGCGGAGGAGGGTCCGAGCCAAAATGACCGACGACCACAACCAGGCCAACATCACTGGAGGAGGGCCGCCCCGCAGACCCGTACAATACCATCCCTGGGAGGAGAGGGTGATGGCCATACTGCCGGTGGTGGCAGTGGATGGATTAGAAGGACTCCGAGACCCGGGTGAGTACACAAACAACTCACCTCACATGGAGGGAACGTCATCCACAACCAAACTCACAATCAGTCACGCAACCACCCCAAGCTATCGCATGACTCAACCACACTCCATGAACACGCACATGCCACTAGCGCCACCATGCCCCATGCACCCAGCTGGACAATGCCAAGTCACAGGCCACAGAAAACACCAACACAAGACACGGTAAGCCGGATGGCGGGAGTGTGGGCCCCAAAAATCACATAGTGCAACTCAGAAGCAGACAACAATGTCCTCTGCCCATTTGGCCTAGGTCACAGCCAGACAAACAGTGTGTCCCCACACAGGAAAGACTTGCCAGCAAATGGCGGACGCCTTGCATTAAGACATGGGGGTGAAGGCACGTTTTTGCACATGACAGCAGCTAATGAACAGCCAACACTGTGAAAGAGTGGCAGTACACACCACCACAGCAGCAGCGCAGACACAGACACTACACCCAATGGGTGCCTGGAGATCAGAAACAAACTCACATCAACAAGCCAAGGGCCATTCAAAGATCTGCTAAAAGTGTGTGCCTAGGAAGCTGGGCTGAGGTGACAGAGGGTGACACACAGAGGGAGGGAGAGGGGGAGAGAGAGGGAGGGAGACACAGGGAGACGGACAGAGGGAGGAGGCTGACACAGGGAGGGAGGGAGAGGGGGACAGAGAGGGAGTGAGAAAGGGACACACAGGGAGACCAATTCAGCCTTGTGGGGTGTGGGAATGTCTGCTCGTCAGCAGGTGGACTGCGTGCATGTAGACAAGGGTGGCCAGTGCCTGAATCCCCCTCTCTTCTCCATGGCAAAACACAGGGCCATGTCTCAACCTGTGCACCAGCACAACGCCAGCTACCTGCATTATATAAGTGTGTGGAACAACTCCATGTGCCCACGTACAGTGCAACACGGAAGGCGCCAATGCATGGCTCGGCACATCTGCTCACTCCACTGCTGACTGCAGTCACAATTGGCGCAGCAAGTAAGACTGTGCCACGCATAGGTAAAGTCTCAAAAGCTGTGGCCAAGGGACATACCCATGCACAAGTGCACTGTGAGTGGAATGCAAGACATATCCAAATTCCCAGAGGAAATGTGCCAACTTTGAAACGAATGAAACATGGATGTTGCATGGAACATAAATAACATTGTCTCTCTCACACACAGGTCAACATCGTGGATCACCCCCCAACACTGGGGGGGAAGACTCACAGGACGCGGCTCTGCGGGATGCCGATCCCACCGGCAGCGACGACTCTCACCACTCTGTGGACGACCCCGACCAACCTGGCCCCTCTGGTGTCCAACCACATGCAGCACCTGCATCAGGTACAACTGGGCCAACCACCACCCCCACTCCTGCCACATCCCAGGAGACACCCAGGATCCCTGCCCCACCACCACAATGCAGCCAGGCTCACCAGGAGGGACACGGTGTACCGGGCACCCAGGAGGAGGCAGGCGACAACGCTAATGCCACCCCTCAGGGGTCCCGGAGACCCGATGTGCCCACAAGGGCGGGCCAGGTGCAAGTGGGCAGGGGTGGTGGGAGTGGAGGACGACGGAGGCGCGAGCCTGACCAGTTGTCTGCGGAACCGGTATATTCCCATGTCAGAAACATCCTGGACACATACCGGCAGGACACCACTGGCATGGCCCAGGTTGTGTCCATCCTCGAGGAGATCAAGACCCAGCAGGCCCAGCAACATGCGGAGCAACATGCCTGTCTACTGCAACACCAAGGGCGGATGGAGGACAGACAGGCTGAGCTCGTGACGGTGTTCACGGGAATTCACAGTACACTCCGTCGGATAGCCGACAACATGGGCAACCCTCCCTGTGCCACCAGGCGTAGAACATCACCACCCACAGGGAGGGATCAGGAGGAGGAGGAGACATCCGACGGAGCATCCCAAACATCGTCACGGCCTGCTTTTCAGCGTTCCCGCAGGAGGGCGGGTCGTCCACGGAAAAGACCGTGAGGGTCGGCGCAACAGCACCATCTCCCAGGACACCTGGCCTGGCACCTGGCCCACTGGACCAACAGCAGCACATCAGCAAAAGACATTCTCTGCCACATGGACTTGCTGGTCACTGTCTGACCAATGTTGACAAAGACTGTGGCATGGACTCTGAGGATTTCCAATGGCAAGGACACCAACTCCCCTAGTGAACTTTGGATTCCACACACCCGGAAAGCCCCTCATGTCATACCCCCCCCACGTACCCCAACAAAAATAAAAAGTTACACGATGAAGAGATGATGCCTACATTTTGCATTATTACCTTACATATGTCTTGTTAAGTCTAACCATGCCTGAGTTCTCATATGACTTCATCCATCCACACCCTGGGGCCTGAGTCTGGCACAGGACACACATGGGTCACAATGTATTAGGCAAGACAGACATGAAGCACCATACACACCCGTGATGGGCCCAACCAGCTGAGGGGGTGGCCCCACAACCGTGCCGACAGACATATTGAGTACAGCGACAGCCATGCGCAGAGGTCAGGGATCATGTGGAGTGTCCTGGGGGGCACCCAGGTAAGTGTGGACAGGTGGCAGAACCATGTCCTGCAAGCTTGAGTCAGGTGGATGCAGAGAATGGTGGCCTGGCCAACGTTGGATGCATGGGGATGGCACATGTCACAATACCCACACAGTCATGGACATCATGCACAATACACAGTCTAATCCCACACAAACAGCTTGCATCTTGCTACTCGACACATAGACACATAGCCACTATCACGGAAAACCATGCCAGACATGCCGTATGCACCGTGGCAACACACCAGCATTGACTGAGAATAGGCACCTTGGAGGCATAGGGACACCTTCATTATTCATGTATTCGGGAATGCAGAGGCAACTCGGAGTACACATAAACAGGACATGTGGAGTAACATGTGGGTCCAACACTGGAACCCCCCTTCTGCAGCACAAATGCGTGATAGCCATGGAACTGGCACACAAGTGTCGGCTAACAGCTAAACACCCCCTGCTGCTCACGGAGAGGCTGCCATACACCATTGATCCTCTGATGTGGAAGTCCCACACCATGTCAAGCCAATGCAAACCGTATGTGTCCGAGGGCAGTGTTACACACATTGATGCCATCATCACAATCCACTATCCCATCACAGATGACTGTCAACAAGTCTGACCAACTATTCAGGTGTACCCAGCTACATGTCATGTGTCCCATTGTGCTGCGACATGTCTGCAGAGGAACCAAGCATCGACAGGGGCAGTGTGCACACATCGGAAACAACAGCCACACCCAATACACCCCTGATGCATCCCTTACCCTAAGGAGACTTCCAAACTTGTCCGTGCGTGTAACGCTGAGTCAGCACACGATGACGTGTCCATGAGGAATAGCAGTGCCACAACAATGCAACCAGCAGACGGCATGCGCAAGTACCTGGGGATGAGAGACACACAAGAAGTCAGCCACAAAAAGCACAGCCACTTGCATGTGCATGTACTCGACACATGTTAGGATGACAACATGCTAGGTCACAATTATGACTGGGGAAATACACTCATCACTGGCACCATCACTCCAGTGACACATCCACACACACCTCTGACTCACGTGGCATACATGCAGATGGACACACACATCGCAACACATGCCACACGGGGACCAATGCGTGCACACACAGACACTGGTACTCACCACTCAGCAAAGAAGTCGCGTATGAGCCGACTCCGGATGTCCTCTTGCGGAACCACATCCTCCACATCACTAGCCCCATTGCCAAGCCCTTCGTCCTCCACGGGTGGATGGTCCTGATCATCTTGATCCAGGATGAGTGGCACAGCTTTCTCAACTGCCATATTGGTCAGCATGCAGCAGACCATGAAGATTTTGCAGACCTTCGCCGGGGCATATGGGAGGGCGCCGCCGGTCTTGTGGAGGCATCTGAATCGGCTCTTCAGGAGGCCAAATGTCCTCTCTATCACTCTCCTTGTCTGGCCATGGGCGGTGTTGTAGCGGAGCTGGGCCGGCGTGATGGGGTTGCGGAGAGGTGTGATCAGCCATGGCATGTTGGGATAGCCAGCATCCCCTACATGGAAACCACATGGACATAAGTAGGACAGGAGAAGCGGTCGTGCTGGAAGTCTACGCAAAATACAGGACAGACAGAGTGTACCCACCAACAACACATGCTCGTTCGTTGCGCAGCTGCGTCATCATTTCAGGCACCCTGCTACGCCTCATGATGTAGGCATCGTGTGCTGATCCTGGAAAACGAGCACAGACACGTGAAATCACCATGTTGGACAGACACACCACAAGGGCATTGATGGAGTGGTAGTGTTTGCGATTCCTGTACGCTACCTCCTGTGCCTGTGGTGGTACCAAAGCCACATGTGTCCCATCTATGGACCCAATGACATGGGGCATCCCTCCCAGGGCATAGAATCCACGCTTGACCCCAGTCAACAGTTCAGGAGTTGGGAAATGGATGAACTCATCCAGGTGAAGCAACATGGCCTCTAAGAAATCATGCAGCACACGGCTGAACATGCTCTGGGACATGCCACCAACATGAGCTATGGTATATTGAAAGGTACCCGTGGCAAGAAAATGTAGGGCTGCCATTACCTTCAGCTTGGGTGTCAGTGCCGTAGGATACCTGTGCAGCGGTTGCAGTTGTGGTGCCAGCCTTGCCGTCAACTCCTCAATCAACGGTTGGGGGAAGCGATAGCACCGTATACAGTCATTCTCCCGCATGTCAGCCAAGTCCGGAATTGGTCGGGGAAGAGGCGGCGCTCTGCAGTAATTTGGAAGTGACCAGGAAGAGTGAGTGCCCTACAACAACAATTGATTTGTACTTAGCACATGTTAATCTGTCAATACACATATGCTACATACGGAGTCAGGTATGTGCCACATGCCCTGGACACATATGGCTGCCAGGTGACACTCCTACCAAGATCCAGATTGTGAACCTCCACATGCCATGGCATGGGATTAGCTGTGTCCCAGTGTAAGTGAACAGCCAGACACAACACAGGAGTGACATACATCAACACATCAGCAGAAGTAGGATGTCGATTTCAGAGACAGGTAGCGGAACACTAGAGCCACAGGTCACATGACATTACACTAGGACAGCCCACACACCTTGCCAATAAGGTGTACATGTAATGACTCACCACACATACATTGAGAGGATGCAGACATGTCCTTGTTACGCTACTCCGTGTCCCATGCATACATACGCACCTCACCTCCCATAACACATGTGGCCTGGTGTGCGTAACAGTGTGCCATGTCCATCTACACACAGACACATGTTGGTTGCTGCAACAGCTGATGCTTTTGAGGGAGCACCAACATCAAGCTAATGGGAACACACCACACATACATGACATAGACACATCGTGCACCGTGGGTAGTCACATGTCTGGTGTAGTAACCCCTGTAGCTGGCATCAGGAGACACTTGCGTGTGTTGTTGACTGTGCCATGCCAGTGACGCTCATCCCAAGTGTGCAGTACGACATGCACACATGTCAAAGGAGTTAAGGGCATGCCTGGCACACATTGCACCGTCACACATAACATCTGTACACATCTCATCATACATCTGTTGCCTTCTCGACTCAGGAGTAATGTGCCACATCACAGCCTTTCACACCTGTGCCCCACACATGTAGTACTGCCCAGACAATGCCTTGTTGTCCATCCATGGACAAGTATGTCAGCTCTATTCCTTCCTGTGTGCTGCCTGTCACCACTGTGATGTGTAAAAGGCACCGTACATTCGCTCAGAGGGCCTGTGTACGTTCCCTATCACTATGGGAGTGCTGCCGTATGCGTACCCATAGTGATAGTGAGCGTACGCACGCGTGTACGGTCCGTATAACTATGGGTACGCATACGCGAGCACACCCATAGTGATACGGACCGTACACACGCCTGTATGCTCACTATCACTATGGGTACGCATACGCGAGCACACCCATAGTGATACGGACCGTACACACGCCTGTACGGATCACTATCACTATGGGTGTGCTCACGTATGCGTACCCATAGTGATAGTGAGCGTACAGGCGTGTGTACGGTCCGTAACACTATGGGTGTGCTCGCGTATGCGTACCCATAGTGATAGTGAGCGTACGCACGCGTGTACGGTCCGTATCACTATGGGTACGCATACGCGAGCACACCCATAGTGATACGGACCGTACACACGCCTGTACGCTCACTATCACTATGGGTACGCATACGCGAGCACACCCATAGTGATACGGACCGTACACACGCCTGTACGCTCACTATCACTATGGGTACGCATACGCGAGCACACCCATAGTGATACGGACCGCACACACGCCTGTACGCTCACTATCACTATGGGTGTGCTCGTGTATGCGTACCCATAGTGATAGTGAGCGTACAGGCGTGTGTACGGTCCGTAACACTATGGGTGTGCTCGCGTATGCGTACCCATAGTGATAGTGAGCGTACACACTCGTGTACGGTCCGTATCACTATGGGTACGCATACGCGAGCACACCCATAGTGATAGTGAGCGTACAGGTGTGTGTACGGTCCGTATCACTATGGGTGTGCTCGCGTATGCGTACCCATAGTGATACGGACCGTACACACGCCTGTACGCTCACTATCACTATGGGTACGCATACACGAACACACCCATAGTGATACGGACCGTACACACGCCTGTACGCTCACTATCACTATGGGTACGCATACGCGAGCACACCCATAGTGATCCGGACCGTACACACGCCTGTACGGGCCGTTGCTATGCATTTGGGGTACCCTAGGGCCCCGGTACGCACCGTACCTGTGTGTGAAACTCCAAATTACATAGGGGACACATGAGGGACAAGTATAAAGGCCTACATGCAGGCTGGTTGTCATGGAGACCAAGTTTAAAGTTTGAATTTTTTTCAGCAGGTGCACAGCAGAAGTCAGTTTGAATGAATCTACTTTGTTGCAATGTGGTTCTGGAGTTGACATCATGCTCAAGAAAAAAACACAATAAGAACCCACTGACTGTGCTAGGTTTGAAGGGATTGGAGGAAACATAGGATGCAAATGTGAGTGACCAATCACTCTGTACTCCTCTGCATGAAACAGGCCAGCAAGGCAGATATAAGGCAGCCAGGTCCCATGAGGGAGCACTTGCCTGCACATCTTTGGATTCTACGACCCAGCTGCTGCTACTGATTCCCTGGAACCATGTCAAGGTCTGTGGAGAGGGCACAGCCTTTCACCCTGGAGGAGAACCTGGCATTGCTGGATGTGATCCTCCCACAGTACCCCCTGCTGTATGGGCGACCAGGGTATCAGGTGAGTGCAGAGTCTACTAGCACAGACTGTGTCCCTTTTTTGTGACTGTGACTTCTGGCATTGTGTCCAGGTGTGACACACATGCTATGTACTGTAGGGGGGATCCCAGGGGGGGGAATGCCTGATGTCTCCCAGCCAGAGCATGCTGTGGTGCATTTCTGCCGTCCTCACTTGCATTGTGTTTACTGTGACAATCACTCCATGGTGCATGCCACATTCTGCCTGTCTTGTCCTCCTGGGAATGTAGCCTCTACAGTCCTCATTTGATTATGTGGTCAGCCCAGTGTGACAGGTGACTGTACCCACAGATGTGTGTTAGTTCTGTGTACCTGTGCTGAGAGTGTCCACATGATGTGTTCATACCCTGGACATCGGTGTGTGTGTAAGTCCCCTGTCATGTGGGTGGGTGCATATGTGGAGTGTGGCACCCGGGCTGCATGAGGGATGGATATACCCTGCCCATGTGATGTGAGCAGGGAGCAGTGCTGTGTGTCTGACGTGCAGAGCCAGCCCCACACCTGTGAGCCCCCCCCCGCCTAGTGGCACATGTGCAGAGTGAGGTTTGTCGCTGCACTTGGCAATGGCAGGTGAATGTCCTGTGCCTGTGTGTGTCTGTGTACTCTGCTGAGGGAGCGTCAGTGGCCTGTGGCATGTGACTGCTTAGAGGTGCTGCACATAATCCTGGTGTAGCTTGTGATGCACAGTGTGAGCCTGGATCATTGATTGTGTCGTTGCCCTCATTCCACCTGTGTACTTTCAATGGCACGTACTGCTTTTGCCCTTCCCCAGAGGATCATGTCCCTATGACAAAGGTGCAATGCGTTGGATGCATACTATGCCTTGTTGTAAACAGCAAATTTGTTCTAATATGTGTCTCTGTGACATGTGCCAGGTGTATTGATGTAGTGTGACTTGTTCATCCTCACAGGTAGGCGCCTCTGCCAAGAAGTAGATCTGGATAAACGCTGTCAGTGCCGTGAGGAGGACGGACGGTCGCAAGCGGCGCCTGGCCCAGGTGAGGAAACGCTGGCAGGATATCCGGTGCTGGACGCGGAGGATCGCACGGGTCCTGCTGGGGGACTCATCAGAGACCCATAAGAACCGCGGGCGCCGCCGTCTGACCCACATCCACAAGCGTGTGCTGGCGGTGGTATTTCCAGACTTGGACAGGCGCTTACAGGAGAAGCAGCAGCAGGAAGGGGGTAGGTACATGTGTGTTTGTTGTGTGTCACCAGCATTTGTAAGTGCACAGTTGCATGGATACACTGCCAGGGTTTAAAGGTGCTCTCCTGCCTCTCTTCCCCTCCTTGCAATGTGTTCCCTGGTCTGTGTGTAGTCACTCCTTCACAAGGTTATGTAGGCTGGCACTTTATCCACGTGAACTATGCCTGTAGCATCATGTGTGGGAGTGGTGTGTAACAGGTTTTGGGACCTTGCCTGTGCCCTGTCCAGTTCAGTACTTGTGGGTTCCATGTCAGTTGGCACTGATGCTGAGTCCAGACATGGGAGTTAGTCTCTCAAGTGTCATGCCTTCCAGCACGCATTTCCTATGTTGTGGCCTGTGACATGATGTGCATGAGTGTGCGATACGCATAGTGCAGGGATGGTGGCGTGTGTTGCAGTCATTCCCATTTAGGACCAAGGAGTTGTGTGGCCACTACTGTCCCCTGGGGCATATTTTCCTAGGTGTCATGTGTGTCATCACAAAATGTGGACACTCTCAGTGTCTACAGCATAGGTTGTGCTCTGTGCCATTGTCCCCTGGCACCATGTATATTGACGTAAAATGTAGTACAAGTGTGCACTGTACAGCCTGACCTGATTTTCCTTGTTCATACTCACGGTGGCCAGTGCCTGTGTGTCTTGTTACAATCATCTGATGATGCCCATTTGTACATGATTATTTGGACAGGCGCACCTTGGGTATTTTGTGTCCAATCTTGCATTTATCCAGCCCATGTGTATTTCACCCAGACTAAGAGATGTAAGTGCTTCCTGTGTCTCAACAAATTGTCTCATGTAGGGGGTGGTTGGTGCGGGCAAAGCCTACATGTCAAAACCTGATATCTCCTTGCTAGGTCTGGCCAGTGTGTGATGTTTGTCTGCACGTACACTCAAGGTGCAGTGAGCCAGGCATGGTGGGCATGTTTTCAGTATTACCTATGCAGCATGTGCCTCAAGTTCATGGATTTGGTCCCTGCTCATCCCTATTTTCGGCAACGCTGTGTGGTGCAGATGCAGTGCTGGATTGTCCCCAGGGCCTGGCTCCTATGTCAAACTCCATTTCATGTCAGTTGCTATTGTGTCATGCTCTCCATGGGATTTCATTGGCATGGTGGGTGAACCAACTGTGTGTTGCATGCCCTACATCTGTACCTTGTTTTGTAGATGTTACTGATCTTTCTTTGCAGGCTATGCACTGTAACCTATGTAGATTGGACTCATGTGACATATGTATACAGGTGTGTGATTAATTGCTGTCTCTTCACCTTGCCAACAGCATCGTCGGGGGACACGGAGGGAGACATCAGCACAGACGGTGCGGAGGGACCGAGCACCTGTGCCAGCGTTGACATCGTCGCTGGCACATTGAGTGGTACTGAGGCGGAGGATAGTGAGGCCGAGGACCTGTCCACTGGCATGACAGAATATGAAGCTGACGGGTCCAAGGATGATCTCTCCGAGTGGGCGGAAGCTGCACCAGCAGCTGACAGCGGCACAACATCTCTCCCCGCCCCCTCCATTGCCATCAGCCGCCTCCCACTTGCTCGTGTCCCTTCCCAGCATGCCCAGTCACCACATGCCTCCTTCCTGCCAGGCACCGCACCCCCTGCCCCTGTCTCCACTGCTGCCGCCAATGCCGAGTCTGTGGACATCCAGCGGCAGTTGCAGGTTGGTCAGGCTGCGATGCTTAATGTCCTCCATGGCCACAGCCAAGTGCTGAACAACATGGAGGCATACTTGGAGGGCATTTTCTCATCGCAGGCTGACCAACGCTACTTGCTGAGGTCCATTGACTCGACACTGACTGCAGCAGTGGGTCTCCTGCAGAGCTACGTCCAACCCCCTACCCCTCACCCATCCACACTACCCACTCCCATGCCTGTCCCACGTACACCCAGACGTCAGCATGCACCCACCACAACAGACACAGGCACCACACCAGCAGGGAAGGTCAAACGCACACCTCCTGGCACGCACACACAGGGTGAAGTAGGCACACCCACTGGGTCGGGGGGCAAACGTAAGACACGCAGCCGGAGTGGGAGTCCGCATTCCACCAAATCCACTCCCTCCAAATCCTCTCCCCTCAGCTCTCCTGGCCACATATCCGGCAAAGACTCCTTCATGGCCGCTCTGTCCCTGAGCCCCACAGTGACACCACCCTGCACACGGTCAAGGGAGTACCCGGTCAGGGTGGTTGAGCCCCCCCCTGGACACACCCTCCCCCAGTGGCGCTGCGACCCATCCCCCCGCCCCCCCCCTCCTTGGGGCCTGTGGTTCCTGTGGGTGCAGGGGAGTCGCTGCAGGACCTTGCTAAGGTGTGCAGCGCCATCCTGGCCTCCGCCTTTGGCCCTGCCCCACCCCCTGTGGTGGAGTCCTCCATCCCTGCACCCACGACGCCTACCCTTCGCCCTCATGTCCCTGCGGTGCCTGGTCCTTACCCCCCACATGATGCCCTCCCCCCTCTGGAAGACGAAGGAGTCTGACTGTGCAGGCAAGCTAGGGGACACGCGTCCCACTGTGTCCCCCACCTGGATTTGAACTTTGGATTGCCCTATGGGCATTGTACATTTTGAACTTTCAAGGGACAAACAGATTTATGGATGCTGAATAATGCAATTTCTTTTTCCTTAGTACACTACTGTCTGTCTGGTATTGCTGTTGGTGGACCTGCACCATTATTTTGGGTGGTGATTATGTGTTGGGTGTGTGGGAATTGTAGTCTTGTGCTGGTCATAGGGTGGATCCTGGTATCTGTGTGCCATCACAAGCTGTTGGCTACATAACTTTGTTCATGTAAGCAGTTACTGCATGGTGACATCGTCCCAAGGTGTATTCCTTCCTCTGTGTAACCTGAGATCTTCCCTGCAGGGTCTTTCCAATATGTGGTGCTGAGCTGTGTCTACATTGGCTGGGTGTGTGACGGACTCGTTATACTTGGGCCATGCATGCTGAGCGATGTCTCCACCTGCATCATTCGTGGCGTCCTTGGTGGTCACTGTACTTGTGTATGTAGACTGTTGTCATGACTTCATGTGGACATGTTTTCTTTTTGGCGCTATGCATGTGTATACTCCCAGCCTCGCACACATGTGGTACATGTACTGCAGGATCTTTGTGCACCTGACTGACATTTGTGGGCATTGGATCTGTGGGTACTCCACCCTTTTCTTTTCAGGGGCACTGCTGTGAGTGTTAGGCACCCACCCCTCCTGTGTCTGGGCACTGCTGGGAGGACTCTGCACCCACCCCTCCTGTGTCTGGGCACTGCTGGGAGGACTCTGCACACACCCCTCCTGTGACTGGGCACTGCTGGGAGGCCTCTGCACACACCCCTCCTGTGACTGGGCACTGCTGTGAGTGTTAGGCACCCACCCCTCCTGTGTCTGGGCACTGCTGGGAGGACTCTGCACACACCACTCCTGTGTCTGGGCACTGCTGGGAGGACTCTGCACACACCCCTCTTGTGACTGGGCACTGCTGGGAGGCCTCTGCACACACCCCTCCTGTGACTGGGCACTGCTGTGATTGTTAGGCACCCACCCCTCCTGTGTCTGGGCACTGCTGGGAGGCCTCTGCACACACCCCTCCTGTGACTGGGCACTGCTGGGAGGCCTCTGCACACACCCCTCCTGTGACTGGGTACTGCTGGGAGGACTCTGCACACACCCCTCCTGTGTCTGGGCACTGCTGGGAGGACTCTGCACACACCCCTCCTGTGTCTGGGCACTGCTGGGAGGACTCTGCACACACCCCTCTTGTGACTGGGCACTTCTGGGAGGCCTCTGCACACACCCCTCCTGTGACTGGGCACTGCTGTGAGTGTTAGGCACCCACCCCTCCTGTGTCTGGGCACTGCTGGGAGGACTCTGCACACACCCCTCCTGTGTCTGGGCACTGCTGGGAGGACTCTGCACACACCCCTCCTGTGTATGGGCACTGCTGGGAGGACTCTGCACACACCCCGCTTATGACTGGGCACTGCTGGGAGGACTCTGCACCCAACCCTCCTATTTCAGGATATGTACGCTTAGAACATACACGGGTGTGGGTTCGCTCCATGCATACGAGGTGGGGGTACGGTCCGTACGTACACTGTTGGCATGGGGGGTACGCTCCATGCATACGCGGGTGAGGGTACGGGTCGTACTTACACTGTTGGGGTGGGGGGTACGCTCCATACGTACGCGGGTGAGGGTACGGGTCATACATACACAGTTGGGGTGGAGGTACGCTCCATGCATACGCGGGTGAGGGTACGGGTCATACTTACACTGTTGGGGTGGGGGGTATGCTCCATATATACGCGGGTGAGGGTACGGGTCGTACTTACACTGTTGGGGTGGGGGGTACGCTCCATACGTACGCGGGTGAGGGTACGGGTCGTACTTACACTGTTGGGGTGGGGGGTACGCTCCATACGTACGCGTGTGAGGGTACGGGTCGTACTTACACTGTTGGGGTGGGGGGTACGCTCCATATGTACGCGGGTGAGGGTACGGGTCGTACTTACACTGTTGGGGTGGGGGGTACGCTCCATACGTATGCGGGTGAGGGTACGGGTCATACTTACACTGTTGGGGTGGGGGGTACGCTCCATACGTACGCGGGTGAGGGTACGGGTCGTACTTACACTGTTGGGGTGGGGGGTACGCTCCATACGTACGCGGGTGAGGGTACGGGTCGTACTTACACTGTTGGGGTGGGGGGTACGCTCCATACGTACACGGGTGAGGGTACGGGTCGTACATACACGGTTGGGGTGGAGGTACGCTCCATGCATACGCGGGTGAGGGTACGGGTCGTACATACACTGTTGGGGTGGGGGGTACGCTCCATGCATACGGGGGTGGGGGTACTGTCCGTACATATCCGTACCAACGCTATGGAATGCTTGTGTGGGCCGTACCCAGGCCTTTGCCACGTGGGTACAGCCGTCCCGCCATTGTTGGGGTGACGTAGGTGTGGGCGTGGTACGACTCGTACCCACGCTCTTGAGGCGTGGGTACGGGACGTACCTGTATTGTGTTGCCGGTTCGCATCGTCAACCACTTCCGTTGTGGCGGACGCTGGCTTTGCTGGACACGCTCCCACCCCCTCGTAGTGACCAGGGCCTGGGGGTCAGGTATGTCCAGGGCATGTGTGCTGTGTGACTTCGGCGGGGGTTTTGTGGCCTGCCCCTGCTCCTGCCCCCCTCTTTCCCCCCTCCCTTTGTTGTTCTGACCTTCTGCGGCGTCTGCATCGTAACCTGTAGAGGAGGTCGACTGCTATGAGGGCCGTGATGACACGTAGGTTCGGGTCCATGTCTGTCCGTCGCATGCAGGTACTCCTTGTTCGCGTCGTCCTGATTTCCCGGCAGTTTTTGGCTGCCGGAAAATATTGTCCGTGCGGGATGACGTCGGTGCGAATCGTACTTCCTGGTTCGTGAATGGCAGGCTGCGTGCGTCCCGACGTCACGTCGGCGCTTTCCCGGATCACATTTGTATGTTTATTTTCGTCGGTCGGGGTTTTGTACGATTCGTACGGAAATAGTATTTCCGTGCGAATCGTACTTACATGTTTGTATATTGTTACGACCGGGTACGCGTCGGACGGAGAATATGCTCCGTCCGACGGCTCGTACCCGGTTTTTACAGGATCGTGATCGGCACCCATATATGCATGTGCACGGTGTGGTAGGGGTGATGGCGCTTCCCGCTAGCGCGTAGCCCTTGGTGATGCTCCTCCCCCTCCAGTGATGGCGTCTTCGATGGTTTGGCGGGGTGGTAGCAGACGCTGAAGACAGGAGCTACTGTTTGAATTTTGTTCGCGCTCCTTTGAATCAGCACGGGCCGGTCGTGGGGCAGCTGCAGTCCTGGCTGCTCTGCGGTTCTGAGGCTTCTTCAAAGAATATTCGGAGTGCCGCCCTCATTTGGATGTAGAGCGTGTATGCTGGGTGGCAGAAACTGATTCACGGAGGCTCTGGTTTCAGTATACCGCCCAGCTGAGTGCGGAGTGTGGAGGCTCCGGTCGGATTTTTTCCCATTTCTCCTGCTTGGCAGCTGCTGTATAGAGGCTCTGTGCTTGGAAAAGTGGAGAAGTGGAGCGGTGTGGTTTCTAAAAGAAGCCGGGTTATAAAAGCACAGGAAAAAACGTGGGAAGTGTTACTGGAGAATCTTAGAAGCGCTGAAAGTCAGTAAATTGGAGAGAAAGATGGAGCCAGGAGGAGAGCGGGAGGAGAGCGGCAGGAGGCCGGCTCTAATGGTGAATCCTGATATAATTTGCTGTTAAAAGACCTGGCAAGAGACTTGGGCTGGTCAGCATTTGTGATTTAAAAGCTGGCGTGCTTAGTTAAAGTCGTATAATGAAGAAACAGTTGAAGCTTGCCGCAGCTGCGGTGAAAGTGGATGCTGCAATTGCAGCAAAAACTAAAACACGTTTAGCTAAAGCCAAGCTGAATCAGACTTTAACTAAAGGAGGAAGTAAAATGCACCATGGGGAGTCCTCCTTTAGCTGTCAAAGTTCAGAAACTGATGATCCATCACTAAAGGAGATAAATTTGATGGAGGCTTTAGGATCTAAGCTCAGGGATAACAACTTGGCTACTACGCCAGGAGATGTTGTAGCTCGAAAAAATCAAGAGCAGAAGAATGCCAAAGATTTCCCTCTCTTCGTTAAAAAGATGCTACTTCCTATCACTTCGCCATGGTCAGATAAGTTTAGCCAACACTCGTCAGTGCAGAACACCATACTCACAACAGGAGATACGATAACGTTCGCAGTTTCGCCAGAGCCAACAATATATCCAGGGCCAGTATCCTCCTCTTCTCCAATCGTTTCTTCCCCAGGCGCTCAGGGAGTACAGGTACAAGCAGAAGAAAAGTTGATGGTTTCGCTAGACTCGGACCAGCTTAAGAATACTGCTTTAACTCTGGCAATGACTGTCGCGACTTCGCTTCCTCAGGCTCTGCCCTCTCTCCTCTATACTTGCAAAAAGGACATTCTAATTCTAATTCAATCTAATGGCACCATGCCAGTCCAGTAAGGTCAGCAATATCAGCAAGGCCAGCAAGATCTGCAAGGCCAACAAGTAGCTTCAGTCTTAAGGAAGACTAAATCGCTAGATCTTTTGATGTTCGAAGATAATAATGAGCCACAGCAAGGAGCTAAAGAATGTGATCTCGTACTCTAGGATGAGAAGGCTATTTCATATCAGATGGATATCAAAACTATGTTAAATATGATTCTTGAAGAAATTCAGGACATGAAGAAATCACAACAATCTGAAATCGCTGCTATACATCAGCGACTGGGTAAGATAGAGGAAGCAGTCGCTAGGCTCCCAATTCGAATTCAGGAGGCTGAAGCAAGAATTTCCCTTGTTGAGGATCAAATGAATGGTATTTTTCAGCTAGTAGATCTAGCCTCCCGTGAGATAATAAGTATGGAAAACAAGATTGAAGAACTTGAAAATTTCTCACGTCGCTCAAATCTACGGATAGTTGGTGTCCCGGAGCGGCTTGAAGGAGCAGATACACTCATTTGGGTCGAATCCTTCATGAAGGTTGTGATTCCTGAGTTTTCTGGTGACTTAACTGTAACTAGGGCTCATCGGGTTCCAGCTCATCTTTCCCCTAATTTGAAGTTCCCCCACACTATACTTGTTCATTTTGCAGATTATCGCATAAAGGAAAATGTTTTGTCTAAGGCAATTCAGTTTGAAACCGAGAATGGGAATTAATGTAAAAAAATTTCTGACATATCCGCAGCGGCTGCAAGAAGGCGCAAAGAGTTTGTCAAGTTATTGTATCTCTTCAAAGCCCAAGGGGCACAAGCTTCAATTGCGCAACAATCTAAACTCAAAGTCCTTGTGCGGGGGAAGTTTCACTTGTTTACACGTATTGAAGAGGCGCAGGAGCTTCCTAAGGCAATTTCAGCTGGAAAATAACTTGTTTTTTTTAGCTTATTGTTCTGTCTCCAATAATGCCCTCTCATGTCTGAATAAGGAGAGAAGCATTTAGATCTTGCTTTAGGTTTTTTTGTGGTTTTTTTCTCTTCTTTTGGATCTCGATCTTGAGGTTTGGGTTTTGATTTTTTGTACGGGGGTAGGACACCCTTGGTGCAATATCAGGGCACCAGTACTAGTATCTGGGGGGTAGAAGGGGGGAAATGTGGACAGCGGGGAAAGCCGCATTTTCTAAGGGTGAGATGGTTCTTAGGGTAGGTGGGGGCGAAGGCATTTTGGGTTAGCAGAAAAAAAGAGCAGGTGCTATCAGGAAAGTGATAAAATGTGCAGGAATCTACTGAGTACAAAATTGAAGCTTATAATGTTTTTTACTCTCTTCCTTTTTTTTCTCTCTCTTAGCAGAATGAGTATATCCAGTAAATGTCAGGTTTTTTCTGTAAATGTTAATGGTATATTGAATAGATGTAAATATGGAGGATTAATTAGGTGGTTAGTTACTTAAAAACCTCAAATTCTTTTTTTTTTCAAGAGACTCATCTGAAAACAAATATCCCAAATTGTTATATACCAGGAATGTTTTCTGGAGTTTTCTTTGCTTCAGTAGGTGTTGCAATGAGGGGGGTTGCAATATATTTTTCATGGGAAATTGATTGGGTATTTTTTCAAGAACAACGGGATCCCCTGGGGAGGTGGATTTGGGTACAGGTTAAACTACATGAGCAGGTTCTGAATCTTATTAATTATCATGGTCCAATAACTGATGACGCATCTGCATTACATACACTTTATAAACTTTTTATTGGGGTTTCTGGGCAAATTGTGTTTGGGGGTGATTTTAATTATATTCAGGATTTGAAAATGGGTACCTCAAATAGGGGAAAAAAACAATTGAAACCTAAGACAAATAAGGTTTTCGATGCTTTGTTAGAAGATCTTCAGTTAATTGATGCATGGCAATTGCTTAATCAGACAGCTCGTAAATATACTTGTTCTTCAAGTCAACTTCTTCGACTTTTTATTGATTTGACATTCACTGTCCCTTAGGGCTGCAGGCATTGGCGGGAATGCTTTTTCTGATCACTCATATGGTCAGGCCGACATAGCAACTGGCCTTTCTAAAAAGAGCAGGTCCAAGTGGCAGATGGACCGCCTTCTCCTTCAAGATTCATTGTGGCTTGAACAGTTTAGACTCTGGTTACTCGATTATTTTAATATTAACGAAGGGACAGCTGATATTTTTTCTGTTTGGGGTGGATTTAAGGCTGCGGCCCGCGAACAGATGACAGCTGCTTCCTCCAGGAAAACCAGGGTATGGCTAGGACAAATCGCACACCTTCAGCAGGCGTTGGATAATGCTTCTAAATTTGAGGGATCCTTATCGCGGGGTCAGTTGGAAAAGGCCAGGAAGGCATTTAGAGATTTTTTTGTTTTAGAAGAAATAAATAGCTCGCAGACATATGCAGAAGGTGTATGAAGAAAGCCAAATGGTTGGAAAGATGATAGCTTGGTCAACTAGGGCTCGACAAGAATCCGCTTGTAAACTAATGCAATAGTAACTGACAGAGCTGATATTGCTCGAATTTTTGTTGACCATTTCCAACAAGTATATACCACAAAATATTCAGTTAATTCGGATATGATCCATGAGTATTTTGCTTCACTTCAATTACCAACTATATCACAGAGTGTAGCCACGCAGCTTCAGAAGGATATTACAGAGGCTGATATATTGGCTGTTATTAAGTCTTTAGCTGGAGCAAAAGCTTGTGGCGAAGACAGAATTCCAATCGAATTTTATAGAACCTTTGTAAAGGAGTTGACCCCATTTCTGAAAAAATTATTTGATCATATCAAAACTGGTGGGACGGTATCTTCAGAATTTAAAAGGGCGATAGTAATTAGTTTCGTAAAAAAGGGTAAACCATCTAATAATCTCAACTCATTTTGACCGATCAGTCTACTAAATGCTGACTATAACATTTTTACGAAGATCTGGGCCCAAGCGTTTTGTTGTTGCAGCTAAGGAAGTAATGGTTTGGGATTCCGTCTCCAGTAATCGCTATGCTTCAAAATATTTATCATGGGGCGCAGGCCAAGATAATAGTTAATGGGGCCCAAACAGGGTTAATTGACATAAATCGTGGGACTAGGTAAGGTTGCCCCTTATCACCCCTTTTATTTACTTTTTAATTGAGCCTCTCGCAATTAGAATACAAACTAATAGGAATATTAAAGCCCCGATCGACGGAATGGCGAAATTAAAACTTTTCGCTGATGATGCAATTCTGTATCTGTCCCCTGAAAAATCAAACCTGCAGTCAACAATGGTAGAATTAAGGAAATTCGATCAAATAGGGGGCTATAAAATTAATCCAAGCAAAACTGACATTTTTATTTTAAATACTGGGTCTGAATTCCTGTCAGAAGATTTGAAACAACAGGCATTAAAAACTGATCCTATACGGTATTTGGGGATTTATGTCACAGGCCAATATGGGCAGTTTGTCAAGCTGAATTATGAAGCCGCCAGTATAAAGATTCAGAAACTACTTGATAAATGGACCAATCTTCCTCTAACTCTAATAGGGCGTTTGGCACTTATTAAGATGTCTATTCTACCTTTTTTGATATTTCTTTTTACCAATATTCCGATTAAGGTAAATGTTAGTTTTTTTAAAGGGATCAACTTAATGATTAGGTCATTTACTTGGAATAAAACGGCAGCTAGAGTTAAGTTGCCGATTTTGCAACTAGATACTCAGTTAGGCGGTTTAGCTCTTCCAAATATGCGTTCAGATTATGAATCATCATTTTTTGACAATGTAGCGTGTTTATTATCTAAACAGAAGCAGGTCTATCATTTTTCCATTAATAAAATGATTCAAGAAGCTGGAACTCAAGTTCCCACATTTTTTAAAGACATCAAAACTTCCAAAGAAAACAAGATATAAAACGTTAGTGGATTTTTTATACAGACTTCGTACTGTTTTTAAACAAAAGGATTTTTCTGATTTTATTTCTTTAAAATTAAGTGAGTGTAGAGATTTAGGCTTACATATTCATTCCACTCAGTTGAAAACATGGAATGATTCTGGTTTGGGGATAGTTAATCAGTTTGTTATACAGGGTAGGATGATTACTTGGGAAGAAGTGCAGGCCAGAGGTCTTGGTCACAACAAACCTTCCATTTTTGAATTTATTCAAATTATTCATTTTTTGAAAAAATATAATCTGATATTCAATATTTCCCCCCCCCGGAAAAATTGCTACTGCACTGTATATTTCAAAGTTGAGTGGAGTGGGTAATTGGTACTATTTAATGAGCTCCCAAGACGAATCCCCACTGGTTTTAAAAATGTTGGAGAAAGTTGCAACTCAAACTCAATGTATTTTATCTTATTAAAAATTGCAAAAGATTTCAACCAAAGGAAATAAGATATTGAAATCTGCAAACTACAAAAGAATGGCATTTCTTGCTCACTGGATGGCATACTACACCCCAGAAGCGTTAAATAAAATGTATCCAGAGGTGGAAAATAGCTGTTTTGCGTTGTGGCACTTTTTCGGAAGGGGGATGGCGGCATATTTTTTTTTCTTGCCCTAAGTTGATAATATTTTGGGAGAAAATATTTGAATATTTTAGTAGGGCGATTAAAAAAACGTACAAACCTACAGTAGAAGCTGTTTTGTTTGGGATAATTAGTAGGGAGGCTATTCTTTCGAAAACTGAGGGCCATTTTCTTGCTATTTTAATGTTGGTTGCTCGTTCATTAATTTTATAAAACTGGAGATCATTGGAAGTACCTTTGTTCGAGAAGTGGCTTATGAAAATGAAACGTACGAAGCATTTTGAAGAAGCTTATACCAAACAGGTGGGGGCAATTAAGAAAGTTTCGCAGATTTGGGAACATTTTGTTGATTGTTAATCTGATGATGGATTTTGTTGTATAGGTTTTGCTAATTAATGTACAAAAATGTGTATTCTGTATCAATTTCGCAGTATTTATCAAGTGCAAGTATTGTAGGATTCTTGATAGCTCTGCTCAATAAAAGAAATAAAAAAATAAAATAATAATATGCATGTGCACATTCACACACAAATGAATATACGTTTATAGTGCATTAGATTCACACTACATGAAACATACAGTAAATCTTTAAAATAATCATGTGTAAGTTTGGCTAAAAACTACATTCAAATGAAATATATGAAATATTATTGCACACATTAATTAAATTATATATTGTTTTAAGTGAAATCATACACTGCATATATTAGGATGGTTTCTATGTAGTTTGCTAATCAATAAATGTTTTCAAAGTACTGAAGCACACAGTAAGAAAGTTGAATTTCATCTAGATAGCAGGTATATTATCTACTAAGTAAAGACAGTGTATTTCATCGAGACTTCAAATAATATATCAATCAGTTATCATAAAACACAACATGATTATCCTCTGATCCTAGAGTTAATGCACTCTTAATAGTGATGTCAAGTGCAACACTTACATTAATCGTTAAACCACACAAGAAACATGTGCTGAGTGGGTATGCCCAGACATAGGTCCCGTGCTCACTACACCACTGGATTCAAGCTAGCCTGGCTGATGAAGGGTGATGCCCTGAAACCGGCTCCTGGTTGCTTTTTTCTGGTCCAGGGAGGACCTGGCTTGGCAGTTCGGGCTGGACTGTTCCCATAAGGAACAGGGTCAAGATTGATTTGCATATGGCTGAGCCCAAAATGGGGTGGTGTGGTGAGCAAAAGAATGACTGATTGAACCCAGATCCTTGTGCTGAGGGTGAATGTTTGCATTGCCCAGCATTCTGTCCATCAATTGCTTCTTTTGCATATGTCGCTCTAAGTGGGAAAGGTAGGTCCAGACATGGGTCTTGTGCTCACTACACCACTGGATTCAAGTTAGCCTGGCTGATGATGGGTGATGCCTGTTAAAGGCACTCACCTGTGCTCCAGGTTGTTTCACCTTGATGATGATAATTTCCCCAGGCCCTTTGGAAATTAGCAGCTTGACAGTAATGATTGAGTACACACCATCAAACTGAAAGTTTTCAGGGGGAAAAGGGGATGGGACAAGAAGAGAAACAAGAGAAACGAAGATTCCAGACGTCTTCGTTTGGGACAGGAATTCTTCTGGGGTATCAGTACGTGTGGAACTGGAACTTCTTCTGGGATTAACAGAGTTCTGGAAACCTCCTATGACTAGTTGGGGCTAGGAAACTTGGACCCAGACCTAGAATTTTCTAAGGACATAGACGATAAATAATGTGCATCAATACATTTGACTTTTCCTTTGTAGGGTACTTAATGCAACACTTTTCCAAACATCCTCAAAAATGTCTTACCTAATGATTGCTTAGATTTCGCACAAAGACTGAAGTCTTCTGGCTCTATTACATAAATGAAGCTGCAATTCTATCTCCGATTGATAATCTAAAATACCCAATCCAATCATTACATTCAAAATGACATTCGGGAGTAACACAACCTTATAATGCATAGAACACATACAGGAATAATACCTGAATTCTTGGATTGTTCTGCCTTTGAAGTGACACTGCAGCTTTTTCCATTGTTATTCTCAAATAATAGTACATAAGGAAAAAAGAAAATAAGAACTGCAAGCAATTATATCATTATCCAATATTATAGTAAGTCTTTTATTGTTCAGACTGTTTGAGCCTTCTTTTGAAGTGTCTTTATATTAGGATCATTATGGTTGAAAACTGCACTGTAATGATTTCTTAAAAGTCTTGCTTTTCTGCAGAATCTTATTTTTGTATTTTTTTTGTAGACATTAATCTTGTCAAGAAATGTTGCTCCTGAAAGTTAAGTAAGAATAAACTCACCGCAGTAGTAGTTTCTATTTTTAAATACCTCACTTCTTGATTTTATCTTGCTTGTCTATTCCATGGACTCTGGCTCTGAGGAACCGGAAAGCTGAAAATCTCGCTCCGAAGATCCGGAAGGCCGAGAAGGAAGAGCAGCAGCAGAGGACCGACGCGAGACCCCAGGAGGTGAAGGAATCAAAGAAGGTCCTAAGACTGCAGACAGGAACTGGAGACAGGTAAGCGACCAGGAAACAAGGCCAAGCAGTGGACGTGAATGAGGGTAGTTTAAATACCCTTGTAGACCATTTACATACACATGTATGCCGCTTGATGGTTAAAGCGTGTGAACCTTTTGCATATTCATGAATTCTAATTTGTCAGTTGGGGCGTGTCAAAAAACATGGTTTCTAAGTTCGTGGATGTCACAAAAGTCTTTAGGCAGTTGATATCTCAACATAATGTCCTGAATCCTTAACGCAATACTTTCTTCACGTGACAAGCATTTTGTACCATGGTTATTCAGCTGCATATCATTATGTGTCCTTTATAATAAAAACATGTACATGATTGCTGCATATCATTTTGTGTCCTTTACAGTTTTACAGTTAAAACATGTACCCCACCATAACAATTAAGCACAATGTTTCGGTGACAGTTAGCATGAGGACTGCTGGACAAGGCGGGCATGGGAAAGTACACTTGTAACAGTTCCCCCCTGCAAAGACCACCTTATGGGACGTGATTTCTCAGGGTGTAGGGCATGAAACCGCCTTATTAATTGGAGTAGCATGTGCATTGGAAGCGGGTTCCCAAGATTGCTCAGAAGCGTCATAACCTTCCCAGTCAAGGAGATAGTGCAATTTCCCCTGTATTCTTTTTGAATCGAGGATGCGTCGAATTTCATATTCAGGATGTCCATTCACTATAACAGGAGGTGTGGGGGTATCGTTACGAGTCATGGGATAGTATTGTTTTACAAGAGACACATGAAAGGTGGGATGTATTGTAAGTTCCTCAGGCAACAGTAATTGCTCCGTGACTGGATTTAGGATATGTGTTATTGGGAATGGGCCTATAAACCGGGTTGTAATTTTCTGGGCCCTTCCAATTGGATATTTCGGGTATAGAACCAGACTAGGGTGCCGATTACAATCCTGGAAAAACCGAGTACGAACCGTCGGTCGGAGCGTTTTCTCTGTCCGACTCGTACCCGGTTGTAAAACTTTACAAACATGGAATTACGATTCGCACGGAAACACCATTTCCGTACCGACGAAAATAAACGTACAAATGCGATCCGGGAAAGCGCCGACGTGACGTCGGGACGCACGCAGCCTGCAATTCACGAACCAGGAATCACGATTCGCACCGACGTCATCCCGCACGGTGAATATTTTCCGGCTGCCAAAAACTGCAGGGAAATCAGGACGACGCGAACAAGGAGGACCTGTACGCGACGGACAGACAGGACGACGCGAACAAGGAGAACCTGTACGCGACGGACAGACATGGACCCAAACCTACGTGTCATCCCGGCCCTCATAGCAGTCGACCTCCTCTACAGGTTCCGACGCAGACGCCGCAGAAGGTCAGAACAACAAAGGGAGGGGGGAAAGGGGGGGGGTGGCAGGACCAGGGGCAGGCCACAAAACCCCCACCAAAGTCACACAGCACACATGCCCTGGACATACCTGACCCTCAGGCCCTGGTCACTACGAGGGGGTGGGGGCGTGTCCAGCTAAGCCAGCGACCGCCACAACGGAAGTTCTTGACGACGCGAACCGGCAACACAACAATACAGGTACGTCCCGTACCCACTCCTTAAGAGCGTGGGTACGAGTCGTACCACGCCCACACCTACGTCACCCCAACAATGGCGGGACGGCTCGTACCCACGTGGCAAAGGCCTGGGTACGGCCCGCACAAGCATTCCACAGCATGGGTACGGATATGTACGGACCGTACCTCCACCCGTGTATGCATGGAGCGTACCCCCACCCCAACAGTGTAAGTATGACCCGTACCCCCACCCGCGTACGTATGGAGCGTACCCCCCACCCCAACAGTGTAAGTATGACCCGTACCCTCACCCGCGTACGCATGGAGCGTACCCCCACCCCAGCAGTGTAAGTACGACCCGTACCCTCACCCGCGTACGTATGGAGCGTACCCCCCACCCCAACAGTGTAAGTACGACCCGTACCCCCCCGCGTACGTATGGAGCCTACCTCCCACCCCAACAGTGTAAGTACGACCGGTACCCTCACCCGCGTATGCATGGAGCGTATTCCCCACCCCAACAGTGTAAGTACGACCCGTACCCTCACCTGCGTACGCATGGAGCGTACCCCCCATGCCAACAGTGTACGTACGGACCGTAAACCCACCCGCGTATGCATGGAGCGTACCCCCACCCCAACAGTGTAAGTACGACCCGTACCCCCACCCGCGTATGTATAGAGCGTACCCCCCACCCCAACAGTGTACGTACGGACCGTAACCCCACCCACGTATGCATGGAGCGTACCCCCACCCCAACAGTGTAAGTACGACCCGTACCCTCACCCGCGGACGTATGGAGCGTACCCCCATGCCAATAGTGTACGTCTGGACCGTAACCCCACCCGCGTATGCATGGAGCGTACCCCCACCCCAACAGTGTAAGTATGACCCGTACCCTCACCCGCGGACGTATGGAGCATACCCCCATGCCAATAGTGTACGTCTGGACCGTAACCCCACCCCGTATGCATGGAGCGTACCCCCACCCCAACCGTGTATGTACGACACGTACCCCCACCTCGTATGCATGGAGCGAACCCACACACGTGTATGTTCTAAGCGTACATATTGTGAAATAGGAGGGGTGTGTGTAGAGTCCTCCCAGCAGTGCCCAGAGACAGGAGGGGTGTGTGCAGAGTCCTCCCAGCAGTGCCCAGAGACAGGAGGGGTGTGTGCAGAGTGCTCCCAGCAGTGCCCAGAGACAGGAGGGGTGTGTGCAGAGTCCTCCCAGCAGTGCCCAGACACAGGAGGGGTGGGTGCCTATCACTCCCAGCAGTGCCCAGACACAGGAGGGGTGGGTGCAGAGTCCTCCCAGCAGTGCCCAGAGACAGGAGGGGTGGGTGCAGAGTCCTCCCAGCAGTGCCCAGAGACAGGAGGGGTGTGTGCAGAGGGCTCCCAGCAGTGCCCAGAGACAGGAGGGGTGTGTGCAGAGTCCTCCCAGCAGTGCCCAGACACAGGAGGGGTGTGTGCCTATCACTCCCAGCAGTGCCCAGACACAGGAGGGGTGGGTGCAGAGTCCTCCTAGCAGTGCCCAGAGACAGGAGGGGTGTTTGCAGAGTCCTCCCAGCAGTGCCCAGAGACAGGAGGGGTGTGTGCAGAGGGCTCCCAGCAGTGCCCAGAGACAGGAGGGGTGTGTGCAGAGTCCTCCCAGCAGTGCCCAGACACAGGAGGGGTGTGTGCCTAACACTCCCAGCAGTGCCCAGACATAGGAGGGGTGAGTGCAGAGTCCTCCCAGCAGTGCCCAGAGACAGGAGGGGTGGGTGCAGAGTCCTCCCAGCAGTGCCCAGGCACAGGAGGGGTGGGTGCCTAACACTCCCAGCAGTGCCCAGACACAGGAGGGGTGGGTGCAGAGTCCTCCCAGCAGTGCCCAGAGACAGGAGGGGTGTGTGCAGAGTCCTCCCAGCAGTGCCCAGAGACAGGAGGGGTGTGTGCAGAGGGCTCCCAGCAGTGCCCAGAGACAGGAGGGGTGTGTGCAGAGTCCTCCCAGCAGTGCCCAGACACAGGAGGGGTGTGTGCCTATCACTCCCAGCAGTGCCCAGACACAGGAGGGGTGGGTGCAGAGTCCTCCTAGCAGTGCCCAGAGACAGGAGGGGTGTGTGCAGAGTCCTCCCAGCAGTGGCCAGACACAGGAGGGGTGGGTGCAGAGTCCTCCCAGCAGTGCCCAGAGACAGGAGGGGTGTGTGCAGAGTCCTCCCAGCAGTGCCCAGAGACAGGAGGGTGTGTGCAGAGTGCTCCCAGCAGTGCCCAGAGACAGGAGGGGTGTGTGCAGAGTCCTCCCAGCAGTGCCCAGACACAGGAGGGGTGTGTGCCTATCACTCCCAGCAGTGCCCAGACACAGGAGGAGTGGGTGCAGAGTCCTCCCAGCAGTGCCCAGAGACAGGAGGGGTGTGTGCAGAGTCCTCCCAGCAGTGCCCAGACACAGGAGGGGTGGGTACAGAGCCCTCCCAGCAGTGCCCAGAGACAGGAGGGGTGGGTGCAGAGTCCTCCCAGCAGTGCCCAGACACAGGAGGGGTGGGTGCAGAGTCCTCCCAGCAGTGCCCAGACACAGGACTGGTGGGTGCAGAGTCCTCCCAGCAGTGCCCAGACACAGGAGGGGTGGGTGCCTAACACTCCCAGCAGTGCCCAGACACAGGAGGGGTGGGCGCAGAGTCCTCCCAGCAGTGCCCAGAGACAGGAGGGGTGGGTGCAGAGTGCTCACAGCAGTGCCCAGAGACAGGAGGGGTGTGTGCAGAGTCCTCCCAGCAGTGCCCAGACACAGGAGGGGTGTGTGCCTATCACTCCCAGCAGTGCCCAGACACAGGAGGGGTGGGTGCAGAGTCCTCCCAGCAGTGCCCAGAGACAGGAGGGGTGTGTGCAGAGTCCTCCCAGCAGTGCCCAGACACAGGAGGGGTGGGTGCAGAGTCCCCCCAGCAGTGCCCAGAGACAGGAGGGGTGGGTGCGGAGTCCTCCCAGCAGTGCCCAGACACAGGGGGGGTGTGTGCAGAGTCCTCCCAGCAGTGCCCAGACACAGGAGGGGTGGGTGCCTATCACTCCCAGCAGTGCCCAGACACAGGAGGGGTGGGTGCCTAACACTCCCAGCAGTGCCCATGGAACGCAAAGGGTGGAGTAGCCACAGATACCATGCCCACAAATGTCAGTCAGGTGCACAAAGACCCTGCAGTACATGTACCACACGTGTGCGAGGCTGGGAGTATACGCATGCATAGCGCCGAAAAGAAAACATGTCCACATGAAGTCATGTCAATCGTCCACATACACAAGTACAGTGACTACCAAGGATGCCACGAATGATGCAGGTGGAGACATCGCTCAGCATGCATGTGCAAAGTTGAAGGAGTCCGTCACACACCCAGCTAATGTACACACAGCTCAGCGCTAAATATTGGGAACACCCTGCAGGGAAGATGTCAGGGTACACAGAGGAAGGAATACACCTTTGGACAATTTCACCATGCAGCAACTGCTTACATGAACAGAGAAACCTAGCTAACACCGTGTGATGGCACACAGATCCCAGGGTCCCCCCTATGACCAGCACACTACTACATTTCCCACACACCCAACACATGAACACCACCCAAAACCATGTAGCAGCCCCACCAACAGCAATACCAGCAAAGCAGTAGTGTTCCAAGGGAAAAAAATAAATTGCTTTATTCAGCATGATCCAATAAATTTTGTTTGTAGGAAGTTCAATATTTACAAAGCCCATAGGGCAGTCCAGAAGTCACAGCTGGATGGGGGACACAGTGGGATGCGTGTCCCCAAGCTTGCCTGCACAGTTAGATTCCGTCGTCTTCCACAGGGGTGAGGGCATCATGTGGGGGGGAAGAACCAGGCACCGCAGGGACAGGAGGGCGAAGGGTAGGCGTCGTGGGTGCAGGGATGGAAGACTCCACCACAGGGGGTGGGGCAGGGCCAAAGGCGGAGGCCAGGATCTCGCTGCACACCTTAGCAAGGTCCTCCAGGGAATCCCCTGCACCCGAAGGAACCACAGGCCCCAAGGAGGGGGGGGGTCAGAGGGATGGGTTGCAGCGCCACTGGGGGAGGGCGTAGACAGGGGGGGGAATCAACCACCCTGACCGGGGACTCCCTTGACCGCTTGCGGGGTGGTGTCACTGTGGGGCTCAGGGACAGAGCGGCCATGAAGGAGTCTTTGTGTGATATGTGGCCAGGAGAGCTGAGGGGAGGGGATTTGGAGGGAGTGGATTTGGTGGAATGCGGACTCCCACTCTGCCTGCATGTCTTACGTTTGCCCCCCGACCCAGTGGGTGTGCCTACTTCACCCTGTGTGTGCGTGCCAGGAGGTGTGCGGGTGACCTTCCCTGCTGGTGTGGTGCCTGTGTCTGTCGTGGTGGGTGCATGCTGGCGTCTGGGTGTACGTGGGACAGGCATGGGAGTGGGAAGTGTGGATGGGGCAGGGGTAGGGGGTTGGATGAAGTGCTGCGGGAGACCCACTGCTGCAGTCAGTGTCGAGTCTATCGACCTCAGCAAGCTGCGTTGGTCAGCCTCCGATGAGTGAATGCCCTCCAAGTATGCCTCCATGTTGTTGAGGACCTGGCTGTGGCCATGGAGGACATTAAGGATAGCAGCCTGACCAATCTGCAACTGCCGCTGGATGTCCACAGACTCGGCATTGGCGGCAGCAGTGGAGACAGGGGCAGGGGGTGCGGTGCCTGGCAGGAAGAAGACATGTGGTGACCGGGCACGTTGGGAAGGGACACGAGCAAGTGGGAGGCGGCTGATGGCAATGGAGGGGGTGGGGTGCGATGTTGTGCTGCTGTCAGCTGGTGGTGCAGCCTCCGCCCACTCGGAGAGATCATCCTCGGACCCGTCCGCTTCATATTCGGTGGTGCCAGTGAACAGGTCCTTGGCCTCACTATCCTCCGCCTCAGTACCACTCAATGTGCCAGCGACGATGTCAACGCTGGCACAGGTGCTCGGTCCCTCCGCACCGTCTGTGCTGATGTCTCCCTCCGTGTCCCCCGACGATGCTGTTGGCAAGGTGAAGAGACAGCAATTAATCACACACCTGTATACATATGTCACATGAGTCCAATCTACATAGGTTACAGTGCATAGCCTGCAAAGAAAGATCAGTAACATCTACAAAACAAGGTACAGATGTAGGGCATGCAACACACAGTTGGTTCACCCACCATGCCAATGAAAACCCATGGAGAGCATGACACAATAGCAACTGACATGAAATGGAGTTTGACATAGGAGCCAGGCCCTGGGGACAATCCAGCACTGCATCTGCACCACACAGCGTTGCCGACAATAGGGATGAGGAGGGACCATATCCATGAACTTGAGGCACATGCTGCATAGGTAATACTGAAAACATGCCCACCATGACTGGCTCACTGCACCTTCAGTGTATGTCCAGACAAACATCACACACTGGCCAGACCTAGCAAGGAGAATTCTGGTTTTGACATGTAGGCTTGGCCCGCACCAACCACCCCCTACATGAGACAATTTGTTGAGACACAGGTGGCACTTACATCTCTTAGTCTGGGTGAAATACACAGGGGCTGCAGAAATGCAAGATTGGACGCCAAATACCCAAGGTGCGCCTGTCCAAATAATCATGTACAAATGGGCATCATCAGAGGATTGTAACTAGACACACAGGCACTGGCCACTGTGACTATGAACAAGGAAAATCAGGTCAGGCTGTACAGTGGACACTTGTACTACATTTCACCACAATATACATGGTGCCAGGGGACAATGGCACAGAGCACAACCTATGCTGTAGACACTGAGAGTGTCCACGTTTTGTGATGACACACATGACACCCAGGAAAATATGCCCCAGGGGACAGTAGTGGCAACACAACTCCATGGTCCTGAATGGGAATGACTGCAACACACCCCAACATCCCTGCACTATGCGTATCGCACACTCATGCACATCATGTCACAGGCCACAACAGAGGACATGCGCGCTGTAAGGCATGACACTTTTGAGACTAACTCCCATGTCTGGACTCTGCATCAGTGCCAACTGACATGGAACCGCCATGTACTGAACTGGACAGGGCACAGCCAAGGTCCCCAAACCTGTTACACACCACCCCCACACATGATGCTACAGGCATAGTTCACGTGGAGAAAGCGCCAGCCTACATTACCTTGTGAAGGAGTGACTACACACAGACCAGGGAACACATTGCAAGGAGGGGAAGGGAGGCAGGAGAGCACAGCTATACTGTGGCTAGCAGGATCTGCACAGCACCTTTAAACCCTGGCAGTGTATCCATGCAACTGTGCACTTACAAATGCTGTTGAAACACAACAAACACACATGTACCTACCCCCTTCCTGCTGCTGCTTCTCCTGTAAGCGCCTCTCCAAGTCTGGAAATACCACCGGCAGCACACGCTTGTGGATGTGGGTCAGTCGGCGGCGCCCGCGGTTCTTATGGCTCTCAGGTGAGTCCCCCAGCAGGACCCGTGCGATCCTCCGTGTCCAGCACCGGATATCCTGCCAGCGTTTCCTCACCTGGGACAGGCGCCGCTTCCGACCATCCGCACTCCTCACGGCGCTGACGGCGGTCAGCCATATCTGCTCCTTGGCAGAGGCGCCTACCTGTGAGGATGAACAAGTGACACTACATCAATACACCTGGCACATGTCACAGAGACACATATTAGAACACATTTGCTGTTTACAATAAGGCATAGTATGCATCCAACGCATTGCACCTTTGTCATAGGGACATGATCCTCTGGGGAAGGGCAAAAGCAGTATGTGCCATTGAAAGTACACAGGTGGAATGAGGGCAACTACACAATCAATGATCCTTGCTCACACTGTGCATCACAAGCTACATCAGGATAATGTGCAGCACCTCTAAGCAGTCACATGCCAGAGGCCACTGATGCCACCGCAGCAGAGTACACAGACACACACAGGCACAGGACATTCACCTGCCATTGCCAAATGCAGCGACATACCTCACTCTGCACATGTGCCACTAGACGGGGGGGGCCCACAGGTGTGGGGCTGGCTCTGCACGTCAGACACACAGCACTGCTCCCTGCTCACATCACATGGCCAGGGTGTATCCATCCCTCATGCAGCTGGGGTGCTACACTCCACATATGCACCCACCCACATGACAGGGGACTTACACACACACCGATGTCCAGGGTACGAACACATCATGTGGACACTCTCAGCACAGGTACACAGAACTAACACACATCTGTGGGTACAGTCACCTGTCACACTGGGCTGACCACAGAATCACATGAGGACTGTAGAGGCTACATTCCCAGGAGGACAAGACAGGCAGAATGTGGCATGCACCATGCAGTGATTGTCACAGTAAACACCATGCTAGTGAGGAAGGCAGACATGCACCACAGCATTCTCTGGCTGTGAGACATCAGGCATTCCCCCCCTGAGACCCCCCCTACAGGACATGGCATGTGTGTCACACCTGGACACAATGGCAGAAGTCGCAGTCTTAAAAAAGGGACACTGTCTGTGCTAGTGGACTCTGCACTCACCTGATAACCTGGTCGCCCATACAGCAGGGGGTACTGTGGGAGGATCACATCCAGCAAAGCCAGGTTCTCCTCCAGGGTGAATGGCTGTGACCTCTCCACAGCCCTTGACATGGTTCCAGGGAATCAGTAGCAGCAGCTGGGTCGTGGAATACAAAGATGTGCAGGCAAGTGCTCCCTCATGGGACCTGGCTGCCTTATATCTGCCTTGCTGGCCTGTTTCATGCACAGGAGTACAGAGTGATTGGTCACTCACATTTGCATCCTATGTTTCCTCCAATCCCTTCAAACCTAGCAGTCAGTGGGTTCTTATTGTGTTTTTTTCTTGAGCATGATGTCAACTCCACAAACACATTGCAACAAAGTAGATTCATTCCAACTGACTCCTGCTGTGCACCTTCCGGAAAAAATTCAAACTTTAAACTTGGTCTCCATGACAACCAGCATGCATTTTGGCCTTTATACTTGTCCCTCATGTGTCCCCTATGTAATTTGGAGGTACGGTGCGTTCTGGGGCCCTAGGGCACCCCAAATGCACAGCAACGACCCGTACACGCGTGTGTACGCTCCGTACCACTATGGGTGTTCTCGCGTATGCGTACTCATAGTGATAGTGAGCGTACAGGCGTGGGTACGGTCCGTACCACCATGAGTACGCATACGCGAGAACACCCATAGTGGTACGGAGCGTACACACGCGTGTACGGCCCGTCTCACTATGGGTGTTCTCACGTATGCGTACTCATGTTGGTACGGACCGTACCCACGCCTGTACGCTCACTATCACTATGAGTATGCATACGCGAGAACACCCATAGTGGTACGGAGCGTACCCACGCGTGTACGGCCCGTCTCACTATGGGTGTTCTCGCGTATGCGTACTCATGGTGGTACGGACCGTGCCCACGCCTGTACGCTCACTATCACTATGAGTACGCATACGCGAGAACACCCATAGTGGTACGGAGCGTACACACGCATGTACGCTCCCTCTCACTATGGGTGTTCTCGCGTATGCGTACTCATGGTGGAACGGACCGTACCCACGCCTGTACGCTCACTATCACTATGAGTACGCATACGCGAGAACACCCATAGTGGTATGGAGCGTACACACGCGTGTACGGCCCGTCTCACTATGGGTGTTCTCGCGTATGCGTACCCATGGTGGTACGGAGCGTACACGCGTGCGTACGCTCACTATCCCTAGGGGTACACATACGGCAGCACTCCCAT